>NC_064537.1:14104629-15304629 GCF_023856365.1 Brienomyrus brachyistius | reverse complement strand
TGTGTGAAAGCTTAAAATAAAAGCCTTTTTCAATAAAGTTGTACAACATTGTAGTACAAAATTGAAATTTATATATGGTTTACGTGTAGCGTTTTCTAATAAAGCCTTGAAAGAACAGTATGGATGGCCACTTTATTAGGCAGACCTGTCCATCTGCTCGTTGACGCAAATTACTGATCAGCCAATCACATGGTGGCAACTCAATGCATTTAGGCATGTTGACATGGTCAAGACGAACCGCTGCAGTTCAAACCGAGCTTCAGAATGGTCTGGTCTGAGGGCTGGTCTGAGTATTGCAGAAACTGCTGCTCTTCTGGGATTGTCACGCACAACCATCTCTAGGGTTTACAGAGAATGGTCCGAAAAAAGGAAAACATCCAGTGAGCGGCAGTTCTGTGGGCGAAAATGCCTTGTTGATGCCAGAGGTCAGAGAAGAATGGCCAGAGTGGTTCAAGCTGATAGAAAGGCAACAGTAACTCAAATAACCACTCGTTACAACCAAGGTATGCAGAAGAGCATCTCCGAATGCACAACACGTCGAACCTTGAGGCAGATGGGCTACAGCAGCAGAAGACCACACTGGGTGCCACTCCTGTCAGCAAAGAACAGGAAACTGAGGCTACAATTCGCACAGGCTCACCGAAATTGGACAATAGAAGACTGGAAAAATGTTGCCTGGTCTGATGAGTCTTGATTTCTGCTGCGACATTCGGAGGGTAGGGTCAGAATTTGGTGTCAACAACATAAAAGCATGGATCCATCCTGCCTTGTATCAACGGTTCAGGCTGCTGGTGGTGGTGTAATGGTGTGGGGGACATTTTCTTGGCACACTTTGGGCCCCTTAGTACTAACTGATCATCTATGTAACGCCACAGCCTACCTGAGTATTATTGCTGACCATGTCCATCCCTTTATGACCACAGTGTACCCATCTTCTGATGGCTACTTCCAGCAGGATAATGCACCATGTCATAAAGCTCGAATCATCTCAGACTGGTTTCTTGAACATGACAATGAGTTCACTGTACTCAAATGGCCTCCACAGTCACCAGATCTCAATCCAATAGTGCACCCTTGGAATGTGATGGAATGGGAGATTCTCATCATGGATGTGCAGTCGACAAATCTGCAGCAACTGCATGATGCTATCATGTCAATATGGACCAATATCTCTGAGGAATGTTTCCAGTACCTTGTTGAATCTATGCCACGAAGGATTAAGGCAGTTCTGAAGGCAAAAGGGGGTCCAACCCGGTACTAGCAAGGTGTACCTAATAAAGTGGCCGGTGAGTGTATATGGACATACAGTACTTTCACAATAGTTCTAAATAAATGGGAAAACAGTAGTTAGAAAAAAAGCAATTCTACAGACAAAACAAAGTTATAAAATAGACTTCTGCTGAAGGTCAAAGCATAACTCATCAATTATAAACTGTTCAGAAAGCTGGAATGTGCTTTAATATTCCTCATTCCCACAGTCCGCCTAGCCTAAATTTAGGGAAAAGGGAAGGGGCGCCGTTTGGCCCTTTGTCACAACCACTGAGAATATGCTCAGTGTTATATTCCAGGACTACCGCACAAATGAGCTGCAATGAAATGTTCAGTTTAAATTTGTAACACGAACAAGCTGAGCACCGGATTAAGATAAAAAATTATGTTTTATAATGTTATTTAGCTATCAGAAAAAATATCAAATCCAGAGACAAGGGAAAAAAGGGACTTTTTCAGGCTTTCCTCCGTTGGAGGAAAGTTTGAATCGGGCGGGTTTCCAAAAAGCGCCCCTTCTTATAGAAGCTGTGAAGTTATACAGAGTGATTGTATTTCAAAATAAACCTACAGTGAAATATAGCTGAATATATTTTCACAGAGTTACAGGTTTCTTTTGACTTCTGTTTTTCGCATTCATGATACAAAATGAAACAAAAATAAAACATAATATTAAATAAATTTCCTATTTAAAAAAAAGAATAAAAAATTATTTCACCAGTGTCATCGTCCTTTGGTTGGGGTGGGAAATGTTGTGGACTAACAAGAGAGCTGATAATATTTTAACAAAGGTAACTTCTGAGAATTTATGGGTGAGTCAGCATCTGGTAACATTATGAAGCAGGGAAAAAAAATTGAGGCTTTACAAAATTAGTTAATAGCAGGTGTGTACCTCGAAAGCAAATCAAATGAGGTTGTAGGACAAATGAGGTTATTAGTAGACCAAGATGTGAAGGTGATACATAATATGTCTCTTCTTGACTGTCAGAGCTGTCTCCTCTACAGGCATGACGAAATACCAAATACATCTGAATTTGAATAGGCCGGGGGGAGGGGGGTAGATAAGGGCCCTCCAGATTCATTAAATGAATGGAAAGTATGATCATTTACCTAAGTGACAGACTTCAACAAGATAATGATACAGAGTGGAAATGAGAATGAGTGGAGAGGAAGTCAGTAAATCACACGTCGGGTGGGGGGGGGGTTTGTTAATTCTGCTTAACTGTCGTCGAGATGATCCTGCAAAGTTGAAGGTCAGAATGCAGCAGCAAAGCAACATGTTTTTCTTACTTTTTATTTCTCCTGTGAGTGGAACCATAAAAAATCATGCGAGGTACAAAGTGTTCTGTATTTTCTGTTCTTTTTTGCTTGTTTTTTTTTTCAATAATTACTGCTTGATAACATAACATGATAGGTCAGTTAAACCCAGTGAAATGTCACATTTTTTTCATTTCAAGATAGCACTCGTCTTACGGAATGTTCTAATTTCGTTCATAAGCGAAAGGCAGCTATGCCTAAAACCTTTTGGCATCCAAGGGTATCAGGAAACCAAAAAAAAAAACTCAAAAGTCTGGGGATATTTCCAAGAAAATATGACTGATGGATTCTGTCATTGCTGGTTCTCATCACACTTTAATGTCACAGGTATCAAGTGTACAGCAGGCCAAGTGTCCTGGCTGCAGAGGGAAGGGAGCAATTGGGACCAGCCGCTGCCTGATGCAAGGCGATAAGAGCATGAGTGTTGAGGGCTTCCACTGAGACCAGGGAAACAGGCTGAAACTTCAGCCCCAAGCCGCCTCTTTAAGTGCCCTCAGTGTTGTAGCGAGTTCCTATCAGCCAGAGTGCTAAGGGCCTTTAGTGGGGCCCCGCTGCCTGGCGACCCTGTGAGTCACTCTCAGAATCCTTTCTCAACAGATGGCCCCAGACAATGACTTCAGAAGTGCTTTGCGGGTTGCATGAGAACTTATAGAAAAAGAAGCTGAAATGGGTTATAAACACACTCAAGGTCATTTAAACATTTCTTTTAGAGCTGACATAAGCCTATTTTTTGTCCATTTATCATAATGAGTTGCCGTTTTACATTATTTATGTGCTTAACTGCTCCTTTTATGCAAAGCGCTTATGCATATTTTACGAGGTTCATCATTTTCAAGGATACAGCTGTGAGTACGGGATACGTATGTATATAACATGACTCTGCGGGTTTGCACTCGTGCTGCCTGTGAGTGGAAGGTCACTGGCTCTGATTTCACCAAAGGGCCCTAAAGGAAAGCCCTCAGCCCCAATCCCCCCAGGGACACTGCGTAATGTAGCTCTCTGATACTTATTTGTACGTCACTTTGGACAATGGTGTCTGCTAATTAAATCAAATTTTAAATGTAATACTGAACAGCATATCTGGATAGATAGATGGATGATGGAAGGATAGATAGATAGATAGATAGATAGATAGATAGATGGATGGATGATGGAAGGATAGATAGATAGATGGATGGATAATGGAAGGATAGATAGATAGATAGATAGATGGATGGATGGATGGATGGATGGATGATGGAAGGATAGATAGATAGATAGATAGATAGATAGATAGATAGATAGATAGATCGATCCATGGAAAATTCTTTTGTTACAGCAGCATAAATTACAAACATAAATTACACAGTATATATAACTTAAATACAGGAAGAGTATAATATAAAAAACATGGGATGCACAGGTGAAATACATCCTATACATGATCAGACAGGTAGGTGAGGGTATTAGAATAATCCTAATATGCACAGTATTTGGAATAGCTATTAGTGTCAAAGGTAGTGGAAGTACAGAACATCAATGCACAATATGCAGCCTGGAGTGTAAACATTGATATCATTTTTGGGTGGCACTATGGAACAATTTACCCACAAAAAGAAATTATTATTAGGGTAATATAATTGATTTGCAGGAATATGCAATCAGTCAGAAATAAAATTTTTGTACATGGTGACCCTACCCTAGCAGGGTCCGATCCCACATCATTTTGATCTGGGGGATAATGTCCAGGTAACAAGGAAAAAAATATGAAGTAAAAAATAAAATGGAAATGTAGGTCAGAATGATTTAAATATCAACAATTATGGATTGTACTGTGTATTTGAATATGAAATGACAAAATCAGTGAGTTACATTTCGGAATATTTTCTGTACAGCATATGAACAACAAATGATGTGCTGTTTAACAGCTGAGAAGCAGTAGAGCTTTCACAGCACAACATCTCAATATCTTTGTTCCTTTTGAGAAATATAAGTTCCGCAATGTATCTTGGCAGAAACCTCAAATAAACAGAGCTCCCTGTGTGCTGTCAGATGCAGCGTTTTATAGTGCTTCAATACACACAGTGAGCAACAGTAATGGCTCACAGGTTTGCCTGCAAGACTCCTGTCAAAAAAGATGGCATGAACCTCTCATGGCAGACTATACCCCCTGCCCCTCTGGCAGAATTAGGGCGTTCGGGTTCTGCCAGCCGACGTGAAAGCTGTCACTGCCGCTGCCACAAATAGCACACGCAGCATCCTGTTTGTTATCTCTGTTCTAGCTTCACATGGACCAAAGCCTTCGTCTTTATTTAGGACGTTCAGATGGTGGGTTGTATCCCTGAGAACAAGATGACGATGCACTGTGATAAATTTTTTAAAATGTTAAACCAAAGCAGCAAAAACTCCTGGCTATGTCTATTTCCCCCCCAAGTCAACAAGACTTAAGGCTGTCCAGCTTGCACCAAGAACTATTATTAATTTGACGGAGAAAGGTCACGTTAATTGGGGACGAAAATGACTTACAGAAGGTTCCCTGAAAGTTTCACCATATTGCAAGGCCTATTACTGCAACAAACGACAGATGTGGCAGCAAAACAAATGCAAGGACAACTGATATTTAGACAAACTGGAAACACACTTCTTGTGTTCTGTTATTGGGTTCCCATGGTCACAAGTGTATCTTTTTGAACCTGCCTATTAATGTTGTGAACTTATCTGGTAGCTGTGTTGTTCTGGGCTCCCAGAAAGGGTGGGAACCGAGACTACAGTTATGTACATGGGCGGGATGGAGAGTATCCCCTGACAATATTCACGGAAGGCATACGCACGTTCTCCCAAGATGTTAACTGCAATTAAAATGTACTGCTTGTTTAACCTTGCTGTTTGTCATCATCTTAATGTTCTCATGATTGTTCTTTCCCTCCCCTCTTCCTGTATGGTAGCACTGTATGATGTTGTACTAACGACCTCACTCAATTACTTGAAATATCTAGGGGAAAAATTGCAGGAAACAATTTAAGGCAGATCTTTAAATGTGTTGTAATAGGGTAATATAATTGATTTGCAGTTATTCCTGGTATTCCCAGTGACAGACCTGTTTAATTTAGATTTAGTGTGGATATGTGAGTGTGTGGTGTACAGTTTGGGGGTGGAGGAAATAGAGTTCCCCTAACCCATTACTTAATAGATGCTTATCTTACAGCTAGGTTCTTGTTAGGAAATGGACCATGATCTGGTGTCCAGAGTTCTAGATCCAGTTATGATGCCCACATGAAGGTCGCATTGTCAGTCTGCACCCTACAGACCCGCATTGCTGCTTGGTATAAGAAAAGCAGCTCGATCAGGGCTATGCACATGCTTGTCAGGGAGACTGCTAGGGTAGCGTGCCATTCGGAGCCTTGGCTGGATTGTATGGGGTATCTGGGCATCAGATGATCTGGGATGGTTCTGATATAGGCTGGTTGATCGGCCGCTACAGGACACCTTAAACACTGAGACAGCTTTATTCCTGACCTTCAGGTAGGAGGCAATATGCAAATATTTCCCTTTGTTATTTTCTGTACATGTCCCAGAATGGTACTGCTATGTTTGATTTTGTTCGTTTCTTAAAATTTTCTCCTTTTTAAAATATTTTTTAAGTACACATTATCGTTATTGCTTTCTGAATCATTCTCTCTGCCTTGCAAACTCGCTGTAATCCTGGGTAGTCATTCAAGCTGCTCATCTGCAGAGCCTTGACCAGACCGCTGTGCAGGGTCTTCTGCCCTATCATTTTCTCTAAGGATCAGAGTTTACGGGTCATGAGATTCTGTTACAGCCAGAAATTCCTTGCCTTTATGTTCAAAGACATAGGAAAACAAACAGTGTGACACCCACCCCATTTCGCTTTATTTGTGCCCACAGGAAATCGAGTCTATCCTCACTGGGGATCAGTTGTGCTTCATGGCCAACAAAGAGCAGCTCCGGAAGGGTCTACACCCATATGGCTCAACCAGAAGTATTATGGGAAGGCTGAAGAGAGACTTGCAAATGAGTCTAATAAGGACAATCTCATAGGATTCCCTCAGAGTATATTAAACCCCTCAGCAATACTCAGTGAGGCTTAATACTCTGCTGTGGGATATGATGTCATAAAGGTCAAAGACAGAAGCTGTGGTTCTCAGTGCCTCGGCTGTTTTACCTATAGGGTACAAAATAATGAATCACACATACACATGGAAAAAGGAACAATGTTATTTTCGATCATTTCCTCAAAATGAGATTTTTCTGTGCGCTGCTGTCAGATGAAATGTCGTTTTCTTAGCCATATGTTCTTGGGCAGCTTCGGGAAATTTATTTTAATTTGTTCCAACTTAAGCTGCGGTATACAAATCAGCTTTCTGGACAATTGAAAATGATTTAATTTTCCTATATGTGTGGCTCTGCTATACACATACATGTCATGTCTTTGCAAACAAGTACAGCCTTCCTGTTTTTGAGAATATTTCATTTTGAATCGTGCCACTAAGCACAAAATTAAAAAATAACCATTAGAACCATTGGAATATGGCGTAAATACTAAAACCAACATGGAAAGGTAAATAAATAAAATATAATATTATGCAGTTTTTTCTTCAGAATCACTGGGTTGTGTGTTAGTGATACATTTTCCAGAGGCTGCGTCTGTGAAATACTGACTCAGGAAATCATTATTATTCTGTGACTGTTTTCCTTAATTTATTTTTGGTTTGATGTGGAATGAATTTCACACAGATGTTTACCGAGGTGACATGCTGTGATGTATTCTGAATTTATATCAATGCTGCTCAGTTTTGTTAGTCTGTCATGTTTTCTAAAATTATCCCACGGCCAAACCTAACCCAAAGGAGTCACATAATTAGACCAGGCCGTCACATCGACTGGCACGCAAAGCTTCATTGCAAGGTTTTCCCACACAAAAACACATGAAAGTGGAAATCAATAAATTTTCTTTCTTTGGGTAACACATGGCTAAGAGAAATGTAACTGTTTTGCATTTGTGTTTAGTGTTTCCAGTGCGGTATCCGCCAAGTTTCACTCCTGTGAGTCCCACACATGTGGACACTAAATCTTACAGCCTCACAGGTTTTCAAGTGCAGTAAAAACAGAGAAATTAATGTTGACCTTCTTGTTGCAGAGATTGATATGGGTAATGTTTAGGAAAGAGCCATCAACTTCTCCAACCTAAACGCATATACTGGGAACTAGTCCATAGGTACTGGAGTCAATGTAAATCATTTATAAAGCACCATTCGAAGGCGAAGCAGATTACTTAGTTTAGGCCCAAATGCTAGCTTCTAAGTGAGATATTTTGGGAGAAACCTTGCAAAAGGGCCCAAAGTTAGTGTCCCTTCTGAGTATTTAGGAACATAATTAAATGCATCATCATTTAAAAGTGGACATCATCGCTGTCACTTTTCTACTGCCACCAAGGATCAAGCACGACCCGAGCCATGCCACGAAAAAACAGTTTTCCTTCGTAAATTGACATGGCCCTGCGTAACGGCAGACATGAGCGTGACTAAAGCGAGCTGGATGCCTCGTCACTACCATCCGATGTGTCGAAATTTAAATACCTGTGTCAATATGCATGGATTATCCGAAGAAAGAAAAGGCATATTCTATATATTATTCATTATTAGTAGTACTGCACATCACGGCATTTTGAAGCATTCCCAGCGAGGAACTTGAATATTTCCAACCTCCTACTTTAAAAAGTACTAACAGAACAGCTGAATGAAATAGATTCGTAATACAAAATTTACGCAAGCTAACGCCAGTACTGCTCGCGTTTGATGCTACCATAATACGGTCATTGTCACAAACGTGTTAGCGGAGATTAGCAGATAGTGAATCGTTATGTACATCATGTGAATAGTAAATAAACGTCTCTTTGGTTTTACTTTACTGTCGCTCTCCAAACCCACCAACACTTTTACTGGGCCAAACTTCTGCAATGGAAAACCAAAGTGAGCTATAGCCAATGTGGAAGACAAATGACATTTGCCTGAAGGGTTACAAGTAAAATGCCTATTGCACCAACATGAAAGCTCAGTATTTTGGTGGAGAGCAGAGCCCTGATTCTTTTATTCCAAGCCAGGAGGTTTATTTTACATACGACTAAAGCTGAGGGTGATGCCCTGAGGAAAGCCATGCATAATATATTACACTAAAAATGTATAGCTTTGTATTTTATTTTAAATTAATAATAAAAACAAACTTGTAAAGATATGCAAGCCGAGATTGGCCGTGCTTGCAATTTTTTTAATGACGTTAACTGGAGAAGATCATTTATTCTGAGATAACAAAGCTTGTTTTCTTGAGATAATGAGAATGTAGCAGCGTGGCAATGTAACCCGCGGGTTTTTAAAGGACTTGCAGCTTATGCATAGTTTACATTGATATCTAAGGGTTGCTTTGTATATCGGCCATTGTGTAGATGGAACAGTATCAAGCGAATTTTGCTTGGTGGAATAACACCCAAGGATTCGGTCAAAAAATGGGTGTCACAAAATGTTTTTCCTTTAATTAAAAAAAATGATCCCATTAGAAAACAAGCTTTGTTAACTTGAGTTAACAGGCTGATTATCTTGTTATCTCAAGATAACGGCATTGAAAAAATAATCGCAAGCACAGCCATCCTCAGCTTCTGTACAAAGAAAAGGAAACTGAAGAGTCTTTGGAGAAACTCCATGCAGACTCCACCCAACACAATTTGGGACAAAAGCAACCTTATGGAGATGTGTAACTTCAGTGTTTGCTACTAAGCCATCTTACAGTACCACCCAGCAAACCACACGTGAGTCCAACGTCCATCCATCCATTTTCCAAACCGCTTATCCTACTGGATCGCAGAGGGTCTGGAGCCTATCCCGGAAGCAATGGGCACGAGGCAGGGAACAACCCAGGATGGGGGGCCAGCCCATCGCAGGGCACATTCACACACCATCCACTCACACATGCACACCTACGGGCAATGTAGCAACTCCAATTAGCCTCAGCAGATTCTGTATCCCAGAATCTGCCCTGGGGGTGGAAGGGGAAGGCAGGTACACATGCAGATGCGGGACTTTGGAACCCACAGTCACACGGAAAGATGGGTCAGGACACACACTCACCGGGCAGGGGATCAGGAGAACCACACAGACTGGACATCTGTCAACACCTGGTCAGACTAGTAAAATAGGACCGGAAAGTAGGCAAAATGTGAACTACACTGAGGCATAGCTGTCTGTATCCCAGTGAGAGCAGCTGGGCTGCGGGAGAGTGGCTGAGGTGTGGACTTAGAGTCCAACCTCACAAATGTCATCTCCATGTGTCCCAGGGAACATCAGCACTGGCTTAGTCGTTTGTTATTGTCACAGCAGCATTTACATTTATAATTACATGGATATGCAAATTGACTATGGAGGAACAGTTATGCGATTACATCATTTTAAATTGCTCTCAAAGTATATAATATGCTTTCCTCACTTCCCCAAGATGAAGGGCAGTTTACTTAACTAAATTTACATTTTAACATAAATAGAAGTCAACATTTTCTATCCTTGCTTACAAGTCATTCACATTAATTGAAGAAAAGAGTATGACATTTTTTTTATGATGTAGCTGTTAAGTAAGTACATAAAATTATTTGATAACTCTTTACTTAAAGCTGTCAATTATAATCCAATATAGACACCTTCATAATGCATTATAATGATAGGTATAAGAACTTTTTACATTACAGCAGCTTTTATTAATTCATAAAGCATTATAGTTTTGATTACAATATTTCATAAACTTTAATGAAGCTCTCATCTATAATCCACTATAGATACCTTTATAATGCATTATAATGATCGGTATGAGAATTAAGAATGCTTTGAACTGCATTATGAAGATATGTATAGTGCATCATAGATGACAGCTTCATAAAACATTTATAATTCAAAATACAGTATACATAGCTATAATGTGTTATGCCTTTTGATCATTATTTAGAACTGTATTTATAATGCTTTATGAATGCACTACAGTGTGTTATGAATGTGTTCTCAGATTCATATAGACATGCTATTCATAGAAAGTGTTATCAATAATGTCATTCATTCTGGTAAACTTTATGAAACTTTATCCTATCCTATACATATAATTGACTGTAAGTCAAGTCATAATATTTTACAAATGGTATATTTACTGAATGTAATTTATTGTTCTACTTTGCTTTGTTTTGTTTTATGAAGATTAATAGCAAATGTTTAAAACATTTGGCATAGTGCATTTCCACACCGAGGCTTCTGAGCCACTCTGACAATAAAATAAAATAAAATTCCAGTTCAGTTCAGATCAGTTGAGTTCAATTACAGTGCTTTGAAAAGAAAATCCATGAAAAAAGAATGTGTTTTAATTTAAGTGAATAAAATATTAAAGTATGTCATACCTTTTAATTACTGTACCATAAAAAGGGTGACGTAACTGTCAGTCACTCCTGCTACAATGCATGATGTCACACCGCAAATCTATTCTAATGCAATTGCTATATTCGCACCCAAGTCCAATACAATGCAAAATTGCATTTGTATTTGCGTGATTTTCAATAAAAGAGAAAAAGACTATGTGAAGTACGTGAAATAGTCTTAGCGAGAACCAGTACTTGCATGCACAAAGCTGTCCAGATGAAGGACAGTTATATCCAATTCATGAATGAATCATTTTGACCTGCTTTTTTTCAGTGAATGGGTGGAACTGCTTTTCAAATCTAAAACCGTTGAACTTTTTGTACCTCCATGCATTTGCACATGTGAAATTCTTAAATGGTAAAAATCTAAAAATATTTCACAAATTATCATATATAAACACACAGCAACCTTTTTAAATTCATTTACATGTGCCTTTCATAGACTGTCTGTAGCTATGTGCTGAGTGCATGTCTGAGTGCTGAGCGCATGCCAGGCCGCATGGCATCCCTCCGCATACCGTAATCCATTTTATTGGTGCTGCGTGCATGCCTGGTGCATGCCGCATGGTGGCTATGGCTCACTACTTCCAGCTCTTGGCATCCATCAGGTTCTAGGCAATTCTCATAAGACCTATAGATAATGTTTATAATATAATTCATTAATGAATTATTATTTGCTGTTGCTTAAACTGCATATAATTACATTATTGGTCACTTGTATCGCTTTGTTTATTATTTAATTCTGTTAGGTATAAGTTACATTTTTCCTGTTGCATATATGTATTTTGATATGCTGCTATTGTGAATATGAGGGTTTTCAGGAATGTGTTAGTCATGCTGTAGAAGGACTGCATATTGTAATAATATCTTCTACATCAGCAAGAAACTGTCACACCCTGCTTAGCCAATCCTTCGGTTTCTTTCCCCAGTGTGACATTCCTGTTACGCATTTGTCTTACCTCTAACTTCTGCCCTTCTGTAATTCACTCCAGCTGCCTCTCGTTGTGCTCTCCGTTAGTCCCTGTTATAAGTACCTCCCAGTCCAATGCTCCCCAGTCCTGACATTAGTGTTGTTATGTCTGTAAGTCTAGTGGTGAGTACCAGTTTTGAGCTTCCCTGACAGCCCTGTATTTTCCTGTCTTTTGACTGAGAATAAACCTATCCTGTTTTGGCCCTGATCCCTTCTCTTGCATCTTTTTTGTCCAACACAACAGAAACAAAGACTTATTAACCATTTAGAGATATCAATAGCTCTGAATTACATTATTTGACCATTGATGGCAAAGAATCAATATAGAAAATAAGATTGAGCAATAAAAGACAAAAATAATTACTTTTTTTCATGTTAACACATTGATCCAAGACCTCATTTGTTAGAAAATGCTTTACTAATCATTTTTTAACTTAGCCATTCTAAAGTAATGAACTTTCTGCTGCAGTAATTTTGCTGATTGTCTTGCATACTAAGCATGGTTGCCATGCTGTAAGACCCACTCTCTGGTAACTTTACAATTCTGGGTACTCCTGTTAGATAATTTTCAGAAAACAGGATATGGATGGACATGCACTTTTTTGAAAGCAGTCATTCCTTCTTTGCTGGTGGACTTGTGAAAATTGAGATCAACTTTGACCCTCAAGGTTAATTTTCATCTCATGTTATATTGTCAGCCTTGCTGTTGGGATTATATTTGGTGATTGACCTTTCCTGGGAAGTGAACAGTGGTGTATGGTTTTCAGTGGGGCCCAAAGCGTTTTGCAACCGTTTCCAAGGTTGTGTCACCCTTCCTGAACAGTGAGCACAATGATCTCTTTTGATCAGATGACATACTTGATTAATTTTCACATACAACACATCATAATGAGGACATCATTAAATCATTTTTAACCTGATGTAACTTAACCCATAGTGTCATCAGTAAGGACTGAGAATCTTGGATCAAGTTCACTCAAAAAAGAAACTATAATTTTCCATGCGTCACGATTAGTTACAGTAGATTAGTGATTCATCTGCCGGTCGGTCGTTAGGTAGGAGCTTTGGTTAGATTAACAATCCTGCATAATAGGTGAGTCAGGCATTCTTCCTTTGGATTCTGACTGTTGCATCTGGAATGATAGCTATGACTCCAAGACTCTGAGTGTGTATGTGGTGCTCTCAATAAAGGTATACTGAGTATGTGAATTCATCTCTAGGGGGAGCGGGCTGAAGGCAATTGAATCACAAGTAGCAGCTTATTCAGCATCCATGAGTCATGGTCCCCACTATAAATCTCTGTCATGGGCAGCTCCTTATCTCATCATACTGTGACCTGGGTTAGTACACATCTTCAAAGGGATTTACAAATGTAGCATCAAGGACAGGTAAGCCTACAGCAGGGGTGGCTTGTACGATCCAGAACTGTAAGTGTATCTATTCAGAATAAATGGCATATTCGCCCAATTCCCCCGGCTCCTGTGCCTTCTTCCCTGCTTCGTACCCAGACACTTTCGCTGCAACTCCTGAGTTAGATTACTAATTAGCGGACTGATTGGCTGAGAGTCCTCACACCTGGGTTTGTACTGCTCACCCCGGGGACCAGGAGAGATTTTTGAAGTGGGTGGGACCAAACTGAGCAAAAGGTTTCAGCTCTTAAGCTTATACAGCTACGCTTGATGAGGAATTCGGTGTGATTTTGATTGACACTCTTCGACATGCATACAATGTTGTCGGGTATGGAATAGCCAGTCACCCAGAAATGGCCTGTTGGACAAGAGCATAAACAACAGATTTCTCTGTTTGTTGAAAGTTTAAATTTACTGAGCCTCAGTATAATGTAATGTTACAAAATGTGTCAGGACACATTCATAGATGTATAGCTTTAATGAAGCATATCGAACCCTATTTAGAGATGCTACTTAACAAAATTTTCTTATTTTTTCCCCTCAAAAGTGTGAGGGATGGGTCAAGGTCCCTATTAACACTAGCAAAGTAAATTTGTACACTCTGAGATTTTCTACATTTGCATGTTGCTCACTTAACATTTACTAAAAATACACTCAATATTCTTTGCTAACAAATAAATTCACAGTATGTTCGCCATTTGGGTACCTTTATTAGCAAGAACATGTCATATCTTTGTTTCATCAAAGTGACCTCCTTTAGTAGTTGTAACAGCAGAGAAAATTCAAGGCATTCTTCGTACAAGGGACATTAAATACTGCTCTGTTTCGTGGGATGAAACCGTTGACTGGTATATTTAAAGTTAAAGGACAGCCTAGAATTTGACTATGCAATCAGCACACAGCCAGTTACTAGGTTGTCTGTTAGATTAGATACTAGGTTGCACTGTTAAATTCTCTTTCCATGTTATAAAGTGAACTTACTTTATTTCACTTATATTTTCATTTATAGCTTTTCATCAACTTTCTAGTGCAAGAATAAAAGGTCAGCAGTTTATGAAACAAATGTAAAAGTATTAAAAATCTGTGGCATGCAAAACTTTTGACTGGTAATGTAACTGGGGGATGGGGGGAGGACGTGTCCCCCTTGTCCCCCTTGTCCTCGTTGTCCCCCCACCATCTGCACTCCTGAGCTAACCTAAAGGTTATCCCAAAAACCTGCTTACACACCGGGCCTTTGTGGATGAGACTGGCCTCCCATGGCCTACAGGAATTGCATGGATTTCTGCAAAAGTGACACTTACTTGAGGACTGAGGCACTGAATCATGGAAGAGAGGAAAACCCTGCAGCAGAGGAAATCTGAGGCGTTTCTCTGATCAGACAGGTGGCGTGCCCTGCCCCTCACTATCCTACTGCTTGATGACTCAGTGGTATGTTGATTACTATAATTCTGATGATTAAGATTGTAATTAGCTTAAAATTAGTAACATTCAAGAATATGACAAAGTATAACTGCATTTGTGCTGTTTGACCCCTGAACCGATTATATACATATAGTACATACATACATACTTGCATACATACATACATACTTGCATACATACATACATACTGTACATACATACTTGCATACATACTGTACATGCACACAGTGCTCTTGGAATGCTTGCTTAACTCAGTAAAAATATTGTGAATTTTTTAGTTTTAATAACAAAAAATATTACTTCATTCATTTACAAAATATATGTTTTACTTTAGAAACAACTGAAAGTATTAAGGAAACATTAATTTCAAATAATATTAAATTATTAGTGAAAGAACAGAACTGAGTCAGTCAAAAAATTATGGAAATGTCTGTGCGGATATATATATATATATATATCCAAAAGCCATGCAATAATTTGATTGTTGATTGTATGTATATATATATATATATAGTTTAACTGTTATTTGTTTTGTACATGACTGGAATTCTGTTAATTTTCATTGGGTTTTTCCAATTTAGTTAAAAAAAGACAATTAAGTTACAGACTGATGGAGGCTTACATCTGTAACCCACTGAGAAACGTTATTGACAGGCCTCACAGAGAAGCCAGTGAAAAATGAGGATGGAGGAATATAGTTTCCTCAGTTGTCTCATTGTCCTCAGTTGAGGCCAATGTCTGTTTTTGTTTTTTTGTTTTTTTTTTATTTAAAACAAACTGCTCTGACAGATTGGGCAGATTTCCCTCTCGCCTCAGCTGAGTACTGCAGACATGCAACTCTGCTCTGTGGCAAAGGTATGTGCATTGTGATGATGGCTAAAAGCAGGAGAGAAACATAAAGCACGGCCACTGTCTGCTCTCTCCTCGGCAGAGGACCAGAAACCTGCAGTTCCAGCAGGACCCAGACTGGATGCTTCATGCATGTGTGTCTTTCTGGCGCAACCCTTGGCCGATTAATCATGCCCCGTTTGAGCTGGACTGCTCTGGATCTCCGTCAGCACATGACTGATCCCCGAGTCAGTGCCAAGGTCTCGCGGTGCCCTGTCTTTCCTAAACAGCATTCAGCATCCAAGATGATTTGTATCTCTCCCCGTTTACAGCGCAGAGTGGCTGCATGGCTGCACCAGCTCCCAGAGGCATCCTTCCCGGGCTGACATCTAAGGGAAAGTAGGAGACTGTCTTTGGTACATGGAATTTTCCCTGTAATTCATTGTTTTGCATGGCTCCACTGAAAAGTATTGCAAGGCAGTCCTTTGCAAATCTCCATTTGATGTCACATCCAAAACACTAATAAAATGCTATGCATTTATAACATTTATTTAATATGTGAATTTTGAGAATTTGTCCATATTCAACTCCAGGGCTTACACTTGGCCTCCAGCAAGCTTATACATGCTCTGAAGCATTTTTTTCTAAGCGTCATATCCATAATGCTGGAATTACCCTACAACAGAAATTCAGTTACCTGATTTGCTGAAATCTGATGCACGGTAGGTCGGTATAGAAAGTGGCTTTGGAGGAACGGAATCTATGTAGCTAGATCTAGGAATGTCTAAGTATGATCTATGTACTGCATATATACTATACTGCATACATACTGTACTGCATACATGTAACAGATAAAGGGAAATGGTACCATCATCTGCTTATCTTTAAAAAAAATTTCCATACATGATATCAACTAAACCTTTGCAGACACCATTTCTGAAAATCATAACATGCATAGATATGGTTGGGGGCCTTTGATTGTAAGGAGAGGTAAGTCTAGGCAGTCTGTGCATCACAGGTAATAGATGTAGTGAGTCACACTTTAAAGATCAAGAAAAAAATGTTGAAAGATGGATGGAGACAGTCTTACACTAGTTCAAACTTAAATTCACAACCGAAACTGTCGTAAAAGGATTGAAAGAATTGTTTCATATTATTCACTTTATGATTGTGGCAAACTTTTGAACCAGAACCTTTTTAGCTCGATAATAGCTGGTTAATGGGGGCGACATGATGGTGCCGTGGTTAGCTATGTTGCCTCACAACTCTGGGACCCGGGTTCGAGTCTCTGCCTGGGTCACATGTGTGCGGAGTTTGCATGTTCTCCCCGTGTTGTCGTGGGGTTTCCTCCGGGTACTCCGGTTTCCCCCCACAGTCCAAAGACATGCTGAGGCTAATTGGAGTTGCTGAGTGAAGGGTGTGTGAGTGTGCCCTGCGATGGGCTGGCCCCCCCATCCTGGGTTGTTCCCTGCCTCATGTCCCTTGGTTCCAGGATAGCCCCCCCCCCCGATAAGCGGTTTGGAAAAAGGATGGATGGATGGATAGCTGGTTAATAGCTTGAGATTGGTCCTCACCACTGTTGCAGAGAATAATTCACATGAGAAATAATTCACATGCTGTGTAATGTATGTGCATCTCTCATTCATCAAAATGACTCTTTCCATTGTACTAAATGTGAAGGTGATGCACGCAAAGGTTGAGACATCACTGTCTTTCCGATCTAAATCTAAATCACAGCATTTAGGTCCTCATTCAGTAGCAAGTATGTAACAAACCTTCAGCTGCTCCTGTCAATAGATCAGTAGCACAAATACATGTGTCATTCATTGGGAAGGATGGACCAGTTATGTCAATAAGGATTGATTTACAAAATACAGTAGGCTGTGAATAATGGTAAAGTAAGTTTAGGTGCTCTGTAATTAGACAGCTTCAAACAAGTTAGAATTAAAATAAACAAATAAGAAAGTCTGGTTTGGTTCACAATTAGGCTCTGTTTTATCACTTATAAATGAGTATTATTATCATTAATAATAATAATAATAGTTATTATTGTTGTTATTATTATAAACTGTTATAACTTATGATTGTCTATTAACAATTTACAAAGTATTACAGCCTAATTAATAACCTGATTATAAACCATTCATAAGTCCATTATAAAGGTAGTCTTATTGTGGTACCCGAAAGTATTTCAGTACTTGAGAGACAGAAATTAAGTGCAGGTTGGAGTATTCATTAACACCTCCACCCACCTTTAAAATGTTACTTGCTCGATGGCAACACATTAGTGAAACAGAACTATTGTTATACCCCTGTGAATAAGCTAAGTTTACCTTGGTGAAAAAATCTCCCTCTAGTTAATTAGGGCGTATTAATTACATAATGTATTGTTGTCTGCTAGTTTTCTTGGTGCAGTTTACACCTGAGTTTCTTTTATTATGGTTTATGCATTTCTTTGGACTATTTGGATGTACTGTCTACTATATCTACTTTGCTTGGCTGCTACAGTATAACTGAACTGAGCCTATATTTAGTTCACTTTTTAAAAGGTTTAATACACTATTGTAAGGAACCACTCACTGGCTGAACGATTGTATCCAACTGGGCAGCCGACAGCTTTGAATGAGTGTGGATGTTTGTGCACTTCTGACAAAAGTTATTTAAACTTCAATTTCCAGTAATTGGAATTAGATCATATTCTACCTTTGTTCATTACTTTTTTTTATTGCATATATAGTAAATTTAGTGCTGTTCTGATCATTTTAACTACGCTTGTTCACCCTGCCCAGGATTTTCGTTCTGCCAATTATGTGACCTTTTACGGACGCAAAATGAAACCAGGTTGATTTCACTTGAGGCACTGCCTTACACTGCTGTTCCAGGCTTGAGTTTTGAATATAGACTAGTGCTGGTCGAACACATTTTAAAGGTACACTTCATTTTGTGCAAAACTTTCCATATTTTATTCAAGCCTGTCACCAGCCAATAAAATAAATACAATGAAAGTTGACCTTTAGCTGTTCCAACCTGGTATTATCCAGCACTATTAGTATATAATTGAAATTATAAAATATACCTATGAGATAATTTGATGGTTTAGACAATAGATACACTGAGATTTTCTCGTGCATAATTTTTTAATATAATTCAATAGTTCATTTTAACATTCTTCAGTTTCGGTTACATTATGACTCAGAGCTACTGTATGCCAGAGAGTTTGCGTCTGGTAGTGGTGGGTAGGAAAAAAAAACATTGTTAGGGAACCATAAGTAAAGGATAATACTGGTGAACATGTGCATTCTAGAAGTGATAGAAAGGGCATTTCTATTTTTTCAAAGTCCTACATTTATCGTTCTTGGAAGGACTAATCCAGTGAAGATCATGTTGTTCCAGACTAGCATGTGCTAAGATCTTCACTGAATACATTTCACCCATATATGCATTGACAACAAAAATTTAAGTATAAGCCACACATTTGCCCCAAAATGTACGGTTTCATACAGTATGTAGCTACTGAAATAAAACCTTTATGACACCACATTTAGTCTTCTGTTACTTCTTATATACTATCTGGACAAAGGTATTAGTACACACTACTTAGTTTCATTGTACTCACAGGTGTATAAAATCCAGCACCTAGCCATGCAGTCAGGTTTACAAACATTTGTGAAAGAATGTGTCATTCTGAAGAGCTCAGTGACTTTAAGCGTAGTACAGTACTGAAGAGCTCAGTGACTTTAAGCGTGGTACAGTACTGTCACAGGATGCCACCTTTGTAGTAAATTAATTCATGAGTTGTCTTTCCTGCTAGATATGAGATACAAATATGAGAAATAGAGAAACTCAGCCACAAAGTGGCAGACCACATAAAGTATCAGACTGTGGACGCTGAGTGCTAACGCGCACAGTGTGTAAAAGTTACCATCTTTCTGTTGACTCAATAACTGCAGAGTTCCAAACCTCCTCTGGCATTAACCCCCATTTTTAAATTGTGTGTAAAGCCTTTCCAAAAGAGTGGCAGCTATTTACAGCTGTAAATGGGTGAGGAACAACTCCATACTGATGCCCGTGGATTTCGAATGGGATGTCATGAACGTTTCTGTAGGTGAACCAGTGTCCGAACATGTGCAGTTTGAGCTTTGAATAGTGTTTCAGTGTCACTCATTGAATTACAGCTTTTGCATGTGCTGCCTTATGCATGCTTATCTTCCTTGGTTAGTAATTTTATTCATAACTATAACTGTTTTATTTGTATATTTGTATTCATACTGAAGCAATTTAATGTCCTGTAAAAGGTAAAAATTTCCTTTTCCATCACAGGAAAGACAGGGACCGCCCTGGACAGGGTGTCACTCCATCACAGGAAACACAGGGTCCACCCTGAAGAGGGTGTCACTCTATCACAGGAAAGACAGGGACCGCCCTGGACAGGGTGTCACTCCATCACAGGAAACACAGGGTCCACCCTGAAGAGGGTGTCACTCTATCACAGGAAAGACAGGGACCGCCCTGGACAGGGTGTCAGTCCATCTCTGAAAAGACAGGGACCGCCCTGGATAGGGTGTCACTCTATCACAGGAAAGACAGGGACCGCCCTGGACAGGGTGTCAGTCCATCTCTGAAAAGACAGGGACCGCCCTGGATAGGGTGTCACTCTATCACAGGAAAGACAGGGACCGCCCTGAACAGGGTGTCAGTCCATCACAGGAAACACAGGGTCCGCCCTGAAGAGGGTGTCACTATATCACAGGAAAGACAGGGACCGCCCTTGGACAGGGTGTCAGTCCATCACAGGAAACACAGGGTCCGCTCTGAAGAGGGTGTCACTATATCACAGGAAAGACAGGGACCGCCCTTGGACAGGGTGTCACTCCATCACAGGAAAGACAGGGACCGCCCTGGATAGGGTGTCACTCCATCACAGGAAAGACAGGGACCGCCCTGAAGAGGGTGTCACTCCATCACAGGAAAGACAGGGACCGCCCTGGATAGGGTGTCATTCCATCACAGGAAAGACAGGGACAGGGTATCACTCCATGACTGGTGCACTGTCCTGCTATCGGAAATTTAGTACCAAGAAGTTTTTGTTTCTAAGTGCCTGAGCTTATACCCTTCATAAGCTTTTCCTCATGCGAAAAATCCTAAAGAAATTTTTAATTAGCGTTCTGGAACTGAAAATTCTTTGTTCTTTATACATTCTTTGTTCTTTATTATCATCTATTAAAATCTACTGCAAGGTTCAATTTTATAGCTGTGTGATATTGGTCAATCAGCCATTTCTGTCCAAAAGTGTATGGATTTCATACCTTCTTCTGTGTGTTTTTCAATTTATGCTCTCCTTGAAAATGCCATTCCTTGAAAACCTTCAAGAGAAATACAAGCTTTGAGATGTTTCTTACAAAGTACACTATGGGAAACCATCTGGAATTCACCCAGTGGTCAATTAGACAAAGAAATATATACACACGCCCTCCTGGAACCCTAATTGGGTTGGCAAAAAATCTATTTTCATATTCAGTTCAACTCATTAAACCAGAACTATTCAACAGGGTACATCCTTTCATAATCTGACATTTGTGTTAGTTAAGACAGTTGGATTTTATAGTAACAGAATAGTATCATTCAAACACAATGAATTGTCACTATTTTTAAAAATAGTAGGTTTTCCAGGGGTGTTTTGTATAAACCGGATTAGGTCAGCCAAGTTATACTTATTTAGAGTAACCCAATTATCCCATCATAAGTCTTTCACTCAAGGACCATGTGGACAGGTCAGTTTTGAGAATCAGATACACCTTGTGCTGTGTATCTGTTGTGTATCTGTGAGTGGTCAGTCACTTATGTCATGTCACCATATTGCAGGGGTCTCAAATTTCATCAAAAGTTTGGGGTGAGATTATCTGTTAGGAGCGGAAGTACTTCTCTCACGGTCAATGCATGAGATTTGAAAACCCTGCCTGCTGCATTCATCTGATCTTGCTCTGCCACATCTGCCTTGTCTGCACTCGGTGTGTGTGCATCCCTCTATTAATGTGCTTGCAGCAGGATCACATGTAACTTATTTTGGAATTTACAGAAACAACAAATGCTATTTTCTGATTGGCTGGTAGGTGACTATTAACTCTGTATAACAAGATCGGGACGGCTATGAACGTGGTGGAAAACACTCCGCATGCCTGTCCGTTAATTCTATGGAATGGGAACCATGGTGGGCATTATCCCTCACTGTACTTCTCAGCGTGAGAAACACAAGGTGTAGTGAGTGAGCGTGTGAACTGGCTGAAGTGCATGTATCTCATGGTCGATGCTGCATTCTTTATGTAACATATGGAAGAGAGAGCCATTCCCTTATTTCTGCTCACAATCCTGTAGGTGCTCAGCCAAAGATAATTGGATCTGCAGAGGGACAAGAGGGAATGGAGGCCAAGACATCTGCTGTATCGGACAGACAGAATGTCTCACTCTCTCCCTATTTCGAGTATAAGCTTGGCCAACTGAACATGGTGTCAGAAGTGTGATGATAAATAGATAATATTATTGTGTAGACGGCTGCATAGTGCACTAGTTTGGCGTGCATCATTTACACGAGACCGCTGAGTGAAACTGCTAGGCTAGTTAGCGAGGCAGCAATAGCATGTACCGGCAACAGAATGACTCAGTTCCAAATCACTCCTCCAAAGACGTTTTCGTTCAAGGCAGACGAGTGGACAAAGTGGATAAAAAGATTTGAAAGGTTTCAGGATTAGACACACAAGACGACAAAAACCAAGTGAATACATTCATTTATTCAATGGGCGAAGACGCTGAAGATATTTTACTTTCTCTGCACCTAACTGAGTAGGAAGCGGGTGATTATGCAGTTAAACAAAAACTGGATGCTCATTTTGTAGCTAGCAGAAATATCATATGCGAGAGGGCTAAATTCAATCAAAGAGCACACGGAGTCGGCGAGGTGGTCCACAGCTTTCACACCGTGCTACATTGCCTCGCAGAGCATTGCGGACATGGTGCTCTGCATGACGAAATGTTGAGAGATCGACCTGTCGTGGGTCCAAGGGATAAGCGCCTATCAGAACAGCTACAAATGGATGCTGAACTGACGTTAGAGAAAGTCATTAACAAAGCGTGTGTGCAAGTGTAAAAAAAGTGGCTTGAAATGCTTAAGACATTTTAAAGCAGAAGCTCGTAATAACCAGGTAGATGGCATAAGTACACAACGGCTTAGCGGCTTTAACACGAAAGAAAAACAGGCAGCGGAGCAAACAGGACTCCGGAGAAACGTTCACAATGTGGAGACACACGACGGCATTATCCTCAGCAGCGTGCAGCAAGAGAGGCTGCGTATAATCACTGCAGAAAGAAGGGGCATTAACGCTAGAGTCCAAAAACCAAACCGAGCACGGAAGTGAGTGTAGCAGCAGTGACTGAGAACAGCGATGCGGACATCGCATCTTTTAGGCTCTGTGTTAAGGAAAACGGGAGTCAGTCCGTGGATTATCAGGAATAAAAGTGGACAACCACAAAGCAGTGTTCAACATTAACACTGGGGCTGACGTCACTGCAGTCCCCGTAAAGTCCTACACCCAGGGCCAGTTCAACAAGTTGCCCAGAGCGAAAAAGGTTCTTTACGGACCAGGAGGACCGCCTTTAAAAGTAAACATGCCACTCCTTGGAGGAGTAGCCGCCATACCACTTCAGCTGGTAGCCAACTTCAGCCTGGACACTAAAGAGACTGTAAAAGGAGAGTTTCCAAAGCTTTTCTCAGGTTTATGGAAAATGGAGGGGGAGTACAATATTGTACTAAAGCCCGGGGCGAAGCCTTTCTTCCTCTCCATGCCATGCTGCACATCACTCCCGCTCATGCCAAAGGTAAAAGAAGAGCTGAATCATATGGAGAAGCAAGGGGTGAATTCAAAGGTAGAAGAGCCCCCAGCATGGTGTGCACCTATGGTGGGGGCACCCAAGCGCTCAGGAAAAGTTCGAATTTGCACAAATCTCACAGAGAAAAAGAAGCCTGTGATGAGGGAGGATCATCCTCTGCCTTCCGTCGAACACACGTTACAGTAGGACAGCTTGCTAGAGCCAAAGTTTTCTGGAAACTCGATGCCAAGGCTGGATTCCGGCAGATCCCGTTATCCAAAGAGTCCTCTCTCCTCACAACCTTCATAATCCCATTCGGCCAGTACTGTTACAATTGCCTTTGCTTTGGGATTTCGTCTGCTGGAGAACACTTCCAGAAGCGCTTATCTCGCATCCTGGAGGGACTGGAAGGGGTTCTGTGTCAGAAGGACGACGTGCTCATTTGGGGCACGACGCATAGAGAACACGATGAGACGCTAAGAAAGGTGTTGACACGACTGCAGGAGGCCAGAATGACACTAAGCGACAAGTGCGAGTTATCAACGAGCAGGATAAAGTTCCTGGGACAAGTTATTGAGCCCTCAGGAATCAGCGTCGACCCCAACAAGGTGAATGCCGTGAAAATTATGACGGAATCCAGTAATGTTAGCGAGTAGTTAGGTGTTTTCTTGGAATGACAAACCATCTGGGGAAATTCCTACCTCACCTGGTGGAGAAAACACGTCCTTTTAGAGAATTGTTGAGGAAGTCCAGCATGTGGACCTGGAGCCCACAGCAGCAGCAAGCCTTCCACCAATCAGCAGTATGCTCAAATTGAGAAGGAAGCCTTAGCCACTATGCATTATGAATGTCTTTATAAATTACTAAAAGAATGTCCTTAAGTAAAATGTTATCACCTTAGTTTCGCTAATTAGCAGCTTGCGGATTAACGGCATCCTGTGCACCACTACATATTTGTAATATTAATTAACTACGTATGTGTGGGTGCTGTCTTTCATTTTTATTTCTGTGTTTTAGAGCAAATGATTATTATTGGTCAATGTAGCTTTATTTACATTAAACCCCCAGCCTTCCATGACGCACTGGAATACTAGCCCCTAGCTTACCCCTTGCTACAGTAAGCTTACCTAACTAAGGTAATCCATCTTGATTATTGATTATTCATATTTCTAGATCCTGTGATGAACTGGGGCGTAGGTAATTTGACACGCTGTGCTATTCGCTGTTGAAAGCATTTTCCTGTGAAAATAACAAGGTAGAAAATTACAACTATGATGATCCTCTCATTTAGTGGAAAATCGTGTTCAGTCATTTCCCCGTACGTTAACCGTCTTCATTAAGCTGCCCATGTCTCTGCCTGCTTTTCCAACACCAATGACACACGCACAGAGATACACTGAAATGAGTGAAGCAGAATTTGCACAGGTAAACATATTAATATGCGATCAAAAGCACAGTCTGGCAACTTCAAATTTTTGTTAGCAAATAAAGCCAAGAAGCAATAAGGAAAGTCATTACACCAAAAAAGCAATAAGCACATATTTACATCTTCTTGTCTGGCCTCGGTCTCATAGCCCTTTGATCTCTGTCTGCCTAATGCTTACGCTCATCTAAAATGCAGTTCTTTTAAATTAGAGACAGAGCTACTATACATGCATCTGTATTTATAAGAAATATGTTAATACAATGAACCTTTGACTGGGCAGGGCTGCTTTATTCATAGAGAGCCCTGCAAGTTCACTTGCAGACATCAAGTCCTCCTTGAGTTTCAGTGTGTAGCTCCAAATAAGAAATAAATTAAGCGTGTCTGTCTATGCAGGGTTTATCTTTGGCACTGGCCATTTGGTCTAAGATGTGCATCGTGATATCCGCTGGCTGTGGCCCTTCCCAGAGGAACTCCTACACGGAGTGTTCTCAGCGACACGCCATATAAGCACACGGGAAGACCACGGCATCTGCCGTACATGTTTTCGTTGCTTAGTTTATGTGATTGGTAGCGTTGCTTGCTGGCTAAAAACCAGCTATATATGGCTGTGCAAACATGCTACTCAAAGGAATATTCTTGTGGACAGAAAAAAGAAACATTAATGAAAACAGCACTGATGATACTCAGCAGTGAAACTCATATTCTGACCAGAAAAAAAAAGGAATCTCGGGTGTGACCCCCCCCCCCCCCCCATGCTCAAAGCTTGAGGGCACCAGTTGTCTGTTTTTCTCATTTTAAAAACACATTAGCAGACCCTCAATTCCTTGGGTTGATGGACACACCCTCCCTGTTATACAAAGTCAGATGTTCTTTTGCATTGTACCCATGTACGCATCAACCAAAACGGCACTCAGTTGCCCCCCTTGAATAATGAGCAGCCTATAGCCACGGTTTTGCCCTGAGTTCTGCTGATTAACTGATGACTGATAGGTGGGTCTGTATCACCTGCCCTCAATCTGCCAGCTGTCTGCCTGCGTACTGGATATCTAGATGACTGGGCTGATCGTCAGTGCCAAGGATGAAGCCCAACAGAAATGTGTCTAACATCTCTCATGGCGAGTGGTAACCTCCACATACCAATGCAATCACGATTCTGATTGGCTTGTCTACCTGAGGCTAAGTAAAGGTATTTAGAAATTTAGTGAGTCTGAAAATTGTCAGCACATATATTTTAAACATGATATCATGCCTGCTATTGGGTCATATTTATCCTACGCAAAATGCTTGAATTGCATTTCGAACTGTTGAAATTAAGGAGCAAAACAGATAAATATTGATCACACGACAATGATCGCAACGTGAATTCAATAAAATTACATTAGGTAAGGCCTTAGTTCCATAGAAACTGGTAAATTACAGGGGGGATTGAGTCTGATGCTCAAGGTGCAGTAGAGTGTGGAAAATCAAGTGAGGTGATGACACTTTTCTTCTGGAATTTACTCCAGAATGTCAGGGAACAATGACAACGGTGAAAGCAAAAGTCACTCAGAGGTGAACATGGCAGAATGTCGAGAAACATGTTACCATAGTTACTGTGTGACAGGAGCCGCATCAGAATTTCAGTATGGCAGGTGTGCAGTACTTTAGGAGCTGGTGATTGTACTGTACATCCAAAGATGACAGATGCTGCACTTGGTGCTGGTCCATGCATGTCAGCAATGATGACATGCCACGTGTCCACATCCATCTGCGCTCTTTTCTTTCCCCGTCTTGACTGATGTCAGGTCCCTTAGCCTGCTCCACGCCGCATCTGTCAACCACTTTTCCAACCCTGTTAAAACAATACAAAATCCAGCAACTGTTAATACCTCGCATACATGCCAATGTGCAATGTGATGCTTCCATATTGCGATAAGCATATTGCTGTTGGATTTGGCAGCAGGACATAAGTGCTACAGTATGAGTAGCAGTCCTTGTTCCACTCTAATCGCTTTTAATGCTTTTACACTCCCGTTTATGAAGGACATCCAGAGCTGGGGAATATTATCGAGCCGGACTGTGTCCTCCTCCACTCCCAGCACTAATTCTCCCAAGGCAAGTACGCAAAGCTGAATGAGCCATAATGGTGAGAAATTGTCATACTTTGTGTGGATGCGGTAGCTGGGCTACTAAGCACAGCACTCATCCGTCCGGCTTCCCTTGAACTGCACACTCCTCTTCCATGTAACAACATGAAATTTTCACCCCTCTCCTCCACACAGGCATATCAGCGAGATTCTGTTTACCTCAAAGCATGACTCACCGTCTTCAAACAAACCAAGGGCCTTGCTCAGAACTCATTAGAACTTACATGTGATTCTCGTCATAATTTAGCGGTGGAAATAAAAATTATTAAACAAATTTTAACAATCTTTGATCTTGTGACATGACGGAGGTTTTAAACAGAAAAGGCAACCGTCAAAGGAAAAAGAAATGTGTGTGTAAGTATATATATATACTCACAGTGTTTCAAATAGCAAGCAATGTAAGTAGTAGACGATGTTCTATATAGGCTTAATCTATACCAAACCTATGTTGGATGCAATTGTCAAGATAATTTTTCCATATCTCCATCCATTTTCCAAACCGCTTATCTAACTGGGGGGTCTGGAGCCTATCCCGGAAGCAATGGGCATGAGGCAGGGAACAGCCCAGGATGGGGGGCCATCCCATCGCAGGGCACACTCACACACCATTCACTCACTCATGCGTTCCTACGGGCAATTTAGCAACTCCAATTAGCCTCAGCATGTCTTTGGACTGTGGGGGGAAACCGGAGTACCCGGAGGAAACCCCATGACGACATGGGGAGAACATGCAAACTCCACACACATGTGACCCAGGCGGAGACTTGAATCTGGGTCCCAGAGGTGTGAGGCAACAGTGCAAACCACTGCACCACCATGCCACCCCAAATTTATATATAATCATGTGACTGGGAAAACCACTCTGATAATTATTAAAGCCTTTTTTGACCAGCGATTTTTGAAGCTTTTGAAATTTGAGGCACAAAATACAGGAAATAATATATTGACAGCAAAATACTGAAAATTTCTAAAGTTTCTACTAACATAAAGTAGAACAAAAGTGGCATCGTAGCATTTTTTTGTAAGAATAAAGTGCGTGTAAAAAAAATTGTTTCGGTAATATACCAATGAACCCGTTATAGCTGGGGGTGGAATTAAGAAATTGCTGGATTTCTGACAATTTGCAAAGTATTCTTATGTCAATAGAAGGCTGAATAAACATTATTATTATTATTGTTGTTATTGGTATTTACCATTGTCGTTATTTTTCACATGTTAATAAGTGATGTCTGTTTTCATTCATAGTTCAGTTCCAAATCCTGTTTTCACTGGCTATACACTCTGTGCTTGACATAATGAAATGAAAATGTCATGCTGGAAGGAATCTGAGCAGACTTAGATGAATCTCAGCCTGGAATGTGTCTTATGCCTGTAAATGAAAAAAAGGCTCACGAAATAATCCAGATTGTGTCATTCCTATCTCTAGTGAACTGTCTTGGATGACATGTATAGCACACCTGACAATTTTCATCCTAAGACTAAAATAAAACCTGTAACGTACCTGCAACTCTTTGAAAAGTATGTCGCGATGTCAAGCACCACTTTAAAATCTGTGGAAAATCACATGTACTGCCCTTTATAATAAATTAATGTTTCATGAATGAAGCTGATCAAAAGCAGATGAGGTCAGATGCATGCTTTTATTTCTTTGCCTGTGAGTTTCCTTTCTCTTGAGGCCTACATGAAACGTTTTAAAAGTATTGTTTTAAATCTGAGCATTTGAGATTGATATGGACCAGAACAGGTACATGGCATTGAGAAGTAACAAACTAGTTGTTTTTCAGTTAAATGCAATTGCAGGGGCCGGCAGAGGAAATCATATGAACAAAATGACAAAATCCTGTTTTTTGGCTCGAGTGGGAGTTGTTTTCTGTTTCACGGCGACCATTAGAATGCATCATTTCTCAGGAGCTTGCAGGGGACTGAGTGAATGGAAAGGCACAGGATGAAATCCAGCGGCCTGGAAGGACGTGTACTCGAGATATTCAGAGAGAAAGGGGGTGAGGGCAGTGCAGCTGGTGCTGTTGAGGCTGATTAGTGAATAAATAACCTAATAATCTAACATGCCCTTTGACCTTAATCAACAGCCCGGTGAGGGGTACAAGAAGGACCACTTCAGCTTGTCAGAACGTCCAATTTTCTGGGTCTCAACTTAATCAGGAGGAAAACAGATCAAAACAAGGTGACATTCCCATCCCTCCTGCAGCTGGACTGCTGGTCCAGTGCTTCCACGTTGACCACATTATTATTTACAATTTAATCGCCTCCTGACTGTTCCTAAATTAAATTACGCATTTGTTGATTTTTTTTACCTTCGGCATGATGGCAGTTGAATTGGTTTACTGGCTCCCACTGCGCCCTCACAGTCAATATAAAAGTCAGAGTCACTGCAGGTGATCAATAGTCCCGTGAGCCATTTTCTTGAGGTCATCATACGGGTCACAGATTAACTCAGCTCACTCCAAAGGTTCGTTTCTTTAGGATTTTCAGCTGCTCCATCTGTTCCCGTGCTCAGTGTGTCTTATTAGTGTAACGGCATCAATGCCTGTCTGTGGTTTACAGAAATCTGACCCCGTCAATCTGCTTTACAGCATTGTTACAGCTTACTGACAACACACTTGTTCCCTCTGCTTAATCCACCCATTTTCTGAAGCTGCTTGTCCTATTCAGGGTCACAGTGAGTCTGGAGCCTTATAGGCACATGGTGGGGTGCCAACCCGTCACTGGGCACTCACACATGCCACCATGATGCCCCTCCTGCTTAAGCTGTTTAGATAACTGCTTATCACACATTACTTCCTGACTGCAGCTACTGCACTTTTTAATGAGTGAGTCTTCGCTTGGAACAAGTCGTGCAGTGGGCCGTTGTCTCAACCCGGGTCGTCAGCTGTCTTATGCAATTTGATATTGATGTCAGCTGTAATGATATTAGCAATGCAAATACTAAGAAGAAGAATGAGGAGGAGAAGAAAGTAAGGAATAGTCATTAGCACTGCTTGCATTGTATAGCTCAGTCAGGACATTCTTTTGTGGTATCAGCACGACCCTTCGGGAAATAGAAATCTGCATATCTGGCAGCTAAGGCTGGGGAGGAGCATCTGCCAATTTTTGCGTGGAAGGGGGTGGAGGAAAGCAATTAATATTCACTGGCTCAGTTGGGAGAACGGTATCCTGGGAACTTAAATGTAGATGCTTCTCCATGAATGAGTTTGTTGAGTTCATTACAGTGCCGATCACTCCCATGTCAGCCCGGCTGCAGAGAATCTGCCTTATAGATTTTCTGCCACTTGTACCAAACGGTATAACAAAGCAAAGGCTTCGTTTACCTGGGTATTTTTAATTCACTTTTTCGTAAAACTCATCAGCATAGAGCTCAACGAACTAAAAGTCCCCACAAACACATTTTTATTAAATGGAAGACACATCTGAATAACATTGTGTCAAAAGAATTTCAAGTAGGGAGTTACCCCCCAAATCCCTATCTTGACAATAGTGTTTTCAAATAAAAAATAATATAATATGACATCAAGAAGTTGCATGGGGCATTTGAAAGCACAATGTATCCGTTAATCTTGTGAATACATTGAAAAGGGACGAAATGCTACCATTGGAGGAACACGGAAAAAGTAAGGAGAACGATATTTTGTCGTGTGGCAAAATGAAACCTTCAGTCCTACAGATGGTAAATACAGCACTTTGCAGAGAATCTGAAATTGACAGAGGAGTGTGCAGCGCTTTATGCTACATTGAGGACACGCTAATTACTGTAAGTGTTTGGGTTCTTGTGCAGCGCTTTACATTTAAATACTAAGAGGACTTTTCAAAGGGCACAGCGGTTTCAGCCGTTTGGAATCCTGACTTTATCTCAATGCTGGAAAAACGTCCAAGTTATTGCACAACTTATTTGATTTCCATCTTCCAACTACTACAGGGCCCTAGTAATTGTGGAACTTATGCCATAAATCACAGGGTCGGGTGGCAGACAGCACCTTATGAAGGACGCTGGTCCATCACAGAGCACGTACCCACAAATTATGGGCAATTTAGAGACAGAAAAATTCACCTAAATCGCCTGTTTCTGGAATGTGGGAGGAGCCTGGAGGACCAGGGGAGACATGAAAAGGGTAGAATATGCAAATTCTACAAGGAGTGAATGGTGGGAATCAAACTCAGATCCCTGGAGATGTGAAGCTACAGTGCTACTCACTGAAGTAACTTATAATGAAGAAATACCAGTGAGGAAATAGGCATAATATATTGATCTTGTATATGATTGTATTAGCGATGTTTTCATAGCCTCTGACAGCACTGTGTATGTTGGTTTTTTTCACTTCCCAATGTGATGTGCGGTTTCGGAGGATGAGCAGGACTCGAGGGGTCTTTGCCATGCACTGCTGCAGTCAGTGGCGCTCCGACTGCAGACTAGACTTAACACATGGGTCTCAGGGGCTACAGGCTTCTGGGATTGGTGTGTGGCCAGGAGTGAACACTCTGACAGCAGAAACGAGTTCCTGGTATCCAGTTTTATTGCAAGGCTGGCAGAGAGCAGGTGAGAGAATATCAAGAAATGTGCCCGAGTGTTATGAAACGTTCTAGCTGAAAAGCAGTGAAATTCTGAATTGTCTCTCTGCCGACGTGCAGTGGTAAAACAATGCAGCAGCATGCATAAAATGCAGCAAAACTAAAAAGTGCCACAAAAAGATTGAGAGTTATGAAATCCGACATCTTTTCTATTAATGCTTACATGAGCTAGATTCCGAAGCCATTCGGCTTAATTGTTTAGCTTGTGTGAGTCCTGTTCGCCCAGCCAGCACGGGCATCAATTGTGGATTTCTTATTTAATGAGGAAGCGACTCACTTCTCCGTAGCTCCCTCGTTTTCTCATTCCAGTAAGGGCAGTCCAGCTCCCCCAGTGTCAGCCAGGACAGCCATGACCACTGCCAAGGTCTCTCTGTTGTGCCTGTGTGTCTGTGTGTTTGTTACTGACATACTGACAATGTTATGGCAGGTATTAATCAACTCGCATACCTAAGGAAGATTAATGGGGGATATTGTAGCTCTTATTATATTCTGCATTTGTTATGGACCGTAATGCTGTGGTTCAAGTTGTCTGGCCCTACATCAAACTCTTGACAGAGGGCTGTAGACGGTTATAGACTGACGGCAGAGACAGCTAATCCCTTTGGACTCCCCTCACTACCTTGCATGCAGGCTGCCACGTCCATCTCTCCGGTCCCTTTTCTTACCTGCTGCCTGTCCCATCGTACCCTGGGCAGCCTTTTAACACTTTTTCTGGTTTTCTAATCTCGTGATAAGCGTCTTAGCTCTTGAGACATTCTCCGATTTCTTCAATTGTTTGGAACGTCTGGGTGGCTTGGAAACAAAAGGCCGTTGGACGAGAATCCCTGTTTCACCATTTGCATAAAATACTGAGTTTGGGTTGAATAAAGACAAATGGCAGCGGTAACTGTATCCCTCATAGAACATTGCCATGGTAAGTGTATCCCCCCAAAATACTGCCTTGGTAACTATATCATCCACAAAACTCTTTGTATGAGGCTGTTTTTCAAAGGGCATGTCAAAAGAAGATTGTGTGAATAAGTGTTTCCTACTGGAGGAATACTGAGTTCAGAGAGGTGCCAGGGATGGAAAAAAACACATTTTACTGTAGAAGTTGCCGTTTCTTCTGAAGACTCCAGAAAGAGCCATTTTTTGTGGGTGGGTGGAAGGCTATCTTCATGCCTGTCCTATGCAGTATACGTTATCAGGACTCCTTTCCTAAAGGTCAGTGTCCCAGGTCTGGAGATCAGGGATTTCTTTTAATTTATGTCTGGTTATTATTAGCCATCCATTCTCTAAAACCACTTATCCTATTCAGGGTCACTGTTATTTACTTTACTTTACTTATTATTATTATTATTGTGGTCGTCATCGTCTCTCCACAGCAGACTGTGGTGGCTGATAATCCCCTGAGTGTACAATAAACTGAAAGGTTAAGAGGGAACTTTCTGATCCTGCTCTCTCTTTAATTATGGCCTTTGGGCAGCAGGGGTAACGTACCATAGGGACGTGGATACCTGTCTTGCCCTGATTTGTTGCAATGGTTGATTCGTCCCCAGAGGCATAGGATCTGAGTGGGGGGGGGGGGTGTCCCCAATATTTAATTTGGACTCATTCACCCCCCGTTTGCATTTGAATTATTAAGTTGTGCCCTCCCACCACCCCATGGCATACTTAATCAGTCATCATCTGCAATATTTGCAGTCTATGAATGTTTCTGAGCAATTGAAGTTTCATACAGTTCATAGCTTTAATTCTATCATTCGTTCATGGACATTAATGTCACTGATATACTTACTCCCCAACTTTGAATCAGTTTAGTAAAAGCTGCAGGAATTTCATAAGCAAGAAAATAAATCACATCTTTGTTGTTAAATTGTTGATCTGTCATTATCTACACTTTAATATTTATTCTCCAGTGCTACTGAGTACGGTTTTAAACATAACAATTAAGAGACCAAAACATGTATTTCATGCATATTACAAAATTATCTTTCCTTGTCCTTTATAACACATCCACATAATCACAGCAGCAGAGTGTGAAGTCCTGACGCACTGCAGTATATTTCGTTTTGTCACCAAAGACTTTACCAAAGTGATTTTCATTTACGTGAAGTTAGAGAAGTTTCCCAGAAATTTCCTGTTCCTTCCAGTATAATGACAGATTACATCCCTGTCCATCACATTTGATCGTTGTGTGACAGAAATGAAGTTTAATGAAGTAAGTTAATTGACTTGGCTTTTGGGATTGATCAGTTTATTTGCTTATTTATTTGTGTTCTGAATTACAAAAAAGGAGACAAAAATGAATATGAGGAGCTGGCTTTTTCAGGCACACACATGTGATTGATCTCCAGTGTGTGAGACGTAACCCTCATTCATAGAACAGAGTTTGACCCAACAGTGTTATTTTGAGAAGTTTATTAGGTTTCTGGTTCTCACAGCTTATGAAATTTTATCTGATTCTGTTGGGATTTCAGAAGAAAACAAAGTGAAATGTTTCTGAAAAGATGCAATCAAAATTCCTCAAGAGAAAAGTTTCATAAAAAAATAATAAATAAATAATAAAGTATATATACAGACATATATATATATATATATGTCTATGATTACAGGAAATCGCATCCAAAAATTTAACATATTTAACAAATTAAACAGTCACTCATAACTTCAACCAAACAAATGACAAGTGAATAAGAGCATTCCTGGGCTTGTTTCCAAAAACAGCATTGAGATCCTGTTTTCGATTTCGGTAATTTATTTGTATGCAAGAAGACAATGTATGAAGCAACAATTGTTCTTATTTATGAAGCTAAACGTTGGTGGCATAGATAGCCATTCATTAGAAGGGCAGACAGACAAAGTTATTTATTGTAAGAGGAGACATATGTTCGTACTGGTCTCAAACACAGGTTATGCCAGTTCTTAATTAGTTCATTTTTATTTTGCAGATAAAATAAAATAAGCAATATTGATAAAGTTCCTGATTTGTTTCGAAGCACTGAAGTGTCATCGGGCCACATGCTCATTAGCTCTGTGAAGTTGGTTTTAATTTAATAAACATTAAATTTTGTTCCCTTTGTGCTTGTGTTCAGTTCCTGGCTTCCCCTGTGTGACTTCTTCCATGATGTGAGATCCTAAAGGAACTGTTTTTCTTCAGGTAACGAGGTCAGTGGGTTTCGGTCTATTACTAAGACCTGGTCTGTTGTTAATAGATTTTTTTTTTCTCACCCATGTCTTTCACATCAGTATCCCATTACGGTCCAACTATGAATCAGAAACCCAGCGAACGTGAGATGTTAATGGGGTTTGGCTCGGATGTTCCGGCACCTGTGCCAAGACGCAGCGGTTCCTCGCTCCTTAACACGCCGCCTTCCAGCTCCAAAGCGGGGCGAGCAATGCCGTGAGCTAGCTGCCAATTAGTGCGGCGTGATGATGATGGCGATGCACTCACGGCTCTCCGCTTCCCGAGGCCACGCAGCTGACAAGCATCCGCCGTAAAAACACAACGCGTTTAATCAAACGCCGCGGCAGTGAATGGTAAATCCATGACAGACACCAGCCACTCCTTACTGGCCAGCATTACAGAACATAATTACAGGGGGCTCTTTGTCTTTTCCATCCACAACAGATGGTTCCGCAATGAGATGAAAAGGTGACACAAACCAAATATTATGTAACTCCCGATCCCATCCGACTCTCAGCTGCAGTTATACAAGAATGATTTCTTCCCATATATAAGCTGTTCCTCTTTCATTTGTCAAAAATTCCATGCAAGTCAAACTCAGAAATTATATTGTACAAATATTATTTAATTATTTAAATACGTAACGCAATACATAATGTGCATTCTCTATGAGAATTAGCAGTATTGTGAATTTTCCCAGGCTGCAAACATAATGAGGTTTTGTTTTTTCGAATTACTTTTCTAGTCTGAGAATGGAACGCGTGCTATTATCGTTAGCTTTTAGCATACAAACCCACTGAAACGCAAAATGGTTGAAAGGAGTAATTTAGCAGTGGCTGAACCGACATAACATCTGCTTTTAGGAAAGGAAATAAAACAAATATTAGTACGAAACATAAAGCAGAACAAATAAGCATCCGCTCTGAAATAGCAGCGAGAGAGCAGTGGTAAATGCTCAGGCATTATAACGAAGTTCTTTAACAATATTTTATTTTGCTGTTTTTTTTTTTTTTTTTTTTTTTACTTGGAGAGACATTAGTTATGTATGACTGGAAATTATTCAAGTCTGGAGTGAAGGTCTAGTAAAAATAAACAGAACAGCCGTCCAAAGTAGTTAATACCAGGCTTTTTGAGTTTTTTGTACACTGCCATTCCCTTTAAATGTATGCTTGTCTTGTGATGGACTGGTATGTTATCCAGAGAGTCTCGTGCCATGTGTTTCTAAACATATCATACTTGGGATTATGTTAGCTCTTCATTAAAATATAGTGTTAACAGCATAAAATGTATCTTGGGTATACCATTATGTTAGATATGTGCTGGATGCTTAAATTGAATTATTTATTCTATGTATTTTTGCTGAATCTGACTTAATGCATTGTAAAACTTCCCAAGTCATTAATGGCTTTCAGTTGTGTCTGACTTGTTGCGCTCTGGACGTAGACAGGGTATGAAATGCTAATTCCTTGCAGATGACGGTATTTCCGCTAATCTCTTAACATGAAAACACACAGGCGTACACCATGAATTCTCATGCTACCATCTTCTGTAATAGAACATCAGTTTACTGGCATACAGCACAGACTTTCACCAGAAATGTAATTACTAGGACTGTACCAATTACAGAAATGCATGCAGCAAACACTAGATATCTTTGAAGGACAGCTGAATGAAAACACACTTAAGATTCAAAATAAATTCAAGACCCCTCACCGAAAAATAAATAAAAAATTCAGCAGCCGACCCAAAATAAACCCGGCATTGCATTATTATTGTAAATATACTTGTTAAACAACTGCATTCTTCTCTGCAGAGTCTTACTTCAAGCCTGCTTTAGTACCTTTAGTACTGAATTATCTTTTATTTATCTCTCTTGTGCACTTAGCATTCTTCAGTGACGTTCCTATGAACTGTTGGGTTATGTGGCATGTTTGTTTTGGCAAAAAATGTTAATGGCTGATATAGGAACCAGTTTTGATAAATCTCTGCCTCACCAGACATGCTATTCAGAAACCTGTGTGGTGTGTTCTTACTTATAAATACTTGCAAGCGCAGTTCAAAGCTCATAAAAGTTTAGATGCATTTTTTTTGGCTGGTCGTGTTCATAGGACTGGTGTATGAAAAGTTTACGACAGTGTGGTTCCTAATTGTATCAAAGGTGAGAGTTTTATCCTTATTTTATAAATGCTACAATGTCTGATGACAGACAGACGATAGTAAAACGATGTGTGTAAATCAATTTTGATATCAGCATTTGACTGGGAGATACAGTTAAATATTTTGTAATTTTTTCCATATCAAATGATATCAATAATTATCACAATGCAATTAATTAATTATTCCTTTACTTAATTGTTTCATCTTTACTTAGAATCGCCCTTAAACTGGTTCAGAACATGAAAAAGGTGACAAATAGAATTCACTGCAAACTGAAATCTAATTTTAATACAGTACATAAGTCATATAAAAAATACATAAATCATGCATATAAATAATATAAAAAACATGTATTCAGTGACTTGCAAATCTTGCCATCTTACCAGCTTTTTTTTTACAGTTTATATTCAATTTTTTTTTTACAAAATCTAGCCATAGTTTCCTACACTTAATTATAGTGCATTTCAGAACGGAATAATTAACAAGGAAGTCTGCGGTTTATATAAATTACAGGATCTGCAAGGGCCCTGGAGTGTAGTGCAACTCATAAATGGAGCCTGCATCTGGGGCTTTCTGTGCCTAGTGGTTGCCAGTGTGGGACCGTTACTGTGAAGCCCGCAGTGTCACTGCAGTCTGTCGAACTGCACGGTCTGCCATTCTTACCAAAAGATGTGTAACAGAGGCTCACAGACTGGCTTTGGCAGATTTTCCATATAAACTGGCCTGCCATACCAGCACTTAATTTATCCTCTTAATGAATCTGTTGCTGGGGGCGGCATGGTGGTGCAGTGGTTAGCACTGTTGCCTCACACCTCTGGGACCCGGGTTCAAGTCTCCGCCTGGGTCACATGTGTGTGGAGTTTGCATGTTCTCCCCATGTCGTCGTGGGGTTTCCTCCGGGTACTCCGGTTTCCCCCCACAGTCCAAAAACATGCTGAGGCTAATTGGAGTCGCTAAATTGCCCATAGGTGTGCATGTGTGAGTGAATGGTGTGTGAGTGTGCCCTGCGATGGGCTGGCCCCCCATCCTGGGTTGTTCCCTGCCTCGTGCCCATTGCTTCCGGGATAGGCTCCGGACCCCCCGCGACCCAATAGGATAAGCGGTTTGGAAAATGGATGGATGGATGGAATCTGTTGCCTTTTGTTTCAGACAAAGGTGTGACTTTTATAGTTTGCAGTTAAACTGGAACATTCTTCCTCAACCTTCTCCCACTTCTCTATCTACAGAGTGCATACAGAAGGATACATGCACTTATCCAGGCAGTCAGGCATGTCAGATTGCTGCCTACTGTATATCTCCTAAATAAATAAATGATTCTATATGTACTGCTTCCTTACCAGCCACCATTTATTTTTCTTAAAATTAAAATCTCCGTCGACGTCTTGTTTTCACCCAGCAAGGCAGGCCTGCCTGGGCTCCCAAGGCAGGAGTAGATTAGCAAAGCTTAGTGGACTGGAGCAGATGTCAAGGTGGGGCTCTGAGGCAGGGACCATGACACCAAAAAGGTGGAACAGGGAGCTTGGGTAGTAGTCAGTGATTTGGTGGGTGCTTTTCATGGTGTCTGTCCATAACCTTCATGGAATTTTCAATGGAGAAATGTTTAATTCATGCACAGGCATCTTGTTGCTTATAGCCACCTTCCAGAAAAATGAATGCATGTCATATAATAATAAATTGAACTTAATGAGTAAATATGAAGCTGTATTTAATATTTGTATAATATTTTTCTTTTTTTGTCCATATACTGTATGTGCCTGGACACGCATGAAATGCAAGCAGTCTCTGGCAAGTGACACTTAATAGATTCTCATTTTGTGTCGAAGTACTCGGGCCCATGTGATAACTAAAATCTGACCATTGCGTGTTACCATTTGTAGGCAATACACAGTAATTAAAGTGACCCATCTCGAAAGCATTATGTGTTATGTGATTAGTGCAAATTTATTTCACTGGAACCAAATGATACAATGTAGGCCATGAGAAATTGGTTCTCTGTGCTTCCATTTAAGAGTAGGGTATTAGTTCACTGCTTGGCTCATAGTGGATTACTGTGGTTCAGATATTAAATATGCCACAGGCTGTGTTTAAATGAGGGGGTATTTATTTGTTTACATAAGTAACACTACAGTGATATCCTAAATAAAATGTTAATGTTTGATATTTATTATTTAACCTCCATATATACATGGCAATAGATGGACTGTTGTGTAAATTTTTACGTGTGCAATTGAACAATGAGGAGAAACCTTTGGAAAGTGATAAAAAGAAAATTACAAACTTGATATTTTCTGAACTGCACATATTACAAAATGACACGAATTGCACAAGTTAATTCCATGAACATAGTGGATATAAAACGCGTTCACAGCCCTGTTAAAATTGCAGGTTTTTGTGATGTAAAAAACTGAGACCACAATGAATCATTTCAAAACTTTTCCCACCTTTAATGTGACCTATAACCTGTACAATTCAATTGAAAAGCAAGCAGATCTGTTAGGGGGGAAAATATAAAACGTAAAACACATACAATAAGCTGGTTACATAAATGTGCACGGCCTTAGACTAATACTTTTTTGAAGCACCTTTTGATTTAATTACAGCATTCAGTCTTTTTGGGTAGGAGCCTATCAGCATGCGACATATTGACTTAGCAATATTTGCCCATTCAATAAATATTAGGTGTGATTAATCGATGCGTTATTAATGCAATGCGTTCAGCAATAGATTTTCCAGTCTTAATAGAAATATAGGCTAGACATATAGTAGAATCTAAAATAAACCAGTATAAATGAAACCAAACTAAGGCCTAGGCATGGATGTTTAAAATTATATCAGTACTATATTTCATAACCATTCCATCTTCCAACCTATTATCCCAGTTTAGAAATGCCAGTTCATTTAACTGCATGTCTTTGGAGTGCAGGAAGATACAAGAGAACCCATGTAAATCTCCGCCCACACAGAGTGGAGAGATGATTCAAATCCCCGGCACTGGAGGTGTTCGGCAATTCACCGAAAGTGCTGAAGGTATTGATTTCTTGATGCACTTTTAGAGAGTAAATGTTATTTTCTGACGCCATATGCTGTAACAGCAAGACTAATAATGCTGATTTTCTTTTGTCAATGAAGATGTCGGTAATTTCTACGCTGAAGCACATGAATGTGGTCCGTCAACATGAATAGCACACATGCATGTGTGAGGGAGCTTTTTCTTGCACATTTTGTTTTTTCTTGAAATTTTCAATAATCATTTATTTTTTTTGTGATGTCAGTCTGAATGCCCTTCATTGGCTGAGGTCCTGGGCGCTGAGCAGATATATTCACATGGGTGTGCTAATTTTAAAACATTCTCAAGACTAGGGCTCCACACGCATACATTTTTATTTGCTCAGAAACATCATGACCAGAAACAAAGTGTCAAATCAGGTCACATTTGCTTACATCTTCACTGTAGGCTGTAAATATTCCATTTACCCAGAATACTTTAACAGCTCGTAAAACCTACAACGCCTCAAGTTCATCTTGTCCAAGGAGGGCAGCAGACGTACAACAATAACAAAAATTGGATGGAGTACCGCTTGGACTTCAACACTTTTGTATGTGAAAGTGTAGGATGATAGAAATGTACAAAATAGAACTATGAAGACAGGACAAGGCTGTTGTGGCAAGACGATAGAAAATGGCAATGCAGTGAGGGCAGGATGGGACGCCATAGAATGCAACATTGACAAGGGTGCATACTGATGTCTGTTGCTACTTTTGTTCTTCAGCTACTGTAAATATATTACTGTGAATTCCTGTCTTAAGAACAAATACAGACCTCTACTTACGAACTCTCAACTTACGAACTCTCAGACATACGAATGAAGAGGACTGTAAGTCCAAATTGTGTTCTTTGGGCTCCCGTTTCCTGTCCGCAACATCTGTCTGCAACACCAATCCTGCCTTTTAGAGAGTTAAAATTAAATGGTGACAAGTTGCTAAGAAATGTCTTTCAACTTCTGGCCGCTGCTCCTGCCACAGCAGCAGCGTAGCGTGCGTACTCCCAGCATCCTAGTTCTTTGTACTTTACGTATACCATTAAAATGATGTTGAATGACGACTTATAAACATTTCAAGTTACAAACGGCAATTGACCCACCCCCCACCCACCTTCTAAGTGATTATCCCAGTCATGGTCATAGTGTTCCTTTGTAATTCTTTTAACTAAATGTGAATTAAATTGTATTTCTTTCTCTTTATCTGTTTGAAGGTCATGAGCAAGTCATCTTTGAATACAGGCACAGGCTGTAAACTCCTCTCTCTTTCTGTACCTTTTCTGCTGATTTTGAACACAACATTGTGCCATAGTTGGATGAAAATTAATGGTGACGAGTTGCTAAGAAATGTCTTTCAACCATGCGGTTTAGGTTATGCTAAGTCCTGTAAAGTTGCATTGTTTTTTTCCCCACAAATGTCTGTGATTGGTTATGTCTTTGACAAGCATTTCTTGAGCCTGATGTTGTTTTTCCATATCAATCTACATTGAATGGATACTAAGATGAACATACTGTAACTGATATAAAAGAAAGTACTATAGTTGAAAAAGTTCTAGTCCACCATGTAATTTTATTTTCTGAATAGATGACAGCTTCATTTTAAGTTTTCTCCCTGTCATTAGTAATGAAGTCACTGCAGAAATGAGCTCAGTGAATCAGGCAGGGGGTGGATTTGCGGGGGTCATAGAGAAGAGGGAGTTGGCTTTTACAAACACCTTCGTCTTGAGTGTGGAGAGTCACCCTATTGATGAAAGTGATAATATTCCATCTTGAATAGACTGAAATAGTGGGATGAAATTGAGCTTAAGCAAATCCTTTAGATTGGGTGGTATATGAGCACCTAGATATTTGATAGACAGGACAATTTGGAGGAGGAGTGAATCCATAACTCCAGCATTGTGTTTCATGTAAGGTGGACATGAGACAGAATCTCAGATGTCAACCAATTAACAATGTTGGCCAGACACTTTGCCGAATGCCATAGGGAAAGGGCCAGTTAACTCCATCAAAGGGTCTTTAGCGATAACAGTGAGAACAGTAGCATGTCCAGTAATAAGGGCAGTATTCATATATAAAGGCATGTGTTTATAGAATTAATTATATAATTAAACCGCGTGCTTGATTGTTTGGCATGAGATGTGCTCTCATGCATACCTCTCCTCATATGAGTTTCTAGAAATTCTCTCTGTGTTTTGTTTAACTGTTGAAGTGAAATATTCCTTTGGAAGGTACTTATTTCTTCTGATGTAACATTATAATCCACAATACAGAGATTAGGATCAAAGTATCTGAAAGTGTTGTTAATTGTTCTAAGACGATATTTCCAGATTTATACCTAATAGAGGTATTTAATGATTTTTTTCTGTATTTTGTTTAGTAAGTTTCATACAAGTTTCCTGGTTTTATTACAATATATGAAATTATCTTGCAGGAGTCAAAGAAAAGAAAGATCTGGTTTTTGGTAAATGGTATTGTTCAGCTCATAAAGGGTTTTCTAGAGGCCTTTGAGGAGAGACCTCTAATTGCTTTATCTTTACCTCTTTTCTTCTTTTGGGCGCAAAAAGACATTTTTCTCTCTCATTGCTACCATAACTGTGTCCCATACTGCGCATTCCAATATTACTGGTACTGTATATTGTCTCTAAAAACAATGCCCATTCATGTTGACTGTAACTGAGGAAGGTCTTATTGAAACACTGTGGGCGTCAAGTGTGTGAATATACTAGAAATGTAATACCGATGAGGACATGGACCGAAGTTATAATGCTATGGATGATTAGATCCATCAATCCATGTGTAATAAAGTTAGCGGTTAGAAAATAGTCAATATATGAATAGGATTTAAAATTTAAAGAGTAATAAGAGTATTTTCGATTGTCTGGGCTATGAAGCTTCCAAATGCCTACCAAGTGGAACCGTTTTATAAGCTGATTTACGGTTTATAGACAGAATTACCCTAGGATACACATCATCTTAATGTGGACGAGTAACAATTGAATGCTGTTTGGTTTGATTGAGGGGCCGAGAGCTAAATCTGATCCCAATAATCTACACGGCTGCAGCTGTGCAAACTCCTCCCTCCACCATTTAGTCAAGCTGCACCTGTAATGAAAAATGCCACTTCCATTACAGATGGGTTCCATTGGCCTTACATTTTTCAAAAATATTATGTATGAAGAGCAATGAGAATTGTGTTTTTTTTTTTTTTTTTTTTTTTTTTTTATAAATTTTTATGACACAAACTCTGCTATAACATGGCAATGAATGTGAGCAGCGAGAATGCTAGAGGCAGACGGCTAAGAGTGGTAGAGGGAAGCGAGGTATGGGGACAAAGGAACATAAGTTACCTGTATGTGCTAGGAACAGGCTGGCGCGTTTCACCATGTTACAGCCTGTACTCTCTTAGTGCACAGTTTGAAATTCATGAAGCGTTTAATTCTAGAATTCTTTAATGTTTTTTTTGGGCCGTGGCAAACCATGGATAACTGAAGTAAACGACGATTCAGGGCTCCCACTCTACTTAGCAAAAAGTAATAAAACGAGCAGCTACTACTCTAAAGAAACTGAAGAATCTGATCTACAGAATATAACTAGGATATAATTGAAAAAACAATTATTTATCCAGTAACACTTTACTTGGGGCAGAAATACATAGCAACAACTCAATTACTACTAGAGTTCAAATCATGGACAAATCGTGAACAAATATAGCTACTTGACATAAAAGATGCATTCATTTGATGTACAAATGTGAGATCACTATCACGTGTTATTCATCATTCGTTCCTTCAGTAGTTCACAAAGGTTTATAGAATTAGGTAACAAACAGTAACAAATATAGTAACTGCTTCAGAGAAAAGATGTCATAACTCATTAATGATGAACAAATATGAGATCATTATGTAACTTAGTGTGTGGTTAATTAATACATAAGTAATAGCATAATACTACATTATTTCAAAACTGTGGGTCAAACAGCCTCCTCCCCATTTCGTTTATTTGATTTGTCCATAATAAGAAATCTGTGGGGATTCTGTCTCCCAGCTGGACTGGAAACTTGTGCGGACTTCTGGGCATTGGACAGAGAGGTCTGGCCTGATCAACTCGGCAGGTTGCCACTGTAGCTCTTACTGTACCAGGAGGCCTGAATATGTGACGACAGGGATTTATTGATCTGAATACGTGATGATGATAATGTCAACAATAAAATGTATATGTTCATGCTTGGTGTTTTTCACTGTGTAAGTGAAATATGGTGCTGTGTGTCATGTTGTGCTCTTTACACAAGCTCTGCTATCTGTAAGTTGGTGCTGAGCTGAGAAATGACATGTCTCCTGAACATACAGTAGGAGACATAGGCCATTGCAGATATCTTGTTCATTATAGTTTCGGTCATCTTGCACAGCCACAAAATTATGCCCCAAGTTGCTCCATGTTTATTTAGGTTTGTTTAGTAAGCATGTTTACTAAATAATTAAAGCTGGATATATCTTATTCCACTAATTAGTCCCTAACTGCAGCCAAAATACTATGTGTAGCTTCTGTCCACGAATTTTTACCACAGATTAAAGGCCAATTTGGGCTGGAGTGAATAAATGAACGCAGATTAAAAGTACACTTGTAGTTCATTTTCATTTTCAGTTTGGTCTTCAAAGCCGGATGGTGAAATAAAAAAATAAATAAAACATCAGCAGTAAAAAATACTTGGTTCAGTTTTGAAAAGAAGAGGAAGGTGAAGAAAACATGGAAGTTGGAAGTGGTCTGTATTTGTGTAGAAGCATGTTAATCGCTTAGCTCAGATGCCAACTGAGAAGGCAAGAAAATGCCTTAAAGGCATCCTGTGCTATTAATGGTATTTGAGACTCTAGTGTTATAGTCCTTGTGGTGAATCGATACTTTCACAAGAAACATGCACTTTCATTGCATTCCTGACCCTCAAAAGCAGAAAGCTAGAATTCATGGACAACTATATTATCCTGGCTGTGCCATGTGGCCTTCTACAGCTGTGGAAAAAATTAAGAGACCACTCTATATTTTTAAACAAATCTGCATTTTTAAATCCTGGTTTAATCCTGGTTCTGCTGGCAGAAGGCTGCTCTGAGCAGCAGGTTGCTTCCAGGTTCAAAATTTCTAAGACAGCAGTACACAGGAATGAGGTGAAGCTGGAGACACTGGGAATGATCAGAAACCAGGCAGGTAGAGGGCAGAAGCGACATTCTAATGCCAGAGATGACTGTTAACATATCTGACAGTTTTTCATGAATCAGACAATGACATCAAGTGACCTTCAAAAGGAGTGGGAAACGTTAAGTGCAGGTGTGAAGTGCACTGCTAGGACAGTGTGTACAGTATCAGGCTCCTAGGAGCAGGACTGAAGTCCAATAAAGCAAGGAAGAAGCCCTTCATTAATGAGGCTGCAGTTTGCAAAAAATATATATATATATTATTCACAAACGTACAGCTGTAGAGAAATGATTAAAACAAAAAATTCTGCTGCGGTCTCTTAATTTTTTCTGTGGCTGTATATACACTGTATATATGTACGTATAAAAGTCCAGTGACATGTGATCTACACTAAGACCTTTTTTTTTGCTTGAATGATTTACCATCATATGCCACAAATTTCACTGGATGATAAAGAATCGTTTACGATAATTTCGCAGCAAGGTTTTTGATCATGGTCTGATTATAACTTCTAGGGTAATGTGTTTCTTAGAAAGCCTGTCCATTACTGAGAATGCACCACAGAGGCTTGCTCCAAAGATCACACCAGATAGATGAGATGCTGAATACCTTTAATCCTCTTTTTATCCTGCTAACTTGTAAAGAGCTTCATGCACAGTAGTCTGCAACTTTTTTTTGTCATCCTCCATTAGCAAACTGCACATGGAACTGAGTTCAGAAAGAGAAGCATTAAATGACGTGCAACAATCAGCAAAATCCTAGTACTCAAGAAGTGAAGAGTGAGCTAAATTTTAATGAAAATCATATACTAATTCAGGGGTGGCCAGTCTTATCCACAAAGGGCCTGTGTGTATGCAGGTTTTTGGGATAACCTTTAGGTCAGCTGTTCAAACCCAGATGTGAGGACTCTTCAGCCAATCAGTCCTCTAATTAGTAATCTAATTAGGGAGTTGCAGTGAAAATCCGCATACGCGCCGGCCCTTTGTGGATAAGATTGACCACCCCTGTACTAATTGCTTTACAGAAGCAAGTATGGCTGGTGTGTCCCTGCCAGTTGATGCTTCATCTGTATGGCACTGTACAGTGTATATGCTCAAGTAAATTTTCTAACAACTGACATTTGGGCACTCTGTATCATGTGCTCAGTTGTGCTAACCTAATCCCCTACCTCTCGAGGACAGACCACAGCATCCCCATTGTCAGCAGGCATTCATCAAGTAAGCTCCACCCCTTCAATGGGAAGCAGCATAGCACAAGAAAAGTTAATGTCAAAGGTCATCAGGTATGGTTAGTCTTATATTTGACCTCCAGATCGAGGGAGTATTGTTTGTCATATTTTACCAATAAATTTGATTGTGTCAGTTACAAACCGTGATTTCCTTGTATGCGTGTGCATTCACTCTCCAACTTAAAGATGGTGTCCTTTTTTGTTATACTGTGATCCCCATACCACATTGTCAACAACTGAAATCGTCATAAAAATAATACTGGTCATCATTCCAGCCAAGACAGTATGACGGCTGGTTCAAGTAACTCGGTAAAAGAAAAAACTGACCTTAAGAGTTTTCACATGTTGCTGTTTTTGCGGCAAATTGCCTCTTTAAAACTCTGCTTTTATCTCACAGCAACAGGTTTTCAAGAGTTCGAAGAAAAGTCCGGCATATGCAGGCATGTTACTGAAAGGGCAATGCACAGAGAATATTAAGATATTAATAATTATTATATTCACATGTTGTGAATGTCACTTTTTGTATGGCGACATAAGTTTTTCAACAAGTAGCTACTGAAAATCAAAAATCGGTGAAATATTGCTATTTTACACTGATTACTGTACATGGGAACACAACCAAATACATTGTGTATTAAACATGTATTCATATACATGATAATAAACTTAATCTCAAGATGAAGCACGCATACTTGTCTGATTTCAGATAAGAAATCACCATAATAGGCTTGTAGGAGGAATATAATGAAAATATTGAATAACGTGAAAGGCTGTGCACATAGAACAGAATTATTGTTTCTCATATTAAATTGGTCAGGTTCTAGATCATGAACTAAATACTAGCCAAACAAGAAGCATAATTTTTCTGTAAATGTAACTAGTGTTATATTAAATTAATAAGAGATATGTATTTAACACAGAATAGAAAATAATGATACATATAATTACGCACAAGATGCTGTGGGCTTCAGCCAAGAAATGTGAGTTATAATCATATCACCTCAATACTTAGTGTTCCTCTTTATACTGTAAGAAAGTTACAGTCCTGAGCCCTTTTGAGAATGTTGCATCACTTTGTGACATAGTAACACATAACACTTTAACGTAGTATTCATGTGAATTAAGTAATGTTTGATAATACCGAGACATTGCAGGTTGAGAAGATCACTTACTTAGATTCTCAGCTCTTGCTGTTTTTTTTTCTTTTATGAAACCCTGATAGCTGGTAGACTCTGTCCTATTTGTGGGTAGGTAGGAGCCCAGGTGCCGGAGAGAAGCCAGCCAACGGAGAAAGGGTTTCTCGGCAAGCAGGCCACACTTCAACTCATACCTCAAATATCCAGATTCTAATAAGCTTTCCATCTGTCTACCATTTGCTAAAAGAACATTTGTTCTGTGTAAGGCACCTCTGTCTATCTGCCTGGGGTAAAAGCGTGTCATTAACATCATGTTAACTATTCCCTTATTTGGACTTAGTAAAGAGTGTTATTGTGAGTCATCGATCTGCCCCCTGATGTGTAAAAAAGAGATGTACAAGCATGGAAAAAATACAAAAAACAAAACCTGTTTGTTTTTCACACTCCGTAGAAGGACAAAAACATACCCACAGTATTACATCTTTCGGAACCTTTGAAACCTACTTTGAATGAATGGATTTGAACACAATAATGCCTGTGCAGTTTCTCCTCTTCCGGGTGTTCTATGTCATATTCTGGGCCTGCAAATGTGGTCATCAGTCATATACTATTGTGACTTAAGGCATGAAGGACTCGAGGGCAGGGGATTTGGTAAACAAAAAGGGGGGTTATTGAATTAAATGAACAAAGACTGGAAACAAAGAGGTTCACGAGGGGTCAAAACAGGAAGACAGGCAATAAGGAGGGGCACAGGCAACAGGAAAGTTTGACATCAATAACCACACTGGGGAACACAAGACTGGGAAGCATGTATATATGGGACTGATGAGGGAGCTAACAAGAGGCAGCTGGGAGCGATTTCCATATGTGGGTTAGGTAAGACAAGAGGGATAAACGAGTAACAGGCATGGCTTGTTAGGGCCATGAAATGAGAGAGACAGGCAGGTATACGACATATACCTCGGGGAAAAAGAGTGACTATGCTGTCCAGCAGTCAGTAGAAAGTGGAGAGTAGAAGTCAACAGGTTGATCATTAAATCATGAACCTGATGGCATGTTGTGTAATAAAAGTATATTGTGTTGTTCTCAGCTCACTTTCTGCACATGGACATTCCAAGGAGATCCCATGGTCCATCCTCCAAGAAAGATGGACATTTTGATTTAGTTGTTGCAGTAGATAATAGGACTATGGAGTTTAACTAGTAATATTGCACTTACATAATCAGTTATTTTTTAATCTGATCTGGGGTGCATTTCCCAAAAGCTTCATAATGCTAAGTAGTTTATCTAGCATTTAGGACAAACCATTAATTAGCGAGTGTTTCTTGAATCCCTTCATAACTGAAGCAGTTCGTAATCTTGTGAATTTACAATTGCTCCAACCCACTCGTCATTTTCTGTCATTCTTTATTTGAACTTTTGCCCACTGTTCTGTTACAGAGACATACAGATCACTCAAAATAGATCACAAAAACACATTGACACTCTTTTTTTTGGACAACGTAATAATAATGTTGATGATAATAAAATAATAACGAGGCAGATGTTACAATATAAAGCTATAGTGTAGGCTATAAATTAACGGTAAAATGGGCGCATTGTTTTCGCACCATTGAAATTGGTTGACAACAGAGTGTAGAATTTGAATCTGAATAATAGGAAGTAGAATTAAAATGCAATTGATTTCTCATTCAGTCATATTCAGTACATAGTACAGTTGCAGTGTGCACTGCACCACCTACCCCCACCTTGATCACAAATATTTACTTAATTTCAAGCACCTACAGTAGCTGAAAAGTCTGTGCTTGTCACTATTGTTCAGAATGAAAAAATGCCGCATTTGAAGTGTCATGTACAGAACAAATAATTTAACAGTGTTTTTGTGTATCGTGGTGAAAGAGCATTTCATACAGTCAGACAAGTAACCCTATCAGAACCCTATCCATTAGAGGGCTGACATAAACCAAATGCATATGGTTAGAACAGGCTAAAAACAATCGCACAATTTGTGTCTTACAATCATGTAAATATAAAGTACACTCCATACATATATAAAATCAATATATACATCTACCATCTAAAAACTAAATCTATTATATAATTATTTGTGTTCTGCTAGATGAAATTGCATTATCGTGTTGTGTGATTGTACTGAATTTATTTGAACTGAATGATTAATGAATTAATGCATTTTTTCTTCCTGTCATTCCACTTCCAATTGAACATCTTACAGTGTGTGGCCAGTTTAATTAAAATTCCAATAAATATATGGAATGGGGCACAATTTATAAATTCTCAACAACCATGGTACACAATGAGCTACCAAATTAGATTTGCTACGTGTTCAGTCACATCCTTTAAATTGGGAAGGTGAATCAGCCCTCAGGACCAGCAATGGCAACTCAACCGAAGATGGGATTTGAGACAGAATCGTCTAGGAAGCCAAGCTGCATGTCTGAATGCTGTATTGAGGAACATGAAGCCTTAGTACCTTCTTAGTAATGGACAATTCATAGGCAAATACAGGCTGACCTGGACTGAAATAATGAACCTCCTAGGTCTGGTGCAGGATAAATTGAAAGGAGGAGCACATCAGGATTGTTCAGCTTGTGACTGCTCTATTATCTATGCTGCTGATGGGTATGGTTGGTGATGCACATGGCCTCAGCAAGGTTACTGCGTCCATATCCATGATCACATTTCTATTGCGTCGTGCACAGACCTACGTACAAGTTCCAGCTGGAAGGGTATGTTTGTATTACACTACAAATGGTTTTCATGTCATTGCAGGTAATTTTGGTGCACTGGATGGAACACGCAGCCCTATTCATACTCCCAAACTCTTGAATCCTAGCTGTATCTGTTGAAAAAATGGTTTTGGTACTAGGCCTAAATGCCCAGGTGATATGCAGCCATGAAGGACATTTTACAGACAGTAGCCTGGGAGTACACTGATGCTTATATCTGGTCCAGTGTTGGAGTGTGTCAGATAGCAAAGGATGGTGTGCTCCCTGGTGGCTGGTTTGGTGCTGGCTCCTTTTAGCGAATACTTGCTGGCTTCAGTGTCGAATCCCCAAACTGTGGCTGAGGAGACACATACTGTAACGCCACACATCAAAGAACACGCACTGCTATAGAGCATGGCCATGTGGAATCTGGTATCTGCACAAGTCCTTAGGAGTGATAAGATTTCCCACTGAATGCTGCTCTGCTGTCATTGTTATGGATGATATGCTGCACACACCGCAGTAATTATTTTATTAAAATGTATTTTTGACCACCTCCTCAATAAAATGTTTTAACGCTATTGCTGCTGGCCATTGTTCATTTTTTACAAGGAACCAACATCACATTTTGAGCGCATTAGTATATTTCCGACAAATTTATCAGTTAAATAATTTTGGTCTTAATTCGGAGTGATTTTATTGAATTTTTAATTAGTTTATATTTTTTTACATTTGCATGTCTGATGCAACAATCTCATAATATATTTCACCATTGAAATATGTCGGATCGATGTTCCTGTTATCAAAAGTCCGTACTTCTCTAGGCTGGGGAGGAACCAACAAAGTACCATTTAAGGTTTGTTCGGTAATTCTGGAATAACGAAAGGCTTTGGGAAACACTTACGGATCTTGTCTTGTTTGTTGCTGGGAAACACACCCCAGTTCTGAAGTGGACTTTTTGGATTTTTTAGGCCAACCAGTCCCACTGTGAATTTCATGTTTTCAATTGGTCTAGCTCTGACTCCAAGGGGTCAGGGTCCCAATATGGCTGTTTGTTGCGAATGCTGGGAAAAATATGTTTCCCTCTTTAGGGGACTGCAGCCACACATATTTTAGCCATGCACACACAAGTTAGTTGCATAAAGAATAATGATTAATGGAACAATGGGCATTTTACAGAAGATGGGAAATGTTTATATATAACCAGTTCACCTTTCGTTTTGGATATTTTTAATTTTCATGAACACATGATAAATTGGACTGATATGCTGGCAGCCTCCTACTGAGGAGCCCAGAACAATTAAACTAATGATTTGTAGTGATTGCAGGAAATTTCAGGCAGAAAAAGCTCCCAAAGGAAGGAAGAATCTCAATAGCTGAGGTGACACTTAGCTATGAGTCAGTATTTGATAAGAAACATTTCATATGCAAACACTGTATTTCACTCAGCACGGAGGGCAAAACTCTGTCTCTCTCTCTCTCTCTCTCTCTCTCTCTCTTTCACTCACTCAAGCACACAAACACACACACACTGTATATAAGTCTTTCCATTCATTTCTATGGGCGTAACCCTAATCCCAACTGTAACAACCCTATGCCCTACCCAGGCCTAACCTTAACCATGAGGAACCAAACAAAATACATGACTTTTGGCATGTCTATCAATTAATTATACTATCAGTGTTACGATCGCGCCGGTAAAACAGGTGATCGCACGGGCGTACAGGCAGGCAAGCGGGCAGAAAGCAGGCAAGCAGGCGAAGTACGGGGAAGAACTGGGGGTTTATTCAGGTACGGGCAGGTCAGGACGGAACAGAACAGAAGCTCGAACATCGACTAACATCAATGACGGACCAAGAACTAAGGCAAGACATGGACTGAAATAGACGGTACTGGGCGAAAATATATCGGACACAGCTGGGCAAGATCAGGGAAGCACACGTGGATAATCAGGGGGCGTAGCACACACGAGGAGTGGACGAGCCGGGCGTGAGAATCAGCATATTAATTAATGTTTTATTGCAGTCCCAGATTTTTATAAAATTGAGGTTATCCTTGTGGGGAATGGAAAAAATGTCCCCACAAGGTAAAACGTTACAGGTTTTCATTACATTGTGGAGAAATCTGGTCCCCACAATGTAATAAGTAGAAAAACACATTCTCACACACTCTTCTTCACTAAGTTATTATATCCTTAAAAGCTTAAGTAGTGAAGCAATATTTTAGATTTATCATTCAGAATTTGTAGATCTTGGGATTAATGTATTTTCGTGATTGCGTTTCCTCATTTGTATTAGTATGCTCCTTAATGAATTTGTCAGCTGTTTTCTTGCTAACATTCACAGGGAGCACACTGCTACACGGTGTCTAGTGTAAGAACATCTGTGTTCCATGTTTCTATAATTTTGCTATTGCGCAACATAAAAGAGTCTGTGTTCAACCACCATGCACTATGCTTTCTCTCATTCATATTGAAGTTGACAGCTATGCCATCATACCTATTTATTCAATTTCAGCGACGGCCATAGCTTTAGCAAGTCTGCAAACTAATAGCAAGATATTTATTCTGATTTCTCAAAGGTAAAAGACAACAACTTTTCTGGGACTTACTGTGCCATCTTATAACCATGCACATGCACTCAGTGGCCACTTTATTAGGCATGGCTAGCTAAAACTCACTTTCCCTACCAGAAAAGCTTCAAGAGAAGCTGTGAAGTTTATCAGCACTTTGCTGTTGTACTGAGCTGTTATTTTCACACTTGTGACGCTCTCAGCCCCAACTGGGATTTTTCTATTGCCATTCAGCTTTGTGAGATAGCATTCTATGCCCATGTTTGGAAGGTTGTGGGTTCAGATCCTATATCCTATATCCACCAAAGTAATGAACCATAACTGCTTCAATGCCCCTGGCTGATGCTGTACTCTGATTGCAAAACCTGCTTTTCCTGTGTGTACGTATGTGTCTGTATCTCTTGTAGAGAGGAAGACGAGGTATGTGAAAACTCCCCGGTTTCCCTCTGGGGATTAATAAAGTGCCTCTATTCCTTTTTGCTGTAATGAGTCATTCTCCTCTGACCTCATCATTAACAAGACATTAATTGCAACAAAAATACCACTGACTGGGTGTTTGCTCCACATACACTTTTCTGTACACCGTAGATGTATGAAGACCTAGGAAGGCTGTTCTGTAAATGCTGGAACAATCACACTGTTCAATATCACTTAGATCATGCATCTTAGCCATTCTAACATTCCATCAAACTGTAAATGAAGCTCTTGACTGGATATTGTATATACACTTGATCCTTCCACCTTGTGGTTCGGGGCGCAGGCCACATGTGATATGAAAGAACTGTGTAATATTTGTTGTCAGTCCTCTTGATGAAGAAAGCAAGTATGTGAGCAGAATGAAGGCGAAAAGAATTTTAGAAAGATGAGATACAAAGATCTCTGCGAGATATGATGTGAAAGGCCGCCATAAACATGCTTGGCACCCTCCAAAATAGCACTATATGTTTATTTTATGCATTTATGAGTTAATAAACTTTTAGAGCGTCGTCTGCTGGCATGTCATGAGCAGCTTTTGCAAAATTCCCAAACAATTCCCACTTAATTTCTTATGCTGATCATACAATATATCCTGGATGGGGAAAGTCATGATGCAGGAGGGTCGCCTGTATTCTGCTGCAGCCACATGATTTGCTTTTTGGAGAATCTGTGGCCTCAAAAAAAGCACTACACCCCCCCCCCCCGTTTCCTTATAAGGGGGCTTCTGAAGCACCCGAGACGCAGGAAACACAGCAATGACCATGTGATCTGCGATCACCATCTTTCTCAATTAGATAAAGTTTTCCAAGAGCAACCAATGCAATCAATTTCCACTCAAAATACATAAAGATTTTATCGATTGGAAGTCACACATCTCTTTAGCAATGTATTAAGAAACTAAATGATTTTAAGCACTGTCATATACAGTATACATGGGTGTGTGTGTGTGCATATATATAAAACTATAAATATTATTGAGGAACGCAATATATTCGTACCACACTTGAGGCACCTTTTTTAAAGGAAAATAGTAGAATGCAGAATGTGTGTTTTTAATGAAGCAGTTCTTACTGTATATACATGCTTCGGAGGTGTTGAGGTGGTGCCCCCTCTGGTGGTGGTGACTGTGCAAATCACTGAAATCTGCCTTTCGTGTCAGATACACCTAATAAAATCTTTCCTGGAGTCACCTTCCCCAGAAGTTCTCTTATGTATTACTATAAGAATGTCTTTCATCATCTGGTCCTGCTTAAGCCCGATGATCCTTTCAAGCTCTTTGAACTGTTTCTTGTCTCCACTAAATATGTGTTTATGTCTTTCGTTTGCATGTGATAACGTTTTTTCCCCATAAATGGTTATAATACTGATTAGCGACAATGCATCGATAATTTTTTCTTATTAATTAAGTTTGAATTGAGAAGAATAAACAATGTGTTGGGCCCAGGATTCCAGTGAACCCGTGCTGGTTACACTGCCTTCACTGCTATTCTGATGCCAGGTCTACAGAAATGAGACGAAATATGTTTGGACACAGCAGAGCTTCCCTTCCTTTGTCGCACGCTGAAGCTGTAGACCTCAGTGAAATGGACCACATGGTGATTAGAGTCTCACTTTTGGATCATTTGACAGGGATGATAAGGAACCTGAAACAACAAGCCAAATTTAAGTACAATCACCATGTCAGAAAAAAAAATTGTTATATTGCAATACATGGGAACATACTGTAGAACATGTACAAAGAAAGTGACTGGCCACGTACAGTGTAAATGCTCGTTACACATGATTTCCATTCATTCATTTTCGGTAACTACTCGTCCTATTGAGGGTCGCAGGGAGTCCAGAGCTGTAGGCACAAGGTACAGTAGGAAGCAACCCAGGACGGGGCACCAACCATCACAGGGCACACTCACACGCCATTCACACCTATTGGTAACTCCTATTAACCTAAGCACATTTCTGGACTGTAGAGGGAGACCGGTTGTACCCAGAGGAAACCCCATGAAGACAAGGGGAGAAATGCAAACTCCACACACAGGGATCCATGGCAGAGATGCAAACCCTGATCTCACACAGCAACAGTGCTAACCACTGCACCACCATGCCAACCCCTATACACGATTTCATTATGCATAATCATTATTAAGGCTGGAAACGCGTGGCAAGACTTATCTGGTCAGGTTCATAATAGACTTCGGAACAAGTTTTTTTTTTTTTTTTGTCCTGTAATGCCATTACTAATACGTTGTGTGACATTTAGCTCAGCACCAAGGGTTAGAACACCAGCTGTAAATCACAGAGGCATTATGAAATAGTGGCAGGGTTAGGGTTAAGAGAAGCATAAAAACAAGATTACCAGCCAAGTAGCTATACGACCTTTAACAGGCTACTGTGTGAAAGTGTAATGCAGATTTAGCGAAGTGGGCAACTTTTTTGTGTGTTAAAGGATGTTATTGCTAATCCAGAGAAACCTGTAATGCACAAAAAAACACTATTTAAATACAGACTGTGTGAGAGGCCACTTAAATTGCTTGAAGCTGCTTTCACGTATCTATTAGTCCAACATTACATATTTCCCGTGCTTCTGAAATAGCCCTGTCAGTGTCTGAGCTGTGACACAAAGGCGCAAATTCACACAAACGCAGAGGGCAGACATGCCCCTTTCTCAGGGGTCACAGGAAAACTATTTACAAATCCTCCCCCAAAGAAAGAGGCCGATACGTAAACACTGCTGCTCCATTACAGTCACATCAGTTACATTCTTCGTTTCACTAACCCCCACCCCCCCCCCTCCTTTCCCTGCCCCATACCTCCTTCATTGTTGTATTCTCAATGCCATAACTCTCCTTCATTCAGCCCCTCCCCCCATCTTTGGCATTATCCCAAATAAAGATCCACCCCCGCCTGTTCTGAGACAGCCCGCCTTCCGCTTCATTCAGCGCTCTCCTCTGTCCCATCCCTTTGCATCCTTCTTCAAGCAGAAACTGACTGTCCAATCAGCAGAGCGCGCATGCATAATCTGGAGAAACACACACATGCATGACAGCTGAGAATAGAAAATTATACATACATACTGTAAGCATCATTTTCTTTGCTTTACTTTCATGTACAACAGTGGCCCATCCCTCATCTGAAAATTTCCACGTAGATATTACAAAAAAGAACGCTTAACAGCATTTAGCAAATGGGCCTTAATGTGTTAAACCTCCTGTGTCAAACTTGTCTGACCCCTGGCACAGCATTTTAGCTGGTATAAAAATAAATAAATTAATTAATACGAAAAACGCAGAGAAAAATAGTCTGGTAAAACTGATAAGAAAATTGACTAATCAGATCAATAATTGACTTTTCAGGCAAACTGTTACGTGAAAATTTAAACACCACAATTAAAGCTTCCTGGTAAAGAGCATTATATTAACCTCATGCTGAATTAGGGTTCACAGAATAAACACATAATAATGTATCACTTAAAAAATATGCGCAAATGCCATAAAAAGGGGAAGAAATTAAAAAGAATTAGCAGTCATGTAAATAATTCAGCTAATAACTGTTTGTACTTTGAAAGCAATGTTCTGGCTATAAAAAAGAACAAAGCAAAAAATTCTTTCATGCGTGCACTTAAAAGTATGCGCTGAACTTCTTAAAGGGTTTATTGATGACTAACTCTAAATCAGTATGCTGACCTTTGCCACAGAGCACCATTTAAACATCTTGTGGGAATAAGAGAAAGGTTTGGTGATCTGGCGTGATGATTGTGGAGTCGACTTACACCCCTTCGAAAGGAATCAATACGGTGGGCATTATGTCGTTTCTTCAAGCATAGTTGCAGTGCATGATTTGATAAACAGAAATGCACAAAGGTCAGCCTTCTTGCCTACTATACTGCAGCTGAATTGAACTTCAGGCTGTATGAACTGATAATCTGTGTTCACCTGGGGAAAACCGAGCAATAAGAAACTGCTGCTCTTTTGGACTTTATGATTATTTTCTGGTCTGTTGGCTCATAGTTTTTCTAAGGCAGAGCCAAGTGGCTTGAAATGGAAACTAAGAAAATGAGACACTGGTGTAAGTCACGAAAACATCAGTAGTATGCATGACATCAGTAGTGTGACATCAGTAGTACGCATAACATAATTAGTGTGACATCAGTAGTATGCATAACATCAGTAGTGTGACATCAGTAGTATGCATAACATAATTAGTGTGACATCAGTAGTATGCATAACATCAGTAGTCTGACATCAGTAGTATGCATAACATCAGTAGTGTGACATCAGTAGTATGCATAAATAAATCAATTAGTACTTTGCAATAGAATCCATAGTAAAAGATGTGTTATTAATGTGGATTAAATGTAACTATAGACAGGCTTGCATTGAGTTGTACTCTGCTCATTGTGATACAAAATCAAAGAAAATCCCACCGTGATACATGTACTGCACTAACAGGAAACATTTTACGTTCTTTGCTGCAGGTGTGATTGATGAGGTCAGCAAAAATGATGGTCTCTCCCATCATGTGAGAAGAGTAAGGACAGGAAAACCTTAGCTATGAGTCAAGAGAATGAACTTAATCAATGCTTATGAAAAAGTAAAACATATCAAGCAAGGGTGATTAAAGATATTGCTCAGTCTTTTTCTGTCCAGTGTTTCAGTGCATGTGTGATTTGTTTCTGTTTAGTTTGTACAATTTAATCCAGTGCCTTCATAATTTTAATAGAATGCCTTGGCTTGATTCGTTTCACATGCTCCTTTCCTGCTGTTAATCTTTTAATTAGTTTTAACATGTTCATCCATTCTTTCATTCACTCATTCACAATTGATTATAAACACTATTTTTTTGCCTCCTGTTTTGGCAATCTGTAAGTCATAAGACTTCACTGCACATTTTGTGTGGACTAACATCATAAGGCAGTAACATGATTAATCACTTAGAGACCACTGATCCATTGCTGCATGCTGCTTTTCTGCCAAATCATGTTTCATGGCTCATCTCCATATTTTCACTTTTTTTCTGTGATGATTACAGCCACGTGCAATTAGTGTTGTGCATTGCAGCATTTTATATTTACTTAAGGACTGCATATATTTGCTCTCTCAGTTCTTTTTTTTTATAAAAGTGCATTCGCTACAATTGTATATACATTTGTGAAAAGTGTTCAGTTTAGCTCTGTTATTTCTGGAGAATTGCCGTCTATATGATTGGCTATTGATTAGACATCACGTAACAATACTGTAACTATTACAGTTTCAATAATACCCAAAGGTCACCCTAAATTCCTTTCACTTGACTGTAGAATGAGTTTCATACCTAGGTTGCATGTTTCTTGGAAGTTTTATAAATGGAATGAAACAGTTATAAATTGTGATTTATTTTTTGTAAAGTACAAAATGTTGTTTATTCCAAAGCTGTTAACCTACAGTACATGTATAATTTGGAAAGTCTGAAGGGGTATGTTACAGTCTGAAGGGTGTATTACAGTCTGAAGGGTATATTACAGTCTGAAGGGGTATGTTACAGTCTGAAGGGTGTATTACAGTCTGAAGGGGTATGTTACAGTATGAAGGGTGTATTACAGTCTGAAGGGGTATGTTAACGTCAGGTGCAGAATAGGGCAGTGAAAACTGATAACGAAAGTGTTCCTCTGATGAGAAATATGGTGTTTAGACCCTGCAAACTGCAACTTTTTATAAACTGAACCAATATAGATAATTCCTGATTGTTCCTAGCTGACTGTGTTACATTCATAGTCTTTTTTTCTGATCCACTGAAGCGAGAAAATCAGCATCTTAGAGTGCAATACAACCATATTATTGATTATTCACTGCTGATGAATATTCATTGACAATGACTTTAACTAGCAGTAAAATCTAAGGGACAGTTATAAATCCACTGAATAGAGTATTATACATACCTTGCGATATATATTCTGTGATTTTTTTAAAATCCTCTAAGGTAATATGATTATATGGAAATTGAAAACAATAACATATACTATATGTGCAAAATGTAATATTTTGCTTCTAGATCTTATATGACAATAAAATACTTTACCAGATTGATGTATACACCCTAATATTTATTTTTTTAAAGTAAATAGAGAAAAGAAACCACACATGCACTGACATCATACCAATGTCAAGTAGTGAAGAAAACGGGAACAAATAAATATGCAATATTATATATTTTTAAATATTCGCATCTACAGATAGATCTACAATTTTACTCACATCAAACAAAAATAAACGTTCATGTATCTAATTCATTGTTTGTGTTTGTTATGCTTTGAAAGACAAAAACAATTGCAAATCGTAAAGTATATCCTGATTAATACATTTATGCATTTTTCCTATTATGACTGTTTAAATAAATTCTAGGATTAGTGGTTGATTTTTGTGCCAAAATATCCTGAGAAGTAAATATTCATGTCATTTACATAACAGAATGAAATTGCATTCTAGGTTATTGATATGATTATATTTACATTATTGAAATTATACAATTATAGCATATCAATAAATTAACAAATGAAACCTCAGAAAAAGTCTAGACATATATGCTATTTAGGTAATGTTATTTATATACAAATAAGTTTATGATTATGCAGATCAATTAGACATAGCTCATTAACATTTCATTGAACCAGCATTTTTCTTGACCATAAATTACTGGGTGTAATAACAGCGGAGTTTGCTGCTTACAAGGGATGCTCATCTCATTTAAGCGTCAGTCATTCTCACAACTATGAGAAATGTTTCTGGGTAAGAAAGTCTGAGGCTGATAGTGAAAAGGTCGGGATGGAGTGCTGTCAAGCGCAAGCTTCTTCACTTCTTCCTCTCCCTTTCAACCCTCCAGATCCCACAAAAAAATCCATACAATTCCTCTTTTTAATAAGTCCTTTGCTGGCCCATAAAGTGAAGATGTGCTATGAAAAACCCAGATGTGTTTGCAACCTCATGAATACCCATCACATCACACCTTGGATGGAGCTTAATTCCAAACAGCTGAGGCAAGTTTAGGCCACCAAACCAAACCAGCTTCCTCTTAACGTAAACGGACCACGAAACGCATCTCAGTCACCAAAACATATCTCAGAGACTGAACATATTGTACTAAGTTGTCAGGAGATTTAACCCACGATGGTCTAGTACAGTGTTTCCCAAACCAATCTCCCTCCCAGCTCTCTGCCATGTTATTGCTCCCTACTGGAAGCTGGGAGGAAGCTACAACATGAACTGCAGGTCCCCAAGGTTGGGACTGAGAAATGCTGGTCAAGTAGGTGGGTAAGGGAAGCTGGGGGAGTGTCAGCCAGTGCATGGACAGGCACCTACCTCATAGACTGCAGTGGTTAGTTCGAGCAGTATGTCCAAGCATAAAGCTCTCAGTGCACTGCTGGCTGCTGGATGACAGGGAGCGGCGAGGGGATCGCTGGAAGCGGCTCCTGCGGTTGAAGTAGCTCCCCGCGGTCCAGGTCCGCTGCCGATTGTGCAGGTACTCCTTGTAGTTCTTGGTGAGCAATGTGTAGAGGAAGGGGTTGATGCAGCTGTTGCTGTAGGTGAGACAGGTGGTCATGTAGTTGATGTTGCGCCTGGCTTTGCCGGACAGAGACAAGGAAGGATGGAACTGTCCCAAAAGCTGCCAGATCCAGAAGGGCAGAAAGCAGGCCCAGAAGAGCAGCACGATGGTGAAGATCAGGTACAGCACTTTCTGGTTAGGCAACTTCTTCGTTTGCTTGAAGATCTCTGTCTGACTGACCCAGTATGTCCGGGCCAGGCGGATGTAAAGGTAGCCAATTATCATTCCGGGGGCCACGATGCTTGTGCAGAAGAGGAAGGAGATATAGATCTTGTAGGACAGTTGGCTGAGAGTAGGTTGGCACATGATCTTGTTGCCCACCGGTATGAGCTGGATTCTGATGATCATGGGTAAGGTTAGAATAAGGGATGCCACCCACACCAGGATCGCAATGGCTTTGCGGTAGCTTTTGGATCTTTTCACCGTGTCCAGCGGCTTGAGAACGGCAAAGTATCTCTCTGTGCTCATGATAGTCAGTGTGAAGATGCTGGCATGCATGGTCAGGAAGTCCATACTAATTAGGATGTGGCAACCCACCTCACCAAAGTACCAACCCTTCAGGAAGTGGGTACAGACCACGAATGGGATTGTCAACAAGTACAGTAGGTCTGCCAACGCCAGGTTGATGATGTAGATATACATGGAGGCAACTGAGCGCATGGAGTGACACATGACTACCAGAGTGTAGATGTTCCCAGTTACTCCCGCCAGGCACATGACGGACAGGATTGTGCCAATGGTAAAGGTGGCAGCCATATCCTCAGCTGAAGCATTCCGTGGAGGATCGGTGGTGTTGGTCATCCTCTCCAATAGGACCCCCACTGGCTCCAGGGTGGCCATCTCTGTGCATCGATGGACAACACATGGTCAGAAAACAGGCACATTTTACAAACTAATAATTTGCAACTGGGATTTTGTATGGAAATACCGTTGGTTTTTTGGACATGAATTAAGTTTTAGTTTAACTGAACTATTGTTCGCTAAAGGCACTGTGTCCTGACAGCAAACCCACAGAAAAGACTATTGAAACTCTATCGTATTTGTTGTTTGCGGGGGAGGATTCACCAAATCATCTGAAAAGTACTGCGCTGAATTGTAAGTAAGATTTAAATTGTAATTAAGAGTTATTTGGTCTTCATATATATAGAAAACACTGCAGGTACCTCTATTCTTAGTGAGTCACTCTCTATTTGGTACAGTTTCACTAACCCTAAGTAACAAAGTACCAATTTGAATGCCTTACCTTGGTTGAGTGCAGAATAAAGCAGGACTTCTTTGAGAGAGCGGTTCGACATTTAGGACCAGTCATACAACACTGATGAACTCATAGTGCAGCATGTGTGATTCACAAGAAGTTTGAGGTCCCAGTGATTACAAAAAGAAGCATTTTCAATAAATAAATTAATAAATAAAACAACTAAAAGATGTTCCCACATTCGCAAAAAGTCCACCTTTAACCTGCGGTCATTGCGCAATAGTCTGTCAAAGAGAAGAAGGAAATTAGAGTTTTGCCAGGAACAAAAATGATTGCCCTGATGATTAAGAAATCAGTGATTTTCATGCAAAAAAAAGAAGGTTTCAAAGAGGGAAATGAAACAAAATGAAAGTGAGAACATAAAATCAGACACAGAAAACAGTGAAGTTGACCGCAGTCTCCAGACACGTAAACCAAAGTGAACCACTGCAGAGAGAATATCCGCTCTTTCAGCCACAGACGGAGTTGCGTGTGTGAGGGAGAGGTCTTCAGAGGAGCGTTCGCACACGAGTGCGGGATGGGAGGGGTGGCGGGGGAGGCAGGGAACATCAGGCAGGGAGGCAGAGAGAGAGAGATTGGAAGGGAAGGGGCTGGCTTTCCGGGGAGGTATTCTCGAAATGCACCCAGCAGTCTCCCATTGCCACTGCCTGTTCCTGAGCAGCGGGGCTACAGCACAGCACATGGGCAGCATGGGCTACTGTACGCCGTGACTCCCAGTGGCTGACTGCAGCGTCCTGAGTCATTAAAGCATCTATCTATCTATCTATCTATCTATCTATCTATCTATCTATCTATCTATCTATCTATCTATCTATCTATCTATCTATCTATCTATCTGTCTGTCTGTCTGTCTGTCTGTCTGTCTGCAGCAATATATTTTGATGATATGTACTTTGCTTAATATCAATGTGCGTGGTTCTTTTTATTCCCTGATTATTCACTGATTGGAGTATAAACACTTAAAGATATTAATTGAAAGATGAGCACTTTGTCAAAAAAAAGTTAGAGCCCTTGAGAAATATCACATAACTTCAGCTCACGTTGGACATCAAAGGAGGAAAATCAAGCGACATCCATAGGCCTGTGGCCTCTTCCTGGCTTCAAAAGAACTTTTCAGTTTGCAAGGGATTGTGTGATGCCAGCTGGCTAATCAACGCTGACCCATCTGAAAGTTTTTACAACGAACAGATGCTGCCCTCCAGTTTTAAGGAATATAGCACAATGCAGCACGTGGCGATATTATATTACAGGATTATTATGGTGGAGAGGGTCTGCCTCATCGTTTTGAGCGGGCTTTGAGATGATGTTATTGGACAATAAAACTTCAATATTTAACAATATGGCGGTGAGTATGGTGACACAATGGTTAGATCTGGAATCACTGGAATCAGGGTTCAACTCTCTGTCCTGGGCCTTCCCGGGGTTTTTTTCCCCTCAGTCCAAAATGATGCTGAGGTGAACAGGAGTTTTAAATTGTCCGTGGCTGTGAATTGTGTTATTGGCTGTGAATGGTACAGTTCCCAGTGATGGGTTGGCGCCCAGCTCTGAGTTATTCCCTGCCTTTCACCTGTAGTATCTGGGATTGCATCTGGACACTGTGATCCTGCATAGAAGATAGTGAGAATGTCATATGTTCCTGTTTCAATGCAAACATTTCTTAAAGTTCCGCTGCATAAATTGTCCTGATGTATTCATCCCTCTGACATTATTTTATATATATATACCACCAACTCAAATTGGGAGTGTGAGTGGAATTTTTTTTTCATCTACCGTATAACCACAGCTTGGTCTGTTCTCTTCAGTGTCAAATTAAGATTACTGTACTTTCTTCTTGATTCTCCAATAATTTCCCTTCGTGTGATGCTGAAGGAAATCTCCCGCCATCCTCTTTCGAATTTGAAACCTACACCCTACACAAGATAATACGCTTGTCAGTGTTGGAATAGAGAGTGCTAAACCCTGTCGTTTCTCCCAGATCATAATCACATTGAAAATGATCTGTAACTCATAAAGGTGATTCATTCCCCATTGTCATATCAGCAGTTTGGCATGTACAGACAATTGATTCACTTTGCAGTTTTACAATAAATAGTGATTAACAATAATTCATTCTATTGTATTAATAAATTACCTTGTATCAAATAATGTCATCCATACCAAGTAAAAAACAACAACATGCATTTAATTGGTGCTAATCTAAATTATTTGCTTAATGTATTGGGAATAGTTGTGGCAACAACCTGTTTTAGTTTTGATACAAAATGGCTTGGAGTTTCATTTTGGTTTACAAGATTTCAGTTTTATTAGACTTGGCTATATTTTATTATGGAGGTAGCAGGCACTTTTAGCAAATGAAGCTTAAATCAATGTAAATGTGATTCACGCAAAAAGGTGTGTGACCAGTGAATGAGCATTTGGTGCTCAACATCAGAAAGAGCTGGAGCTGGTCTCTGTTTTTCATTTGTCTATCGCCAGCATTTGGCTGACTCCTCATACTTAGCATCTCCCTGAGGACGGCACCGGCACGTCCAGCACACATTCCCACACAGGCACAAATCCCTGGGTCTGGCCGGTGCTGCTTGGCCTGAGCACCTGACGACATTGTTGAGCGCTTTCACTTGATTTTTTGCTAAATTGATGTTCTGTTGTTTGTTGCGTCTGTCTAATTTCTTTTAATCTGTGTAAGATAACATCTGGAGCCTATCAGTAAGTCAGAATGTTTCATTACGACGGACAGAAGTGAGGGAGAAATGAGAGAAATGTGTCATGACTCGATGGCTGGAAAAGATTCGCTCGCATTTGGGATTCTCGGGACACTCCGGGAGGACTGTTACATAACGTCATCTCATCTGCGTGAGACATTGTGAGTTGCAACAGCGAGGCACCGATGCGTCACACATGGGGCACTTGTGCGTTGTGCTGAAGTGTAGATGCTATGGGACTGGGATAGAAGCCTGTTTGGTAGCCATTTTAACATCTGTGCACCAGCCTGGTCATTTGGACCTTTGTTTTTCACACCTGTTCAGCCATGTGCTGATTGTATGGTTTTAGGGCGTCTTGGGGTATTATTGCAGACATTGTACACGTTAAATGATTTCTGCACTTTTGTAAGTAGGAGTGGCAGACAGAGGTAACAGATTAAGGTAATTGACAATGTCAGGAAATACCCATGAGTGGAGATGCCTTGGTTGGAGATGGTATTATGAGAAGGATTCCTGTTGCATCACCCTCTTTCATAAGAAATAGTCTTAATTTCCTTGGAGAAAACGTATATATCTGAAATGTCTGAATGCATGTTCTGAAATTCCTTTAAAGTAGTCTTCTGAATTTCCCAGCATGCACTTTTACAATTGGCATTTAAGTCCTTTAACTGACAGCACAGAAATGTATCTTTCCTTGGCTACAGTGAGAACAATTAGAGCTTTTTAAGTTCTCATTTTACGCTCAGTTCTTAGATGTCATGTGATTCATGTTTATTTCATGTTTTACGTTATTCATTAGTATGATTGATCAAAAGTTAACCAATCAAACCTATCATGATAAAGTGCAGCTATAGAAGGACAGATTATCTATCTGGCCGAATGACCTCAGTCATTTGGCAGACTTGGCCCACATTCTTCTTGTGTCGCGTGTCTCTTTGCAGCATGGTCAGCTGGCCCCAACAGGAGGATGACAGGGCCTCTAGAAAGAGGCTCAAGATATGGAAATGAACTCTTCACAGTGAACTGAGCAAATAAATAAAGGCTGATGTTCCTGCTATTTTCTTACTCCCTACAAAGACTCAGGTCCTGGAGCAAATGCCATATTGTTGATTGCAACCCTACACTACTCTCCAGTCACTTGCTTATAAATTTGTGGTATTGCAAAAAAATCTGTAAAGATAATAATTATATTATAAGAGAATAATAATACATTTTTAATTTGTAGTCCTAAGTGTCATTAGGGAACTAAAGGTTACTTTTCGAGGTCACCCATGCTAGGGACCAATGCAACATGTCAAATGCACCCCCAATCACGCGGCTGCTATATCCCCAGGCATATATGCTTCTGTGCCTTAACCACTGCTCCACCTGTTGACACATGTATGAATTTCACCCGGGTGCTCCTTCAACATGCAGCAAATGTTTACTGAGAGCCGTGATGGCATGGGTGAACATCAGAGCGGTTTTGAGGCTGAACAAATGACACCTTTGCCGATTCTTCTTGTCCAGGAATAGCATACTGTCAGTGGGGCATGCTACGGATTGCAGCCTGACACAATGCTGCCCTCTAGCAGTGCATGAGAGAGAGATTTTTCTGATTTGCCCCTGAATAGCAGCTTGATCTGCTCAGTGCGGATTTTACACCCTTTGAAAAAGATGCTAGTCTCTTATGTATTTATCACGATGCTGTGAGCTGCTGTTTTGTGTCGAGTTGGGAAACCGCTGCAGTTGTTCCAAAGTCGATCCAAGTAATTCTGAAGATAAAAATATAACATAATCTTTGACTGTTTATGTCTGTTCATTAAATTGAACTATTCAAAACAAGTCTGAAATGGGAGTACAGCACTGCACAGTCTACATCCGGTCTTCATCCTATTTAGGGCGCAAGGCCAGGGATAATTTCAGTTGTTTTCATGGTTTGTTTGTTACGTCTGCATGTATATTCATCACTTCAAGCTTAGCTTTTCTGCCTTTGATTCTGAATATATGCCTGGCACCAGAACTTATGGCACCTTGTGTGTTTTTTGCTCATGCCTCCACCTGTCTAACTCTGACATTGACCTGCTGCACTGTATTTTCCATATGTATTTTTTAGGTCCCGGTTGGAGGAGAAACTCCGTGCTCCCCAGTGGAATTCTATGACCCAGAGTTTCCTGACAGAGCGGGGGCAAGCTGCTGTCTGAGTCAATGTTTTCTCCCTCCCGTGAAGAACAAAGCTGAGTTCTTCAAAAATCCAATGCTAATTGAAGTCAGTGAATAGCATGGCCTCTGTGGCAATCAATTGGGTGATTGTGTGACACCCTCACATGAATTGGGTATTTCAACTCAGCTGCCCTAACCTGTCCATCACAGCTGTGACAACAGATGTCGAGGTCTCTGTCTGGAACTCTGTCTGCCATTCTAGCTCAGTGTTCCTCCCACCAGTGCCAGAAGGGAGACAGCACTGTGGCATGGGGACTGGAGAAACACTGGATGACACATCCCAGCTGTCACATCACTCCGGCTTTGATATATCTGATCACCTTGAGCTCCTTAGGTCTACCCTGACAGTACATGCCCTCATGCATTCTTCCCTCAGAAGTGACAAAGCCTCAGAGAGAAGGGCAAAGTGATCGACGGACCGCAACCTGACATGGAGTTTTATATGTCCCCGGTTCATCATTCTGTTGTGATACTCTGCATTACTCTCGCTAAGAACAACACAATTTGTCCTTGGAATTCCAAAGTTCAAACCTAATTTCCCAACAGATCAGCCAGAAACCACACTTTTTTTTTTACTCATGGACCTCTGATATCGAAAACACCATTTTGACTAAGGGCAAATCTCATGTCCTTTGCTTTTGGACCGTCAGTCGGTTTTCTCCAAAGTTCCAAAGTCATGTTAATATGTTTTTTTTGCTCGCTGATTATTGTATTTTCCTTTGTCCCTTTTTATTTTGTGCATTCTGCTCTGCCAGATTAAACAATCTGATTTACAGTCCCAGAGCTGACGCTGCGAACAGCAAGTCACGTGTAGGGCTGACTCATTTGAGGCTTTCACTTGGAGCAAACGCAGCTGATAGAAACAGCTCTTGTCAACAGGTTGCAAATTGCTTAAGGGCAAAAGGATCCAAGTTAACTCCTAGATGCATACCTCATTAGTGACCTGAGATGTAACTTTTTATTATTTTTTGTCATATTATTTGATGCAGTCTTGAATCAGTCTTTTGGATTTGCCTCATATTTTTCATCTATATTAATTTTAAAAAAGAAATACTGAAATTGCGTCAAATTAATTTTTTATGACCGTTTGTTCGCAAGAAAGGTATCGGGTCACAATAGACCCCCGGTATGTTATTGTGCTTTAGATAAATTGAAAACATTTCTAAGAGTCGCCATTATTGCTAATTGCTAATATTAGGCTAGGCTAGGAAATATTAAGAATTTGTTTAATTAAAAAAATATTCGTAAAGCATTAAACACGTCCAGAAACTGTTCAGAGTCACCATGAGTCATCAACAGTCAAACATTAAATACAGTAAATGTTTGCTGAGTTTAGAGCATTTGTGGGTTGATGTTTTTAGTTTTACATGCTGGGTCACTAATGACACGAGGAAAGCAAAAGTATTTGTAGAATGAGGGTAAAATTCCTGTGGGAGGGTGACTGGAAAAAACATGACAATGAATGCTATGGTGGATAAACCAGTTTCTAGAATATAAAATGGTAATGTACAACTTCAGGGCATTAATAAAATAACGAGTCTCAGTAGTAGTTAGTACCTTTAGTGATGAGCATTGGAATTTGTAGTTGTTTGGGGGGGGGGGTTGTTTCTTTTTAAATTTTGAACAAGATTGTGTTAAATATTCAAGACGATCACAAGCACGATCCCTAAAATTGGTCATACATACTATACCAGGGAAGCATCTCCATACAGCAACTAGGCTGTGGAGCCTGGGGGACTGAGAGAATATGCAGCGTCTCCAACTCACTTTGCGTTCTCGAAATGTGAACATTTAATTCAGCCTTCACCGCGCTGTAGGACAATCTGACGTCTATGCATCGCATTTTCAAGATTTAAATCAGACTGTCAAAACATGCGAATCAAAAGAAAGAAAAGCATTGTACTTCTAGAGCTAAGTCTTGCCTCACCACTTCCCTACAAGATTATCAGGTTGGATGCGTCTTAATATAAGTACTCCGTAACCAGCTGTAATATGCTGAATGTTTAATTAAAAGTTATGCCTGTATCTGCAAGCAAGTGCTAACTCTGCTTTGACATCGATAAGGAATATTATATATATAACTGTTCCCAATTATAGCATAGCAAATATGTCTGAGGAGAGTCTGCCACACTCATCACCTGAGATATGAGCTGACAGCTTGGCTGAAGTGCCCTGACGTGGGTCAGGGGGGGCCACGCTAATAACATGACCCTGCCTTCGGGAAGCCCCAGCAGAGGCATGCTGTGCAGCACGTCGCCATCCTTTAAAGTCAATCAACAGCCGGCTGTTTCAAGGTCACTCCAGATAAATATGACAGCAGGTTCATTTTTGTCAGCGGCTCCTCTATAAATGACAGAAAACATATGACTCTCATGGATGAATTGACAAATTCTGATGCAGTGGTCGAAGGGAAGTTTACCGGCCTTGGGGGGGGGGCGTTCCTGGGCCCATGTCAGGGGGACGCTGATGATAAGAACTGCTAACGTTTTCAGTGTGGTTCTAGCTGATGCCTCACAGACCTTCCCGAATTATCCGCTAAGCCCTTAATGTTGATGGAGGCAGTAAGCCGTGGTGATAACCTCTTAGCTGTTCCCTACAAGAGATCAAGAAGATACAGCAGACTTTCTGTATGTGACGGACAGGGAGCCATCCATGCGTGACTGTGTTTTCAGCTGCGTAGTCGACATGCATGTGAAAGAACGGGTGTCCTTCCTGCTGTCTGACAGAATGCCTGCAGCGACAACCCATGTACATTAGGTTGGCGTTCCTCAGTATGTCTGATGAAGAATTTGTTCACATTGTTTTGAATAGAAGTTATTCGGTTGTTTTTATACATGTAAATAAAATGCAACAGACGGAAAGAACTTCCATGGTGACCTGATTAATTTGCCTTTCATGCTTATAAATTGTATAGAAATTCTGCTTTTTTTCAGTCTCGTAGTCCCTGGTGCTACAACCATACTCACAAAGCAGTGATGGTTGATGGCTCTTGCTACTTGGAAAACAGCTTTACCCCATACTGTGCATGGATAAGAGATACTCAAAAGAGCTCCTGCCTCCTAATGTGAGTCAGCCAGAAGTGATTCTTAGCATCTGCATTTGGAGACGCGGATCCGCGTTTGGTCGAAGGAACTGAATGCCAACAAACACGTGCTTTCAAATAGACAAGCACTACCCTGACGCATCTTGTTATGCTGCTGATATTGGCCAAAGGACAGGTCGATGACAAACGGATTCGCTTTATACTCTTCCCACAAACATGGAACCAGTTGTACTGTAAAGGTGGGAATGTTAGAACGATTCCAAGGACTCCTGAGTGACTCCTGAGTGACTGGGGTCCTAAAAAATCTGAAAATAATTGGATCGGTCCAGGTTGGGAGTAAAAATCTCTAACAGCACCCATCCATCCAGCTGTTAAATAGGGTGAAGATTAAGGCCGATAAAATGTCTTTCTCCGTTGGATGACTGATTTCCTGGCTCCTATGTAGCACACTTTTGCTCTCACAATATGCCTTCAGATTCCAATAAAAATATATAACATGCAAATATCAGTCATTACTGGCGTTAGTTTTAATCTGTATTTTGTATGAAAGGGCACAGACAGGTAGTTTGAACACGGTGATAATATTCAGTGTTGAATGGGTCCGTAACTTGTTTTTGGCACTTGAAATATTCAAAACGTCCCTTGACAGCACATAAGTGGGCTTGTATTAACAATGTAATTGCCTGTGAGAGTTTGGCAGCCACTGCAATGACAAATTATGCATAAATTGTTAATGTGTTATGAGTGGGTATCTTGAGGATGCCATTAGCCCGAGTATGAACACTGAAATATGAGATTGTTGAAGAGACAGAAAGCCTTTCCTAGACTGGGAGAATGCATCAGCGTTGGTCTGGACAAGACTATTTATGCTGTTACTAGCAGTGCTGAGGGTAAAGCAGGATAAAGATCCTATTGGTCTTACTGAAATGAGATGCCGTGTTTACTGTCTGTGAAGTCTTTTCACACTTAAACAGGTTTTTGTTTTACTCCTTTTCTGACCCTAATTTTTTGTGCCATTTTACAAGGAAGAGCAACTGTTTGGAACCTCAGCCTTTAAGATATTGGTCCAAGTGTCAGGAAGGGCATAGCTGCCGTGCTCATGAGTAACAAAACATGAATCAGTTCTACTGAACTTCTGCTAAAATGTATAAATTAGCTGCAGACGTTGAGTTGATGTAACCCAGACATCGAAAGTAGGTTGGCACATGGTCCCCATAATGTCCATGGGACGTTGGTTTTACGTTGGTCACAGGGAATTGCACACATTTGCTTATCACTACTTGGTTTACTGCACGTTGGGACAACGTGCATTTGACGTTCGATGCAGACGTTGAGTTGACGTAAACCCGATCTGCAGATGCACGTCCGGCCAACGTCTGCTAATGACGTTCTACCAACATTCGGCCAACGTTAAATGTTAGCTGGGTAGACAACGTTACTTACAGGCAATTTACTGAGGAGACTATTGACATCATGCTTAAGTTTAGACACATGAAAAATGTATTATAGTTTTTGTAATGTTAATTGACAGTTCATTGTAAAACTGCTAAAAAGCGTTTCAAAATAATGCTGAACATAAAGAGACTAATGTGATGTCTGGCCAAACGATGCCCATGTAGAGGGTGCAAAGGGTTAGGGTTAGGAATGAAATGTCATTTTCTTCTGTAACGACTCTCATTTTAAGCCTTTTTTTATTGGAGATCGCAGCGGCCAGTGAGCTGTGAGGGTCGCCGACCTGCTGGAACGAGTCATTCACTGAGGATGCTGAGATATGACTTTATTTACTTCCCTCCTGTACCCAGTGCACCCAGTAACAAAGAATAATAGGAAATACTTCCCCAAAATTCATGAAAGACTGATAATTAATAATTACTCCGGGTTATTCCAGTAATACATGAGCCTTAAGATATAATGGAGAAAACGTCCCAGGTGGGCGAGACATTTCTGATAAGTACTCTGCCCTTTGTCTTTGTTTAGGGCTTATCGTGGAGAATTTCTGCCCCATCAGAATTATACATTCTTTTGTTATATATTGGGCACTGTAGATTAGCGGGATTTGTTGAGCTGTTTATGATTATAAGGCGCTATCACAGAAATTGCACTGCTGACGTGCATCTAAAGTGTGAAAAAAAGGGTAAATAAAATCCCTTATGTGTTACTTGCATTGGCTTGTTTCTGCGGTAACAGTAGTACCGCTCTTGGCTTCTTCCCCCTCAACCCTCATGGGCCTGTTGCTAATATTCAATGGGGCTGCAGTAGACGTGCAACCTGCTTCAACGACCACAAGCACCGCATACAAAACCCATTGGGGGCTGCTTATACTTTAATTTTCTTTACTATTGTTTTGTATCTACTTCTAATTTTATCCTCATTTCCTCAGGTCCGCCTTGCTTTCCTCAGATCCATTTTAACAATTTGCATAATGCGGATACTCATTGCGGCGTGTCACAGTTGTGTGAGGCCCCGCCTCTCCTAGGGCGCCCTGAGGTTAGGTGTAATCGGCTTCTCTGAATCGAACTGGAATAATTGAAGCAGGACAAGCATAAAGTCAGCAGGCGAGACCCTAACAGGCTTAAGAGCTCAAAGATCTGCAACTCTTTATATTACACAGCCTAGTCTCCAGAGCCTAGGTGAGTAAGAACCGGGGGGTCTCTGCGGGGGCAGTGTTCCTCTCCAGCTTTAAGCCAGTCACGTCTGATTCCAGACCTGAAGCATCATGGAACAAGTCACATGAAACCAGGAGACTGCCACCTATCTGCACCCACGAAAATGTGTATCTTTTCTATTGCATATTTACTGAAGATTATTTTGAATATATACTGAAATTCTTATACACTATAATGTTTTATTTGTATGCAAGATCCCACTGAATGGTAAAGTGTTACGTTGCATTTTTAGGTACATATTCTATAAAAAAAAATTAATGGAAGAAATCAGTAATGATCTGTGAAATGTTCTGGGAAAAAATAGCCAACAAAACACTGGAATAGGCTGATGGTTTGTCCAAGGAACACTTGCTGACTTTTCAGGCTGGGGGAACCACTTTGATAGAACCAGCAGGCTTAGGCTCTAAACCCAGCCCCACAAAAAGGCCTGGTGGGGTGCAGGAAGAAATACAGTTTTATGGATCACTTAAACCCTTTAGTATATTTATAAGATCCCATTGTTTTGTATCAGAAAGTTTGAAATTTTGTATCTGAAAACCGAAAGTTAGAGCAGCTCAGGCTGTGAAAGAATTAAGTCCTTATGAAAAGTGTTTCCCAACCCGGTCTTCAGGAACCCAGAGATGGTCCATGTTTTTGCTGCCTCACAGCTCCCTGCCCTGCAGTCCACATAGGGAAGGAGCAAAAACATAGACTGTCTGTGGGTCCCCGAGGACCGGACTGGGAAACCCGAATATACGGACCACCGCTATAATTCATCTGCTTGTATATACTGGGAGCCGTTTCCAGTTGTCTAACAAGTTGCTGGTTAACCCTGAGACCTTGTTAGGACGTGAAGAACGGCATGGCAGGGAGGATGCCAGCGGAAATGGGAAAGATGTAATCTGTCACTGTGTTACTGAGCCGGCTGTCTCTGTCATGGTAGAGCAGGCAGTGGTGCACGCTGTGTGGCAGACACCCTGTCACCCAGTTCTGGGAAGGCCAATGATGGATGAGCCGCACTTCCTCCATCTGCCTGTGGCCTGTGGCGGCTTCATCCCTCCAGGAGAGAACTGCAGTCTCCTGCCTCCCTGCCCACAATTATCTCAGGCAGAACATCTGTCTCTTTAGCAAAGGAAATGCCCCCAATTATTCGGCTTGGGCTCCAGCACATCCCTGCGACTGCCGGAGACACCCAGCGCTCTCTGCTGCATCCTAGGTGTGGCGAGCTCTGGGCCCTGGGTACTGGGCGTTCACAGAAGGGTACTTCTGATTGGTCTGTTTTTCACTTGGTGCTTTTCTCCCAAATATGGAGCAGATGTGAATAGTTGACTGGAAAAGGCTCTGGACTACAGTAGTCAGACAACTTTCCTTTACTAAACAGTTCACATTTATTTATTTAACAGATTCTTTCATGCAAAACAATGTACATTTTGAGGAAGCAGGACCAGCCAGTCCCTGGAACATTTGGGTGTTGCCTTGCTCACCAAGAGTGAAAATGACCTGGGAGTGAAACCACTGAGTTTCTCATCACAGACGCAGCGTCCAGACCCACTAAGCCACACACCATCCAATGGTAAATGACAGATTTGTGCAAGATCAGAGAAGGAATTCAAAGGTTTATCCATATGTTACTAAACGCCCTGGTACTGCTTGATGACAAACACCATGACAATCGTTTCTCTCGTCTTTGGATTCTTAGATCAGCCGGCGATAACAGGAAACACTTCATTCACGTACGTAAGATTTCAGCAGGAACATGAGGAGAGTTGCTTTTTACAGTGTGTCTAATTATCAGGCAATTCATGCATCATTGACATAAAGAAACCTGGCACGGTTTCTATTTGTCTTGGCTGCTTCTTGTAAAGCACCAAGAAATTAATCACCAGGAAGGACACTAATTGCCCAGCTTTTCTTTTGCTTGATTAGCTAATAGTCCCTGAAAAGTGCATTGTGTAATAATTGTCCTTGATAATCCCCATAAAAGTCCAAGCTCTTTTACCTCTGTGCTCAAAATAGAGCTACACCATTTACAAGTTCGAGCTGCTCAGTGGAAGACACGGTAAACACAGCATTTCCGAAAAGGCCCGAGCTTCGTGCTGCGACTGGATAAAATCAGAGCCTTGGCTAATTTCCACCTCTGAGCTTGAGTCGTGCCCCTTTACTGAATCTGATATAAGGAGAGTACTGAGGGGGTCTCCAGAGAAATCTAGCCTCAAATTACTGCTGCCACTGACCGGCCGAGGAAATCGCTAGGATGGCACATGCTTTTCAGGAGCAAAGAAACCCAGCACTGTGTGAAACACATGCACAAATTCACATGTATACAAAGTAAACGATTACAAATTTAATCTTGAGAGTTCCAAATACATCATTGGTGGTTATTGAATAATGATTGAGTTTGTCTGCCTTCATTTTTATGGCTAATTGAGGGATTGACTAATGGGAAGATGTAAACGTTTCCAGGGTATAGCTGCATCCTACATTTTTCAGCCACGATATTTATTTAATTCATTTGCATTATTTACTGACATCCAAAAATTTACATGGCATTTGGGTGATTATTTACCTAATAGTGGAACCATAACAAACGGGGGAGGGGTGGGGGGGGGCGCCTTGGGAAGGGGGGGGGGGGGTGCTTAGGTTGGTTCTAAAGGATCCTGAGTGATGGGGGCCCTAGGAAATTTTAAATTTATTTGGAATAGTCTGGGTCGGGGGGCAAATATAACATGCTATCATGGGCCCCAAAGAATAGTTAAATATTTTCTAATTGATTTTTTCATTTTAAAGGGGTCTGCTCTTCATCTTGGTGAGAAATATCAGTGGCATATACGTCTTGTTTCATTTTTTTCATTGAATAAGTCCCTCAGATCTTCATCAGACTTCAAAGGATTATACGTTAAGTAACCTGCTTATGTTGAACATTTGAAATGCTGATTTTGTGTTGAAATCTTTTACAGTTTAGATAGTTGATAAAGGAGAACTGTTGCCCCACTTTTATCTTGTACTTTCCCTTTGAAGCACAAAACCCTAATCGCTTCAGGGCATTGACATGGCTGAAGTTCGAGATACTTGAGCGTTTTGTTCTTTATGCTTAAGAAGCCTGGAGAAGTATATTTAGGTACCTTAAAGTTGGATTTTTCATTCAGTACTTTTTGTGCCTCAGATTCCTGTTTTTTTTAAGTTGTTCTTTAATCTCTTGACTTCTTGCATGGTTAAGGAAAAGCAGTTTTCAAGTGAACCACACAGTGTGGTTTTCTAAAAATCATCAGTGCATGCAGACTAAGAAAAATAATCAGCATCAGTTTCTTGAGTATAGCTGGGTATTATTTTGAAGAGTCATTCAGATGGGCAGCTTCTGAATCCTCGGCTACCACTGTGGTCTGTTTCGTAAAGCAAGCTGCGCTGTAGCCTTGGGAGGTTTTGCACACAGTCGGACATTTCTGAAGACGGCGACGCTGTGCTTGAGGTTTGCTAGTCCCCATCTGTAATGTCCTTTCTGTTAGTGCAGAGTATGATCGATCCGACTCATAGGACTTCAAGTGCACAGTGTGGTGCAGGTTAGATGAAAACATTGCTGCTAAAAGAAGCGATTACTAGAACTGGGGTCAAGTTATGGAGGAGCAGCAGGTCTCCTTGACAACAGAGAAAATAGAGCAGTCAGTTTTATTTTAAGCTAAGGATGGAGTCTTCTATTCGGGATTGCTAGAATCACACAGTCACTCATTAGAAATCTAGCAGCAATTCAATAACCAATTCCATGTACATATTGTACATTTCGCAACCAGAATGCTAATGATAAGAAGAATTTATGTGGCAGTTAAAAATTGATGATTGTCAAATTTACAAAGTCTTCAATAACATATGAGACAACTACGTCAGAATCAAATTTAATGACCCTGCAGTAAATAGAAAAATGCTAAAAAGGAGATTTTCTGGTTGGTTACCTGGCATTCTGAGAACCTATCTGAGCTCAGAAAATGTCTCTGGATAAGGTAAACAGATATGGAAGCTTGTGCTGGATCATCTGTGTTTGTTTTTGTCTTTTTGTGGTGTTAAGCAGTTAACTGCTCCCATGAAAATATATAAATGACACATGTGAGGAGACACAAGGAGGTTACCATGGGTCAGCACTTCAATCTGCATCCCATGAGATTAGTTTTGTAATTAAATGCTTCACCTTTCATCTGCATAGAAGAAACAGTTATTGTCTGTCCTGCCAGATAAGTACAGTGAGGTGATAGATTTTTCTTGTTGCCACATCACCGTATCTGTGTGTTAGCACAGTGAGAGCTGTGTCAGTAATGATGAGAATGCAGTCTCTACCTTGGCCTGTCCAATAAGATGGCACCTCCCAAGAGCCTCGTACATAGCATGGTGCCAGTAAACAAGATCCATTATTATCTGTCATTCTGCTTTTTGCTTTTTCAGTTGTTTCCTTGCAACTATTTATCAAGGCTCTATGTACAGTACAATTGCTCTGCTTCTCACAGTAACATCACAAATGCTTCAACGAAAATTTAGGCTGCAAAATCAATATGACAATGGAATGGTTTGGGGGTAAAATGTTGTGAAGGTGATTATCTTCAAAGAGCCCATGCTGTCTTTTTGACAGTCCAGGAGAAGGTCCAGGAGAACAGCAATGATCATCAAATTATATCCCAGAGAAATATGGATGTAGGTCTGTTTATTAATAACCTTGACAAGTTGCTGTGTATCTACAGTCCAGGAACCCACACCAGTACAGCAAAGTTGTCTGGTGCCTTTGACAACCGTAACCATGTTAATTTTCCGAATGGTCTGGCTTTCTTTTGGCTAGCAGTATGCAATAGATATGGACGTGATGTAATTAAGAATGTCAAGCCCACTGGTAGACCAGGATGTGCCGAAAGCCTGTCGCTAACCACAGGTGGCTGCAGTGTCTATTGTTCGTAAGACGTAATGGGGGGAAGGTGTCACTGGGATAATACTAGCTATGCTGTGGGGGTGTGTGCTAGCTACAGAAGTTTTAAATAAAGCAAACATAAGAAATAATGAATGAATGAATGAATAAATGAATAATATCCATCCATCCATCCATCTATTTTCTGAACCCTCTCCTGGAGGCTATGGGCACAAGGCAGGGAACAACCCAGGATGGGGCGCCAACGCAGGGCACACTCACACACCAGTCACTCACATCTATGGGCAATTTGGTAACTCTAATTAGCCCCCAGTTTTCATCAAAACCGGGAGGAGCAGAAGAAGACAGGGCACAGGTAACAGGGGGGTACCACGTCAATGACTAGTCTGGCGAACATAGAACTGGGAAATACAAGACTGACAAGGGAGCAAATGAGTGGCAGCTGGAGTAATTAACGAGAGGGCGGGAATGAGAGGTAAGACTAACGTTTAATAGGCGTGGCTTGTTAGGGCCATGCTAGGGAGGAAACAGGAGGGGCAGATGGGCCAGGGAGTGACAGGGTGCATGAATGTGTTTGTTTACTATTCAGGAAATGGATGATGCTTTTCCCCAGTTCTTAGGGAAAATGTTGCAATTCTGCTATATAGCAATGGGATATAGGAGACAGATATTTCCTCAGCAGGACATTACAAAATAGAGCCCAGCAATACAATATGTTGATATTATTATTCATTTCTGAAGCAACAATGCATATTTTTTTATGCACTACAATATTCCCTGACAAAATGGGGACCAGGGCATGGATGGTTTGTGGAATTACATGTAAAGCAATGTTAATTTAATGCATTCTAATTTCCATGAGGATATGTATACATTACTTGAACCTTTAATAATACTGCTAGAGCTGCTAGGGAATTAATTGAAACATTTACCTTAGACCATACGGTGTTTATGAAAAAAATAGGAGCAGAATGAATATGAGAAATTTATAATCTGCTTAGCAGGGATTTATTTGACACTAGAGTAATAGCATAGATGTCGGAGACAAAAGCTAGCTTAGTGCATCCCCAAGGACATTATTGCCTAAGACGCAAAACAAATCTGACTTATGTTAAGGACTTCCCACATAATGCAAAACAGGAGATAGGTTCCCCGAGAAGGAAACCTGATAACAAGCAGGGCTGTACCCTCAGACTTCAAGCATTGGCACACCATTTGCTGGAAGCCGTGATGGTGATCCCAGTGATTTCCTGAAATCCCTGGAGAGGCACCTTTCACAGAGGGACTAGATGTAATACTCAGGACCTCCCTGGAACGGCGGTATGTCACCTCTGAGGGACATGTAAACAATGGTGGCAGAATAAACAGGAAATACTTGCAAAGTGGATTAGCTTTAAACAGAGATTCTTAAGTGACCATGACAGTCCAGAAACGTGGAGAACCTTGAAGAAACTATACAGTATGACATGCTGAAACATAATGCTGTGATAATGTGTTAATTAATACCATCCATTCAGAGTAAGGCGTATTTTTGAGGTACGTTTCGCTGAAACTCTGGAAGATGGTTGAGTTGGATTCAAAGCCAGTATAATTAGTCTAATTTTTGACCCAAGAGATAAACCCAAACTCTTAGGAAAATGAGAGGAGAGTCAGGAAGCAGCCCTGGCATGACTGGAACAATGAGAAACGGCATAGAAGGCTACATTGTCCTAGCATGGGGGATAAAAGTGAAGATCATCAGAAGCTTCTGGCAAACGATGGATGGTGGACTAACCTGTCTGGGGGCCCTAGACTGACATAGGGGCTCCTTAAGGGGGCCATGTAAGGTATTTTTTGGAACTCAAAGAGGAACAAAAGGGAACTAAAAATTACAGAACATCAGTAATCTGCTAACCAAAGTGCGGAATGCCAGTGGTAAAACTTACCTTTCAGGGTGGGGGCCGAGGGCTGTTCGTAAGAGGGAAGAGGGTGTTACTCTGGCGGATTGATAGGCCAATTTGAAGGTGTATTATATTATCATACATTATTAAATTTTAACCAAAACTGTTATATGAATGATTTGGAGTTAACATTCGTATCAGGGGTTTTACTACAAAAAAGGTCAAAATCAGCAGGGACCCCCCCCCCCCCAGATTGTGGCCCTGAATGAATAATTCAGGCCCTGAATGATAATGAATGAAGTGAGAGACCCAGTGCACAGGACCTACCTGAAATCCAGATAATGCTTAAAGGAGAGCTGTAGTAGATGCAGAGGTCATCCAGTTAGCAAATTAGCATGAGATACAGCTGTATAATAAAAATCATGGGATGCAGAGGATGGAACCAGTAAGCTAACAGCAGGTGGTGTAACTAACTCAAGGGGTAAAGGTGGACATTGAGGTGGCCACACAAATGGGGGCAGGCAACCAGGTAATGGAGTTTGGGATGATTTCAGAAAACTAAGGGTGACGAAACACAGGGCAAGGTTGCTGACAAATAGTGCTTGAATACTTTCCGAGTGATATTTGCCAACAAATATCTACATGAAAATCTTGGATTGGCAATGGGCAATTTTTCTTTTTTGAGAAAAACCTCAGGCCCTGATCTCTGAGCAGGGGCAACATCATTTTAAAAAGTGTGGGAAAATGATGAGAATGCGAGTGTTTCAGTGAACGAGACCTTTACAATGAAAAAATATGCTATTGATAGAGATGTGAATGGACACATGTGGTGCAGTGGTTAGCACTGTTGCCTCACACCTCTGGGACCCAGGTTCGAGTCTCCACCTGGGTCACATGTGTGTGGAGTTTGCATGTTCTCCCCATGTCGTCGTGGGGTTTCCTCCGGGTACTCCGGTTTCCCCCCACAGTCCAAAAACATGCTGAGGCTAATTGGAGTTGCTAAATTACCCATGGGAGTGCATGTGTGTGTGAATGGTGTGTGAGTGTGCCCTGCGATGGGCTGGCCCCCCATCCTGGGTTGTTCCCTGCCTCGTGCCAATTGCTTCCTGGAAGGGCTTCGGACCCCCCGCAACCCAGTAGGATAAGCGGTTTGGAAAATGGATGAATGGACACATATAGTGAGTATATTTCTTATTTAATTGCTATTTTCATGTCAGAGAGTTCCGAAGATGGTGTCCCATCAGCAAAGTGCTTTAGATGAAAGCACATGACTAAATAATTTGTGCTGATTTTTATTTTTGCTTTTATTTTGTATTGAATGTATTAACTATTTGCATTCTTTAAGTGCACCTTTGAGGTTGTCACAAAAGTTATTTTGTTATGTTACCCAATGACAATAAAGTAATTCAACTGAATTGAATTGCACTGAATTGAATTGCACTGAACTGAACTGAAAGAGGGCTCTGGTGTTTCCCGAACCCTAACCCTAACCCCTAACCCTAACCCTAACCATAACCCTACGTCCAGGTCGGCTGCATTCGCTGTTGCGATCATTAAATTCACATTAAATGTAAATTAAAACAGCACACGGGGAATGGTTCTTTTAAACGGTTTAATGTTTTAATAACTAGGTATGCTAGACATTAGTCAGACTATCACTAATGTGTTCTAGGCACAGACAAACCGTTCTGCTCCCCTCTTTGCACAGTACTTCTCTATATCCAGCCAAGTTTTTACATATTAAGTATAAATACTGATCTGTATCAAAATCTGGGGGATAATCTAAGCTCAAAAAATCAACAACATAGAAGAGTACATTTTTTTTACTGGTGCAAATTATTTCACATAAAAGCTTTCGAATTACTATCCAAACTGTTCATACTTCTGATTTTAACTTATTTTTTTTTCAGCTTACTCAAGGGAAATATATGTGAATTAAAACTAAACGCAAAAATACATATATTCCTGATGGAGCTTACATAAGCGGTCGTGAGAAATTAAAGAGGCAGACAAAAAATTTAAAACTTTAGCAAAAGGCTAATGGCATTACCAGATTTGAACGTCTAATTTACAAATGACACTTGAAACTGAACTCAGCACCACAGATAAGCACACAAGTGGGAACTCCGCCCACTTCTCGTGTTGAATGTTACGCATGTAAAGTTTAAGGTCTCCAGAACACTGCTCTGTAATAAGTGAACAGGTCTGGTAGCATCACTCTCAGTATAGCTTGTCCTGTCTGGGGTCTTGTTTGCATCACCAGCATACAATCTCACTTTCTTTGGTAGCTTACTTTTAATTTTAAACGCACATTTCTGTGAAGCTTGCCCACAAGTCTGTCCTCCCCACTCATTACAGATTGTATTCCTAAACGCAAAATTATGTATTCATTTTTATTTTATGTGAATGTTCAATGCACTATGGTTTGCTCTTGTGCTTAAAAATTGATGAACAGTTTAATAATTGAATTTTTGTATTATTCCTACAAATACGTGGGTCTCAGCACTTTGGAAAATGTTTTTCTTTTTTTTTCCTTTGTTAAATCAACAACGCTAAAAATATCCTATGGTGAAAAAATAAAACAAACAACAATTTAACGTTGAGAAAAAAAAAATCACAAAAAAACAAATAAAAATAGAATGAAATTAAAAAAATCTACATCCTGTACAAACACTATGACCAAATAATTTAAGAAAATAGTGTCTCTAAAACGTTCATATTGCTTTGTACCTCCACAGCGGCCCTGTTCTGACCAGAGTCCTACAGTACCATAGCTGGCAGCCTAGCAGGAGCCAGCAGAGGGCGCCCCGAGCAGGGCCTTGTGCCGACTTCTCCAAACGAGGTGTTGGGATTCACCTGCAGACTTTTGCAAGTGTCTTGGAAGAGGAACAGTCATGTTTTTCATCTTTTAAGCAGTTTTTTTCTTCTGTATGTCTTTATTTTACCGATACAGACAAAAGATGGTCATTACTCGATGATCATGGATAGGTACCGCTGTAAATATTATCATCTTTATTACTCTACAGTATTGTTACTATGACTATCATGGTCAGTGTGTTCCCGCTCGTGTGTGCGATTCAGTGCTCAGTGCTCGGCGCTCGTTTTCTGGGAGGAGAAGCTGGGCAGAGTCAATAGCTTAGGGGTGGGAGCGGGATCTTGGAGCGATCCATCCGCACTCCCGAGGTCAAAGGAGTCCTTAGAGTCGCTGGAGGGCGCCCGTCGCCTCAGGCAGGTGTCCTGGCTGGCCAGCGTGGTGTCCTGCGTCTCGGCTGGCTCCACGGAGATGCAGGGGGGGCTCATCTTCTTCTTGCGGCGGGGAGAGGAGGGCAGGAGCGGCGGCGCCTGCTGCAGGCTGTTGGCGCGCGACACAAAGCCAGAGGAGGCGGAGCTACGCTGGGGGCTGCGTTGGGGGCTGCTCTCCACCGAGGAGCACACCTCGATAGAGTGCCGCCGTGGGTCGTCCAGCCAAGAGGAGGGCCGTGCCAGGAGCACCCGCCGGCCCTGTGTGTCCGCACTGTGGAACTTCTTCAGCTGCCTCCGGTAGGGGCTGTGACTCCCTCCGCCATCTCCACCGGCGCTGCTCACTAAGCCTGCTCGGATGATGCGGGATACCTCCTGGTCCACAGAGTCATCCTCCGTCTTCTCTTCGGTCTTGGTGCACGCTGGGGGCACGGGGAGGCGAGGGGGCGGGGGGGTCTTGGAGACATTGCGCTGGTTGTGGACTGTGTGTTGGGTGTGCACGCTGGAGCGGGTAGGACTCGGGGAGGCCCCGGGGGTGGCAGGAACCAGGAGGACCGTGGGCTGCTGGTGCTGCTGTTTCTGCTGGGTAGGGAAGCCTATAGGTGCCACGGACAAGCCCCCAAGTCCTTGTGCTCTGCCAGCCTCCTCTGTCTCTGTATAGAGTGCCTCCTGTGAGTCATTGATCACAGCCACCTGGAGCGATGGGGGGAATGAGTGGGCGGTGAGGTAGGCGGGGAAGGGGAGGTGAAAGGGAGACTGGTTAGTGTGAACTGGTCAAAGGGGATGGGTTGTAGCGGTGAAACCCTTATGAATTCATAGGGATTAGTTTCAGGGATTGATGTGTCAGATTTTTAATAAAAGCAAAGTCGCTTTGAGATGTTTCCACAAGTCTATATTCTAAAAAAGAAAACTAGCAAGATGACACAGCTTACGTTTTCTGCAGCTCCCATCACTGCCCATTCTAAACATTGCTTCATTGTTGACGTCTATATTGTGTGTCAGTATGTACCACCCCTCCTCCTCACCCCTACTTGCCTTAGCTTAACAAACAAACCTGAAGTGTGTTTCTCCGACACAGAAACCAAACCTCTTTCAACTCTAAAATCTCTACTAATCAATACACGAATCACACTACGTATAACACCAGCTCCCTGCATGAATTCGAAGTTTCAAGGAGGAACTGTGCGCTACCATTACAGCAAATAATAATAATAATAATAATAGCGACTAATTTCCACTCCACATAACAGGGTGCTCAGCTTGAGTACCAAATACTCAGATGTGCAAGCCAATTATCACAACAGCTTGACTTTCCTTCAGCTGAAAATTAGAGAGCTCTCAAGAAAAACACACACACACACACGCACACATACACACACACACAGGTCAGCTGATACAGTGACACTAAGAGAAAAAAAAAAAAACGGGGCCTTCATTTCAGCATTGCGCAACACAACAGGAGTGGAGAATCCGGGGGACATAATGTATTTACAGACATGTCACATTCAGAGATAATAAGGCTTTCAGATTTCACTGCTTGAATTATACTGGAGAAAAACATGGAGTTTCAGGCAAATTTCTTTTATGCAAGGAGACATGCACACTGCCAGTCAAACGTTTTTGCACACCAAAGGTTTATACCGCTTTCCCATTTACTTCATAAACTGCAGATTTTTTATTCTTGTTAATCACTGGAAAGTTGAGTGAACAACTATAAATGAAAATATAATTAAAAACAAGTTTCCTTTATAATATGGAAAGAGTATGTAACAGTGTATGTCCGACATCCTATTAAATGCTTGTGTGGTGATGGGTTAGTTAAATTCTGGGCTGTCCTTTAACTTTAAATGCGCTAGTTAACGGTTTCATCCCATGAAATAGAGCTGTTATAACTGCTAGAGGGGGCTATTTTGGTGAACTAAAGATACTTGTATTACATTTTTTTGCTAGCAAAGGTACTAAAACAGTGAACATACTACAAATGTCTTTGTTAACAAAGAATCTTGACTGTATTTCTAGTGAGTAACATGCACATGCAGAAAATCTCAGTGTGTGCAAAAACGTTTTACTGGTATTGTAGGTGCTCTGCTACCTTTGAGAATAGTGGTGGGCCGAAACAAGGGGACTTTAGTTACAAAACTACAGAGAGAAGGCAAGAGAAAGTTTCAGCTGTTTTTTGAAATTTATGGCCCTTCTGGGCTGAGGGTGTCTTGAGGACACGCACCCAACAGTCCAATTCTCTGCCGGTGACCTTTCCTCTCCCACAGACAGCTGCGGGCAAAGAATGCAGAGAAGAGAGCAATGTTTTGGAAGACAGAAGCTGTGAAGCCAAGGGTCAAGAAACCAGACCTGGCACAGAAAAGGCTGGCTAAGAAAAGAGAGAACAGTGGGCATGGCAGGTCAGATCTCTTGCTCTCATTTGTGACAGGAAGGCTCTGAAACAGCCTGCCTATGGGCGTCTCAGCACTAGCATAAGGGAGACCACGAGGACATCTAGTGGACGAAAAGATGTACCAGCTTTCCCTTCACTGATTTTGCTGCATTCATTTTGATTTCGGTTTTCATTCACTGATTTTACAACACTTTCCATTACTTTCCGTCTGCGAAAATGTGTTGAGTTTTAACAAAAAGGAAAATAAGCACTTTAAAAAAGTGTTTTGAAGTTGAATCACGAGCTGAAGCAGTATAAATTTTTCAAAAAATGCTATATGAATGAATTATAAAAATGTAATATTGGTGTATATGCAAGCAAAGGGGACATACCTAGATATTCCGTGGTGCTACCTTGCCATGCTACCTTACCGCCCCCCCCCCCCCCCCATTCCAATTTTCCGTTTTATTTTATGGATTTTACATGCCAGACAAGCATACATATTATAGTAAAAAATCTAATTCAAGCAAATACAATCCGTAGGAGCTTGTCAGTAATCCGAATAAACCGCTAATCATAAAAAAAAAATCCAAGATGAAGTTACATTTGCTTGCTCTTTTCCCCCCAGTATTCTGCACTCACAAGTACAATGAGAAATCCAATGTTACCTCCTGAGTCTGAATGCATCCTGCAGGCTGTCAGAGAACATCCCCAGAGGTGAGGTTTTGTATGATAAAATTAAGATTGGAAGTTGTACTCAGGTAATTCAGATTAATCACAGCAGATGTTCTTTTTAAGTCCAGTAACGGTACTAGGTAACCTGCTACTCAGTGTCTTAGCAGGTAAGCATTTCAGTATAAAATTATATATTTTTCTTTACAAAACAGCTTGCTCCTACATTAGCCGACTACTGTAGAGGAGCAGCCTTATATGACATTTATATTACCTCTGTTTCTAACCAAATGCTTTGGTAACTGTTTCTAACCAGCTGCATATGGTTTGTGTAAACAAACTGTAAATGAAATGTACAGGCAGCGACCTCCCTATCCAACAGCAGCCCCTGTGACGTACAGTACTGTGCAAAAGTCTTAGACAGTCAAAGGGAATGTTTAAAGCTATTTATCTGGGTAGTAAGTGTATATTTTGCTGATGAAAAAAAAAATCACAATTTAATATTAGAACATATTCAAATTTAGAGTAAGACTATAAAAATGAACAGCAATTTCTTCCGTTCTCCAAAATGTCGCAGATATCGTTATAGGATTGCTAGATGATCGCAGCTTCAGTTCCCTAATCTCTTCTTGAGGGCACCTCAGCCATTCCATGCATTTGGTAAATTTCACAACCAGCTCACTCAATAAATTACACTAGTTTACAAAGTCAGTGGGGTGTCAGTTAGCTATATGAGGTGTGCATGGGCAAACTGGATGGTCGCTGTAAATACTGGGTGATTTCTGGAGACATTCTGATATGGTAATACTCACACACTTTTACCCATGTCACAGTTTTACACTAAGATCAATGAAGCACCATTTTCTTTGACTGCCAGAGGCTTTTGCACAGTACAATTTATTTGGTGGTGAAACATGGGGGTGTGGACGACGAGGTGGTGGTGGGGGCTGGGTTTGGGAGGGTGAAGGTTTGGGGGAGGGGGTGTGTTTCAGAAACAGGTATATCAGTCTCTGAGTTGCAGTTTCGGGTCTGGCTTGCGATGCAGCAGGCTGATCTGAGAGTTTAGTAATTTACCAAGCAAAAAAACAACAGACATAGAGAAAAGAATTCAAGGACAGTGTAGTTAGTTAAAACTATCATTGATAATATGGAAATAAAGATGTAAACAATCATGCAAAGACTGATTTGAGTCGAAAGCACATTTCCAACACTCATACACCAGTTGTTCAGAATATGTTACATGTATTTGTAATATACCCACTGCTATACGTTTGTTAAATATTTCAGTTTGTATAAGAGATACCAAGTGAACTATTGCTGTTAAACTGTGTGGAATATGCAAACACTATGATGATAAATTCAGTTATACGGACATAATGCATGATATATATCCTGTAGTATAATTAGGATCTTCCTACAGTATATAATATTTAACTGATGAGCCCAGTGATAGTATTTAAATTATATCTTGAGAATTATTCTCAATTCTTTTGTTTGATTTTTTTACTTGTAATATTATTGTAATACATCATAAGATTATTGTAGTAATGTGTAAAATTATTGAAAATATTGATGTATCCTGCAATATGTGTCCGTAATTTCCTTTGTTATGTACAGCTTAAGGGCTACAGTATGTGTTATGTACCTCTTTGTGTTATCGAAATGTTCTATTGAGTTGTCATGCGCAAAATCAATTTGCACTCACCTGTCTGCGTAAAGTGCGGGCAAAGGTGTGGCCTCGACGGGGAGGAGGGATGCGTGGGATGCTCTCTGAGTCGGAGAGGCTGTGGGGGCTGATTGGGCGAAAGAGGTCAGAGGGCACCACCAGCTGCTGGGAGCGCTCCTGGGGCTGCGACCGCACCGAGCCGCTGGAGCCTGTGGCGAACACAAGGGGGCAGCTTCAGTGAGCATCGGCACGATCAAGTTAGCTAACACGAGAGTCTGCAATTAATTAATGACGACATACAGTTAAAGTCAAAGAAAATAATGCTTAAATGTTTGGTATAAATGTATGACATCATGTCTGTTAGTGTGTCAGCCGAGTCATTTCAATGCCGCCCAATTCTTGCAGCAACCATCCAATTCACCCATCTGTCATATGACTCAAACACTATCCCACTTTGTGTGGAAAATCAACCAATCAAGTTAGCTAATTAAGAGAGCTGGTGGTGAAATGTAACAAATGCAAGAAATGGCTGAGGTGCCCCCGAGGAGAGGTTTGCAAACCAAAACGGCATTCCTCGATCTATCCAACAAGATATCAGTGACATTTTGGAGAAAGGAAGAAATTCTTGTCATATTTAGTTTTTATTGTGTTACTCTTTGCGTATGTTAAATTGTGTTTTTTTTTCTATGGAAATGAAGCAGAAAAACCAGCCATGCACAGTGCTGCACGTGTGAGGAATGAATGACTGAGTGACAGCTGTGGGCTTCGGTACCTGACTGGGCCCTCTTCGGGGTGGCATGCGCGCTTGCGTTGAATGTGGCCCGCATGGGGAGAAACATGTAGCTGTCGTTGGGCAGGGAGTGGGTGCGACCCACTAGTGCCTTTCTCACGCTCAGCATGTTCTCCTCCAGCTTCTCCCCAGTGCCAACAGACTCCGCCTAGAGACAGTGGGGCAGAGTGAGTAGTGCAGTGGCAAGGTGGGTGCAGGGGCCACGCCGAGAGACCACTCCCCACAAACAGGCAGACATACAAAGGCTGGATGCGTTGGCACACGATGGTTGAAAGACGGCACCATTTCACGCCGGCCACAAGTAGGAGACGGACACAGTGATGACACGGGCTGTAGCATGGTGGTCCTTCTCCCAATCCATCCTAACAGGACCATCCTGGTCACAGAATATTTGCACAGTACTGCATATATATATATAAACATATACATAACAGATGCCTTTTGAAATACTGATGTGTCAACAACAAAAAAGCCAGGTTAATGCATCATCAGTGTCATTTTATTCTGACCAAATTCATTCTGATTCGACGCCATGAATCAGTCGTGACTCTACCCCTATCACGGCTGTGCCCATTTCCTCTCTGTGCAAGCTCCGCCCACGGCCTCTGTCAGAAGACAGGAGAGGCAGCCGGTGGTCACCATGTAAAACACGGAGAGGACCATACAGACCGAACCCAAAACAGGAACAACCACAAAGCAGAGCCAGACAGAGATACACAGAGAAAAAGACAGAGAGAGAGAGAGAGAGAGAGACGGACGGGTACACGGCAGAAGCTAGAACAGAGATGGGATCCAGAAATGTTGGAAGAGACAGGCAGAAAGCCGCAGAGAACCCAAGTGGAAGACGGGCAGTACTACTCTACTGGACTGGAACGTACACACACCAGGCTGGAGGAGTGGGATGTGTACAGAGAGAAAGAGAAGCGTATGGTTAAGGAGCCCAGGGCATCCGAGGAGCCACACCAGCACAAACCAGCCGCACCCCTGCAATCGATTATAATGTTTGTTTTTGTGTGTTTTTACCTTCATTTTCATACACATCCCAATTTAGAGCTGTAATGTTCTGTTCCTGAATCTTTTACCTGAGTGTAATTCCTACAAAGGGCATCGCTTATTCATTTTAAATTGTAAACCAGTTCAAAGTTGTGAGGACCTCATAAGAATACCATTGTTACAATGTTATTTAATGTTATTACAGTATGCGGTTTCATTCAGTGGGTAATTTTCACTATTAGGAGAGGAAGCGACACTGAGGATAGCCTGTCCCGAGACAGCCACCTTCTGGGCTGGTAGGTAAGGTGAAGGGAGAGCTTGGGTGGAGGTGTGTTTGGAAGCCCTGGGTGGACCAAGAGGACCGCAGAAGAGAATGAGCTTTGCTCTACTGTGAGTACATTGCACTCCAAACTGGTTAGTAAGAAGGGGTTAAAATCGTCGGGGACAGAGTCGTCCGTCAGAGCTAAGGACCAGGATTTCTCCGACGTCAGAGACAGAGCTTCCATCTCCGCTAGAGGGATCTAAACAGGAAGAGATGAGCCAAGGGTGAGAACGGCCATACCTGGCAGTCACGGACAGACAGACGAATGGAGATACAGAACGTTAGCATGTGGGGACCCAGGTAGACTTTTAGATGGACACACCTGTATGGTGACATGCACAGAGGTGCCAGTGTCAGGAAGTAGCTGGGAGTGATACACACACAGGGGTAAGAAACACACTTGTGGCAGTTTTACTTACACAAAAATGTTCTGAGGGCAGAAAGAAAAATGATTGGTTCAGAGAGATAACCAATCAAGTTGTAGAGGAGGTGGGTCCAAGCAACTGGAGGAGGCGGGACTAAGACATCTGATTGGTTGGCCTCGCCTCCTCTAGTTGCTTGAGCCCACCTCTTTTACAGTATGAACCAATCATTTTTTGTTCTACCCTCAGAGTATTTTTGTGTAAGTAAAACTCCCAAGAGTGAGAAACACACATGTATGGAAAAGAGACAGTCACGTGGTAAAAAAAAAGGACCCTGGCTGTTGGACAGCAGGGGGTGGTGGGGCGGTTGGGACTCGCCATCCTGCCCTACGTTACGGATCAGGCCTGCAGAAGTCACTCATCAGCACCAGTCGCACAGCATCCTCAGCACAGACTTTCCAGGAAACCCTACACATTTTCTAGAATTTCTCCATGCCTTGTTAGAGGTGCCAGAGACGCAGGCTGCGCCTGACCTCGTCACCTGCGTTGGTTATGGGGACTTAACTGAAGAAATGCTTTCTGACAAGCTAAGGAATAATCCAGGCAGAAGGGAGGGTGGGCCGAGACCTACAGGCAAAGGTTGAGGTACCAGTTAATTTAAAAAAAAAAAAACACCCACAGTGCTGGTACTCTTGAGGCATTTAGAAACCCCCGTTCACTTTAAAAAGCTTTAACATGAAATCGTTTCACCACACTAATCTTGTTCCAGGTCATATTTCATCCTGAATGGTAAAAAAGAAACACAAAGACATTTATGTGCACATTTAAGGCATCTCCTAGTTTATTGATCACTGCATTATACCATAATAGTCCTACTGACACTCACGCACTGGCAAAATAACTCCTGGTCCCTGTTCATAGCCCTTATCTCCCATCTCTGATAAAGAGGCATAGATCCCATTTATGGTCTCCAGCCAAAGTGGTCTGTGTGGAAGCAGCAACATATTGAAGAGGATAAGACTGTGCAAAATATTCTCTAGGAACCTGACTTGATGGTCTCCCTGTCTCGCATGGTAGCTCTACAAAGGCTGCCAGGCTACTCTTTGATAGGGCCAAGGGACGATGACACCACTCCTAAGCATGCTAAGTTTCATTGCACTTGTGTAATCCACTCGCACAAAGCCTTGATTACAGGACGACTGAGAGAGGACTTGGACACACAGCACAGGTGGTCTGAGGTACAGAGAGAGATGGAGGGAGTGGGTGTCAGTGGTGGCGGGTGGGCTGGGGGCAGCGTAGTGTAGGTGAGAGAGATTGACCTGTTTCTCAGTGGAGTACTTGCAGGGCTGGGGGGGCAGGGCGTAGCAGTGGAAGATGGAGCCTGACAGGTTGTCCATAAGGCTGAGCTCCCCCTCCAGTGAACCCTGGATCACCAGGGACACGGAGTCAAGCATGACCCTCCGCTGGGGACCAGCGTGCAGGCAGGACAGGGAGAAAGGCAAAGGGGCGCGAAGGGAGGGCCAATGTTACGGGATGGGAAGGAGGAGGCGGGGGAGGCGAGAGAAGTCAGGGAGGGAAAAGTTCAGGGAGAAAGATCCAGGAGGTCATGTGGCAGGACAAACACACAAAAAGAGAGACAGGAGAGAGCAGTGTAGAGTTTCAGTTTATCTGCATACTCTTACTGAAGTGTTAGGCAGGCAGGGGGCCATTCTGCAATACATCCATAAATCCCAGTCCAAATCAGGAAATGAAACGGGAGTTGGAACTGGAGTTGGAATTTCAGGCAGATGGAATTTCCAACTCTATTTTCATTTCCTGAATTGACTGGAATTGATGAATGCATTCCGGAATGGGCCCAGCCCTGGTGTTAGGACATACAGTAAGATGCACACATGAAACAGAGTGCTACTATGTATACCAGACTATGAAGACCAGTGCATTCATAAATACTCTGTATTGCAGGAGCTGTATACACTATATACCCATATATGGCCTAAGTGAATAACACATTCGTAGTACAATTAAGCTCCCAATTAAGGAACCAAAGGGCCTTCATAAAAGTCTCAAGCTATATTTGTATCTCAGTGATTGGATTGCTACTGTATGTAACTGGCTATATTTCTAAATGAAATCCAAAGGAATCCAACAGGGGGCACTACAGCACTGCTGGGAAGCCAGTCTGTCTCGCTGCCAAAGTAAATTAGGATGCATCAATGCATGTGCTAGGAGGAGAAAGGAAGGGGGTCTTATTTTGCAAGCACAAGTTTTATTTACTGCAAGAATAAACCTACTGCGTTATGAAATAAATAATTATCAAGGATGAAAGAAGTGTATCTTCTTTGCCATGACATAAGTCTCACCTATACATTGTATTTTCTCTTCAAAACAAAACTAACCATATCCTGTCTAGGCAAACAATGTCACAATATACTGAGCAGTGAATGTACTTTCCTACGTCAGACCAAATATAAATTAATCTGGCACAGCCTCATGTATATGACAACTGCTTTGTTTTTACACATTGAATCACTGTAAGCATAACGTTACAGTGGCTGGAAATTTCTAGCTTCCTCGTGGTTGAGCTAAAAAAAAAAATCTGAATATATTGTATACAGTTCTAGAATATTTATTACTGCAATTTGTTACTGATTAAGAATGTCATTAATCATATTACATATTACAACCACATTTTTATCTATGCTAACTTAATAATTTTAAAAAGTAACTTTAATGTCCAGAATTTATAATAAATATTAACCTTAAATCAAAACACAAAATGTTAGAAGAAATTAAAAAGTTTTTATGAAATGTTTGGGTTAAAAAAACAATACATCCAAAATCTCGTCTTGACGTTACTGTTCTGATATCCAAGTTAGTCAAAGCCAGAAACTGTAAAGACATGTGGAACTGCATCTCGTCTGACGAGGCCATTTTTTGGCCAATTCATAACACTCACGTCACACATCACGTGACAAAGAACCAGCCCTGAGTCATTAGAGAGACCTTATTTCAAGTCACTGTTCCATGGCTCTTTCCCGATGAAACACTGGTTTATTCAAGGCGTGAAACTGCGCTTGAGGGTGCAGAGCTCACAGTGGGTCGCGGCGGCCAACACCCCACTCTGCACGGACTATTCTCTGGAGCGGAAATAGTTCATAAGCAGGCCGCACTCAATCCTGGCTTCAAAGCAGCCTCAGACTGGGCTGCCTGTAATTGGGCCCATGCTCTTCCTGCCCCAAATCCCCTGTTTCAGCTCTTCAGAAAATGCAAAATATCAGTGGAGACAGAAAGTTAATCCTCACTGCAACTTTGGAATGACACTACCCAGATATACCACAATGTAAGTCGTATGTTTAAAACAGATCATCTTTATATTAATACATTTCTATTACTTAAATCTAAAAATATTTATGTATGCTTATATTTATATCGGTTATATATTATTTATGTTTATTAATGCTGGAATCGTCCTTAAAAAAATGTCTCCTTGAAGCTACTCTCATCAACAGACCGTATTTATGCAAAAATGTCACGTCATCCACCACAATCCCCACTGTCTTTTCATGAGCGCAGCCCTGACCTTCATTAGTTGATTTTGCTGTCACTTAATGGTTTGTAAGGCTGCTGACTCAGATATGAATCTGTGATCCTGACCTCCTTTGGCTCTGTGCTGTTTTTCACCCCGGGGGGGGGGGACTGAACTGTCAATTCAGCTCTGACGGGACTGTGTTCACACACTCACTCTGGCATATCTGTTGGACCCATCTCAGCCCACACTGAACAAGAAGTTGCCCACAGGCATCGCTCTCGCATACTTTCTTGCTCATAAATCCATACATTCCTCTTCCTGTTTCTTCTTGTCCATTTGTACCCTGACGCAGGACACTCAAGTCCACACAGAATGGCATTCTGTGATATTAGCACAATTACTACGCGTAACTTCTGCTGAGACGTCGCTCTATAGTATTACTTTTACTTCGTGTATTGCTTTGTATCTGGTGTGTTCTGTCGTCACGTGACCACTTTAGGTTGATCTACTTTGATTTAAATTGCAACTGACATGTCCAGTTGCTAGACAAGATTAGTACACACTAGAGCATTGTAACAGCTCTGGGTATTACAGCCTAGTGACTCTAGCTTTTTGACCAATGACTTGGGTTGGTTAAACTGGCCCTGAAGAAATACATAATACTACACAGTGATAAACTGCTTTGCAGCCTCTCAGCTAAGTCAGTAAGAGATTAGTTGAACTGATCAAGTACACTGATTACTAGTTTGCAGCTTCTGAGCTGAGTCGATCAGACGTGAAGTATATCAGAAAATGTATCAGCCTCTGAGCTGAAGTCATTAAACTTAGTGACAACTGCCTTGCAGCACAGGACTTCAATAAATCAGATCTACTGGAATTGCAGCAGTCCCTCAGTTGAATTGACCAAACACGCTGGCATTGTCATTGTCAGCTTACAGCTGTCCTGCAGCCACTGAACTGAGCTCACTCCGGCTACTCCGGGTCCTTGTGTGTATTGCTTAATCAGCCGAAAGTGAATCTTAAATCAGAACATGACATTACAGTCCGGAAGAAATGAGCTTAGTCAAAAAAAGAAGCCTAGGAATGATCAGAATCACCCTAACTTATCTGAAGATCATAATTAAAGTGTTAAAAAATAAATCCTAAATTAAAATATTTCATTTGGTTTACTTTGAAGTTTAAGTAACTTTTTTTTCAGTGAAACACCCACATGCATTCAGAGCCTTCAGCTGCCCAATTGGATTCTGTCGTTGGGTCAGTGGGCAGTAAGCTTGACTGAGAAAGCCTTAGGCTATACCAGGGGTGGCCAGTCTTATCCACAAAGGGCCAGTGTGTGTGCAGGTTTTTGGGAAAACCTTTACGTCAGCTGATCAAACCCAGGTGTGAGGACTCTTCAGCCAATCAGCCCTCTAATTAGTAATCTTAATCAATTAGGGAGTTGCAATGAAAACCTGCACACACAGCGGCCGTTTCTGGGTAAGATTACCCACCACTAGGCTATGTTCACACTACTAGATCAGATATGTATGCGATTAGTGGCCATGTGACATGAATGCAGACGGTCAGATTGGAATCCATGTGGTTCTTTGTCCTTTTGCGTGTGCTGAGCGTTTGTTTGTTGTTGGTGACACAGATGACTCGTGCAAAAACGTATCAATGTGTGCATGCAAACCGTTTCGGAGGACAGATGCGTTCACATTACAGTTAGATACAGGTTACTTTATGAATGTGAACCATCAAGGTGGGCAAATCCGATCTGAACAAAGAAACTGGAATTGGACAAGGGGGCCTGTAATGTGAACATACCTTTATACCAAGCAACTTCATGCTCACTTCTTTCAAAAATATTTTTGCACTTTACGAAGGATGCTAAGGAATAGATTATCAGATGTGATTATTGTTTTCTCCAAGAATAAAATAACAAAAGTAGATATTTTGCAAGTGTACTTGACCACGAGGAAGACACTGACATTGACTAAGCAGATGGTAAAGGTATTGAACTTTTCAAATACATTGAATATGTAGGTCATTCTGCACTGTTCCAGACATCACCTGCTTAGAAACAGTCTGCTACAACTCCTTGGGCAGGATACCACCTAGTATTACTGGCACAGACATATGTTATAGTTTCCTGCCAAGTCCATGGTAGCGCGGTTTATCTGCATCGCCCTGACCGCTGCCATCGTATTAGTAGTGTGATAGTCATGTACAGTTTAAAAAGTGTGAAATGGACCATTTTCAGCTGTCCGGTTCGTTCTGACCTTCGAAGCCTTTCAAAATGAACTGTAAACGAATAGATGCCGATGCTCATGTAATTATTACAAAGGAGTAAAAAAGCACCACCCGAGGTTGAAAAGGTGATGAGAGACGTGTCAGACTGAATGCACAGGAAGTCACTCACCGAACGAGGAGGCTCAAGGCACAGGGTGGAGTCTGCCTTTATGTGTGCAAGGTCTCTGGGACTGTCCAGTGGGCCAGCTCTTTCCTGAAAGTCTCCGCACATCCAGGGTGGCACCCCATGCCCACCAGAATCACTCAATGCCAAGGGGGAGAGGCGTGGTCCCATGACCCCACCCTCTCCCCCTATGGTTTGCAGCTCCAGTTCTGCCTCGAGCTCCGCCTCAAGCTCAGCCTCCTCCTTGGCCTCCTTGTTACTCTCTTCTAAATGCTTCATGAGCACGGCGATGACCACGTTGACCAGCACGAACTGCGCAGTCAGCACGAAGGAGACGAAATAGAAGGGTGAGACTACGGTGTTGTAGCAGGGGCCGTTGTCCTGGGCGCAGTCCCGCAGTGTGTCCTGCAGGGGACAAAGGGCGGAAGAGGGTGGGTGAAGCACTGGGTATCACAGGAGCTAGACATGTGGCTAAAAAGGCGGATGTTTCAACCCCAGTGAGTTTTTGTTCTGATTGGCAAATTGACCAAATCATGATAATTCCGCATGATTTCAAGTTACGTAATCATCTGGTATGCCTTTCCTGATAACGGTGACTGTTAACGCCTTTCGAAGACTCTAAAAATATATCTTACGAAAGGTGTTTGTTTTCCTAGATGTATTTCTCAAACAATCTCTTAAGAGATATAGAATTAATGGGCGCCTGATTGGTTGACATCGATGGCTCGAGAATTGATTATTCCCCTCCAAGCAGCAATTACTTGACTGCCGTATGAGAGAAAGTGATGAAGGAATGCTTTAAAATATAGCATTAATTAGAACTGGGGAGAACCAATATGAGTGCATGTCATTGATATAAGGATGAGCAATGGTCCAATATCAGAAAGAAAAGTTATGTTACCGTCTTAACATAAGGGAATGTCCTACTGTATGTGCTTCAGTATTGACTACTAAGAACTATTACAGAGTGATTTTTCTGGGGGGAAATATAATAGACAAATATGTAAATGGATGTGCAGCATGAACTCTTAACCTCATGAACTAAAGTTTTCATATACTGTGAGTCTGGCACATCTAGATAGATGTGTGCGTTCCAGGGGTGTCGGATGTAGGGGGAGTACGTCAACTCCAATAGTGGCAGAAGCCTGCCCCTCCCCCTTCCCAATTAATAAATAAATACATAATTAATAGAGCGTTCCTTATGTTTCATTATGAATCCACGCGTTACTGAGGCCAAATCACTGCGCATTCAGAGCGCAAGGACGAAATCTAACAAGGATTGTAGTCATGTATCAGACAAAATAATTATTTCATATGGATCAATTATTTTTTAGTTTTTTTAGGTTATGAAATTGTACCCTTAACAATGTTAGTCTTATTTTAAATGAACAGTATGAGCTGAACACAGCGATAAGAGACAGCTAAGAGAGACCAAGCTTCCGAAAGAATATGTTACGGAAGATATACTTAACTAAGAACGGTTCGGGAAAAACGTTGGAGCATTAAGGGACAACTTAAGGCAGAACTTACGATCGACGTATCGTTAAGAAGGTTTCGAGAAATGCACCCCTGGTCATGAATACAATAAATGAGATTTGAAATTCCCCTTTAAGTAAAGCATAGGACCACAAATGGTGTGAGATACGTTGGCATTTCAGAATTGCATAAAAGTACAATTTTAAAGAGCAAATTTTCTTGGAATATAATAAAAAATGGGAGGTACATAAATATATATACTGTATGTAATAAGGCTGCCTGAAGTGAGATAGGCGGCATAACATTTAACGGGGGCTGTGATTCCCTCATTCCCCCGACTTGCCTTCATGATGCCATTCCAGTTGTCCCCTGTGGACACCCTGAAAAGCAGGAGGAACGCCATGCCAAAGTTCTTGAAGGTGGCGTACCGACCCAGACCCTCGCAAGGATGGAGTTCATCACATACTGTGATAAACAGGCAGGGGGAATAAGAGATAACAGTTAATTTACTCTTTCTTACTGTGTGCCCTCATCCCTCCCCTACCCCCCCCCATCACAGGTAAACTTAAGTGCATGTGTTTCCCAATCCGGTCCATCGGGGACCCACAGATGATCCACACTTTTGCTCCTTCCCAGCTCACGGTCAGACCGTCCAAATAGGGAGCTGAGAGGGAACAAAGACGTGGATTGCGTGGGGTTCCCCGAGGACTGGGTTGGGAAACCAAGGAGAAGGATATTGATTTAAACAACTAGATACAAGCAGGCCTTTACTGGTCATTGACTAGACAGCATCACACCTGGGGAAGAAACCCACAAGTTCTTCTCTAGCATGAAATCTCTCAAATTATGAGCTTATCTTCTATCGATTATGGTCCCTATTACTGGGTCGGGGCAGTGGTTCTGAACCCTGGGACTTTGGACACCCCAGTGGGGTTAATAATGCCTTATGAGGTGAAATACTGAAGGTACAGCAGGGCTATCCGGAATGGGAGGTGTGTCACTTTCGATGGCAGGAGGCAGCTTACATTGAGGACAAGGAGAATGGCAACTGGGAAAAACATGATTGTTCAGGAAACACTAGGTTCCAGGCAAGATGGCTCAGTCTTCTAATCTTCTCCTCAGTGCTAATCCAGAAATCCACAGCTCTGACAGAGTCATTTGGGGTGGTGGGGCTCCATTTTCAACCAGCAGCCTAATTGTACCTGCTGCTTTTAATCTGTTACTTTCAGTCCTTGATTGAATGCAGCCACAAAAAAACAGAGCTTTGGAGTGAAATTTTAATGACCTCTTTAAGGGCTAAAAGTAATTCAGAAGAACCAATTAGATGAATCAATTCATCAGTTTAACAAACTCTTCAGGCAATTTAGAGTTTAAATGGAACAGAACCCCATGCAAGAAAGCAGACCCTGAGAGCAGCATAACTCTTGATAATTAGCGAGTGTCTGTGGCATGTTTTCTGAGCAATCAGACGGTCTGTCAGCATGTTGTATGCCGTGTTTGAGATGCCTTACTCAGGTCGCCAAACAGCTCCACGCCCAACGCTGCGAAGATAAAGAATAGCAGCATGAAGAGAAGACCCAGATTCCCCACCTATAGGCAGAGGAGGAGGACGAGGAGAAATAAAGAGATACAAAGGGAAATCAGAAGCTGTGTCAGATAACACTTGAGGACGGGCAATGAAAAACCACCGCTGACCAAAAATATTTCATTGTTATCATGACCGGTCATGCAAATATCCAAGATTTACAGGAATTTAGACGGTGCCCGAAGGCTCATTAAATACTGAGATCGAAACTCGTCTGAATGTTAAATCGGCGCCTGATATCATCTGTGTGCCCCTGCTATCCGATTATCTCTGCGACGCATGAATCTGCATTTCTACATCCATGTAAAATGCAAATACGCATGCAGACTTGACTGGAGAAAAGTAATCTGGGATAGCCCACAGTGTGTCCTGTCAAAGTCCCTGCCGGGGGGGTGTCTGCTGATATTTAACTGCTTATGAAAAAGTCACAGTAATTGCAGGACAGAAAAATAACATTATTTGCAGCCACGGGAAGTATGGTAATTAAGCAACTGGACAAATGACTGTCGGTAATATCGGGAGCATGACACACTACAAAACATTTTCCATATGTTTTCAAATATATTCAGTTAAAAATACCAGCAGGAATTGGCCATCATGTAATCATTTTTGCTCTATACTTGCACATCTATTTCCACATTTTGTATATTTTTTAAATATCGATTTACTGACCATAGTCTTTACTGATCTGCAGTATTTCTCATGCTTTTGAATGTTATATTTCGTTTCTATTTATTATTGTTTATTTGTTTTTTGTGTTGTGATTTGAGAGTGCATACAGCAATAGTGCCAAGACAAATTCCCAGCACATGTACGTGTACCTGGCCAATAAAGTGAATTCTGATTGTGTAATGGTGTGAAATTGTGTGAAACTGTATGCCAGGTACAGACAGCTGATTCGGAGAACAGGATCCTACAGTTTAGATAAGAGGATCTCACCATGACATTTTCCGGACACCGGGGAAGAAGTGGTGAGCACACACCTGGGGTAGGGCTTGTATCACTGTATCCAGGAGAGCCCTCATTCCAACAGCCATCTTCAGCAGCTTCAACACTGCACACACGCACACACACACACATTTATATTTAAATCTGTGTGACGACTGTCCATTTACTTCTATGGGCAGCGAGGACCCCTACCCAGCCCAAACCTTAACCATAACCATGAATGCATTATATCTGGCTTGACTGAATTTCACATTATTGAGCATTCTCATTTCGAATACATAAATACATCAGTAAGACCTTGCTGTCAATGATGTCGTTTTTAAGGGACCCCCCCCCCCCCCCCCCCATAGGATGTAGCTGACATTCCAGTGTCACTCAGAATTAACCTTGCCTGTCCTAGCAGGGTTCCCTCTTTAACCTCCTGTCCGCCCCAAAAATCGCACGCCGCCCTCCCTAGCCGGGAGGATCATGCACTCGCCATGAGAAAACGCTCATCCACCCGACATCCTGAAAAAAAACCTCGGGCCCCCGAGGCCCTGGGCTGTCACATCTCCCCGATACGGCGGGCGATGGAGGAGGAGACGTGTGGCGCCTCTGGCTGGGGTAACGGCTCGAGCGGGACACCCATGGCGCCGCTGTAATTTCCGCAGGTCGCAGGATGAGTCAGCGGGTGTTATTATTGGGGCCTTGCTCTACACGGTGGGCATATGTGAGGGGTTAATGACTTTGGTGACATGGCGATTCAGCCCTCGCACACCAACCTCTCAGGAGGACATTTTTAGAAAAATCAGCGCTAGCCGGCATTAGCGGAGGCTGGAGACGGGCGTGACTTTAATTAAAGCAGCGCCCATTCGGTCCTGGGCAAACGGGCCCCATACGTCAGAAGAAGATGGCTCTGTGCAAGTGTGTTTATCCAAAGGTCTCCACGCAGGGCGTAATCGATACTGACGCCCAAAGCAGCTCTATCGTTACGCATGCAGCAATCAGGCTAAGCACGGTTCCCATTTGCCCATTTTCTTTTTTTAAAGAAAGGGGAATTAATTTCTCATCGCAGCCATCTGGAGGCATACTTGTCAGTAAAACGACGCGCCCAGCATGATATAATGGGGGCAGGGCTGCGTCTACAAGGAGGTGTGACTCTGTCCTTTTGGAGAAACCCTCACGTCAGCCTGTCCCTGGGAAGAGAAGGAGGCGGTGACTGGGGGTGGGGGAGGGCAGGCAGCGGCACTCACCACGGGCAATCCGCAGGACCCTCATGATGCGTATGATGGTTGGGTTGATGGGCAGGGAGGCGTTGACCTCGATCTCCTCGAGAGTGATGCCCATTATGGACAGGAGTACGATGGCCAGGTCAAGCTGGTTCCACCTGCCCGGAGTGCAGCTGGTTTTAGCTCAAAGCGCAAAGTTAAAAAGCCTAGAACAACACGGCCGGCAAACAAAGGCGCGGCACGGCGCATTATGTTATCTGCCTGCTACAGATGCGCCGCTGCATTGCCGCATCGTATCACATCACGGCAACACCGTAGTGTATGGAAATAAGGGACAGTCTGTTCAATGGCGGCACCAGTACTTCAATGCGAGGAAACCGATTGATGTGTGGAAAGAATTTCAATTAAAGTGCATTCAAGATAGAGGACTGAGGTGAGAAGCAACGCGGGGTCTAAACAGTGCTTCTTTCTGAAGCAACCTGCCTGATTAATCCCTTAAGTCCCGCACAAATTCCCGTAGGTGCCTGGGTACAAACGCAAACAAGCTATATTTATAGCCAAGCATACACAAATATATAAATACTCTTTAAAATAGTTCAACTTTACATAGAGAAAAAAAAAACTTTCCACATCAGGAAAAAAGTCTGTTCTTTTAAAAATAACTTTGTTTACTTCAATATATTATTTAAATTTGAAAAACTTTAGACTAAATTCCTATGCAGCCTGTCATATGGCAGGACATATGATATGCATTCCTACAACAGCTTCCAGGTGAAAGTTTTTCATTGAATGAATATATTTACTTAAAAGAAAAAAAAGCCTTCGATCACTTCTGATTTACTAATGAACCTTACAATACATTGAGTTTCTCTCAGAACATCTGTGCAGAGTAAGAAAAGGGTCAAGCTCCAGCTTAACTGTTTCAATGTATAAATTGCTGTCTGGGCCACCATGTATCACAATGAAAGGGGCGATCATTCATGTATGATGTAGTACTGGGGACATCGGCAGTGAAGGAAGTTGCACAAAGGCCTCTAGATCAAAAAATGTTTATTATAGCAAGTCTTGCAGCAATTACCTTTGCTGTGGGAATTGAGAACTGTAACGAATTTCAGTCAATCAAGTTCAAGAGATGGTCCTCCTGCTTTACCTAGTAAAACTTAGATCCTCAAACACTAATTCAGCATTCAGTCAGTATTAATCATACAGTAAGGAATGATTTTTAGTTAGGCAATCTCTATAGCTTCCTTGGAATAATTCTATGCATAATGTTTGCTGGTGTTCAAACTTTTACCACAAAAAATATGGAAGTGATATAAAGGAAAAACTGATGTAATACATTTTTGAGTGACAGTGGGTAAATGCAGGAAGCGGGCTCAGTGTAAAAGGTGTTTGAAACATATTCCTGTATTCCTTTGTGCATATTTCACATACACTTGTGTATTGTTAGCATTAATGATATTTTAGACAATTAATATTTACCCAAGCTGTTACCCCCAGACTAAAAATTTAAATGCTGTGATTAGCATAAATAAAAACATAAAAAGTATGAATTATGTATTATTTATTTACTTTTAGGTTGCCTGTTGTCTTTTTAATTTATTATTTTAATAAATACTTAGACGCAAATTCTTAAAACATGCAAGAAATCTGCGTTGCCTGGGATGTGGAATCTTCATATACTGTAAACATTCCACATCCGAAGATTCCTTCAGAGTGAACAAAAAATACAAAACTGCAAAGACTACGGTGTTTTTAAAGCAAGTAAAATTTACAATTCAATCACCATAGTGCACTTTTGCAGAATTTCCCTCCAGAATTTTTATACTGAACACTGGGAACGGGAGGAAATGTCAGGTTTGAGATGTAAGAATACTTGACTTTTGGTAAAGTTGGTAAGCAAAACAGGGCAGCTTGTGTAGCACATATAAGAACAGAGACTTGAAAGGTTATATATATATTTTGCAATTTTCCAGGACTGAATGCAACTGGTCATTATTGAGTTCTTAAAAGCAGTTTGATGCAATTGCCTCAAATACAGCATTTAATCTGAATTGGACAGTTGGTTGATTTTTTTAAGCGAGAGAGAAAGGTAGACCTGTCAGAATGTTCTGGTGTGGGAGTTCTAGTAAAAAAATAAGAAAAAACAGGATCCTTGCTTAAGCCAGGAAACGCTAAAAATAATCATGTAGGAGAACATATCCTATTTCCAAAGGCAGGTGGAGGAACGAATCAATAACCTTTCAGAAATCAATCATTTTACACAAAAATGTACCCAACAACGTTTATGTGCAATGTGTCATACAATTGGTAAGAAAGTGATTTTTAGTAGCTAATCACTGCATTCTGTTTAATAACCCTGCTGTGTTTCTGTTATGCTTATGGTACAGTAGGTTCACGTGATCAACTTCATATTGTGAAAAGTCATGGATTTGTAAAGGAATTCACTAATGGCATCATACGAATTACTAAGATTTAGTTACCAGGGAGTATTACAAGCCTACCTTCTACGCTACTGAATTTTGACATAGCCGTTGAGTTAGTGCTCTGACCTGTCTTTGAAAAACCTGCGGAAGCCAAAAGCCACCAGCTTGAAAACAGACTCCAGGACGAAGATGATGGTGAAGATGTAGTTACAGATCTTCAGCGCTTCATCCAACACCTGTGTAAAAGAAAAGGATGATGAGGATATCAATTTTATGCAAGTGTACCACTCATGAGAAGCAAGATAACAACATACCACGGTTTATGAAACACTGAAGAGTCTGACATTTAATATGACGACAGGTTATCTGATTCACCAGTCAACATAATTCTTGGCATCACATCAAGTACTATAAGAGCCTTCAACTTTATTGAAAGAGTTATCAGTTACTGATTATTCTACTGAGTTTGTCGAGTAATGATGGGAAGCTTGACAGATTGTTACAGTATATACTGTAAAGTCCATCATTTGTTAACAATTCCATTGTCTGTGCTGTCTTGGCCCCCTGACTCTGTCTCCACGCACAGACACACCGTAATTAAGACCTGCACGGCTCTGACTCTTCACCAGAAATCAATTGACTCCCTGGGCTGAATTACTCTAAATGAATGGATGGGGCTGGCTAACGATTGCTGTTACTTTCCCACAAAAAAAATAAATAAATAAAGTAGGAGAAACTAAAGACGTCGTTTAGTGACAGGCGTAAACTTGGATGGCTCAAGGGACGGGGAGTGAAGAAGCAAAGATGGCCACCTACCGAACCAGTTGGGGAGACACCTAAGCAGGTCCAAACACACACACACACACATCCATCCATTTCCCAAACCATTTATCCTACTGTTGGGTTGCGGGGGGTCCGGAGCCTATCCTGGAAGCAATGGGCACGAGCAATGGGGGGCCAGCCCATCGCAGGGCACACTCACACACCATTCACTCTCACATGCACACCTATGGGCAATTTTAGCAACTCCAATTAGCCTCAGCATGTTTTTGGACTGTGGGGGGAAACCCCATGACGACATGGGAAGAACATGCAAACTCCACACACATGCGACCCAGGCGGAGACTCGAACCCGGGTCCCAGAGATGCGAGGCAACAGTGCTAACCACTGCACCACAATGCCACCCTCTAGAATAAAGTGTTAAAACCTGGTTCCCCACTAGGGGAAATTCAATTAAAAAGAAATCTGTGACTGTACTCATGAACTAAAATAGCAAAAATCTTGTATTTTGTTTGGTTACTTATGGTTAGGGTTATAGTTTTGGTTAGGGTTAGGTTTAGGCTGAGTTGGGGTTAAGGTTGTCATAGCTGGGACTGGGACTTTGCCCATTAAAATGACTGGATGGTCCCCACAAAGGCTGAGGTTGTGGTTCAGTTCAAGACTGAGGAGAGAGAACAGAATATAATAGTGCCCAATAGGTTACTATTCTCAGGGTTTGACCCCCCCCGCCCCAAACACTTTCCTGGCCTAAATAAATTCAAGGCAGGAGTTCACTTCAGGAACATGATAAGCGTACATAGATACTAGAGTGTGAACAGAAAGAAAACACCCACAGAATACATACACTAGGTGTTGGTGTACATTCTTTATAAGTATGTTACTTTATAATGTAAGGCAGTCTATATGGGCCACGAGTATGACTTTGTTATGTCGTTCAGAATTTTAACAGGCAGGATGGATGAGGGAAGATCGGAGATGGCTGAGCGGAGACTGGGGCAGCCAAAATCCCCGTTCTGTCACTTGTCGTCGTGCTCAAAATGATCGCTAATGAGGGCAATTTAGAAGCTGCCAGTCTGTACGCTCTGATGTTCGGAGCGAAAAGGAATTTAGCTTGTCTTTCAGACCCCCTCTCCTCAAGTACACCTTCCATTTTCCCTCCCTTATCTCGCCGGTCTCCAGCACCTTTGCCTCACTGAATCTGAGAGGCCATAAAGACCACTATGGATTGGTGGAAATTTACAGCGTCCCTTTTTTATTTAAAGGTTAATCTCGACAGACAAACATGCAATAAAGGGATGGCAGCATACTGAGGATTTACCGTCTAACCAATAGCTCCGGTTGCCTCCCGTAGCTCATTTGTTTTCCCTATCACTGTCACTTCAAATAACCAACGATTAATTTGTTGCACTGTATGAATTACAGGCCGGAGCCATTAAAGCTCAAAGACTGTGCAGTCTGGAACAATGCTGGAACATTCCTGTCACGGTAACTCACACCGCAACAGATGGGGGAATTTCCCTGAGCAATATGGCTGTAGAGTGTGTGTCACTTATGTGTGTGTGTGTGTGTGTGTGTGTATGTGTGCGTGCTACTCAGGCTTCCCTGAATTCCCCTGCTATGCCAGCAGATGCCATCCCTACCTTGGGCTGCCGGTAGTGTTCCATGGCCATGGTGATGACATTCAGGCCTATCACCACGGTGATGAAGAGGTCCAGGTAGTGACTGGTGCACATCTTGTGGATGAACAGGCGGGTTGGCGAGTAGTCCGAGTAGTAGGGCTTACACTGGGCTTCTGTGGCAGGAAAATCGGGGCAGGAGTGGGTCAGGGGTTCAGGGTGGGTGAGGGGGGAGAGTGAGACCGCGACCCAGTCGCACACGCGGACTCCACCGCTCTCCATCAGCACACGGGACCAAGAGAGAAAGACAAGGTGACAGAGCAAAAAGAAAGAGAGGCCGAAAGACAGTAGAGCAGAGCATCCACTCTCGAGGGAGTCATGTTACCGAAAGAAAGAAAGAAAGAAGGTCCAGCTTTTGTCTTATAGCCCTGAAATATGAGGACGAGGAGCAGGCCGTGGCAATGAACGGGGCTGCACACACTTAACCGGCTGAAGAATAATGGGCCAAATAAGTAGCTCTGAAATGCTCTCCTTCAGCCACCAAATAATTTCAAGACAGATCTTAGGATAGAAAAAACTGAGAATATGAGAACAATTATTTTCCTTGAGGGATAGGAACTATGGGAGGGCACCTTTGAGTTTAAGAGGGAAGAAACTGCACTTAAAGCTGTTTGTTATATAGCAGCGGCATTACCAGCTTAACCTACCTCGTTTCTTTCTTTAGGAAACCTCAGAGAGAGATAAACATTAACTTGTGTTGCCATGACAAAAACAAACAAAACTGGAAAAAAGAAGACAGTTTCACAATTTCCAGTATCTTAGGACGACTGTATAAAATGATTCAAAAGAAAATGAGACAACCGGCAGTGTTTGAAGAAGAGAGGCTATTCTTTTCCTGGCCTACAGCAATGCTGAAACGACAGAGAAGCAGTGGTGGGTCCATGTGGGGCCTTACTGTCCAATGGGGGCGGGATAACAAGGGCGTCTCCTGGGACATGCTGTCCATAGAAATGCAGTGGGAACGCGAGGAACAAGCGCACTGCATTGCAGTGCATCATAATGGAATAGTGGAAAGCCCATGGTTATACATTGGCATAGCAACATGGATGCTTTTCGCAGTCTACGGCTTTCCATGCAAAAGACCCAGGATAAGGTATGGCTATGGGAAGTCTGAACAGGTGGCACAATTTTCATTGGGAAAAAAAATACAGGTATGACATACCCATCTGTATCGAGGCATCTTTGTACACATGGTATGTGGAGCTCCAGGAGTCAGTACGACGGGGTTCCAGGAGAGGATGCCAACCAGACCAGTCATGTGGTTCATTATTACGAGGATTATGAGAGACATCTGGCTCCAATGCAGACTAATTGGAAACATGTTCCTTACGTTCCCAAACCTGCTGACTTGACATTAAATAACTTTCATAATCCACAATTTATGGATTGGCCTCACATCTTTTCAATAGCGTCTAACACCTCACATGCTCTCTGACATCAGCAAAATAATGCCTCCACCTGTGAGCTGCTGCGGGAGTAGATGAGGTCTAATGAAAAGCAGCAGTCTGGGGTCCTTCATTGGCAATGATAGCAATGGCCAACTCCATGTAATAAAAATGGTGTCAGACTAGGCTGCCGCTTTCCTGTCCTGAGCCGGCTTGGCTCCTGCCCCGGATCGGCTTGTAGGTTTTTGAGCCTAGATGCTCTGGGAACTTTATATAATAATAGAAGCAAAGCCCCACAGGTCAGTCCAGCTCCTCTGGTCCTTCAGCACAGCACTACTCGCTTCATTAGCCTCTCAGCTAGTCTTCCCTTCCCCCACTGGGTTTAACGATTCAACAGTATCCTCAGTGGAAGTAAAAAAAACCCAAAAACTAGAGGGCATTTAAGCTAAAGGTCCCCCCCCCCAGTTTTAAATGATTTTGGATATTTAAAGCCTTCAACTAGGCTGTTTTATTGTAACACTTCTTCTTTAGAGCACAAGTTGCTCCTCAGAGAAAAAAAAAATCCCACAGAGGAGGAAGAGAAATGATACTGAGAACTGAGATTATGCCCTGCTAGTACTGCACTGAGACTGGGGGAGGCAGGCCTTCTTCCCCAGAGTTCTGCACTGAGACTGGGGGAGGCAGGCCTTCTTCCCCAGAGTTCTGCACTGAGACTGTGGGAGGCAGGCCTTCTTCCCCTGAGTACTGCACTGAGACTGTGGGAGGCAGGCCTTCTTCCCCTGAGTATTGCACTGAGACTGAGTGAGGCAGGCCTACTTCCACAGCTCGCTTGAGAAGTAAACAAATGTGATGTTAGAGAATTGGATTATACTGTAGGCCCCAGTTACAACAACCAAGCCAAGTTAGTTTAAGTTTAGTATACTAGGTTTAAACTGAACAAAGAATCAGAAAATGCCATTGATTGCGGTTATCAGTACCTGACTCCAAAAAAATGCCTGGTGGCTCAGTGCAGTACTCAATCGGGTTCAAAGCCCACAGATGCCAACTCATTCCCACCTCCCCATCCACCAGTCGGTATTCATGCTCATCACGCTGCCTCCGCCTGGAGGCCTGCATATTTCTCCCTGTGCTCGTGCAGGCTGAGAGCTGGATTTCTTCATCTACCCTTATCCCTCGCAAAGGCCACGGACCTTGCACACTGTGCCCTGACGACAGCGCGAATCAGTCTGTTCCGCAGTGGGCAATATTCCTCGCAATCGCTCCCTCTGTCTGGGCAGCTGACATCGAGTGATCCCATGTGGTCTAGAGGATATCTTTAGACTGAGGGGGAAACCATTTTTCAGGGCACTTGTTCCGGAGGTGAAAGTCCCCCCGTCGAAAAAATACATTCCAGGTAAATTGAGGGTTGTTACAAAAGGCAAAGAGGGAACGTCCGTTAGCAGAGAAGATGCACATATCGACCTGCACCTGAGGGGTGTTGGGACATACAGTAATGTCTATCTATCATCACCTAACTAGGTATAACATCAGAGACACACATAATGGGAAATCTTTGTCATATTCATTTGTCACATAAATCATGGGGGTATCTGATTAACGGTTAATGGAGCTTTAAAGAAACACTTACACTAGCTAAGCCAAAAGATTTTTTTGTGGCTATTTCCACCAGTGGATCAAACTACCTGAATCTTGTCCTCTATGGGCCAGACCTGACCTGACTGTGGGTATGGTAAGGGGTATCTGAGAAAGGCTACGGTCTTATGGAGTAAAAATGCTTCTGTGTGGCGTCACAGCCAAATTTTCTGGTAGAATGTGGAGCCCTGAGGGGGTAGTGGCCCTGGGCAGGAGGTTAATGTCATGAGCTGTGTGACTGAGACTAGGGCTGGACAGAGACAGCTGAAAAGGTGAGAGAAGCTCAGAGCCCTGGATGGTAACAATGTCTTCAAAAGGAAGAAAAGGACAGGAGTGGTAAAACCAGCTGCAAAAAGGTCACCAATGTCACAGCTGTTCCTGAATTTAAGCTTCTTTTTTTCTTCCAAGACCCTATTAGGCCCGAGATATATTTTAGTTCCACTGGTTTTACACCCCTGACATCAACAGCCAATGACTTAATCACATTAGAGTCAATGATTGCTGGATGCTGATATTACGACTACTTGTCTGTCAATTTAAAGCAAAATATTGCCTTTCTAATGGCTATGTTTTGGTTTCCCATCATCATTTTTAACCAGCATACATTGAATCAAAGGCTAACTGTACAAAGGAAGTGAAGAAAACAAAAAATGCGTCGAGAGAATTCTGTTGGATTTCTCAAATGCTCTACCCTCTTTGACATCAATATTACAGAAGGAAACATGAAAGACGGAGAGAACGAGCAGTGGAGCTATTTGAGGAGTCCAGAAGAAAGAAAGAAAGAAAGAAAGAAAGAAAGAAAGGAAGGAAGGCCGAGAAAGAAAAACAACATTGATCACAATGACAAGGCATGATAGCATCATTGACCAATATATGTACAGATACAATGCATACACAAGCAGTCATACATACAGAAACATACACAGGCCAATGCACATACATGAAAACTCACACACACACACACACACACACACACACACACACACACACACACACAAACAGACATGTTAAGACAAACGCACTCACACGCATCATGCGGCAGGTTAAAATATGAAACAAACGACACACTTCTTTCTGAGTCTGACTTGAGAGAGATGGGCCGTCTGGAATGGAAATTGGATGGTGACTGGAGGTGGGCGATTATGTAGCTGTGAGTGGTGGACAGCTCACTGGGGGGGGGGGGGGGGGGGTGTGTGTGCGTGAAATAATACCATTAAACGGAGGGGAAGATTTGCAGATTCGCCTATGAGCCCCAACCAGAGGTGCATCTGTGTGAAAACGTATTTTTCCAATCTAATCCTTACCCTAATTTGCCCAGAATACATTCTAAAAAAAATCAGAACCATACATTTCATTCTATATACTGTACAGTGGATTATTTGGCTCGTACCCATCAAGGAACTAATTTTTCAAGATATGTAGAGCTAAAAAGTATAATTTAGATCTCTCTCACTACTCCATATCTACTAGCTTAAAATGTATCATATACTGTATTACTCATTAGCGTAATACACACATAAGTACAGGATTACATACAGTAAACTAGAACAACTGTTTCTTCTCATCCAATTCATTTTTGCAAGTATTATTTTAATTTTGTCTTAAAATTGTGAACTTAAAAGAAAAAAAAAAAAACATAAATCAACAATGCACAAAGGCTTCCAAGCAATCGCAGTCATGGCCTCGTCCAAGAGAGAACTCCATCCAGCGTATATAACAAGGTTGACTCTACCTACCACATTAAACATTCACCTCCCTGCATATGCCAGGGGTGCTCCCTGCCAAAAGATAATCATCTGCTGATGAAGAAAGCTGTCTCACTCTAGACATTTCAGCTTCGATTCGTATAAGGGCCCTCCCTCCCTCCGTACCAGAGATGGATTTGATGGGCTAATGGGCTGCCATAATTAATTACCTCCTCCCTCCCAGTCAAGAGAAAAAAAGTGGGAGGTGGAAAAAAAACGGTTTAGTTAAATCCGTTTCAGCAAATTGTGACCTATAAAGAAGCTGAAAGATCAGCATATCAAATCACCGATTCTTACATTTAGAAGTTTCAACACCCGCACGCTAATCTCTTTGTTTACCATTTTGCTGTTTGTCCCATATCAGGGTTTAACACTCCGGTGCACAAATATTGCTGTGCTTGTTCTTTCCATGTATAACTGAGCTTCTGCTCTAACACTAAATGTTCTCCAAAGTTCCCCTTCAAAATGTGATTTGCTTAAACTTTTCATGTTGTGTATACATACACGGTATCTTTAAGAGCCCTTTATTGGAAAATACTGCTCATTAATATTCTCAGTTAAGCACCACGGTCTTTCTACTGTGAAAAATAACACTACAATCTACTAAATGTTTTACCTCGTTATTGATGAGTCACTTTTGATTTGTGCAAAAAAAAAAAAAAAAAAAAAAAGATTTTTTTTTCAATGATAACAAATGAACTAAAAACAGACACCTTTAGGGAAATGGCGAATGGACACATACTAGATTATAACACCATCAAATGCATTTGAGCAATACCTCCCTGTATGCAGAAAAGTTCACGCCATCTGTTCATTCTGTGGAGCCACTGTTTCTTGGAGTTGCATTAAAACACTTCTCGTCAGTTTTGCTCGTGGGGTGACAAAAAGGCGTCGTGTTTCTCACTGCCAGATTGCGTAAGAAACCACACTTCCTTCAGCTGCCAAAAGTAGAGCTAAAAAGTATAATGTAGATCTCTCTCACTACTCCATATCTACTAGCCTAAAACGTATCATATATTACTCATTAGTGCAATACACGCATAAGTACAATAAACTTCTACAATCAATCTCTTAGTTCACTTATCGGAGTGCTTGTACATGTTGCATCTTTTCATCTTATCATACTCCATAATTCTTTAAGTTACAAAAAAAGCAATATATGTAGCATCCAGTAGGAATTTTATTTACAAGCCAGCCATATCTGACCTGACAAGTTTCAGTGGGCAAGTGTGGAAAATTTTCAGAGAAAAAAATTGACCAAATTCTTGCAGCTGTGTAGGTTCCATTGAGATGAATTAAAGAACACATGTTCTTCTGCTGGAGCTATGTGGCCCAGAAGTGGTATTATATGCTAAGCTGTAGTTCTCAGAGTGGTGGTGCTCGGCTACAGTGGACCCTTGGCCACCATTCGCCGGGGGCAAGGGAAAGCTTTGGCTCATAATATCTCAGTTGGCAAAGCAGCTCCGTTTCCGCCATCTCCAGGTAAGTGAAAACAGCCTCAGATGTAAAGCCAGAGCAGAATGAATAAGGTATGACTCAAGGAGTCACCAGGAGTGAGGAGAAAACAGGTACAGAGAGACAGATGGTTCCGGTTCCACAACTGAGTGAGATTATTAGCCGTCACCTCTGATCTGCTGTGCCGGTATGCAGGATCTTCAGCCAACGTGGGCCGTCCAACAGGAGTGGAACAGAAGCTAACTGACAGAGACAGACTAGTGGGTGGCCTCCCTATCACAGCTGCCCAAATGTGTGCCGAATCACACTGGAGGACAGGCTAATTAACACGTTGCCTTCTAATTAGCAAAAAACACAGGTTCCCTGGCTAGTAGGAATGGATGAAAGTGCAGTACATCCCTACATGTTAGGTTGGCCACTTCCCACCGTGTGTCAAGACTTTTAATAAGATCTCATCACTCTAGAACGGGAAATGCAATGCCAGACTCCAACGACCGTGCAATTCGGCAACTTATCAACCACATAATGCAAATCAGGTGGACATCAGGTGATGCTTCCTGAAGAAACTAGACTTGACAAACATACTTGAGCTCAATTGCTTCGGTGAATATCCAGTATAAATGAACAAATTTAGAGACCTGTATGCTCTGTAAGTCACTTTGAATAAAAGCATTTGCTAGGCAAATAAAATATGCAATGTGACCTGACACAAATGAGAATTCTCTGCTTCTTTTTATAGACGCCTCCATTTTATGGATACCTTTATATGGATACCAGAAAAATATATTCCATTTCTGAAGCCAGACAAGTTGCGAATTGAAAGCATACAGTGCATTCACCACAGGAATAGGTAAAGGCTTATGCTAGTCAAAACAATGCAGAGTATTCACACGATGCAAATCGGATGAGCTGATCGTACATCTTAAAACTTGACCTGTTCCTCAAAGGTGGAACAAGGAACAAGGGTCTCATATGGTTCATGTTGGTGATAACAAAAGACTAATGGCGCTGTCTTACAAAGCTGTTACTCCATCAAAAGGATTAGAATCCCAGAAAGGGAAGAGGAAATGTATCAAAAGCACAAGATCATAACTGTGTGTTTTCTGCACTTCTGTATTGTGAAAATGCATGAACCTCAATGGTCTACATTAAGGATAATCTCCTTCCCAGAGAATGCAGATTTTGTTCTTCATATTTAAGTGCTTATCCAGTAGCCTTAGTACCTCTGTTACTATAATGTTGAAGCAGCAATACCCAGAAACCACTTTGCCACACTTGAGTCTGAACTTTAGTTCTCAATCTCCATCATCATCCTCACGAAAAAGTACACAGATACACACACTGAAACATTTGTGCTTCCTAACCCTCCTGTAAAGTGGGAATGCTGAAGGCCTTTCATCTTCTTAGCACAAGGTACGAATGAGTCACAATCATGCATTTCTGAACAGTCATAAATGATACACACCATGTGGTTATAAAAATAAAACACTCTGGCACACTGTTGCCGTGGACACGGTCACGTGTACAGTCACAGTACAATGCCAACACCGGAAGGACCACCAATGAGACTCGAAACACACAAATCTGAGTTTATGAGTGGTGGATTGACACTGGCCCCGCCTCCTCACACAGCAAGCCAAGAAGCATCACGCTGGGAGAGTGAGTGTGTAACAAAGGAGAGGACTAACACACACGCCAAGATACAGTGTTTGTTACCACATTAACAACTTACAGTGATACCTTTGTATCTATTAGAAGTTGAGCATAGTGCATTTTTGGTATTTTGTTTTAAGTCATTCTATTAGAGGGACCAGATCACTGGCCCCTTAAGATGTTGTTCTTTTTCACTTTAAACTGAAGCAACAATTCTTGGTGCTAAGGACTGCACTCCTCCGATGCACCCCCTGGCCAAGTTGATTGCTTTTTTATAGACCACATGTTATATGGCCCCATACAGAAGAGATACTTCTGATTGAAGGCTGTAGGAGGCATTATTGCTGATGCTGGATGAGTAGAATGTAAACTGTCTTTCTGCTGACAAAGCAGGTGCCAATTAATTTCTACACTAGTGGCCAAAATTGTGGAAACACTTCCAATTTTTAGATTGGAACTTTATTCAACTGTTACTTACGTAATCGTCCAATGTATGATATTTGTAACATTCTTTGATTGTTTATGTACATCACTGGCCGTATTCATATATTAATTTTTAAAGCATAATGGCAAAAACCCAAGGTTTTTCCACAATTTTGGCCACTAGGGTACCTGTACAGGACTTACGCCCACCATCTGCAGATGGCCCACATATAGCTCAGGCTTGAACCCTGGCTATAGATCTCAGAAAGAGTAAACCTTCACAGGCTACTCTCTGCTCGCTTGACAATATCTACCCTACTCTCCCCAGTTTAAACGTGAGGCTGCCTGGCTCTTCGAACCCGGTCTACGTGGCTGGTCCCCTGTATGAGTGGCACATAGATCTTGACACACAAGATGTCCCTATGCATGGTGGCCAGTCGGTGAGACAGGAGAGGGGCGGGAGCGTGGAAGGTGCCCCTCCCTGTCTGCTCCCAAAAGTTCGCCCCCTCCCACCCCACCGTAGGGCTGCGTTACACAGCGGCCCAGAAGCACAGTGTACACACACGGACATGCTAGAGCTCAGTACCTGTCGGCGTGCCTCCTGAGCTGGCCCAACTTACACCCGTCAGCATTACATCTAGAAGGATGAGACCATGTTAATCAGGCTGAGTGCAGCAGCAATGGTGGGTCAGAAGGAGAAATGCCACATGTGTGGGGGGAATGTCCCACATTCACCAGCATTCTGAGTCCAGCTTAAACTCCTGCTCCTCCATCAGAGCGATTTGAAATCTGTGGAATTCTGTGCCAGTCCGACCATTAAGCATTTCAGTTTCAGATCATCTACCGGATCTTTTTTTTTTTTTTTTTTACTTTCTTGTGAGAAGAAAAAGCGATATTATTCTACAGCTACAGAAAGTCTATTTACAACGCGTTTCACCGTTCCGCCAATTATCTACTAGAGTTCTTCACTGTGTGGAAGAGCTGTCATTATATACAACCTTTATGCTAGCTAAATGGACTTACTTTAATGAAGAGCACTTATGACATATTTAGTGTTGAGCCCAAAAAAATACTGAAAAGGAAAACGTCAGATTTACAAGAACGTAAAATCCTAATTGTAAGTACTACATAATGGCTAGTGATAAAAATATTATGTGGAAAGGCATATAGTATCATAGACCATTGTTTCACAAGCCTGTACTCGGGGATCTACTGTACTGATGGTTCACAGTTTCCCAGCTCCCAAAGGAGCAAAACGTGGATTTTCTATGGGTCCCTGAGGACAGGATTGGGAAACATAGTCATAGACAGCATTATAAATATATTTATATATAAATATATAAATCAAAAGCATTAAACATATATTTATAAATAAATATAATATATAAATCAAAAGCATTATAAATATTGGGTATTTTGAAAGGGAAATGTGTGAAATGCTAATAATTCTGGCTCCTGGTTGTTTCCAATGACCTCACTGTCCTTTGGTGATGATGAAGTCACTCGATAGCTCCTCTGACTCACCAGAGCTGGAACCGTGAACCAGAGTTTATGCAGTTATCCTTACAGCTTGACACTGTCGGGGATCATATGCGGCCATTATGGCGAGGCGAGAAGGTGTGAGGATTGACACCATCAGTAGAGAAGCAGAGGATCGCTAAACGCCGGAGGGAAAGCACATTCCTCCAAGATATGAAGGAGGGTGATTGGGGGGGGCGTAGTTAAGGATGTTGCCAAGCAACTGTGCTTTAACTCCCATGTGGCTGAGAGCTGTCAGTATGACAGAGCATGGTGGACAAAGGTCTAATATCCTTCAACTTTGGTTGCTGCCGCTCACTATCCATCACTGATGCTCGGCATGTCTTTGCATTCTGCTCCATCCCACCTCACTGCATCGTGTTGTGTCGCGTCGAACACTGACGGCTGCGAATTTAAGGTACACCTTCCACATCAATCTGCCAGCCCTTCCACTGAAAACCAAAAAACCCACCATAAAACAAGAAGCTGGAGAAAACATCAGCTCCCTCCGCCTTGTCTTTATATGTGAGGCCTTTCTTGGAACAATTATAACAACCGTTATAAACTGTCATAAACAACCTTCACGATCAGAGCATCTTTAATCCACACTGTCCCTCCTGATGTCGGAAGGTGACCTTTGACCTGGGGGGTCCGGACCTCGGCTTTCCCACTGAAGGCTGATGCTCTTTATCGGTGTACTGTGCTGCAGTGTCAGTCATCCACACCAGTGAGTGAATGGGTTCCCAGCAACTGAAAAGAGCAAGCTGGTGAGTGAGTGGGTGAGGAGAGGAATGAGGTGGAAGCTCAGTATAGCATATGATGTTTGATTAATCAACGGGAGTTTAATATATCCATATAAAAATACTAATTATGGATCAATGGAGACCATTTAGTGAACGTGAAAAAGAGGTCTGACCTCTGACTAAAGTACGTTTAGGGGGGTCCTTTTCAGGAATGAGATGTAAGCGGGCATTTCCTTCTCCCTGAAAAAAGCAATAGACGTCCAGCTGTATCTTTTTTGTTTTTTTTTGACCCAGGCGGCTTTTTGGGACCTCAAGGAAAATTATTTCCATTTTGTCAGAAGTGAGGGTGGACAGGCAGTGTTTCCGATTCTGCCCTGTAACAGAGACAAGTGGTATCATCCAAAAAGGAAGCAGTGCTTCTGTCTATCTTTCTAATACAAGATATGCCCCTTCATTTGGGAGCTGTCTTCAGTTCGCATTCAGCTGCGTAAAATCGCCGCACGTTTTTAGAAAGAGATTTTTAGGCCAGGTTATCAATTGAGGAAATTGCCATCCTGTGGTCATTTGGCGAATTTTGTGTAGTGAACAATGGGCGGGATTTCCTCTCTCGGACTGGAGAAACAGGTTGTAACTGGTTGGATGGGTAAACTAAGCGGCAGGCACCCTGACACTCGCCGTTTGTGCCATGGTGCCTGCAGAGCTGCGCTGACGTCCTGAGGAGCGCGGGTTGCTGTCTGCCTACCTGCCTGGCGATCCTGGCCTAAGCGCGGAAGAAGAGAGGGAGGGGGCAAGCTGCTGAAACTGTATGGGCATGCCACAAGTCCACCCCACCCCACCCTAAGCGTTCTGTCATGCAGATTCCTGCGTATGCACACAAAGCATGCTCTGGAAAGTAAACCAGGCGCAGAAATAGCGGGCAAGGCTGGGGAGGGGCATTCCCTAATGCAAAGAGTGGTCTAAGGGCTTTTTTTTTTTTTAGAGGAGGGGCTTCATTTCACGTATCAATGTTTCGCTTTCTACCAAAAGTCAAGCAGGACTCAGAAAGACGTGGAAAAGCTACCGACCAGCCAGCTGCTTCTCCTTACTGCGTCTCTTTTTCTCCATCCGCTTCAGCCGCTTCTCCTCCCGCCGCTTGGCCTCCTCCGCCTCCTGGTGCCGCCGGCACTTGTGGAAGTTCTCCACCACCACGCCCACGAACATGTTGAGGACGAAGAAGGCCACGATGAGCAGGAAGGAGATGAAGTAGAGCAGCATCCACGGGTTGTGGTTCATCATGGGCTGGCAGATGGGAAACGAGTGAGAGTCACGTCGCGCGTGCACGGGACGTACCGCACATATGGTGATAAACAAAAAGACCGGCCGTGTGCATCATGCTCTCCACCAAAATAAACAGGTGAGAGCGAAGCTTGGGGTCAGAGAAGTAGAGCCAGTCCTTTATCCGGCTGGAGCATTTTTCAAGGAGTTAAGGGTCAAGCTCAACAACCCGTCACATACGTCGTTATTCATGCTGGGCACAGGATTACAGAGTAACCTAAGTCACTGATCTGCACTGTATGCGGCTTAGGAAAGAGTGAGTGCCCTCTTTAAGTGATTTGATAGCAGCATCACAAAACTGAAGCTCGCTATTGTGATGACGGAGGTACAGCCATTCAAATTACAGAGATTTTTTTTTTTTTTAAAGAAAGGAAAATATACACTTTTGGTGAGAAGCATAATACACTCAGCCAAAGCAAAGGGAAAATCACAGAAAAATACTGTGAGGGGAAGTAAAAAGTCTAGGGAAGGGAAAATAGGCAGACTTGGTGAATCTGGTCCGGAATGTTGGCCTGCCAGTTTAGGTTTGATTTTTTTTTCTTCCTTGGCTTTACCAAGTTTTGTTTTAAGATTTTTGTCTATAGTGAACATGACAAAAGCTGGATTAGGTTTAAGATCCAAGGTTTGCATGCCCCTTATAGTTTTATTAACTTGACTGGCGCTCTTATAATCCTGGATGAGGCTTCTTTGTGGTTGATTTTTCCATATAAAAAGCTTAATTTTGGAACATTGTGACTGAAAGGTAGCACACACATACACACACACGCACACACATACACACACACACACAAACACACACACACACACAGACATACATACACACACACACACACACACACGCGCGTGTAGGGTATACTTATCCTTACGGGGCCCGCTCATTCACTTATACGGGAAAAATGCTAATGCTAACTACAGTATGACAACCTTAACCCCCACCCTGCCCTAACCGTAACTGTAAGTAACCAAGCAAACTACAACAGTTTGCATTTTTAGTTTTTTCATAGCAGTCACTCATTTTTATAAAATAGAGTTTTCCCTGATGCGGACCAGGAAAAAACGGATATTTATCACGTTATGGGGACATTGTGTCCCCATAAGGATAGGTATACCCGCTCACACACACACACACACACACACACACACACACACACACACCACACAACACCCTAAAGCACGGTCTTTAAGGTTCTGATGCAAACCTGCTGATCCACCCCCACTGCATCCAAGCCGTCATACATAATGTCAACCCAGCCATCCTTGGAGGCCAGAACGAAGAGGGACATCAAAGCCTGACAAAAGAGGAGGATGATTGGTGAGGGAGTAGCAACAATCTGCACCGTCCAACCCCACGCCACACAGAGTTTGGCAGAAACCCACTGCTTTCCATTCTTACTCTGCAGAAAACTCGTAAAGTTTTACAGCTTGGCTGAGGACTCTGTTCCGCACTGCAGCGTGGGTCGTCAGAAGGTCTGACTCACCTGGCCCAGGTTGTCAAAGTTGTACTTGTGTCGGACCCACTTGTAATTAGCTAGCAGGCAGTCAGATTTGTTGGTGATGTTCCTGGTGTCCTCTCCTTGGCAGACGAAGAACTTCCCTTTGAAGAGCTGAGAAATGGAAATATACTTAAACAGAGCAGTATCACCCTGAAATAAGTGATATTTTATTAGTTACATGTTTAATTACTGCTTTCCTGCCAGTTTATACATAGATGATTGTGAGTAGAGGAACTGTATACAAAACATGCGATAATCTGGGCTGAATTCAAGCACACATTTCATAATCCTCTGAATAAAAATCAGCATTTTGTCATACAACAGGCTGGCAGGTATAGCTGTGCAGTACGGAGAAAATGTCTACCCCTTTGTCACTGGTTTAGAGTTTGTCAGAATGATGGAACCAGGTTTTAACACTTTACTCTAGCAATGTTGCCTCACACCTCTGGCACCCGGGTTCGAGTCTCCGCCTGGGTCACGTGTGTGCGGAGTTTGCATGTTCTCCCCATGTCATCGTGGGGTTTCCTCCGGGTACTCCAGTTTCCCCCCACAGTCCAAAAACATGTTGAAGCTAATTGGACTTGCTAAATTGCCAGTAGGTGTGCATGTGTGTGTGAATGGTGTGTGAGTGTGCCCTGCGGTGGGCTGGCCCCCCATCCTGGTTTGTTCCCTGCCTCATGCCCATTGCTTCCGGGTTAGGCTCTGGACCCCCCGCGACCCAGTAGGATAAGCGGTTTGGAAAATGGATGGATGGATGGACTTTACTCTAACGATAAATACTTTTATTACATTTTATTGACTGAGAATGCGTCTATAAATGTCCATTTTCCATCTAAAAGAAGTTACTAGCTTTCATGCTGTTGTATTCATAAAATTACAGAGATGTGTCCAAGAAAAAAAATATTATTTACCATTTTAAGTTTCTAATAGGTCTATATAAGACAATCTATGTTTATGACGTGGCACATTTACTACAATCAATTGCTGAAGGCCATTAGACTGAGTGATTCTGTCCCCATTATGTCATTAAACAACTGGTGAGAGAAATAACTGTTTTCATTAACACATAGAACATTAGTTCAGGTCAGTTTAGATTAGATGACCTTGTCACACAGGACAACGACTGCAGGAGAAACTGACTTCACATACAATGTCTCCCCGAAAATAAGACATAACCCGAAAATAAGCCCTAGCATGATTGTTCAGGATGCTCGTAATATAAACCCTACTCCAGAAATAAGCCCTAGTCACTGTCCCGTGGATTGTACGGTAACTAGAATGAGATGCGATTATATGCAAACAGGAATCGGGAAATAATACTTTGACCCCCAGACAAAATGACTGCAAAAAGAAAAAGCTGAGATATTCAGGATGGAATTTGGAGCTTGGAGATTTACAGTAATGTTCCAGAAGATCACATGAGGACTATATTTGAATACATGTATACACAGTAGATTTTTGTTCATGAATAAATGTACTGTTACATTGTTTACATGGAAACATACGGTTAGAAGATGTCATGATGTCTGTATTTGAATAAATGTAGATTTTTTTTTCATGAATACCGGTAAACGTACTGTAGTTTACTGTACATGGGAAAATAAGACATCCCCTGAAAATAAGCCCTAATGCATCTTTTGGAGCAAAATTAATTAAATAAAAAATTAATGTAAGACCCTATCTTATTTTCGGGGAAACACGGTATATTTTGTTTGCTTACTGGGGTGCTGGGTAGTTGGGATCATGCTGAGGTATTTGTAGGGAGTTTCCCAAGTTTATCAATGGAAAAATAAATCTCAGGGAAGTGTGAAATGATTCAGGATGAATCTTCATGTGCGCAGGCTTCAGCTGAGATGCTCATCTCTATGTTTGTCTTGTGAAACATCTGTTACGCTGGAAAAAGGGCTATTTTTACATTAATTTTTGCTACTAGCCTGAATAAAGCTAGTGGCTGAAAGGTATGGATGCAGAAAATCCTTGAACAGAAAATGTCACACCCACAACCTTTACACTTACTCCTTTAATTCGTCTAGGCCAATAGGGGCGACTTGCTTCTACTCGGAGAGAAATCGATATCACAGTCTAAGAGCTGTGACCTGTAATTGGCACAGGAATTATGCTGATGGACACTTCCAGGCTAACAAGGTCGATGAATATATGTGCATGTCGTAATCGATTTCTCCCTTTTCTACTTTGGCTTAAGCCTGCGCAATAATTGGCAATCTGAGTTGATGCCAACAATGGGATTGTGGGAAAGCCAGGAGGGGTGAGGGGGAGCTGCGACAGGACTGCCGGCCCTGGGGGCTCATGTGACCTCACCTGCACACCCAGGATGCCAAAGATGATGAAGAAGGCACAGCAGATGACCACGATATTCCCAATGGGCTTCAGGGAGGACATTAAGGTCTCTACCACTAACTTGAGGCCCGGAGCTCTGCTGATCACCCTTAGAAGACAAAAACGCCAGACAAATCCATTACTTGGTTGCGATATCCAGCAACTTTTACGCTGCAAATTCAGAGCCTGAAATACACGGGGGTCCACAGCACACGTGAAACCTCTTTACAGGTCACATGGATACAGAACTGCGCAGTTCTACAGAAGTTTAGAGAGCAGGATGCTAGTCACCAGGAAGAGGGACATTTGATCCCTCACACCAAGGCAAAGTGTCGCACCGTAAGACACAACAGCCGCAGGAAACAATTTGCACCAGTGTAGCATTTCAGCAAGTATGGGTCAGTCACAGAACCGGTCACCCCACGGCAAAGCTGTTCTTCAGTCCAGGTGGCAGCAGGCAGGGGCCCCCTAACCTTGTCAGGAGAGACAGGTACAAGTTGGAACTCCTCATTCTTCTGTGCAGATGATCCCTGCACCTGCCCTATCTGTCAGCTTGTCGGCCTGCCCTTTCCTGTGCCATCACGGCCCCTGCACTCAATAAACACAGAATAAGCTTGCCTCACTTTCCCAGCAAGGACAGAATAAAACTGGTCGCTCTTTAAATATTCAACACCCCCATCTCACAAAAGCTGTTTCTCTCTGCTCCGCTGAAAGGCGGGTAAAGGTCCCCCCTGTTGCATTCCCCCATTCCAGCAGAGAGAACAGACAGCATTAATTAAACTTATAACGTGACAACAAGTATTCAATTATTAACAAGCTGGTGAAGGGCATGAACCGGAGCTGTGAACCACGCCCAATCCCACACCCCCAGGGTGGGGGCTGAAACTTAAGTGGAAGAGTTTTTTTTCTTTTTGACGCTCGTGACGAAACGTGGGCCCAGACACAAAAGCACACAGCAAAAAATAGCCCGGATCCCCCCCCCCAGCGGCGTTACGTAAAGTGCGGGGTAATCCCTGCAGCCCAGGATGGCGAGAAATCGCGATGGCACCAGTTTTAGCCAGATCAGATAGCGAGAGCAGGAGGCACCAGATTACTGTTATCGGCTTCCCCGGCCCGTGGCTGAGCTGCAGCCTGTTCCTGCGGTCCGTACTCCGCTGCGCAATCATATCTGCTTCAGGGGAGTGCGAGGTGCTGCGGGGCGGGCGGGCATTGTAGCTGAGATGCACAAATTGGAACCGAATAAGTTTAATAAAAGGAGGAGACGAGGCAGCATCCCAAAACGAAGGCAACGCCCACGTAGCTCACATTTGTTTGCATTAATTTATTCACCCTTCAGGATGTGATGCATTTATCACAGGGAAGCTCAATAGAGCGCGGGGGAGGGGAGGGGGGGGGGCTGGCTTTCAGCCAGGCGCGTGCTCCTCACTGAGCATGAATCAGTCTGATTCAGAGCAGGAACAGCGCTGCCCAGTGGGTCGATGCTGAAATTGAAAGCTTGATATCGCATCTGTGAACTTCAGTGTGAAAGTAAGCAATGCATCAGCCACCTTTTCACGAAAGCCAGCAGTTTCTCCCACGTCAATTTCAAACGGCTACCAGCAGAGGGCAGCAGTGCCCAGCAGTTCTGGGAGGAACAGGGGCACGCTGCCTCTCTCTGCCGTCATATTGCTGTGCAGATGTTGGGGAAACATAAATATTTTTCAAAAATAATAACTGAGCAATAAACATTTCTATTTCAGTATTCAGGAAGCAGGAGGAAGGATTTGGCATATTATTTTTTACCATAATACTCGTAGGCGTGGTTCAACTGGGTGTAACCATGATACAGAACCAGTTATTTACAGGACTATGAGTATTTTTAACATTGTATCACGGAATCTATAAAGCTACCTGTGCGATTGTGCAGCTGTTAATGCAATGTGAAGGCAAAAATATGAAATACACTAAACTAAAAGACACTGCCCCTTTCCATCTCGCTGCTAGGGCAAATTTTTATAATAATAATAATAATAATTAAACAAATAAACATTTTCCAATGCATTTTTGTTGCTACTTCCTCCTGCAACCAACAGCAAAAGCAAACAGCAGAGCATTAAGCAATCCACTCATTCCCAGTGAACATCTCCATCTTGGCTGTAATTAAATTACTCTTCTAGACGGGCATCCCCAAGGAACTGCTCTGGGCCATCCAGCCTCCTCCGCTGCAGAAGCCAAGGAGGATGACCTGTGGTCTGCCGAAGTGAGTAATCCAGCAGAATGAAAAACACCCTCCAGACACACTGGGAACAGGCGCACACAAGCACATCACAACTCGCGCGCGCACACAGACACACGCGCACGACCCCCCCCCCCCCTGGGGCACTTAGCAAATTCTTAATCGCCACTCTAAAATGATAATAGCCTACTGCTCGGGATAGCTCATCTGCATATCTCATTTATAAGGGACCATGTGATCTACCCGAGGACGCACAGGAACACAGGCGTCTCATCTCACAGCATCCTGCAGTTATGGCTCTTAGCTGGAAGATTCAAAGCGACTGAATACCTTCCTGATTTAGCGGTAATTAATGGCTGAATTAACGGGGGCTAACGTGAACATAGTCGTGCGGCCCAGTGGCAATGCGCACCATCTGTTGTGCACAGGGAAAAATGACACATACTGCAAAAGCGGCAGGAGGACAGCAAGCAGCACAATCAGGAGATAAATTTAATTCAAAGCGTCAACTATTGACTATTAAGCATTTGAGAGATTACACCTGGAACGGAGCTCAGTGGATAGCGGTGTTACCTCACCTCCAGCAGTGGAGGCTCCAATATTGTCTCGTCTGTGTTTGCGCATTTGTGCATTTCCTCCGTGAGTCCAAAGAAATGCAGTTAGGTTAAGAGGTACCTCTAAATTTCCTGTAGTGTGTGTGCCCTGCAATGGACTGGCATTTTGTCCAGGGTGTATCCTTGCCTTGTGCCCTGTGTTCGCTAGAAGAGGCTGTAGACCCCACTGTGATTCTGTCCAATGTAAGTGGTGGGAAGATGGATGGATGGATTGGGATTGGATCTGCCGATGGGTCACGGACAAGGCAACCTAGCAATGTGATAGATGGGGCAATTTTTTAATTTAATTTGAATTATGCAACTGCGCCAGCAAAGTTCATTCTCTCAGAAAGGGGCTCAATGTGGGGGTAAGAGGAAGCTTCAATGGGAAAATGAATGGGGACACAGGTGTTTGTGGAGGGACTAGCAAATCACATAAATCATGGTGTCAGAGGTGAAAACACACCACACCTCCTCTTTACTCTGGTCTAATAGCAACATTAATATTCCAAATTAGTCACACACATAAACATACACTCTACACTGCTCTCTGTGATCTCTGTTTCCAGGCTGTCTTTAAGGTCAGCCCACCTCAGCATGTGGTCTGAATTAATGCTGCCCATCGTAAACTCAAGGTGGGGGGGGGGGTGCCTGGTTTGGGTGCAGAGTTGGAAGTATGGCCTTTTATTGTTCTGTCTTTTTCGTTCTTGTGATTTCAACTTGGCTCTCTTCCTTTATTATAATAACATAAAACCCACAAGACTAAAGACAAAGAAAATAAAATCGAATTTTTAAAGGCTGCACTGACACCCTCCCAGCAACGTTTTCTGACCTTGTGATTTATTAGAGGCTTGGATGCAGTATGACAAAGTGTGTCTGTGTAATGTGAAACTTCTACTGCTAAAACATTCTGTTTTTTTTCCTTTAGAAAAAGATGAATAAAATTTGAGACAATGGTCTATAGCATTGCATCGTGCCATGTAACATTCTTTAAAATTAATGACTTTTCTTACCAAATTAATTCATCTAATTAATCTTTTTTAATGCTTGAAATTTGCTTCATTTCTCTCTTTGCAACAAAATTTTGCATGTATACCTCACATAGCTTTGGATAGAACAGCATAATAATTTATAATCAGAAATTACTTCACATCAGCATAGTGTAAATTCTGTGTTTGGGTGTCTAGAAGATTAGATTTGGTTTTATTAAGGGCTGACAATGGTGTGTGATTCTGTGGGATGGTATGTGTTCCTGTGGGTTAGGACACAATGCCTGTTATCAGAAAGTTGCTGCATTGACCCCATGGCAGACAGAGTAATTTCAGTGTCGGGCCCTTTTACTGTTTACATAATGAAAGTATATTTTGAGAGACATATTCTGAAGTCTGCTTTCATGACAGGGGAATTTGAACCAAAAATCAGACATACATAAGGTATGACGTAATCATTTTTCTTGTTGTTTTCATTTCATTGGTGTCTGAGAAAATTACCCAGCCAATATTTACATAAAAATGACCTCTTAACCATTAATTGTTATTAGAACAATACTATATGGACAAAAGTATTTTGACACCAGCTTGTCCAAAATCTCATTCTGAAATCAAGGATATTAATATGAAGTTGGTTGGCCCATTGTTGCTATAATAGCCTCTGCTCTTCTGTGAGGACTTTTCATTAGATGGTGGAACATTGGTGGTGGGATTTGTGGCCATTCAGGTTGGGTATTGATGCTGAGTGAAAGGCTCCCTGTCTCTGAGCTTGTGTGACCCACCACTTTGCCAGATATTTCCACATCTCCATAATCACTTCACTTCCAGCTGACCAGGGCAGCTCTAGCACGACAGAAATGGGGTGATTTGACTTGTTTGACAGTTGACATTGAATGATGGTGCCAAGTTTGAATGTTACTGGCCTCTTCTGTACACCTACATGCTGTGTTAAATTTTGTCAGCAGTGGGTGTGGCATAATTAGCCAGTTCCACTAATTAATATGGCTGTCCTTATACTTTTGACCCTATATTGTAGATATGTTGCGAGGGGTTGGCACCCCATCCTTGGTTGCTCCCTGCCTTGCACCCGTAGCCTCAGCGATAGGCTCTAGACCCCTCGTGACCCTGAATAGGACAAGCAGTTACAGTAAATGGATGGATGGATGGAAGGATGGAAGGATGGGTGTAGATAGTAGAAGTTCATCCTCTGAATGAAATCAAAATTAGAGCTGTTGGATACTTGGTGCGGCAGAAGACAGGATAGAAAAAGAGAAGCGAGGTTTTCCAGGCGTGGTTTGTTATTTTAAGACCCATACCTGAGCGGTCGCAGGGTCCTTAGCAGCCGTAGAACTCGCAACATGCCCAGGATCTTGGTTCCACTGTTGGAGATCAAGCTGACGAGGATATCGATGACTGAGATCATCACTAGCATGCCGTCCAGGACGTTCCAGCTGCTCTTCAGGTAGGCCTGCTCCCCAAAGCACCAACCGAGTGCTGCCACCTGCCGGACAAACGCATGCCATTCTCAGTGTGTGATTCTATGCATAAGCAGAAACTATTCATGTGTGATAGAGGTTCAAGAGAGGTCTGATAATATTACAATTGCTATGTACCACTGCAGGCCAAATCTCAAAATAGCAAAAACGATTCAACTGGGGATGAACTTTGACTCTTCAGAAGCCTAACATAGTTTATCATATACCTTTCATCTGATCCCACCAGAGAAGGCTTGTTGGTCGCCATTAATTAACCTTCCTTGAGGCACATTATTCTTGGGCATGTTTTTCACTCGAGACCCCCAGATAGGTGTGAGCTGGCATATAGCAGAGCCCAGAACAGATCTTCAGACCTCACTGACTGACACTTGTGAACTTTGCTGCGTTCTTCAAAGATGCTAATGCATATATCGCCATTCAGATTAAAGTAATTTGAAATTCTGCCCCACAATCGTCCACTTTGGGGTATTAACAGGTGATACATACAAAAGCTGAATAACTTCAGGATGTGCTTTCAAATCCTGCTGTTTTTGATCCTCTGAGCTCCCTTTTACAATGGGGTTTATCAAAGCTCTTGGACTGGAAGCCTACCATAGCAATCTGCTTTTGCCGGATTGTGTTTATACTTTGTCTCACTGCCCAAAATGGGAGAATGTTTCCAGTCACAATTAAAAGCCACATTCCAACATTTCCCCCGTGGCACAAATGTTACTATGAGGTCACAGAGCACTGGGCTTGTAAGTAGGGGAGACCGGGGATAATTGTTGAATGGGGTCATTTGTTGAATGGACCATTAACACACACATCCCTCTATTTCAAGCTTAAGGCACCTAGCAACAGCTCTGACACTTATGAAACATGCCAAATCAAAAGCACACAGATTCGACTGAACGATTGTGCCTGGTCTCTCCTAAATGGTGAAAGACTACAGGTAACTCAGTTTCAGTGAAGTGTTTCCTGAAAGTCGTTTGGTATGATTGAACTGTGGGTAAATGTCCTTGCCATCGCCTCTGTGAATGTGTCTGCACTGATTTTCAAATCAGAGACATGCAGAAAGGCCAAAAGTCGTGATGAACAGCGGCGCAAACACTGTTCAACTTGCCCAAATTTGCCACGCGATCAAGATCAAACTGAGCAACGCGTTTAAGCGTTTTTTAAAGAGCACCGGCGGCGACCCCGCAGAGTGAAATGCCAAGGCCATCACCTACCTTTACCGTCATCTCGGCCACGAAGATGGCAGTGAAGATGTAGTTGGACAGCGTCAGGAAGATGCGTTCCTGTGAAGCGACCCAGACGAGGAGAGGAAGTGATTGGTGAGTCAGTGTAAAGAAACAAGTGAATTCAGGTTAGTTTGGAGTGTGAGGAAGACACGGCACAGTGGCTGCGGCTTTAAAAACCATATGCAGAGGCTGCACATATGCCTGGCAGAGAGAGCAGACAGCTGCCTGATGCTATTCACCACATCATGGGTGACCACAACCTATGAACTACAGCGTTTCAATAGCGGGTTCTGCATTAGACCATTAGCTTGCGCCGGACAGCAGCTAATGCAGTGTAATTTTCATTGGTCGAAAGGTGAGAAGGGGAGCCACACTACAACTATGTGTCACGGAGTGATAGATAGGTGAGGACCTGCTTTCATGAAGCTCTTAAACAGGAAATGTGCAGCATTCACTTATATCAGTGGAAAAAAAAATCAACCACTGTCAGAGAGTGAAAAACAATGATGCTGATACAGTTTAATTCCTTACCCCTCCTTACAGACTCATAAGACCAAGCTCTGCTTATACAGAATGATGCATTGCCTAGTCCTCATAAACCTCCTCGCCATTCCACACAGGTCGCCCTTTGCTCCCCTAAGCCAACATGGGAGGACCTTTCCTACCACTGGGAATTCTAATAAAACTGTGCTTTCTTACTGGTTGGGTCAGTGTCCGCATCTTGTAATGCTAGCTATGAATTTTAATCAAAGACAGCTTTGAACTAAATGTTTCCTTAGAAACAGCTTGCAGATAACATGGAGAGCTGGGTGGAGAGTAGATCCAATACCATTCAGAAACAAAGGAATGCGTTTGTAGCGTACATCTGTTGTTATGCAGTTATACAACACTTTACAATACCTGTTGGTGTATCGCTAATTTTCATAGGTTAAAGGCATATGTTAAACAACCAAACGAGGTACCTAAAGAAGAGTATACTGTAGCTTATAATTATGAACAACAAAGTACTGATCACACTTCAGCACCGCAGAACTACTTACTAGCTGCTTCTTTCCTGAGTAACCATGGTCAGATTACTAATGGCAGGATCACACTACATGATTTTAGCCCCGATTTTCTGCTCACCGGCAGTTTTTGGAGCCCATAAAACCCTCAGATCAGAGGCAAATCGGAGTTTGGAGTCGCTGATGCTTGTAGACACCTGTCAGATATCTAGCAGGCTAAATATCTGGACCTGTCAGTGACCCCAGATCTTGTGGTGTGAAATGTGTCCTGACTGGCAATTGGGGTGTGGCAACAAGCTACGGCCAATGAGAGCACAGAACACGAGGTGAGGCAATTTAAAAGGTTCAATTTGTTTAGAAACTGCTCTTTGTTTTCAGGAATCCGCACACATACCATTTCCTAAAAGTGCATATGAGAGTTAATTTCCCTCGCTTTTGTAAATGTAGAGCATGTGTTGTCATTTGATTAAAGCATTTTAACAATTTGTAGCACATTGACACAAGAAGTGATTTCCCGGTGTCATTCACACGTGTGAGTTCGTGACAAAACCTAGTTTGGAGACCAGACAGACTACATAGTGATTCCTCCTGGAGATCAATCATGTCGTGCGTAAATCACAACGACTTCAATGCTGCTGATTGCAAGACAGGTTGTGATCTGACGACTTTAAATGTTGTGTGTTGTGAACATAGCATAAGCTGAAATTCAGCTAGAAAGGGATATGAAACTCATGCAAAGAGCAATGGAATAGCAAGACAGACTATGGGAAATGTTGTGCTTCTCGTTTATTTGTCCTGCTTTCAAGTTTAAAGACCCAAATGTCATTTTTCCCACACACCATCTCCACCGCCCCACATTAACGTAAGATCCAGCCTATGGCTGCACTCAACTCCCCATGGAACCTCTGTAAACACGATTCAGCTACTTGAACGGTTTGGATTTTCATCCACTTCTGTTATCCCGGGTCATGCAACACCATACAACAGCAACACAACAGGCATGGAGTCTCTCCCCCAGTTTTCCTGGGTTCCCAGGCCGTTTACCCCCCCTCCACCCCACCCAGACTGCCATGATAAAGAGTACAGACTGCGTGACATACATTTATTTATCATTGTCTTTCCTGGGAAGGGCTCATCACCAGAGGAGAGTGCTGGACGCTCCCGCTAGATGCCTGACGTAAAACATTAAAGCCACCTGTCTGGGTAGATGGCTGGCTGTTAATGCAAATCATCAAACGGCTACTGCAGAAATATGGGAAATCGAGCACAATGAAGTCATTTCTACTGTAGTATCTACAGCCACTTCACTACGAATGAGAAGCTACAACAGCCCTCCAAAAGCACATCAGCCTAGTCATGTGCGACTGTAACCATTTCAATATAAAATTCTTTTCCTAAACAAACTTCCTGTAAAAACATCTTTGTTAAGACAAAAATCTTATATTTCTTGTCACCCCCAGGGGACAGAGTGATTTTTTAAATTCTAAATTAAGAAATCCATCCATCCATCCATCCATCCATCAATCCATCCATCCATCCATCCATCCATCCATCCATCTTCTAATCACTTATGCTGGTCTTGGTCACAGGAGTAGAATAAGCATTAATCTAAAAATTTGCATTCTTGTATGAACTGAAGAATAAGATGCAGGAAACAGGAGACATCTAGAAACCATGAAAGTCAGGAGCAGTATAGTATTTGTTTCCAAAGACACCACATAAAAAAAAAAAAAAAAAAAAAAAAAAAACATGAAGGAGAAGTTCTGGAATTTGGGCCAGTTCCATAGCAAAGATTACACTGCCCTTCACGGCATAGAACACAGGCACGTTGCATGGACGCGTGTCCAGGGCCTGCAGTCATTCGGTGAAATGGGTTGGCCTGCAGTGACAATCTAATAGCTTACAAGGACGTACCAAAAATGCATGACAGAACTCTAAAGAAAGTCTTGAAAACACATGCACATAGTCAATTAGGGAGGGAAAAAATGAGCATCGGGCGAGGGGTGCATCTCCCCCAGTGAGAGAGAGTGACATGCATGTGGAGTGACTGACATGGAGAGGGTAGTGGCGCTGGCGGGGGGGTGGTAAACGGCTTGCATTTATCCAATTAGGGCAGGGCAGGGATCACAGAATTACATAAGAATTACATTTGTGTTTGCATCTGCAACAGGTTGGGCATGGCCTGTACATTTCATTATGCTGAATCCCAGCACTATGTAGGCTGGAAATGAAACTGATTGCAAAAAGGAAATATACTGCATGTGCATTTTCAATGTGTTTGCTGTTTCTCTAAAAGTGTATTATCCCTTCATGATACGGTCGACCGCACCCCTGAAGATCGGGAAGTCACGGAGCTCCGTAGCTGCTGGAAGAAAGGGAGGCCAGTATCTGGAACAAGCCCAGAGGCAGCAAGAACTTCAGGCTTCAAGTTTTCCTTCAGCCACATTCAAAGGGACCTGTGGGCTGCATGACTTGTTTACAGATGTCTATTTCCACTTTAATCATTCAAAGGTTTGGCTTTGAAGACAACAGAACCAATTACAAATACACTGATTCTACACGATAAAAAGAGGAGAAGTAGCAGCGTCTTACTGGGTTTTCTGCCAGACTCAAATTAACAACCCTGATGTTAAATTAACCCTGTCATTACTGTTCTGTAATGATGAGGAGCAAGAGATAAATCTGTTAGTGAAGAGTCAGCAGAGGAAGCAGCAGCTAATAGACACCAAGCTGGTTTATCTTAGATTAAGAACGTGTTTACTGCTAAGTAGCTGCCTACTATTTGCATATGGAGTATTTTTTAAGTACTCCAAGCAATACTGCACTGGTTTTATTCCTTTGCACCCACCCTCACCCCTTCTCCACCTCTGCTTCCTCATGACCCTCCGATGTGCTTCAAACATGGTGCGCCAAAGAATAAATGGATTCAAGTTCTCACAAATCAAGTCTATAGAAACATTATTGGCCAGATTTATCTGTCAGCTGAAGCCATAGTTAGTTAAACTTATGAGCATCATAGTGTTTAAGGACGATTAGATAATTTCACTTGCAACTGTGTGTACTGCTAAACAAACAAATAAATAATAGCTGTCATGCTGCAGACATATTTTTACCATACCCCTTCACTATACATATACTTAGAGTTTAAATAAAGGATTTAAATTAACAAGGATTTCACATTTTACCATTTATTAAGGCATAGCATGAAATTTCTTTCCTGTTTTATAAACAAAAATAAATACAAAACATGACTCTCTCTGCGTATTTATACATATAAAATTACCTATAATTTTACTGTTGTTATGACTAAAAACACCAATCATTATTACTGGTGCTATTATTAAGGATTTTGACACAAACATCAATTTGAATATTAATGTTTTATTCAGCATTTGTTTGCTGACAAATCAAGATATGAGCCCTAGATAATTTATTTTCATAGGGAAACTCGTGCCCTTTCTTACGTTACTTGTACTTTAGTGGGAACACCAGGCTAGTACTAGGTAGGGCCTCCCTTTGCTAACAGAACAGCTCTAATTCTTCATGTTGTGGATTCCACAAGATGTTGGCAACATTCTTTTGAGATTCTTCTCCATGCAGACATGCAGGGATTCACATGGTCAGCAACAATACTCAGATAGGCTGCATCATCCAAGCGATGATCGGTTGGTATTAATGGATCCAAAATATACCAATATATTCCCTACACCATCACACCGCCAGCAGCCCCACCGGTCTGCAATCTTGACACAAGGCAGGTCGGGTCAGTGGATTCATGCCGTTGACACCAAATTCTGACCCCATCGTCTGTGTGTCTCAGCAGAAATCGAGATTCATCAGACCAGGGTACTTTTCTCCAGTGTGCAGCTCTCCTATTTTGGTGAATCTGGGCCTACTTTAGCTGAAGAGACGCGGAAGCCAACGTTCTGCTGCTGTAGCCCATCCACCTCGATGCTCAACGCGTTCATTTTAAGATGCTTTTCTGCTCACCACAGTTGTTCAGGGTTATCTGAGTTACCACAGCCTTTCTGTCAGCACAAACCAGTCTGGCCATTACCCTCTGAACTCTCTCATCAAAACCAACATGTTCTTTTTGTGTGTTTTGCATGTTTCTGATTAAACTCTACAAGCATTCTGAATGTGAAGATTGCAGTTACAGAGATAATCAAATCAGCCCACCTTGCACCAACAATTACGCCATGGTCAAAATCACTGAGATCACATTTTTTTTACACAATTATGGTGTTTGATATGAACATTAACTGAAGCTCCTGATGTATCTGTAGATGTGCAGCTGCCACATGATTAGCAGATACTTGCCTTTATAAGCAGGTGTACAGGTGTTCCTAATAAAGTGCCTAGTGAGTTATATGCTGTGAATATGCATTGTGGAAAAGTGCTAATGTTCATTTGTTGTAGCTGAGAACTCACCGCACTGTGGGGGTCGATCCTGGGTCGCTCCATGGCAATCGTGATGCAGTTGAGGAAGATGATCACCAGGACGATATGGTCGAACATCTTGTGAGTGATGATCTTGTTGCACGTCACACGGAACCTGTTGGGATTCCGCTTTTTTTGTCATGTGGCATTTTGAAAGGGTTCTGAAACCCTCGCCCAGGGACCTCCACACACTGCTGTCGCACCCAATTCACCTAACATAGAGCTTTATGAGAGGATTAGCTGAATCACAAGATCTGCTAGTGGAATGCAGTAAGTAATGTGCAGTATTATTCAGAATGTGGCGGCTTCCCCCGGGGGAGGTCTGGACACAAGCAATCAAGCAGACAAACGGGCATTACAATAACAGCAAGTAGACACAATTACAAACAGAGTGCTTATATTGTACTGAACACCGAGACACCAGCTGCAGAGATTCCACATTGTAAAGCAATGTTATGATCACTGAGCAAGGAACTAAAGTTATTACTGAAACGATTTTGTGTTTTATTCAAAAATAAGTGCATTTCATTACAATTCAGCTCCCTGTGGATCCATTCTGACACGTCTGCAGCCTGCAAAAAGTTGAGGGACAATTGATGCGATTAGGCCCCCCATAGTCAGGGCAACGCAATGAAGACAGCGGCGACTGCAGCACGATTCGTCACTCCGTCTCTCGATTCGGTGCTGGGGAATTCATACTCCAGTTATGCAAGTGGGGTTGTGGGTTGGGGTGCAAAAGCTGCAGCCTGTTGTCATGCCAACCCCCTCAGCAGGGTTTCCGTGAAGCTGTGGGTTCCTCCACAAAGGAGGGAGACAGGGAGAGTCCACAAGCAAGAAGCCCCCCCCCCCCCCACCCCCCCCACGCAGTTTCTCCCTCCCCTGCATCAGCCTATCCCTAGAACCCATCAGTGTCATGGAACCATTGTTCTGTGATGCGTATAGCCAGGATAACCTCCTGGCGGAGGAGGTCTTAAGAGCAACGGCGAGCAAAGACTTAGCTCATGAAACGGATCAAAGACACTCAGCACCACTGAGTGCTGAATTATCACACCAAAAAGCTTTGGATCTTAAGAGAATCCAGCACATTTCAGTTGCAGGGAACACAAAACAAATTGTTATAGTCATTTCATGATCTACCTTCATTGGAAAGTATTAAATTTAACCTAAAGATGAAGAAAAATAAACATACAAGAACTTATTATGACCCGAGCGTGCTTATTTAATTATTAAAATGCTCAGCTCTCAAGCGTTAGCAGAGTGCAACAAGCCTTGCATGTTTTCTCGCCTTCTTCCAGAATGTTCTCTTGATGAAGGCTAATGGAAGTTGACATGCGCTTCAGAGACAGGCGGGGATGTGAAAACTCTGTTTGCCGGGAGCCTGCTATGCCCCACAAGTGTCAGCTGGGGCTCTTTTGTGGAACCAGCATTACAGTGAGTAAACAGGCAGATTGCAGGTGCATCTAAGGTAAGCCCACAGTAAACGGAAGCTCACCTGGACTGAGGTGGGAACAGGTAGAGGGACCAAGTACTTCTCTGCCGACACCACTCTGGCTGCCTCCTCTCAAACCACCGGAACAGCCGATCCTTGCGACCCTGCAAAGGTGGAGTTTGCAGCAAGGATCCAGCACGATCAGTCCGGTAACACTATACTTAAAGCACTCATCATAATGCATTATAGATAATACATTATAATGCATTCATAAAGCATTAGAAACACGGCTATAACTATTCATAGAAAAACACATAACACATTATACCCATGTTCTTAATGCACTGCAATGGTCAGTGTAAGAATTAAGGATGCTTTCTACTGCATTACGAAGGTATCTATAGTGCATTATAGATGACGGCTTCATAGGGTGTCCGTAACACATAATAAACATGGTCACAATGTGTTATGGCTTTTTATGAATATTTATAGCCATGTTAATAATACTTTATGAATGCTTTATAATGTATTATGAAGGTATCTATAATGTATTATACATGGCTGCTTTAAATGAAGTGTTACCATAAGTGCTTTAGACATACTAACAGTCCCTTCTTGAAAAATTTCAGTTTTCATAACAATGTGGAGAGCCTGCAGTCCATTCCTGGAAGCAAAGGGCACAAGGCAGGGGGTGCCTGGGGTGGGATGCCAGTTCATTATAAGGCAAACTGGAGATACTAATATACCTAAAGACTTGTCTTTGGGCTGCAGGAGGAAGTCTGGGTACCAAGAGAAAGCCTACACACATATGAAAAAGCAAACTCTCCCAAACTTGCAAATGTGAGGCTATGGTATCAGGTACTGTGGTTTCTGACGTGGCTCCTGACCAGAATCAGCCGTAGGGATGGATTCATTACTTAAATTTACTTTACAAATTACCCCTCACTCTATTCCGAGAGGGAACCATTGTTTCTGTAATTGTTCTAAATGACATGAATGTCTTATTTGCCATGAGCACAAATGGATACATTGGAATTCTTGTGTGACCAGTAGAGAAGTAACTATTTAGCCAAAGATGGGACTCAAACCTGCAAACTTCTGTGACCTGGCCACAGAGGCCTAACCCACTGAGCCACCCACCCCTGCTGCATTTGCCGCCATGCTCCCATTGCCTTCCTCACCATGTTAACCTCTTCATCCCCATTGTCATCCTCACTGTGCGGGTCGTCCAGGGACAGCTGGGGGGGCAGGGTGGTGCTGGGGGAGCTCTTGCCATTGCAGTCTATGCCCAGGTTAGGAGGTCGGGCGCTGTGCACGCTGGCTGTGCGGTAAAGGTAGGAGGGCACCTGCAAGGTGTCGGGGGGCAGGTCGAAGGAGCTCTTGGTCTCGACGGATTCCATGCGCCGGTGGCGCGGCCGGGGTAAGGAGTCAGCGCGGGACAGGGAGACCTCGTCGCCCTCCGAGGTGCCCGCGCCTCCCCCCTCCTCGTCCGAGCTGGACTGGCCGTCCCCTGACAGCAGCGAGCGGCGTTCTCCGGATTGCCGCTTCTGCCTCTTGAGACTTGGGGCCCGGCCCAGGCTGTTCCAGCTAGAACGCCGGCTGTTCCAGCTACTGGCTGAGCTCCAAGGCGCATATGGGGAGCTGCGTGCGCTCGACTGGAAGTTCACATAGGGGACGACCATCAGGAAACTCAGCAGCTACACTAAGGGTGCTTTAAATGGCACATAGTGGATTAAATACATGTTATTGCAGGAGTACATATAGTGACATGGCCTCTGCGCACTGTAGATACACACAGTGGTTACATATCACAATTATGCACAATGGCTGCATACAGAGTAGATGATCATGGACACTAATTAAGATAATAAGGCCAGGATAAAGTCTCTACGCTCTCACACACTGTAGATACACACAGTGGTTACATATCATAATTTGCACAATGGCTGCATACAGAGTAAATGGTCATGAACACTGAACAATATACAAGATAATAAGACCAGGATGAAGACTGGGGGGTGGGTGGCAGGAGGATGATGCACTGACCGGAGACTTGGCATCATGGCAGCCCGGCTCTACAGAGACGTTGCTACCTCTGCGTGACTCATAGCTCAGCGCAGGGTCGCCAGTTCCGGAGATCTTTGGTACCGGCATGGGCGTGGCAGCGGTGTGAGTGATGAGGGGTGGGGTCAGGCTGTTCCTCATGTCCACATGGCCATTAATGGGCACCACTGCTGGGGGGGGGGGGGGGGGGGTACTGGGCTTTCAGGACCTCACACTTGAACGGCATATTCAATATTTCCCCGAATACATTTCATTTTACAAAAGATCTAATGGTAATTGCAGGTACAAATAAAGCTTAACAGTATATGAAAAGATTACAAGAGCGTCTCTGCTGCCTTGGCATCTTAAATACGTTGATTCAACTTGTCAACTTGATTTCCAGTTATATAACCAAACATTAACTTCAGTATGAATGCATACAATCGGCTGCATCATTAGGTACATTTTGAAGCAAACACGCTAGACAAACAAAATGTCTTATTATGTCAGTGGTTGCATTTGAATGGATCCATCAATGCTGGGGAATAAATGATTCCTACTCAAGTGTTTATATCTAAAGACCAATTGGTTTACGCTTTATGTTAACCGAAAATCCACCTCTAACGCTTTCATCAAGGTGAGACACAGATTAATGACTGAAATGTAACTAAAGAAGCTTATTTTTCCTCATTTAGAAGTGGAACACAAAGTTGATTCAGTAAGAGAGAAGAATACAATATGAATGTGAGTTATTGGGAATTCAGAAAAAATGATGAGCAGTGAAAAAAGGTGAAAGATCTGTTGAGAATATTGAAAGGTTTGTTACATATTTATTCCCCTGTAAAACAAAAGAGGAAAAATTATAATTGTCTGATACCAAACACTGACTATTAAGGGATGGGTGGCACTTTTGGGCATAAGGGGCAGGGGCACCCTGGGTAAAATCTGCCACCCCGGGGAGGGGCCGGTTATAGGTAAATTTTGCAGTGGACCCCCTGCCGTGATGGGCCCTAGTTCCGTTGCCCCCCATGCCCCCCCATCTTTACCCTGACACTGCTTTTGAGTTTGAGTGTGCATGACCCACCTGCGGAGGATGACCCATCTTTCTTGAGACCCCAGACGTCCTCCATGCTCCGAGCGTAGATATCGACTTCCGAGTCCGACTTGGAGGCATCGCCCTTCATTGGGTGGTAAGAGAGAGCAGGTGAAGGACGCTCCCAGGGAAGGAGGGTGGGAGCGTGTGGCTGTGGATGGTGATGTAATGTGCGGAATACGGGTAGGTGAGCTCCCTGTCCATTTTACACCATCCAACCCTCAGCAAGGAGCTCAGGGGATAGACAGTTCACATGAGGGAACACCCAACACTCACAGTCCAAACAGGCACAGAGGTCACATGCAGAAGGAGGTCCAGGCCATGTATCAAACCACAGTGAAACGTCCAGTAAATGCCAGCCCTTTGCTAAAACGTCCCAGGAAGCTTATCAACCTTGTTATATTATTTTATACTTCATGACAAATGACTAGGATTTCTGTTGTTAAATGTTACTATGTAGCAAAACTAGATTCGGGGAAAAAGTGCATTTGTTAAGGATGTATATTGACGTTTATATAATCTTCATAGAAGATATCCCTTATTCATGCCATAAAAATTAGGGCCCATATATACATCCCCTGGCTGTTTTTTCCCCAGAAGCCATGCCCCGAGGCAATCGGTATTAACCACGCAGCAGAACCATGGTACTGTTTCAGTGTGGTTTAATACAAGTCATCCACCCTGTTTGTCAGAACCTCAGAACTGTTCAAGTTCATTTCCATCAGTTGTGCATATTTGCTGAGCAAATTACATTCAAATCAGGGCCGTGGCATGAAGTCTGTGGACTTCAATGCCCAAGAACACTTTCTTAATTTCTCTTCTAATAGTTTTTTTTTTTTTCGGGATTTCGCGTGCCTTTGCTAATTTGTAAGTTGCCTTTTTAGATGAAAAGTCACATTCCATCAAGAAAGACCCGATTAGTAACACAGCCAATTGAGCTGACAGCTCTACACTTACAATTTATTTCAAATTAGCTTCTGAATTAGTTTGCTATACTTTCCATACATCACTCTTCAAAGTAATTTTTATAAGATATAAATGCAATTTGAAGAGACAGTGATGATAATTCTGACAAAGATTTTGACCTGGGGTGCAAAGCCTCTCTTTGGATTGTAAGGCCATTTATCCCTTTGTGAAAAATAGTTCCTCTCTGGAAGTAAAGACATGGGAAGTTCTTACATTGTAGGAAGTTTATACGGAAACACGTGAGAGATCTGTGAAGTACAAACCAATGAGAGCATTGCACCATTTTAGTATATCACATTAAAAAAATAATTAAAACACAACAGGTATAAAAAAAGCAACCAAAACAAGCAAAAGACACTACAAAAAAAGTTCACCATCACAAGGAAACGCAACATAAAAAACACAAGAGCAAAGCAAATTAAGCAAACAAAACAATAAACTCCCATGGGAACCCTCTTACTCTAAACTCTGAGCTCTACTAAGGTGCTGGGGAGAGGAGCAATGCCAGGGTAAAAAAAAAGCTGTGATAGGTTGAACTGAGCAGAGTAACACCACAAAGCATTATGGGTATCCCAGCGGTTCCTTCTCACCCTGGTTAAGCTAGCCAGTGGGACAGACAGAGGAGAGGGCTTTCTCCTGCTTTATTTACTCACAGTATGCCCATCCCTGTGCCATGGGCCCTTCTCATTCCCCTGGTCTGTAGTGGACAGATGGCTGTCTGGACAAGCCTTAGTTACCTGTGTCCTTACTCCCACTTTACCTTTCTGAGCAAAAAAGGGGGTTCAATTGTAAGAGAATGGCCAGGCTAAGGACTCTATAGTCATTAATGATTTTAGTGCTCTTTAAATTTATAAGATTACTTCTATTGCTTAAGCTTACATAATACAATGGGATATTAAACACTGGAAGCACTTAAAGGTAAACACATATGAGATGAATTTATAAGCAGAGTATTAATATATTCTGAGAATATCAAGGAAAATACTTTGAAATGCATAAAGGAATGAAACACTAGTAACTACAGTCACTTGCCTAGAAGTCCAAATGACTTTATTTTTACACATATACACAAAGATAATGTAGTAGTGAGGAACACAGGAGACAGTTCTAGGTATATAAGTCTTTAGTATATTATTTGCAAACTAGAGTTTAATGTTAAAAGCCAAATTAAATAAAATGGCACTTCGATGGTCAATAGTTAAAATAAAATAGTTAAAGAAGTGACTTGTTCTGAATGAAGAATGGACAGAAATGTTTTCCTTTCTCCAGAAATTGAATTATGCAATGTGGGTTTTGGAGAAGACGGTGACAAAGCAGGATTATAAAGCACCCTCCTGTCCTGGGTTTATTTCAGTGGGGTTCTCTCACAAGATCACCTACCTTACTGCTGGGATGGGTGCAGTTACATAATGAAATATACAAAGACACCGACTTGTCACTGAATGTTTGATGTTACGGTCGGTAAACAGACTTTTTTTCAAAGTCCCTTTAAATGGCTCAAGCATGCTGGCGGAAGCAGCGCTAAAATCATTTTATAGCACTATAGACTTTATATCTCTATAGACTCCATATTTAATACCATTCCGTTCAGCTCCTTAGTGTCATTTGCTATAACTTATCAGACTCTGAAAACACTATTCTGTCAATCAACAAAGGCTGAAACACCCAATAAGACCATTAAATATTTACAATGATTTATCGATAGGAAACAGACTTCTATTTTGACAGCTGGAATCTCCTCTCTTTTTTTTGAAGCAAATGTGTTTGTCGAATGATATATAAATGGTAGCAATGTTTCCTCAGCTCCCACTTCGCCAGCCCACCTGATATCTGCCTCAGCCATGTTCTTCCCGGATTTGTCTGATTTCACGGAATCCTCTCAGAAATCTACAGCACAATCCTTTTAGCCGGATGAAGCAGGTGAGTCTCGAGACAGCATTGCTATAGGATTCGCAGTTAACGCGCCGAACCTGTGAACCTAAAAAGGGACTTCAAATCAAGTCTGCTTTCACATAAACGACATAAGCACAGGTGACACTATCCACCAATGTCAGGTCGGCCCGGTTAGTCTCACTGTGTGACGTCATGCGGAGAGCTACATACCCCCGAGTCTACAGGCAGCTGAATACAGCTCAGCCGGCCCAGAATGTCCTCCCTCTTGGACATTTCCTGAAGTGGAAATGTGCAGAGTTTGACCAGAGAGAAACAGGTAGCTACTGTACAGTGGCAGACAAGAAAGCAAAGGGGCATAAGCAGAAAGGGCTCGTTAAACGTGAGGTGATGAAAGAAAATGGGAGGCAGACACAAAGGGGCCAATGAGATGGGGGTCAGCGGCGGGGGGGTGGGGGGGGTTTGGAGCAGGTGTGAGTCCGGCACTTTCATCTGACAAAACCACGAGGAATCGCACATGGTGGTCACATGCAGTCGTGTCAACAGTGCAGAAAAATGAGCTGCCATTTACAGACTGATCTTCCACTTGCACGCATGATAGCGGTTTGTGTATCGCTAATGGCGAGCTGTCAAACAGTACATTCTGTGTAAAGGGCAAACGGACCTGCCTCCAGTACCTGTCACATTCAAAGGAAACATCTGTTCATTTTGCAGTTAGCAGTTTGTATTAAGGCACAATGGATCTGGTTCGCAATTCTACATTTAACAGGAAAACAGGTGTCATTTTTAAAGTGTAAATCTCACATTAAACTGAGCCTCTGAAATTGTTGTTCCATAGGAGAAACTGAGGCCCATCAGGTGATTAAAAACTGGATTGTAAAACATGGCTGATGAGTGTGTGAAGACGTTTGTGTGTGTGTCTGTTTGTGTGTGTTTTTGTAATTATTACATTGTGGGGAACAGATTTTTCCACAACGTGACAAAAACGTCTTTAACTCTTTACCTTGTGGGGACATATTTCCAGTGAATTTTATAAAAATCTGTGACTGCAATCAGAAAATTAAAAATACCAGAAGTCTTGTATTTTGTTTGCTGTGGCCTGGTTTGAGATGCAAAGTGTGAAGGTTACTGAGAAGGAAGTCAAACCATTGAAGCAGAATACAGTATGGTACTGTACAGGAATGGACTGAATCGAAGTCTATAGGTTTCGTTTGTCATAATTACATCTCTAACATGTATGTACCTTCTTTTACCCTTATGCAGCAGGGTATTTTTTTACTTTAACTGTCTTGCTTAAGAGTTCAGCCCCCAGCTTCTGAGACCTGTCTCATATCATCAGTGTAATTGTGAATAATATGAAAAGCAGAGGTATTACCGCACAATGGCTTTTATTTTATTACAGCAAAAGATGAGACGCTTTGTTCTGGATAGAGGATCAGAATCTCCGGGTCCGCGTTCAGCATACGTTACTCACCCTGCTGTTTCCTAGCAACCCTGACGCACTGCAAAGTTCAGCCAACTAAAAATAAACTACATGTTTGCAGGAAGGAAGGCGAGTCCAGAAGTAAATAAACAAATAAAAGTAAAGTGAATAGCTTTGGGAGGTAAAGAAAGAATGAATGATAGAGCTGAGAGCCAAGCTATCGGGTAGCTGTGGCAAACAGGCGGCAGGAGTCTGCAGTCGGGGGGCCCTGAAGGGAAACTACTGCGTTTCCTTGAGCGATGCAATGAAACAAAGTAGCAGTGCTTCGGCATGAACACCCATGCGGGTGGCAAGGTGGTGGGGGGGAGGTTTAGACATAGATGTGCATCGCAGAATTTGAGAGGGACACACATCCTAGGTGCTGTCACTCAGCTCAAAGCCAACCACCATGCAAGGCTATGCTGTGCTTCCGCATGGGACCACCGAGAAAGATCGGACACTAAAAAACAACAACACCAGAACATATGTGATGTCCCCTTGGTGACAGGAGACCTAATGGGTTTCTTTGAAGGCTTTCAGGTATTTTTTAAGTCCAGAACCATGATACAAAATGGTAACCTGAAAACACATTTCCTTGTCTGCACTGATATCGTGGCCAAGCTATTTATCTCTGGCAAGGGGGATGCAGTAACTATGGTATCCTGGGAGAATGGAGAGGACCAAGTCTCAGTGAACTCCTGGGACCATGGTGTACTGGTTTGTCTGTGCAAATGTCCTGCATGGTTTGTCAGGCTGTGCACATGAAAACACATTAACATGCATTTGCATGTGGTACATTAACACCTTCCCACCACTGCTACACAAAGTGATACTTACTAAAAAAGTATATAAGTATATTCGAACTATATAACTACATATATGTTCCTGGTCCTCTCTAACCCATTATGCTTTTATGCAAAACGATTGTCTTGATGCTGCATCAATCAACAAACATAAGCTACAGGTTGTAATAATATAATACATTTTTGGTGTGTTTGTGGAAAACATAAATTGTGCGATCAAACTTTATTTTAGCTTTTAGATTCAAGCATTAAGGGAGAAAAGTATGCGCAGTGCAGTGCGCTGTTTGAATTTTCATTTTTCCGTGGCGAACACCCTTGCAAAATCCCCTGAATCTCGGGAAAACAAAAATAAAAAAATGTCTGGACGCGTCACAGCGAAATTCAGTCATCTGCTCAATCACACCTCATTGAATTAAGAGATCTGCTGGCACGGCACAGAGGGTGCCTCAGGACCATGACCGCAAAGTGATTATTACGAGTTCCTGTGAGTTTTCGGCCCAGTGACTGAACGAGGCCCAGAAGCATGGGGTTGACCAGATTGGTGCCTGCATGGTCCGACACTTGCATAGTCGTCATGCTGCTCTGATAGCGAGAGAGAAGGCATTGAGTTCTGACGTGGTTCAGGACATCCTACACTTAAGCAGAAGCAGCCTTCATTTTTTATGCTGCCTCAGATCTACATCTTGAAAGAGAGCAGCCCCTGATACTTGCTGTCTGAGTACGTCTCCCAGAAGGAGAAAACAAAGCATCAGTTCAGCTGCAGTTCAGCGAGAAGGAGGCCCCTTGCAAAGAAAACAGAGTTTGAGGCAAGATTTGTGATTATGTCTGATACAGCCAAGATTATGACAAAGCAACTTGGAATTCTCCTGCCAAAAACATAATACCTGGAGTCCTGTACCACAAATTACATCCTAAACAAACACTCGAACGTCCCATTTAATTATTCTTTTAAGATGTGCACAAATAGACCCTGTTAATGTGGTCGGTGTCAAAAGGTTTTAGCAACACTGAGGAGAAAGGAAAGGAGAGGAGGACATAGAAGAAGAGGTGAGATATGCCTGGAGCCGGGAGACCACGTGACAGGCTGGAGCTGAACTTCAGCACATGATCTCCCATGGTGGTCTGACACGTTGAAGGCCACAGATGGCCTCCTGCAAACGACTGGCATGAGACAAAGAGCAAAGAGTAAGTGCGAGAGGAGGAAGAGATGCGAGCCAAAAGGGCAGGGTAGAGCTGGAAAAAAAAGACTGCGGTAAGAAGAGGGGAGACAGAAGGAATATGAGAAAAGGGAGGGAAAAGCGAGATGGAACAGACTGCAGGCCAAAGCAGAGCAACTTTACCTCTGTCTGGAAGCCCTCGACCAGAATAGCCACCAGCAGGTTGAATAGAACGTAGTTGCCAAAAGTCATGAGGGCGATGAAATACAACGCTGCCCACGGGGAGGTGGAGGCCATGCCGTTGTACAGCACTTTGTTCCAGTCTTCCTGAGTCAGGATCTGGGGCACAGCACACAGCACATAATAAGGAACCTAAAGGACAGAATCAGCTCGAACCTTTTTAGGACCCTAAGCAAAATTTGAATAACCTAGCTGTCATTTGTCATCTTCTTTGCCATTCTGACAGACTGATCAGATGAGGGGCCCCCGGGTGGCCGATGGTCCCTAGGCAGCTACTTAGTTCGCTTATGCCTTGGGCCCGACCTGCCAAAGGAACATACACATGAATCGAGGACCCTGCACGCTCACCTGGAAAACGGTGACAATGGCCCAAAGAAGCGAATCAAAGTTCTTGCGGTCAGGCAAAGTGTCCCCATCCCGCTCAGAGCCGAACTTGCAGCCAAAAAGGTGCATCCCCAATATACTGCAAACAGAAACGCAGGAACAAGATATGCAAAGAAAGAATGCAATGTATCACTCAACGTGTTTTTTTTCTTTTTCTGTTTCGTTTTAAAATCATTATTTATACGTTCTTCCTTCTTTTCATTTTTTCCCGTTTGCACATTTTAAATAACATTAACATTAATCAAGGTTTGCATAGGGCTATCCGTATCCTTCTTCAGTTCGTGAATTTGGCTCCTCTTCACAGAGCAGTGGGTGTTTATTTAGTTACATATTTCCATTTTGAAGCCCACAGCACATTCTTCCTCGGCTTTTTTTAATACATTTTGTTTGCATGCTTGCCAAACCACGGCCGAGCTCACAGACGCTCTAAAAAAAAAAAAAAAAAGAAAATATCTGAAATGCCAACGTCCTAATTTTACTTGGAGGGAAGTCACAGGTCAGATGAGTGACAATGTCACATCTCTCACAATATACCATTGGAAGGGCATAGACTACAACACATTACGATTAACTCCTGTTCCCTGTCAGTCTCACCTGAAGATGAAGATGAAGAGCATGAGGAGCATGCAAAAGGTGGCTACATTGTCCATGGTCTTCATCAACACCACTAGCTGTCTCTGCAGAGCCGGCATGAAACGCACCAGCTTCAGCACGCGCATCAGCCGGAAGGTCCGCAGCACCGACAGACCGCCGCCCTGCTGGCCGACTATCTCCCACACGCTGTGCGGGTTTGATGGAGACGGGATATTTTAAAGCACATGACCCCACAGCCAGGCAAAATCATCACAGCGATGCAAATTCTACTTATTACTGTAACACTCATATGTGAAAACATATTAGTTAATCTGTTTTTGTTCATCTTTTGAACTTTGAAGACTGCGAGTTTCCTTCACCTGATCACCACGATGATTCCGTCAAAGATATTGTAAGGATTCTTAATGTAGCCAAAGGGTCCATACACCAGGACCTTCAGAAGCATCTCCAGAGCAAAGAGGCTGGTGAAGACAATGTTGCTGATCTCCAGGGCATTGGTCAGCTCGTCAGGCTGGGCAAGGGAGAAGTTAGAGGCAAGTCAGGAGAGAGACAGGTGGGACAAATCAAAGACAAGCACAATACCGCACTCACATTCACTGACTTCATAGGGGTTGTTGTCTTTATGTTAATAATGCCTTAATGTTAAGCCACACACTTTTGTGTTAGAACAAAGGGGTAAGGAACATACCAATACATCATCTATTTCTATACCCTTGTTTTGGCTAAAATTCAAACCCAGGGTTGCAGAACAAAAAAGGACTCACTGTATACACAAAGGTTTATCTATTTTTTTTTATCTTCCTCAAATTAAAATTGTACTATTAAAGGACGTTAAAGCATTTGCCCTTCATTGAATCTCTTGACCATTGTGTCCATAATACATCATGCAATGCCCCTAGAGTCGAAACCACATTTAGAGCATATAATGGAATGAGGCTTCAAACCAACTCCATTACAAGATAGAGCAGTAACTGAGAGAGAGGAGCAAGGCAATCTTCCTTCCTGTCTTAACAATTCACACCACTTGTTAGATTCCCTGCTGATGTCCTTTATGCAGCCAGGATATGTTGGGGAACAGCATACCTGAGACCATTTTGACATCTTAAAAGTAAAACGTAGCCCATTCTTGTGACACATAATTCCAAAAGTGTCTCTTTCTACAGTCTGCCTCTGATGCCTAAATGTTATCTCATAAAGGTCGATCAGTTATCTAATCCAATGTGATCTGTCCATCAGACTCAAAGCCAAGTCTGCCATTTGGTATGCTATTGGCTCCAAACACCTTGCTTCGCACCATACTTTAGCTTAAAAGACTTTTGAGCGCCACATGATATCTTTGGCATTGCATGGAACAAAGGTACATTTCATGACAAACAACTGCAAGCCAGTTCCGTTACAATAAAGGGAAGCGGATAAGAGAGAACTCAATGATCTGTGAGCAGATGACAAAGTACTTAACAGGATTTTTTCACCCAAAGCGCTAGCACTGCTGCCCACCATGCACTGTGGATGACAGACGGACTGCTTATATTACCAGCGTCCTGGACTGCTGGGATGGTGCTAATGTATCTCTGCCATCAGCCAACTTTGATTATTTAACACCAAGTTAAATACACACAGTGGGCAGACAATGTCCCAGTCATATCGCTCACTTGGGTCGTACAATTGCTAGAGATGCAAGTAAACCCAAATATTATCCATCCACCCATCCATCAATTTTCAATACCCTGTGCATCCTGTTCAAGATTGCAGGGGTCGGAAGCCGGTCCTGTTCACTATGGGTGCATGCTGGGAAACAATCCAGCAATGTTAAATTATATATATATATATATATATATATATATATATATATATATATATATATATATATATATATATTAAATTATAAACTATTGTTTTCACTTTTTAACTGTATTTTGACACTGGCTATTGTTTCCCTGTGTTTTCATATACAATGAACTTTGAATTACCATCTGTCTTGTATTATATTAATAGGCAAACAGAAATACTAGTGATGGAAGACAGGACATTATGTGTCCATTATTACCATTATTTTCTCCATATACAAAAAACAAACAAAACAAAACGAAAAACAAAAGAAGGGATGATAAAAAAGCTGTCCTGAATACAACAACTGTCAGATCAAGCTGATAGTTAAAAAATGTAAGTGTGCCTGACTGTTTGATGCCCAGACAAACATAAAATCTGACAGGCGATGATTTGAAAATACTATAAAAAATAAACTCACTTGCTGTCAGTCCCATATCTCTAATTCTGTTGGTTTTGAAACATGTATCTACCTACCATCCATCCATACATCCATCCATCCATCCATCCACATTTCAGCCACTTATCCTGGTCGGGGGTATGGGACTGAAGCCCAAAAGCCCATCCCAGACAGCATAGGGTAAATGTAAGTGCTATGGTCTGGATGAGATACCAGTCCATCTCAGACCACACACATACATATACACATACACATATACAAATACAAATCTTATACAATGGACGTTTCAGAAGCAACAACAGAACAGTGTCCAGGTCGCTACATGATGATGGTGGAGGAAAACGTTGCCTGACTCACTCCTCCATAGTAACCCAGGGTGGCTCGATCATGTTCAGATCCGGTGACTGTGCAGGTCATGGGAGATGTTCAACTTCACTGTCATGTTCATCAAACCACTCTGTCACCAGTCTTGCTGTGTGTATTGGTGCATTACCACAGCACCACCTTCAGGGTACAATGTTTGAAGCATTGGGTGAACATGGTCCACTAGAATGGTCCAGTAATCCTTGCCACATTGTATCCTAAAGTTGGTTTTGTGTATCAGAATGATAACGCACCATGTAGCGACCTCGACACTGTTCTGCAAGAGGAATGGCTCAAAATCCCTCTGGCCACTGGTAGGATTTGTATCTGTCATTCCCAAGATGAACTGATGCTGTATTGGTCAGTCTCTGCACAACCGTGTCTACACAATACTAATAAATGACATGCCAAGTAGTGGGCCTAGCGAATGCCATGATACTACAGCCCAAACCAACACTGTTCCACCCCATGCTGCATTCTGGGTATGCAACAGTCCATGTAGTAAGCCTCTTTGGGGCTTTTCCACACCGTAACTCTCTGGGATGTGGAAACGACAGTGAAGGTAGGCTCACCAGAGAACAATACCTGTTTCCCCTTTTCCACAGCACGAGATTTGCCATGCTGGCACCATTGAAACCCATGATTGGCCTTGGTACGAGAGACCAGTAGTTTGGCTATAGTAGCCCCACCATGAATATTGACCCTGTGGAGCTCTTGACAAACAGTTTTGGTAGAGACAGGAGAGTTAAGGTGTTCATTTAATTCTGCAATAAGTTGAACAATTGTGGTTTTATGTTTTATGGACAGAATCCAGGTTAGTACCAGAACATCCCTGTCAAACAGCTTCCTTTGCATCCACAGTTACTCCTATTGGATGTGGTCCATCCTTCCTGGTGGTTTGCTGATATTACCCTGGATATCATGGCTCTCCATGCACCACAAGCACTTGCTGTCCTGGTCACATATGTGTCAGTGAGACATGCACGTACAATTTGTCGTCTTTTGAACCCTGATATGTTGTGTGGAGTGTAATATTTTATGCACAGCTGTTTTATGGCTTCTGATCGTATGCACAATGAAGGACGACTGGCTACCAGGCCGTACATATTTAGGCGCGACACCTCAAGCCCCAGTTTGGCCAGGGTTTCAATTTCATTGTCCAAGCCCTGTATATAAAAAAGTGTTGGCAAAAAGCCCAACTTCCTTGGAAAAACCATTGACAAAATGAAATCAAACTATGTAAAACAAAAACAGATATACAATAAATAAGTAAATAAATATTACTTTTGCTTGTCACTTGCATACGAAGGAAGGAAAACCTAAATGGAACAATTTGCTGTGTTTCGGTAATACAGTATGGCAAAAACGCTTGTACGTAAAGTGCATGCAATGAAACATAATATTTCAGGACAAACTGAGTTAGCTTTAACTTAATGTAGATCCTAGTCACTTATGACACATAATGAAGCTATTTGTGACCCACTGTGTGGTCCAGCACCCCTGTAAAAACTTGGTGAAGGACCAGAGCAGGACCAGACTGAAGAGTTGGTATGGAGGCTATGAAGAATCACCTGTGTGCTTCTGGATTCAGGGAGAATGGAAGCCACACTAAGACAGCCCAGGTATATATCTGTATTGCTGCTCATTGGTGTTTGCCAGCTTGTTTTTAGACTTTCAGGTTATTTTTTCCACCACTGGTCATGTACCAGAAAGGTGACATGGAATCTATCAGCTGGCATCCCCCCAGCCATCAAAGCCATGCTCCCTAAATGGAGCGATGTCTCGATGCGTCCTCCTAGGAATTCCCAACATTCCAATACTCCATGCTTATCATGTCACCGTGCAAACCGGGCTGGTTAATGCTGATGCCAGCAATGTGCTCCACCCATTCGGGCACTGAAGAAGACACCAGGCTTTTTGGAGTGCTCCCTGGCACTCACCAATGGGCACATTGGACTGAACCGGAGACCCCACTTCTGACTGTCGTGTCTCAAGAGTGTCTCTCCAGCTGGCTTTTGATTACTGATTGCAGTAGCAGAAACAAAGAGAGACTGTTATATGCACTGCTCCAGTGCCAATGCTCGATTTTGTAATCAAAGAGGGGAGAAAAATGGCTTACGTGGTGTTCACCCTGAAACAGATATGCTCTTCAAAGACCACAATGCGAAACAAATCACTTCCTTTCACCAAAAAAAACCTCATTAAAACCGAAAATACATCCTCCACATATATCTTGGTACATCAGCACCATTTTTTTGTCTATCCTATACATCATGCCATAGATGACTGGTCAACAGTGGAAAGAATGTCTAACTGATGTTGAAAAGAAGTAGAAATTGTACTAAAACTAAGAAAATCGTAAGGGAAAAGAGTGAATAGCACCTCTAATTGGTCTTAGTTTTCCTATTGTCAATAACACTTAGACATTGGGGAGACTCTATAATCATGTTACGTCGTGTTTTGAGGAGATATTTATGGCGCACCGGTTCAAGAATTCTTTCTTGGCAGGAAAAAGGCTCGTGGTGGCCACACTCCAAGCCCCTTAGAGGAAGGTTGTTTTCCTATTAACAATGCCGAAGAAACATGTCGAAATAATGCCTCTGATCCCATCTTTTCAAATGACTTATAGTTGTGTCTCTACAAATAACATAAACGAAGCTGGTACACTTGGTTATCTCCACACTGGTGTTGGTTTGCTTGCTCACTACGCACATACAAATTAATCATAGCCTGGCTCCATGGACCGGGGCCAAACATCACCAAGCTTGGTCAATGTCGTGCAAATTGTCCTCTAACACTTCTTCATGGGCTATTGACCATTGACCTCCCTTGGAAAGCAGGAAACTACCTGCCCTTTCCCCACTCCATAAAACACCCTGCAAGCTCAGGTGTCAAAGCCACAAAAAGGAGCAGCAGTGTGGGGGTGCGGCATGGATAAGAAGGTGCTGCTGTACAGAGGACATGTGTATGCAGTCCTAAAATTGTTCCAAAGCACACAATACCGACCCTGAACTGCTTCAATAAAAAAAAAAAACAATGATTATACAAACGAAGTACAGAGTAGCAGTGCTGGAGGGTGTACTTGCGAGGGTGTATATTATCAAAGTAAATAATTTAATAACACAACACATTCTGATCTACATTGTCTGCGTGTCAGATGCTGCTGTCTTTCTAACAAAAAGACAATGGTGACAAACCCATAAAGGAATGAAAAAGAAAAAGAGAAAACTGAAAAATACTGTATGAACAGTGAATACACACATCAATTTCAGACTGAATTTTATATGCTTTTGCAGCACTATATGCAATAACATATGTGTACGAATTAACCTTGAATCGTATCATCTGCTGGTAAAGTATCCTTGTTTAGGCATGGAATATTTCTGAGGTAATTATGACATATTTTACACAAATCCTACAAGCTCCTACTTCATACCTGGAAGCCATTCAGTAGATAGTTTAAATCATGCAGCTTTTGTTTTGAGGTCTGTACTGATAAGACTGGTAGGAACCCACACTAGGGCTCAGCCAATCAGATGCTGAGACATTCATCGAGGATTCTGTCAGCGATAAGCTGCTGACTTCCCGTCTCCTCAAAAATCCCACTAGTGGGCATCTTGATGACTGACTGCCGAGCCAAGGTTTGGCCTTACAGGCCTCTTCATTCCGAGCAACTAGCCATCAACGGGAGCTCCTGACAGAACCCAGAAGACCCAGCACTACTGCAAATGACCTCTCTAAGCAACGGCAACAACAACCACAACAGTCAAGGCCATCCTCCTTGGGAGTGATATACGGGGCGGATGGGGGGGGGGGGGGGGGGGTCCAGGTTGCTACATCCACAGTCTCAAAAGAACAAAAACGTTTATGTAAAAAAAAAAAAAAAAAGTCAACACTGTATAAATAGTGTAGCGCTTGGAATCGTTCGTCACATTTTTGGCATTCAGACAAGTACTCCATCAGCATACCATAAAAGGTAAGTCTGTTAACATGGGGGAGAGAAGATTTGCCCCTGATTGCACCCCCCATCCACCCACCCCACAGTCCCATTCCACTCAATGCTGCCACCCCCTCCCGAAGAGGTAGCGGTGACGAGCTGCTTGGATGCCAGTCTGTGTTGGGCGAAGAGAAGCAGGGTTCTGGAGAGTGTGTGTGAGATAAGGCAGCGAAAGCGTTCCTCAGATACGGCCCCCTGTCCCCAGAGGAGAAGGCAGCAGCCGTGTTAAAGCTGGCTTCACGTTAATCACATCGCTCGATTTGCTCAGATGATGATGGTATCCAAAGCAATTTTAATAATTCGGTTGCACACACGTGCACAACTGCACTCACCATTGCATGCAATTTAATAACCAGATATTTACAGAAGCAATTTGGAGCTGTCTCTCGCTCGAGGGTACAGAAGGAAGCTAAAATCACATGCATGTACTGCCATACTTATGGTGTCCAGCTCCACAAAATGCTAAAATGCTTACATATTTATAATTTTATGATCTCAGCAATAAAAAGGGTCATATTTGCTGGATAAGCCAGTTAAAGTTTAATCCTAACATAAAAGGCAATAGCATTTTGTGTTTTATGGCACAAAAGCTGAAGAGTTGCTTAAAAAAAGTCTGCAAGGTTTATGCCAATAGCTTGGAAGATCTGTCTTCTGGGTGAGTCTTTAGTGTCTTTGCGTGAAGGTCCCGAATGGTAAAGCACAGACCATAACAGGAGGAACTACACTAAAAATCAGCAGTAAATTAATGCAGCTTAGGTTTAATCCTCAGAAATAAATGGAAGGATATTTCCAAATTTTGAGACTTTACCCACTCAACTTTTAGATTTGTGCAGAACTGCAACTGTGACAGACACCCAGTGCCACGCTGAGTGTGCCAACTTCTGGCTGAACCGCAAACCATCTTGGGTTAGAGCCCCAGGAGTATCACTGTGTTGTGAATTAGACTAACATCGAGTAACATTCTTCATCTCAAATATACAGATAAAAGTTATAAAGCACTATTTTTATATTTTGCAACTGCCTGCTTCCTTATGTTCCCAATGTCACATAATTGGACCAAATTGGCTACACACATATTAAGACTGATGAAGTAATAAAATACCATCAGTCCAACTGCTTATCCAGTACAACAATATGGGGTTAATGGTCAAACATTTGACACACTTTTACACTAAATACTACTATTACTACTACTACTACTGATAATAATGGCAATAATAATAATAATAATAATAATAATAATCATAATAATAATAATCATAATCACAATCATAATCACAATCATAATCATAATAATGATAATAATACTGTGTAATGTCCATTTACTGTATATGTGTCTTACTAGGCAGCTGACACGAAAGACAAAGAAATAGGAGAATAAGTAGTTTTTGTTATTTTAAAATCGGCATACAACATAATTTCTTCAAAAGAAAAAAACAAGGGCTACCTTTTAAATAAAATAAAATAATATAAAAGGTTATATTTTGTGGTATTAACAAAAACAAAACACCATGACCATGTGGTGTAGACTGCCGCAAGTCTGACATTATGTATTTTTTCTCTCATGTAGCTGATGGGGCAGCATAGTAGCTTGTACAACACTGATATAATCTGAAGGCTTTTCTTTTTTGTATACAATTGTACTCTTTTGAAGTACTTTCAAATAATATCAGTGCCACGTCATCCAATGTCCCACAAGAACAACTTGAGTGAAAATAACCACTGCAAGACCGAAGGCAACCTTCTTGAAATACAAGAAAGATTTTAAGCCTGCATGACTAACTCATATATTGTATAAAAATGTCTTTTTTTTCGTTATAGGGCAAATGGTGATGTGTACCTAATTCTAATGTAATGCTGATTGACAACAGTAATGTAATACTTAAACTTACATAGGCAGTTGAACAGTGTCAGCTTATCTCCAGAAGCCCAGTACCTGCTTAAAGTCGACAGGAGGAAGCAGCCTAAGGGCAATACGGAAGCTTGGAATGATAGATTGAGACCTGAGCTCTCTTGGTTCATCTGAATGCACCAGGCAATGTAATTTAATACTGTCAGTAGTAGGCTGCATAATGCTGGAATGGCTAATTACAAGAGCATAATTCTGTTATATTGCTGCAAGTTCCAGAACCGAAACTGCTGCATTTAACAAAGATTGGTCTAGCATAATTTGTCTTGAAATCAATATATTAATATAAAATTCAGTATTATAGTAGTCTTTATATTAACTGGCGCAGCACGGTGGTGCAGTGGTTAGCACTGTTGCCTCTCATCTCTGGGCCCAGGGCCCCCTGTGTGTGGAGTTTGCATGTTCTCCCCGTGTGATCGTGGGGTTTCCTCATGGTACTCCAGTTCCCCCCACAGTCCAAAAACATGCTGCACTTAATTAGACTTGAAAAATTAGCCACAGGATTGCATGTGTGAGTGAGTGGTGTGTGTGAGTGTGCCCTGCAATGAGTTGGTGCCCCAGGCTCCAGACCCCCATGTACCTGAATGGGACAAAGTGGTTTCAGAAAATGGATGGATTTATAATAACCAATCACAAATGAGAATTAATTATTTTTTATAACACATAATCATATCTGTGCAAGACCTGAAATACAGTATATGAAGATGAATACTCCTCACTCAAATAACTAAATAGCATTTTGGTGTTTGACTTAATTGAGTGATGTGTACGGTAGTAGTTCTGAAGTGGTGCTCAGCTACATGTATCATGGAACAGCATGAAGAAGAATGCAGCTCGAAATTCTAATTCAGCGATGCATAGAGAGGCACGCACGTGAGAAGAACGGAATTAGAAAGAGTGGCAGACAGGGTATTACCATAAATATGATTACTAAAAAAATACAACAAATAAAAGTTCATTGTAAAAGCCTTAATAATGCTGTTGTCATGATCCAGGCGCAGTAAAACAAATCTGCTTATTAAAACCTGAACCTTAAGGCTAATAAACGATAAAAAAGAACACTGCTTCAGATGGTTGGACCAAACCCCTTAACATAAAAGTTACCCCAATTTAAACTTTTCTGAATTGGAAACTCCTATGATGCTTTTTACAGATTTCTCTCCAAGTAAGCCTTATGTCACGTACACACATAAACAAACAAACAGAAAAATAGATAAAAACAAGCAAATAAACAAACAAACAAAAAGCGATGCTTAGAAAGTGGAGGTGGAGAGCAGTTACCATCGCTTAGGCAAACCCTAAGCGTGCATTTTGCTTACTCAGGAACAGACCCTAGCAGCCGTTCCACTGACAGGAGTGGCGTACTTCATAGGCCCTGAGGCTCAGCGTAAAGAGCGCTGAGCGCTGACCTTACTCCACGAGGGAGCAGCACCAGACAAAACAATTACGCTTCGCTCTGGCACAGGAAACTGACATGACTTTTAAGCCAGCAGGGAAGCGTAGAGAGAGGGGCTGAGGGTGTGGGTGGTTAGAGTGGGGGGGTGGGTTTGTACGGGCCACTCAGAGTGAATCCAAGCTTCCAGTGCTGTCCCGCACTCATCAGGTGTCTCGCACTCCTTGACAGTTCCCTCTTGGCAAACGCTGCAGTCTATTGTCAATAGAGGGCCATTGAGAAGATGGCTGAGGAGCCCGAAGCACAATATATTGGTCTCACAGTGAATACACACTGAAATTGCAGATACAGCTGTCACTTATCGTATTCTGTATACAATCCACAGCCATTATTTCCTTATGTTTCTGATAGCTTATTTCATTCTTTATATTCTATGTTTACTTACCATTTAAACTACAGGTATCCATCGACTCATGTCCTAATGAGCCAATGTCCAATGGCATTTATAGGTAAGGTCAAAATAAGATATATATCCATCCATCCATCCATCCATTTTTCAAACCGCTTATCCTACTGGGTTGCGGGGGGTCCGGAGCCTATCCCGGAAGCAATGGGCACGAGGCAGAGAACAACCCAGAATGGGGGGCCAGCCCATCACAGGGCACACTCACACACCATTCACTCTCACATGCACTCCTATGGGCTATTTAGCAAGTCCAATTAGCCTCAGCATGTCTTTGGACTGTGGGGGGAAACCGGAGTACCCGGAGGAAACCTAAGATATATATAAAAGAACTATAAAAACTCCAAAATTATCTAAATTTTCAGTCGAACGGTCTAATCCTCTCTCTTTCAGCCGTTGATTGAACATTTAGAAAATTGAAGAGTTTTTACAGATCTTTTTAGGAGCTGACAGTTGTAGTGTTCTTTTTATCATTTATTACCCTTAAGGTTCAGGTTTCAAGAAGGCAACGTCCCTAGCTGCTAGACCAAATAAGACCTCAGTTGGTTTCTCCTTCTCTACCTAGTGCTGCTACTGGTTTTCCTGCTGTGCCGCATCCCAGAATGCAAGGCACACCTGGGTATAGGAACGGTTTAGCTCAAACCCGTGGAGTACCCCCGGAAGTTGGGTTGGATTGTGGTCGCATCATGTTCACACCACAAACAAACCGCTCCAGAGTTTGTTTGGGACTGGACCGAGACCACCTCCTCTCAAATATCTCAGTCTGATTGTGTGGGTCTGTACCCAAGTGCTCAAACGAATCGTACTAAGGGAGAAATCAAACCAGGGTATGTTTTAACTGGACTAAAAAGTGCTCGTTAGTCCGTGCTAGTTACATTTCATTCGATTGCAAACTACTAGGGAGTTGCATACAGTCACAGCTTGCTGAATGGTAAACCACAAGCACCTCGCTAACTTGATGGTTATGCAGAAGGGCAGAAAAAAGAGATGTCAAGGAGCAGATGGAATTATTTTGGAAGCCCAATTACTTTTAATGGATCGATCAATAAATTTTTTTGCTTGGTTCTCCATATTTCTGCATTGGAAAATTTGATCGCTAACCAATATTTTTTGTCTAATATTGCCGGCCCTGGCTGTGAAACTTGCCAGCACTTATTAGCGGGATAACATAATATAATTTTTTATTCTGTGGAAAACGAAAGATCGATCTGCTTGTTAGATTTAACAGGAGTCATAAAAAAAGTTTATTTATAAGAAAATAAATAAATAAAAGGCTGTGTCCCGTTTTGATCACAACCAATCCGCCCAACAAATAACAAATAACAAAAAACGACTTATTTATTCTCACTTGTTTTGGTTAAACTTAAAAAGATTTTGTGTCCCCCATGGTTATTTAGCATAAAGGTCCCAGTTCCTGAAATATGGTGTGAAAGCAACACACAAAATCGCCCAGGACCATTAAAAGTTCCCCTTGGAGACAGTGCAGGGACTTGTAAACCGGGACCAGGTTCTGGAACTTCAGTGTAAAAGTGCCTATTACTTACTGTAGAGTACTCTGTGTATACTACAGTACTGTATGTAATATCTTGCCTCTCCCCTATAATTACTGAAATACAATCAAACTGACCTGTGTCCTGTGGTCATGATCCCAAATGCAGATGCAAGTCAAAAGATACCCAGGATTGCCAAATTCGCTCAGCTGGCTGGCGTGAAATTTTCAATTCGAGACAAGTCTGCACCTTTTTTTACATGTATGTAACAGTTTTATTACCTTGTAAATAGTCTGTAGGGTTTGCAAACTACCTCAGTACTTTTGATGTAGCTAATTTTACGTTTATAATGAAATATAGATGTGCCGTAAGATTTCTGGCAAGAGCATGAGTCAGAAAGCGTGAGTGTCACATCAGATGTGTCAGAGTTGGCAGCTCTGGATACCTGGATATACAGTATATATGTAAGTTTACTCATTGAGGTAATTTACTTGTTTACTCATCCTGATTACTGAATACAGGTCTACTTTTATATTTTTAAATTTGAGTTGATCCTGGATTGCTTAGGTAGTGTTTATATCATGAATGCATATATGCACGACACAAACAATTATCATTAAAAGATTACTGATGACAGAAAGTCATTAATATTAGCAATACAAAGTATCAGAGGATTGATAAATCCCTCGTGTTGTGGTCCTGGTTGGAATCGGCGAGCCTGTGCAGATCTAGGGAATAGCTTGACGCTAGTGGGTGAAAATGCCCAACAAAAACGAGAGATCAGCTGTGCTGCCTGTTCTGGTTTTAGCAAACCTCTCTGCGCAAAGAAAATGTACATTCCAAAAACAGCCAATGCAAAAATTGGAGTAAATAGGCAGCCAAATTGGAAAAACAGTGAGGAGAGTGAGAAGTGATGAGGGTTAGAGTGAGGCTATAAAACTTCCTGGAAAGCTAAAGGGAACAGATGCAATTAGGCAGGTTGGCGTCTGTTTTTATTTGTCGAGGGACTGGGTCAAGGAACCCGAGTAACCTTGTAAATTTGAATTCTTATTGCACTAATGTCTCACATTCACTAGATGGCTCAAAAAACCCCTTGGGGAGGAGTGCGTGTGGGGGGCGGTGGCCGCTTCCCTGGGAATCAGCAGCAAACGATGCAATTAGCGATGCACTAAAGCACAGAAACGCATCACCTGGATCTTTCACTGGAGAGTATCCGGCAGCAGGAAAGGGCAGAGAAGCTGGTGCTAAACAAAGACTCTGCTTATTAATACAGTAAGCTGTGTGAGAAGCAAGGCACCCTTATTGTCAAGCAACTTGCTGTTAGATAACATTTATGCTAAAGATGGCCTACAGCAGCAGTAAAATTAGTCTTGAAATGTTAACAGAGGCTTACAAGGCTGAGTTTCAGTCTCCAGCAATTTCTGTTTAATATCGTGCACACATATCGAATCTTAGTTTGTATAACATTTTACAAATAATGTAAAATTGTGAATTGCGTACAGCTAAAGTAGTGAGCTTTATGACTAAAACATTAGTTTCCGAATACATGAATGTCACAAGGGACAGAAGTGAAAATCTATTTATTTATTTATTGCTGAACAGAGAACTTCTGATGCTGGAAAAACAAAATGTCAGCTCATTGCCATTTCTAAGGTAATAAAGCAGAAAACAGGTTTTGGTTTACAAATGCAGCTGTAGCAAACCCATAACCGGACGTATATTCTGAATCAACTCCTAAGAGTGTTTGTATAAGTGAAAAAACATCCTATTGTTCAAGGAACTGCATCAGATTTACAGTCTAAGCATTTTCTCTTGCTGTTTTCTAAGGTCATAATAGTCAGGACTGTACAGCGTTTGTCGAACAAATAACCCAATGATATTCTGTGATGCAGGGGGGTTGAACTAACATGATACTAACAGATACGTTTGGGCTAAAATAAATGATAAACAGCTGATGAGGTTTCAGGTCGAGGTACACTGAAAGACTGAAACACTGATCCATGGTAGTCCTTAAATAAGTGTCATATATTATCCTGACATCAGGCCCAGCCTCTGGCAGTATTATTTCAGAATGAGAGGGATCGAACATCACTGCCTCATTCCTCTTTCCTTGTAACAAAGTAAAAACCATTTTTATCTGCTGCCAAGGAAAGAGTTCACAGGCCATTAGGCTGGAAGACAGAAGGAGCAGCTCCTGCGATCTGTTTTGCCAAAGACCACAATAAGAATGCTATAGAGAAGGATAGAGTAGTGGCGGCTGTTTCTTTTTCTATCCTCAAAATCATGCCTGCTTTCTTGACAAATGTGTAGTAAGTTTTAGTTGAAACGCTTCTTGGACTATGCACTGCGACCAAGCGGAATCAATCACCCATACCTGAGGCCCAGATGCTCCACTCCTACACAGTTCCTCAAAGCGGTTTATGGGACATTTTTGGACAAATTACCAAGCATTCTGGCTAAAAATCTCCTCAGTACATCAGTATGTTTTTACCAAGATTAATCTGACAAAGGCCATGGTGAAAATCCAATGACAGGACTTTCTTTGGCAAAACCAGGATCACTTTATCTTTAGCTCTTACTGCTGAGTTTTATAACTAGAAAATACTCATGCATTGCCTAACATTTTAGAGTTAAGCAGGAACAAACACGATAACCATAAAGTACAAGGCTTCTGTCTTCATGAACCCGGATCTTTCTGGCCAAGATGACCAGGCCTTGTGTGACATTGGCACACTGCCTCTGAGAGCGACTGGCACCCACCTGCTCGTGGTACTCGATGCCCATGCTGAGCGTGTTGATGAGGATGGCGATCATGATGCCCCGGCCGAAGTATTTGCTGTCCACAATTTTGCGGAAAGTCTCACACACGAGTCTCCAGAAAAGTAGCACTTTTCTTGCCCGTAGACCTAACTTCACTCTGGTAGACCCCCCTTTCTGGTTAGGGTCCCGGCGATCACGATAATGCATGTCTTGAGTGAACTCATATATGCCTTCGCTGTCCGAGTCGGCGGTCTCATTCCCATCTGTGCCTTCTGAGTCCAGACTTGTGGATTTTAGGCAGTAAGGGCAGCTCTCGGGGTCAAAGGTCAGATTGGTGTCCTGGCTGATGCCGCAGTTAGCTGTAGCCAGCTTGCAGGAGACCCTTCCTGCACGAGGTAATAAATGGAAAATCAGTTATTTGAAGTCAAGCTCTCAGCTATTTTGAAGAATCAATAAAACTGCGTTAATTGGCTTCTGTGGTTCCCTGGATAGATAAACAGCATGAGAAAATCATTATTGACCAGGGCATTTTAAATCCAGTGAACAGAAAACTGTTAGGCATTTTCAAATCAAATAACCAGATAGATCACTTTGATGTGGTCTGACAGTACATTTAGTCTGATTCATTCTGCATTTCATGCATACTCATTACCTTCATTATATTTGCCCTCTTTACTATAAAATGTTATCTGCTGCAAATTATTTATAATTTCAAGCAGTGATTCCTACAGATATAACACTATAAAAATAATATTAAACTTTTAGTTGAATTCCCGTTGACAGAAGACTGTGACTTCAGACTTAATGTGTTGAAAACCCATTATATGATGACAGTCACCAACTGATGCAACAGGTTTGTGACTGGTTCTGACTGGATGCTCTTTTTCATGGGGCAGACACCTGTTGTCTTTTACTCACTATCCATTTAGACTATTGTTACCCTAAACTGTGGTGCATTAGTAAGTGCTACAATTGGTTGACTGTGTGTTAAGTGCTTTGGGCCAAACTTTGGGATTATATAAAAATAAATTGAATTGAAGTGGATGTGATTTACAGTAATCCCGATCACCATGGGCTTTGAAGTTTTATTGGTTCCATCCCTATTAATGATTTGTTACTGTAACTTGGGATATTTACCTATGGGACTGTGTGCCTCTATGAGACACTGTGTACTGTTTACAGATGGAGGTGGGATGTTGAGGTTGGTAACTGTGAAGGCACCACAGCTACTGGTCATAGCATCGACGGGCATCATCTCCCTTAGATGCTCCTGAGGAGAGGAGGGGTACAGGGTAGGATAGTTTTTTGGAGCTACTGGCATGGCTCCAGGCACAGAGTTCCTCTTGAAGCCATGCAGCGCAGGGTTAGTAGCTGGGGCAGTAGAGGACACTGAACAGAGTACGGGTTCGAGGTGACAGTCGGCGTGGTAGATACTGTGAACTGAACCAGCACTGCCGGCCATGGGAGGGGCAGTTGTGGCGGAGGTGGAAAGGGTTGAGCTGGGAAGCAGGGGCAGGGGGCCCGGTGAGGCAAGGCGCCTGCTGCCATTGGTCACAGATCCGCTCTCCACATCCCGGGGCTCCAGGCTGGCTCTGTCAGCCCTAACGCTGCCATTGCCCAAGTGGTAGTGGTGATGATGGTGGTGGTGGTGGTGCACCAGGTGGTGAATGGAGCCCGGTTGCCTTGTGCGACGGCTTCTTTTGTGCTGGGGAGGCTCCGGGACGGGGGAGGTGCAGACCCGTAGCCCGGCCCGGCGTGCGGCTGCCCGGGAGAGATGGGCCAGCTGCCGGCTGCCCTTTCTCACCACGTGGACTAGGTACTTGAGCAGCTCGTCGTAGCAGCTGCCCGGCTCTGAGAAGCTAGCCAAGGTGCTGGCGTTGGACATGAAGCGAACGCGCTGCTCCTTCATCAGCTGGCTCTCCCGCTGCTTGGTCTCTGAGAATTGAGTGGCAATGACGACCAGGCACAGGTTTATCATGAAGAAGGAGCCCACCTGAGCAGGGAGAGAGGAAGCCACAGCCCTGTTTAAGTCATGGGCAGTTTATTTATATAGTCATACATATGACAACTGTGCTCACATCTAACAGATCTGTTAAGGCAGTGTTTCCCAACCCAGTCCTCGGGGAACCACGGTTTTGCTCCCTCCCACCTCCCAGCCAATCAGGAACACCGAATACCTGGTACAGGTGCACTGGGAGCTGAAAGAAAGCAGAAACGTGGACTGTCCAGGGTTCCCCGAGGACTGGGTTGGGAAACACTGTGTTAAGCCACTCAACTGGCACATGAAAGTTGACACATCCCAAAAACGGAGAGTGTGACATAGTTGGGAGACTAAGAAATTAAGAGAAAAATCTTTTCAAAGATCCTCCAGGCTAATTAAGCTATCATTTTAACTGAACGGACTGTAGGAGTAGATTAGCATTCTTCATCATGTTGAATGTATTTGGCATTGCCAATGAAAGCTCTCACCTCTGCCACATACCGCCTCTGAAACTGTAAGCTGTGTAAGCTGTGGAAAGTTATAACTCAAATAATCGGAGTCAACTACTCCTGCACTGTCCCAGTGCAGCTTTCCTTTATCTTATCCTACTGAATAGTCAGACACCAACTGCACCCCCTTTGTTGATAGGGAGTAATCTCATGCCCCGGATAGTGTGCTACACAATATAACAGGGTTTCTCAATCCGGTCCTCAGGGACCCACAGACAGTCCATGTTTTTGCTCCCTCCGAGCTCCCTGCCAGACGATCCACGTTTTTGTGACTGTCTGGCAGGGAGCTTAGAGGGAGCAAAAACACGTACTGACTGTGGGTCTCCAAGGACTGGACTGGGAAGCTTTGCAGTATACAATTAAAGCAGAATCAACAAATATTCTATTCTATTCTATTCTATTCTATTCTATTCTATTCTATTCAGTTTATTTTTATAAAGTACCTTTTACAACAGAGTCACCCCAAGGCACTTTACACATAGGTGAATATAGTAAAATATAATGCTATTCATTGGCAACCTGAAAATATGAATCTGCCAGTGTGTGTGATGTGATGCTCATCATACATGGACCCTTTCGCCTGGGGCTTAAGCCTTGGTCTGCAAGTGATACAGCACTTACTATGATCAGGAGGATGAAGTAGATAAAATTGTAGAAGGAGTGTGCATCCATCACAAAGTACATAATATCAACCCATCCCTCCAGAGTGATCACCTTCAAAAAGAGAGAAAGACATGAAGACAGGGTAAGCGTCTCTTCTTCCAGCAATTATATCTCCTCTATACCAACAAACAGAACATGCAGATGTGACTGTTTCTTAGGTTGGCAAAGGGAGTGTTTCAGCTGATCCTGGGACAGCGGCATGTTTATAAGCCTTGCAGTACAGCTCAGATTCTGCCCCAGCTGCTAAGTGGCTAGTAAACCCACCGTGGCACTAAGGAGACACTTGTGCCTCATGTTGTATCTGCAACTGATGGACAGGGAGAGGGGGAGGGGGCGGACTTAAAGGGAAAAAAAGAAACATTCTTTTTTCTGTAATTTACAAGATGTTACTGAGTGTGAAACCAAGATGAAAAGCTGTCAGACAGCTAATTGATTTCAGAGGCAGCGAATTAAGTGCCGAGTGAGGGGAGCAGGCTATTGGCAGCTCGCAGCTGCGAGATTAAGTGCTCACGTACCTCCCAGTACTCAGGACATGACAGCTTTAGAAACAAATTTCAGTTTTGAGCTTCCCGAAGGGGAAACAAGCAATGAAAACGCATTACCCTTAAATGCAGTAATTACAGCTAACAATAAGCCTTAAAGTTTGGAAAAGACAAGTCTAATGCTTTAATCATACATGCCATAGTTGATTTATTTTTATTTTTGTATTTGATCTGTTAGCAGATGCACTGCAGAACAAGTTCCATATCCAATTTAAATACCGATAAGAATAAAGATAACTAAGTGATATTTAGTCGCTAATAGAACATGACAATTAAAAGACATGCATATGTCACGGAGCAATTATTAAAATTATAATTGGAGACGATCAGCAGCTTGTCTTGGTTTTCGCCATGCAGGCAAATCACTTGTGTGTGAATTCACCTCCCTCCCTACACCTCGGGCACTGCTAAGCATTGGGTCGAACTGGAACCGGCAGCAGTCTGCCGGGCCTCACCAGCTAGATCGCCATGGTTACCATGAACATGGTCTGTGACTGTTCTGTGGGAACCTGACATTGTTTTACAGTGCGTCTTCAGATTTGCACCAGCATTAGAAAATGTGTCTAGAAATGCCGTACGAGGCCCGGAAGGAAAAGAGCCAGGTCTTTAAATTCATTCACGTTCCAGAATGCCACCAACATAAGTTCTCTTCCCTCTGGTTTCACTGGTACAGGTTGCTTGCACTGGAGAGCAGTTCTCTAACGCCTGATCATTTTCTTGGCTTCACGGCTTACACTAATGCTCCCTGCATTATGGAATCCGGATGTTTCTCCTTCCCTACGTTACTCTTTGATTCGCTAGGCTGACATCATCCTCGGGACAGTTCCTCGTGACATATTAGTAATTTCCAGAGCTAATGTCACTGGGCTGCCTGCCAAATGTATCCAAAAAAATACTCTTCATCTTATAAGACATCTTGCAGGCTGAAAATAATTTATTCAAGGTGCTGTCTGCTTAAACAACAAGAGTGGTTTGGAACGAGTAACCAGAATAATATTAATTATATTTTCAAACTCATGCTGATGGCTCTCGTTGTAATCAGTGTAAAGTTGGTGTAATCAATCTTTTTTTGCCGATAATGCGATTTTTATAGTAATCACTAGTGTATTTCCACAGTTCATATCAATGTTTTTACCACTAATAAGAGGCAGAGACCTATGCATAACAAAAATGAATGCTGTTGCTCCATTTATATTGAATAGCAGTATCTGGAAAACACAAGGATAATATTTTACTACAGAAACAATTAATTAGTGGCAAATAACGCCAGGCACTATAAGAGATTATGTTTCATTAGAGAAGAATTAAAAAATTAAGGGAAGCTGATTCACTTCAGCAAAAAAAAACCAACTGCTACACAGTAAAAATAATGGGAGAACAGTGGTTTCTGTGGGGTGCTACAACTGCAAACAACACAATTCTTAAGCTCAGCTCAGATTTTTATTCTGTCACATTAATGTTCATGGTTGCACATCTTGAAAGCCGAAGTCAGCATGAATTAAGTAAAACCCGTTGATTTTTTTAAAGCAAAACTGACCATGGCATATATTGTGATCTGTCATCTGGAAGTAGACAACAAGCATTGTTTTATTCAAGAATAAAGTTATCGCTCTGTAAATTACCCATGACTAATGAATTTAATTTTGTTTAGTGCACTGGAGATAATGATGACTGAAGATAAAATGCTCTTAATTCCATTCATTTCCTAGTCATTGACTATATCTGAATGATTTTCAGTTAATGTGTCATTTTTTTGACACCAGATCAATAACTCTTATACTCTTAAGATCAATAACGCCTTATATCTGTAATAAAAACTCGAAACTTAGACATTTTGAAGAGAGTCAGAGTTTCCATTCTCCATTTAAACATCTCTTTAAGAGACCAGATGAAAGGAAGCATTCAAAAATATCCCCAGTTTACCATCCAGTGATAAAATTGATCAGATATAAAAAAAAAACCTTCAATAACTTCTTAGATAATTGTCTATACGCATCCGAGACCAAGAACAGGAGCAAATCAGAAAATCTCAACGAACGAACAAACAAACAAGCAAAACAAATAAATACATTGTAGGTAACAGATGGATATAAAGGTTGAATATTCCAATGAAGTGGCTGCGGCTCACCTGAAAGATGGCGATCCAGGCATAGCCGATGTTGTCAAAGTTGATAGCGCCCTTGAATGGGTTAACGTCGCCGGCGGAGCAGTTAGTGTAGTAGCGGTTCCAGTTAACACAGGTGGTGTTGTCGGTGTTGTTGTAGGCCGTGTGGTCCAGCTGGCACTGCACACCCTCCTCGTGCAGTGTGGGCACCGAGCTGCACAGGCGCATGCCATTCTCACGCGGCTGCGAGCAGATGAATGGGTTCTCGTCGTCGTTCTCCGTGTGGTAGTAGCTGTACAGGTCCAGAGACAAGGGGCTGGGGGGGGGGGGCGGGGGGAGCACACATGCATTCATGATTCTGCAACACTATAAGACCCAATATCGCCATTAAACATGAGATATTATGTAACTGCCCAAACTTACAATCCATTCATAAATAAATCATGCTACTAAAGCAAAACTGGGGGAAGTTTAAGTAAAAATATAAGCCTCCTTGGTACTCTGGTTTCTTAAACGATAAGACACTCTGTGAGTACTACACATACAAAAACTACAGCCCCATTTAATTAACTTTGTCCGGCACAATGGTACTGTTCGAACAAACCCTCGGCTTTGGACCTCGGTTTTAGCAGCATGCCAACCTGACAGCAGAAAAAATCACTGCTGACTGCAGCAGAGAGGCTGCCCGGTGTGGTCCCTCGCTAATGGCACACATCCCTGACTGACGATAATTGGGGTGTCTGTCAACACAGATTCTATTCACTGCGAAAGTGACTCACTGAATTAACTCTTATAAGTCACTAAGCACACGAGGGGCTTCTACGGCCCATTGGTCCTAATCTCTGAAAAAACTATGACAAACTTCAGAAATATGCACTTAATAATACCACAATATATCGGGTTCGATTTTCATGCTGTATTCCACTTCTTCATTCCATATCATCTTCTATTCAGATCAGATCATCCCAATTTCTGATCACTTCTTATGCAAAGCAATAATTATGATAATCGAGATCATTAATTCATTCATTTAGTTTCTTCACTGTGCCCATCACCAGAGATTATCGGCTCACTCCTTCCAGTTTGCGAAAAAAGTGACAAAAGATGGAGGAAACAATATGCCTCACATTGTATTATTACTTAGGATGACCTCCCCACACCAGTGCTGACTGGAAGAGACTGTTTCATTTACTAGTTACCTTGACTTACCATAAAAACTCTTGCTTCAGGGTCAGGATGAAGCTGGAATGTTCCTGTCTTGTTATTTTAAGGACTGACACCAAAGCCTGAAATGCTACTTCAATGCTCACAGGGCACCTGCTCCACTAATTGAAATACATACGCCTGTGGCAGGAAATACTGTAGCAGTTAATGTAAGGTAGCCTAGGCTGCTCTTGCAGGAAGTAACTAAAGCTGTTACACTGTATACAGGTAAAATTAGGTGAAATGCGTCAGGGAAACAAGTAAATGTACTCCAGGATTGAATGTGGCTGTACGACACCCAGTCCTGGTTTCGTTGTCACTTACAGGGTGAAGTTCTCTGGGAGGAAGCAGCGGTTCCGTAGCAGCCCGGCCCACAGCTGCACCCCCACAATGCCGAAGATGAAGAAGACGAAGAAACAAAGGAGCAGAACGTTGCCGAGCATGGGCAGAGTGTCCAGCAGCAACGTCACGAGGATCCGCATGCCTGCAGAGAGGACATCCCTATGACAGCCCGTTCTCCATGCGGTCATATCTTTATACCCACACGCACACAAACGCCTCTTAATGCAACAAAGGAGTAATGAGATGTTTCTTGATTTTTATGCTCGACTGGAATCCACATCATACCGTCTTAATGCTGGAAAAGCTTCCATAAGCCTCAAATCTATCCTGGCAACCATGGACCAGTGTGACGCATCCACACACCCACATAAATGCACAAACGTGCACAAAAGAGGAAATGTCCTCCAGTCAAATATGAGTCGACGTACTGTATATCACCCGTGCTATAATTCCTCACATCTTACAGTCCTACGCACAGATAACACACACCTGTTCGTGAGGTTAATGATACATTCAGAAATGCATATTGCTTTAGTTGGGGCAGGGTAATGTTCCACAAAAGTACCATCAGAGCCATTTGGGTGGGGAACCGGTTACCTCAATCTAAATAACGAACATTGCCTTGCCAGCCAAATGTTCAGAGCACAATAATTGGTGCAGAATCCCAACAGAATGGCTGGCAGCATTGTGCCTTACTCTGACAACCTAAGCGATACAGTCTTCACATTCTGAGGAAAGACTGATAAGGGGGGAAGCACTATCACCGGAGGTAGATACTTAATGAAGAATCTGTTTCCCAAGATATAAATTATCCTAGTGGCTGCTGTGTGTTCTTCTCCAAATATTTCCTATGACAAGCCCCATTGCTAAGTATGTGAACTATGCAGACATTTGACTTTCTATTCTAAATACATGTTTAGAAATGTAAAAGGCCTAATTTCCATGAATTAAGAAGGTGACTGAATGGATTTTTTGTTAAGACTAATACTGAAATTTGAATTCTAAGTAATTCTGTTTCAAAATCAGCTCATTTCCTTAATAACTGAACTGCCATATACTTTATATACTCATAATAATCTCAGCAACAGCCAGACTTTACAACGTAATAATACGGCTCTTGTGACTGAAAACAAGCAAGTTTACGGGTAAAATTTATTTCTGAAAAGAAAACTGGGAGCACACTAAAGGCTGGGAAATTAGATGAATGTGACAGAAAGGCATCTGAAACGCACCACTAAATGAAATCGTTTTAGCAAGCTAAAGACACATTTGGTAGGATTTTATAGCTTTAAATCTCAGGAGGCATCTGGCTGCCGAATCTTGGAATATGTACTGTAGGTCACAATGGATACAAGGGTTACCTGAGTTAGGTACATTTAGCGCTTAAGGATGCCTCTTGATTTGGGAGATCATGGTCTGTCTCTCACCGCAGGCTGTCCTTCGGGAGTTACTAAAGGTCAAAAGCCCGAAATGAACTGAATTTTTACAACCATGGAATTGAAAACTGGATGGCATTATCAGTGTTTATACCATAAAATGCATCATGGGAACCAGTGGGGGGGTCCACATTTAGGGTGTGGTGCAGATATAAAATAGCATCCCATAAGAAACCTACTGGTAATGTAATTAAAGCTGCAGAGATGGGGCTTCAGTTTGGACCACACATTGTCTTCAGGATAGTAGCTACAATATAAAAAGCAATTCCACTGCTGATTGTTGTGAACCGAAAATTCACAAACACTTAGAAACAAATCAGTTGTCACTTGGCACTGTCATGTATGTGCAGATAAATCAAATAAAACAAGTTTTATTGTGGAGAAAAAAAAAATAGATGTGCATCAGCACTGCTGCTGAAGTTGATCAATTGTTAGTTTTGGGCAAATCTACCCAAAAAAGCTGCTCAAGGATTGCAGCACTACCTGGGGAGCTCATCCACCTACCTTTGAATGGGTATATCGCTAAGTAAAATCTCCATGTGACTGAAAAACAAGCCACTTACAGTACAATGGACTTATCAGATCACCAAGTCTCAGATTATTGTATGATTCATGTCTATCACAGTATAGAGAGTCTCACCATGATGAAAATTGCTACAGAAGTTAGATCCAAACAGGCTTTTCATTTGACAGATTTATCAGCTCCTGTGTTTTCACTCCTTACAGTGAAGTACGGTGGGCGAACTCAGCAAAAGATATCTAATTAGTACATTTGATTATTATTTTGGCCAAAGAGCACGTAAAAGCAATTCAAGTTGAGCAGTGGCAATTCATAATTGAAGCCAATAAATATTTCAGGCAAGATATAGTAAAAGCACTCTGTGCCCTGCGAGTTTAAGACTTTCAGTTGCAGTGCAGTAAAGCTTGATCACTTTCAGTCAGAGTAGCACAATCTGTCCCTGTAACCCTCGAGAGCCGATGCTAGCAGATGGAAACACCAAACTGAAATCCGCATAATGCTATTTCATGTGAATCGTGTATTGTTTTTAAGTCAAAGGAAACCAAAATGAAAACCAAGACAGTGATCTCTCAAAATAAACCAAATTCAGCAAAAACTAAAAAAAAAATGTTAGTCAGAGGCTAAGTCAATTATACCTGTTTTTTTTTTTTCTTTTCTTAAGGATGACTGGCACTGGGGCTAAAATACTCAGGGCTAGGTTTAAAATACTCAGGGCTAGGCTAAAAATACTCAGGGATAGGCTTAAAATACTCGGGCTAGGCTTAAAATACTTGGGGCTAGACTTAAAATACTCAGGGCTAGGCTTAAAATACTCGGGGCTAGGCTTAAAATACTCAGGGCTAGGCTTAAAATACTCGGGGCTAGGCATAAAATACTTAGTGAATGGACCTAACGTTTATGTGTTAGCCTATAAAATATCAGAAAGTTAAAAAATCATTGGTGCCCACTCATAGCTACCAGTTCGCGAAACACTTAAATGACTTTTTTGAAACTGGATCTGCTTTTAGTGGGACTAAGCCACTCTGTGTCCACAGGGTTCTGCGCTGACTGGACCTAGGCTGAGGGATGTGTTTTTGGCTCCTTTCTTAAGGGGGTGACCTCACCGCAACTTCACACCGCTCAGGACCACAGCCTTGAACAGACTGAGTCGTCCAGCCCCATCTGTTCCCCAGCTGAGCTTTTAATTCATTAGGCTTCATTGGTGATTGACTTAATTGCTTAAAATTTAGATTTCATGATGATTTTAATTGAAATCACATTAAGCTAAACCTGTTAGCTGGAGACACACTTTCATTTTTCAATACCGCTGAACAAATTTGTTGGTTAAATTAATTGTACCCTTGAAATAAATGACTACATGATTCTAAATGTATTTAGTTTCCCCATTTACATTGTTTATTATTAATTTTGAATTATCCTGCATTTATTTTTTGGAACACTTATGCAACACATGAAATTTTATTAAATGAAAATCCGTAAATATGTTTGGGTAACACCGGTATTTTGGTAACACCGGTATTCCCATCCAGGGTGTCCCCTTATCTTGTGCCCTGTGCTGCCTGGAATCGACTCCAACCCCTTGTGGCCCAGTAATGAAAGATGGACGGATGCAGTGATACCGATGGATGTCGCCATAAATTCTGAAAGAAGCATAAAGCCTTTGATGCATTCGATTGATAGTTCAATCATGCAAAGGAAATTAAAAACTCAGTTGGTCTGAAACAAGGTTACGCCATGTGCCAGAAAGGCCGAGCTTGGACAATTTAGACTTAGAGGACTGTATTGGGCATGTGCACAGCTGTGCAACAAGAGAGATCATTTTCCAGATAAGACGGAAATGAAGGGTACAGCGATCACAGCTAAAGGCACTATTCTTCTTTTGACAACAATAATATACACACGGTATATTTAGTCATTCCTCTGCCATAAACTGTGAAATGTCATCAATATATGATGAACATACATTTAGAGAAAAAAATAAAGGTCAGCTAATATTGATCCAAATGCAGTTATTTAAATTTGACAGTTCATTATAGTCCCCTGAGATGACGTTTTCGCTTGTGAAAGAGTTCATTTCGAGATAAGAAACTTGATTACTACAATTGTATCCTACAATCAGCAAATATTATTAAAACTCTATGTATGAACAACAAAGAATCAATTTCTATCTGCAGCCTCACTACTGCTGAAGTGCAAAGTTACATGTGGCCTTTGCATTTCCAGGTCAATAAGCCACAGCAAACTAAGGATAACATGTGCAGTCCTCTGACTGCCAATATTTTGCAATGAAATCAATATTTGCAAAGGCTCATCTAGAATCCCCTCAGAGATGAGAGTTGCATTTTTGGCATACACTGTACTAATGATCATTTATTGATGCCCTTTCCATAATAGTGTATACTAAGCATTTCACAGTATCAAAGCATCTCCTATTTTATGTATAATAACCTTTTCATTTAATTCTTTTTCACTCCTGGTTTTTCTTCACCTCACACCTAAGCTCTTGTCACTTCTTACTCTCAGACATGAGATCTAGGCCAGCTTTTTCTGATAGAAAACATTGGTGCCAGTCAACATGTCCAGGAAGATTTCAATGCCCCAGACAAATGTGAGAAATTCTAGTCAAATATTATTTGTGCTTACTACTGAGCTTGATAGGCAGACTACATAAAGAATGACATCATCAAGACATGTAGATTATTTTAATGGAAGGGAGGCTATTTCAAATAAAACGAGTCCTGTCTATAGACTTACGTGTGTAACGCAAAAATAAATAAATATTATGCAAGCTCATGCTTCAGCACGTAACCACAAAGAATTTCGTTCAGCTCCTGGTCAGCATATTCTCGGAGAAAATAAAGCAGGATAAAAACTATTTGCAAACAAACCAATAAACTATATATATAAACCTATCTGACTATAACATTTTAATTATGGGGTGATACTGCCAATTTGAAATCAAATAATTTCCTTTTGCTACAGAGCCACGGCTCTCAGCGGATTCTGTGACTTCACACTGTGTCTGAGATTCATCATCATCATTGTCAGTAGACCTGCTTGGTTCCATAAAATACTTTTTAAGGTTTGCTTATTTGGCCATGTCTGATCTCTCTCCCTCATTACTGTTTGTTGTTATGGTGCGTGTGCTTCAGAGTAAATGAAATAAATAACGGTCATTTCATTCTACATATAGGCAAGCCTGCAGCCTACACCAGGGGTCTTTCACTCCGATCCTGGAGAGCTATTATCCATTATGTTTTCTATTCTCCCTGGCTTCTGATGAGCCACACCTGTTCCTGCTATTTACCTGAGCACAGGTGCGGCTCATCAGATGCCAGGTAGGATAGAAAATCTACTAGATATTAGTTCTCCAGGACTGGAGTTGGAGACCCCTGGTCTACACATTCATCAAAAGAAGGAAGATTCACTTTTTAAATAGAAGGATATGTGGAGGCTTAATTTTAGGCCATTTTAATACTATTCAAATTGCTTAGAGGGAATTATTTTCATTGGACTTTATGACTGGAGAGATTTAAATCTGTCAGACTTCAACAGATCCCTCTAGTCAAACTCCGGTAATTACTGGATAACGGAAACTATTATTCCAGGCTGTACAACACACCTAAGCACTGCACCTGTGTCTATACCTCACTGTCTGTGTCCCAGTGTCGTTAACCAGGCCTCCCGCGCTGCACTCCTTCTTCAGCATCGACATCTGCAGTTACAATTATGCTGGGTATTCCAGGATAGAAGACAGGCGCATCATCCCAGGGGCTGCTCTCCAGCCATGATCTCATTTGTCATTTGAAACAATAAATGGATTTTAAAAACTGCAGCCGTGTTAGGGGAAGAGGTTTTTGATTAACCTGCTCGCAGCGCTAAGCACAGAAGAGGTGGTCAGGCTGTACGCCTGTCTGGGGATACGGACCTGAGTGGCCTGCTGATCCAGATTCTGCAAAAATCTGTCGTTATGGCCTCAAGCTACCAATTAACCTGAAAATAGCCAGCAGCCAGAAAGGTGATAAAGGAACTGTACTTGTGCACAAGGTTGTCATTTATAGTTCCAGAAGGAGCACTATATGTTGTACACTTAAGCTAGATGCTTAATCTGAGTGGCTTCCATAAATGATATCCAGCTATACAAATGGATTTTAGAAAATGTCTGCCAAACCAATGAATCATGCGAAATGACACTGGCTGCCATAACATTATGAAAGTAACACTAAGCTAATGTTAACAAATGCTAAGAGGTAACAATTTCAGCAATTCTTTCTTTCTTTTTTTTTACTATAGATACTATCTTTGTCATTCATAATTATTGTAATAATTGGCACAAACCAGACAGAATGATGCATTCCCGATGCAATGCGCACCTAACAAGGAAAGGACACATCAACTAATGTTTTTTAAGGAGAATGGAAGGTTGCAACATATTCCAGTAATTTCTATACAGAGGTGTTGACCCTGCGACATGCGCCGGGTTTTTAAATCATATGTGCAGTCTTTGTTTACATCTTTGGGTCACACAGGGCCAAACTCTGGCGAACAGCCAGCGCTTACACAGTCCCGGATGCTGAAGCCAGTTGTTACTAAAGGCTCAAGCTTCCTGTCAAGCGACCAGGACCCCGGCGGGCTTTATTAAATTACTTGATGATTAATGCCGCCATTTTGCATCTGAACGCATCGCCACGTCTTGATTAGCTAGTAGAGGAACGAGAAAAAAAAGACAAATAACATCCACCCGAAACGCGCAGAAAATGAAAGACATTTCACAGCATGCAAAGAGCAGATAAAACAATTTCCAAATTAATTCTTCGATTAAGAGTATAATTAGACAGAGTGGCTCCTCCATGAGCAATGGGTCTGTCTGACCCTAGCCCCCCCTTAATACCCCAGCACCCCCCTGTGGTTTAGATTGGCTTGAATGGTAATTACAGAGAGTGGTTGTGGATGAAGGATCCCAGGCGGACCTGCCTCGGCCCTCCGTCCCCTGGTCTGTATCCACATTGAGAATGATTACGAGGCCACTTCCTGGCTGAAGATGGCCATTCGCAGGGCAATGGGGAAACACCCACCGTTTATTAGACATTTCATTTGTCTTGATTAATCTTCAAACCAAGCGCTAAACCCCTTGTGCATTACATGCGTCAGGAGATAAAAAATAGAGCTCTAAGTAAATGAATAAAGGGCCTGCAGGTGCAATGAAAACAGTAATAGCCTGACTGTGGTTAATGAAAGATGTGCTGTTGTTACCCGGGAACCTAAGTGAAACAAATAAAGATGTAAATAATGGCGTTATTTAAATGGGAGATTGGTTTAAGAAAGGAAAAGCACACAAATCACCCCCAGCAAAATCCCAGGGGAATCCAACATGGACAGCTCACTCTGTTTTCAGATTTTTCTCTTCTTTCTCACTATAACCCTAATCCTAACTTCACCGAAAGGTAGGATGAGCCACCGATGATCCATGTGAAGGTACTGAAAAGCGAGATCTGAGTTTTTGCTCTGGATGACCGAACATCAACATCTTCCATGACTGTCTTTTTTGCAGATTTCTTTTGGACTGCACCAGTGGACTGGAAGCAGCGGACAGGAACACGTTCTGTGCTCTGCAGTCCTGAGCACAGATGGGCAAATGTGAGCAGATGGAGATGGGGACAGTCCCAATAAACAGGACCCCAATTTCTAATAGAGGAATAACAGATCTCAAGTACAAACAGTTACTCATGAGAAACCCAGAAGGAAGCAAACTAAAGCAAGGCAGCCACCAGCAAGTTGAACATAAATTACTTCTGCAATTGTCTACTACACTACATTACTCCCAACCTGAAAACTAGAGGGAAAGACATGCTAATGTTTGATGCTTCTACATATAGTAGTACTTTTTTGCGGTCTTGGTCTCGTCTCGGAATCGACTTTATTTTGACTCAGACCTGTCCCGGTCACGGACATAGAGGACTTGAAGTTTTATTTCAAGACCAGGCAAGACCACTCACCAAAATACATCAATATTAATCACAAATAACTATAGAGGTAAACATTCAGCATTAGACTTATCTTATATCTGTGCTAAGCAAGTGGATCTCAAACTAACGTATGATTTCCTATTATATATTATATATTATATCTTTCAGATGTAATAAACTAATATATATATATATATATATATATTATATATATATATAAAATCATGCATCGCTATTTATTAGATAGCTTCAACAAGTTACCAAATGGATGCAAAATCAAAGATATTGATTTCCATCTGGTGCTAACTACGAAGCCACAGAAAGGTCCCCAATGAAAACCCCGCATTCCCATATAATACAGACTCTAATCTCAACATTTATAAGATGCTATTTGTAGTGTCTGCAAATTTTTATATAAGGCACAAGTAGTTTTCCTCATAAAGATGATGATATCAAGACTGTGTCAGCATTTACACTTCAAATTATGACATATCTTATGTAGCCCAGAATGTCCTGAAAACAAAACCATAAAGTGGCTAACTCAGGTAGATACCATGTACAGTAATAAGCCTAAAATCAATGGGATGGAATACCACTCAGAAATAGATAGGGTTCAAAGGCTTAACACATTACCATGACTCAAAGCTCAACCAATAACGTGCGTCATTTAAAAAAAAAATGTTACATTTTTACAGAAGCATTAGAATTTTAAGAAAAAAAGTCCATGTTTCAAATTATACTCTGTCTACTGAGCATAATGTGAATCAATTGAGCAAAAGTCAAAACTGAATCAAAAGTAACAGCAAAACATTTTGGGTAACAGATGAAAAATCAAAGACAACAACACTACATCAATAAAAAGAAACAAGACAAGCCAGACTCTTCCGATGGTGATTAGGATCAAGAGTTTTAAAGATGGCTATGGTTACGATGGAGGAACATGGTTCTGATACTCACTGGGCACCCGGTTGATGGCTCGGAGGGGCCGAAGTACCCTGACAGTGCGGACGGCGGAGAAGCTGACGTTCTGAAGGTTGAGGGAGTACTCCAGCATGCTGTCACAAACACACAGGGACACCATGTTAGCATCAAAGCTTCGCATTTCCCAGCTTGGCCACACCCCCACCATGCCCCGGCTAAACTGCCGTCCATAGACTTACTGAGAACTTTCTAAATCAATGAAAAAACACAGTGGTATAGTAACACCAGTATTCCTCATCAAAAACCACAGCAGCATTGATTGCTATATAATGTCCTCCGGAATTAGGGTAAGGCTACAGCTAGTTAACAGTGTGGCATTTTGGGTCAGTAACAAATGATTGTGTGAGACAGTTACCCCCAATTAGTCATTTGGAGAGACCATCTCACAGGAATTTCATAAAGCCCGATTTCAAATTGTATTAACTACTACTAAAGCTAGCTGTCAAGAGCACATGTAGAGAGTAGATGTGAAGTGTGGCGCCTTGCCATTGGCATACAGAAACCAAGCCGTACCTGAGCCATACCACGAAGAGACACTAGTTACTGTACAGTACGGTTCCAGCTCGCTTTGATTTTCCACTGCAGAAGGGTCGGCTCGGTAAAGGTGTTTGGAGAGAGACAGTAACGTAAAACCAAAAGAGACGCTTATTTACTGTTCACATGGTGTACATCATGACTTACTATGTGCTAATTTCCGCTGGCATGTCTGTGAGAGTTGACGTGTTACAGTATGTTAGCATCAAACGCTAGGAAAATGAGCATTAGCTTGCATTAGTTTGCATTACGAGTCCATTCCATTTGGCAGTTCTGTAGCATTTTTTAAAGAAATTTTCAAGCTCCGAGTTACTGGGGATGCATCAATAATCAGGGTATAATAAATAATATATAGGATATGCCCTCTTTTTCTTCAAATAATCCATGCATATTAAGACAGATCACTGGTATCTCTGTGCATTTCAACCAATCAGATGGCGGAGAAACAACCAGCTTGGCCTGGTCATTCTTTCGGCCCGGCTAGTAAGCAGGGTCATGTCAGCGCAGGTACGGCTTGGATATAACTTGCGTAATTTACAATAGAACACCATCTCTGGAGAACTTTAAGGCCTTAGGAACACTTCTGTAATGTTTTCTTTCCAGTAGTATTGTCCACTTTACTTTCGTATTATTTTTTCCGGAACAAGATGGCAAACATTACTACAAAATCTAAATGCCACCCGGTGAGTCAAGCAGCTGAACCTGAGACATCCCAGAGCTCTTGAGTGTTGCAGTCTGATGCTGGAGATTAATGCTAAAAGCGTTAAAACCACACTTGTGCATTATGCCTGTCAGTTCCAATGGGGAATTTAAACTATTTTACAGTAAATATTCAGAAATAATAAAAGGAGATAAATGCAGTCAAAAGTTACACAGGTTTCAATTTTTGACAAATTGTGCACTTTTTCTTACCACTTTGTTTTTCTGCATAAAATGAGACACAGTACTTCAGCCTAACAAAGAACAGACTTTAAAACATTGATGTAGCAATATGGGCCATATAGTGTACAGTCCAGGGCCTTCATAGGGCTCTGTGCCTGTATCCAGAAGGATGTGGGTTCAAACCTTGTAGCTAGCACAGTAATCATGTCAACGTTAGGCCTTTAAGGAAGGCCCTCAGGTACTCTAAGGACACTGTCTGACCCTACCCACTGACTGACACACACACACATGCATACCAGGATTCACACTTAAGATCCCCTATCTCTCTGTCTGTCTACCTACTTACCTATCGATCTATCTGCCGGCTTTTTGCGCAATATGTGTAGCTTAAACTGGTGCTTTTTTCCAGCATAAGCTAGAAAGAAGATTGCAAGCGTGCTGGCATTTTGTTGTTGGCTTTGCCGTGATCTCTTGTGAGTCTCGAAACATCGCTCGGCAGGGAGCTAAGCGGGGCTGCCACGGTAGAGGTGCAGCCTGCTAGCACAGCATCTACCCTGACCGGCACTCCCCAGGCACGGGGCCCCAGCTCCGCAGCTCCCAGGGGAAACTCCCCACTCGGCCAGCCTTTGCGCGCAACATCCAAATTGCACTTGTTTGTTTGTTTTTTTCCCCCTTCTCTCGTCTCCCTTAGCTCCCCACAGCTGTGGCGCACATGACTAGCTGATGGATTCCCCTCCTTTCTGCAGCGCTGCCTTTTATATATCAGTTACGCATGTGCGCTGTGTGCATGTGGGCTGCGTAGGGGTGTGTGAGGGGGGACACGGTCGGTGGGCGGCCGCGGTGCGGCGGCTGCAGTACAGATTCTGTAAACTTTACTTATTAAAGGGGAGGGTGCGAAGACCAGACGATCTTGAAAGGCACAATGAGAAAGCCTGCATCTCCAGAGAACCCGGCAGGAACTGTAATTGGTGCCAGTTTAGAATATTTTTTCATGGAAAAAAGTATGGAAATGACTGTACCTTGGCAAGCATGCCCCATAAAGTTTGGGATATCTTTACAACCGTACATGAAAAATTGATGAAAATTATGAAGGCAGCTGAATATATTTATTGTTCTTTTGTACTTTTTTTTCCCCTTACAGCCCCCCCACCGCACCTTGCATTATGAGGCTAGTGCACTCATAAAAATCTCACAGAAAACAACTCTGGGGCAAAGCACAAGAAAGGGACCGAAGAATCCTTAGAAGAGCAAGCCCCTGGCCTTTGGAAGACTTGGTAGAGGCCAGATGCTGATGTGTCAGACACCGAGGGGGCAAACCGTCTTAGGAACACATGACACATTGCAAGGAGAAAGGCTGGCATGTCAGAGCAAATGGCAGCCAATTATTTAATGTCTAAATATGACTTGTAAATATAGACAATAAGAGGAGTTTGACAAGGCTTGTCTGGTAGGATTCGGAGCCAACAAACACAGCAGGTTGTCTTGGAACATGCATACAGATAACAGGACGATAAGTGAATATTAATAATTCATAGAATGCTGTGATTTCTTGTGAAAACTCATTTCATTTTTATTAACTATATAGAAAGTTGTTTATTATGCTTTCATGATGCTATGTTTAAGTTTATGAGAAATCTATCCCAAAAACAGGATGGGACCTTGGTCAGTGATAATGTCACATGTTTTGTTAAAAGTGTGTATGTTAAGTAGGTTGTGAAGCTTTGAAGCTTTTTCTGAATGGATTTGTTTACATGCATGCATGTTGAGCGTGCACATGGCGCATGTGAGAATGTGCACATGGAGGACAGCTGTGCATAGAACAGCAGGCAGACTGAGAAAGGAAGCTGCATAGACACACAGCCCATTGTAAAGATCCTGCTCTATAATTATGGACATAAATTATTAATTACTTGGCAGAATCCATCTTCAAGTCATGTCCCAGTTGTTGGACAACTGAAACATATGAAGATCTTATTGATTATGAATATGAGAGCCAAATAACTCAAAGACCCGAGAACTGTAATAATAAAGGAAGCATGTTAACAGTGATTACTAGCCAGCCAGTTAACATTTTAATATTATAATGCTATTGTGTAAGATTATAACATCATTTAAGAACTATGTGTCAAACATAAAATTGCACCTAACAAAAAATTCACATCCCATAATATGTTAGTAATCACGCAATTCAAAATGGACTCATATCTTAAATTAGCAATAATAAGCCAGCTATCGAACAGCAGCATTAGCCCAAGTTTAAGTAATGAGGATTGAAGAAGACAATGGAGTGAAATATTAGTGGAAGGGAGTAGTTTGCCTTTTCCTCACATACGAACTGAGATCTGAGTCAGAGCCAGCAGACAGCTTCCCCGGGCAGACAAGCCCATCCCCCATCCCGTTATGGTTCAGGGTGCTCCAGGCTGCGATGGAGCCCAGCCACCGGGCCCATTATTAGCAGAAAAGCACAGAGGGCACGGGACGTTCCCACAACGCTGTGAATACTCTAACTCATGTTATAGGTCAATTGAGAAAGTCGTTTTTTTTTTTCCCCCTGGACTTTTATAAGAACATTCCCTTGTTCTCGTTTCGTTAGCTGGGAAGCCACCTTGGCGGGCGCAGTGTTGAAAATGTGCCCCGGCCTGGTTCCGGCTGGCACTCCTGAGACCCGCTGAGAGCGCCGTGTCAGGACTGGTTTGGGATGATGGGAGCCAGATGTGGCTGGTGACTGGAGCTTTTTTTTTTTTTTTTTTTTTAAAAAGGAAAAACCAGTAGTGAAAATCAGCATAATCAAGCTATTAAAAAGGGAAGAGAAAGGGACAGGTAATTAATAGATTTACATGAGGAGGAAGGGGCTGGGAGTGTTTTTTTTTTGTTTGTTTTTGGGTTGCAAGAGAGAGTGGGGTTAGGGAGGAGGCAGAAAGGAGGAGGCTGGACGAGAAGAAGGGTTGTGGGGAGCTGGCTGACGGCAAGGCTGAAGCGTCAGCAGGGCTGCGTGAGGAGACTTCACACAAAGCCCAGGCTTGGCCAGACAAACACAGAGCTCACATAACAGCAACAAATACAGCTAAATACACATACGCTACCACCACGCACACACACACACACACACACACACACACACACACACACGCACGCACACACACACACACACACGCACGCACACACGCACATGTCGGGTATACCTATCCTCATGGGGCCCGCTCATTCACTTCTATGGGAAAAACGCTAACGCTAATTATGATTTTTCACGTTATGGGGACATCGTGTCCCCATAAGGATAGGTATACCCGCTCACACACACAGACACACAGACACACACACACACACACACACACACTATACGCCTCCTCCTAACAACTCACACACACTCACAGCAAAAGGACAATCTGGAACTTACTGCCAATTTTGCACTAGCCATTTTCGCTTTTACCTCCTGTGTATGCAAAAACACCCTCCATCCACACACACACACACACACACATAGATATAGGAAATCCTTGCAATCTCACTCATGTACTTTCTGCTATACGGCAACACACTTGAGTACTCGAGTATGAGGAATGGTATTTTCCCTAGAACGAAACCTCTTCATGACAACTGGCCGAGCGTCCACACAATGACACTGTGAAGAAACTATAATAGGAAAAGTATGAAGAAAGCAGGCTGGTGATGAAAACAAGCTTCCTCCCAGTCACACATGAGTACTGCTCCATTTGTTTCATCGCCGAACTCTTCTGGGGAGAGACCTGGCTGCGTCTGAACATGCTCTGCTGAATATCCCGGCCAATTCGGTAATAATAATTACAGAGCCGGAATTCAATAAAATACCTGCTTCGCTAACACAAAATCACAACATGTGTGACAGGATGACAGGGAAGCTTGAATTTCCCTTCTCATCCCTCAGTGCGTCGCCGGTGCCTTTGCTGAGCTGAGGCTGAGACAGGCGGCTATACTGAAAGGCTTGTTTCCCTCGGCTTCCCTCTCATCTGTGCCTCACTCCTCCTGCTCTTCAAAGGCAGTGTCTGGAAGTGCTACAATCACTCCTCTCGCCTACCCCTCCCCACACCAAAACCTAGCAGGTTAACGAAGCAAACTTCAGAGGGGGATTGTGGTGTGTGCCTGTGTATGTGTGTGAGTGTGTTAGAGAGAGAGAGAGACATAGAGAGAGAGTATATATGAGAGAGAGAGTGTGTATGACAGAGAGAGAGAATGTGTGTGTATGAGAGAGATAGAAAGAGTGTGTGTGTATGAGAGAGAGAGAGAGAGAGAGAGAGAGAGAGAGAGAGAGAGGTTGAGTGTTGGGGGGGGAGGTGTAGCTTAGAGACCATCTCTGGAGATCGGTAGATATCTCTGGGGCACAGTTCGTATTTTCAGCGATTTGCTTGTCCTCGCTCAGCCTTCCACCTGCTTTTTCTCCAGCATGCAGAAGCAATAAAAGCTGAAGGCTGGTCAAATACTGCACTCAAGATATTATAACCTCTCCCTTAATACTTCATAGATTTAAAAAGGTTCAGTCACAAGTCAACAATATAAATCAGCTCGTAGTAACATACGCCTCTACTGTATTATATATACACATGGCCCTTTAGTACCTTTATTACTTTATTTGTTTGCTCATTTTATGCTGTATTTCTTTCGCACAGAAGTTGCTACGACTATTGTGCTTAACTGAGAGATTAACGTCAAACAATGACAAGATCTCCCAAGATATATATTTTGTGGTAAGACAGAATTCACAGTTGTGTTACAGCGAGATGACGGACAGAGGTCTTTGTTAAACTAATTTTACTGCCAGTAAACAAATCGCTTTCCCTTTTGGTCCACGGCCCAAATTTTGTCTTTTGAGCCACATCATCGGTATTTTTACGAAATAAGCCGAAACAATGGGCAAGCAGGTGAACAATCAAAGGAGTTCATGTTAGTGGAGCTTAAGGGCGTAACTTGCACAAAGAGGGGTTAAAGGTAGACAAGGCTTGTCCCATATATTCTAAGCCAGGCAATGCTCACTGTAAAAATTTTATATGCTTTACATGCTTCTCTTCAAAGACCAGTTTAATGGCCGTTGTTGGTGGGCACTGTGCCCTTGTCTGTGCCCTTCAGACAGCACATTCTTTCACAAATACTGTACCTCCCATCACAAACACAGCTGGAAGCTGTCTGCGGGGCCATCGGCCTATCAGGAGTCTGAATTTGGGGAGGATTTCTCTCATGTTGTTGTTTGCTGCTTGAATAATTCTCCTCGCTCACTTGCACTGTCCACGTGGATGTCCGATGACTTTTTAAGCACCCTAAAAATGGAGTCTCGTGTTCCGTCGAATTGCAATGATTCGCTATTGCGGGCCCACACCGGCACTTTGGAAGTGGCGGTGTGTGTTTAGAAGTGCGTTTCCCTCAAATAATCAAAACACAATGAAGTAAGAAGTTATCAATTACAAAAATTGCCATTGCAATCGACACAGGCCCTTGTAAATCACAACGGCGATAGATGGAGCGTGCTGCACGCGGACTTACAGAGAGACACAGTATACCAGTTTAACAGCTTGTGGAAACAACAAGTACCACAGTGCTACAGAGTGATCGATGGAGGGAATCACCAAGCCATCTGTAAGTACCTGGCCTGATAAAAAACACAATTCATTAAAAAGAAGGAGAAAAAAAGAACTGGCTATGAAAGGCTGGAGTCCACCCACCGTCTGCTAATACTTATACACGCATCCCTGGGTGTCCCCGCCAGTGGGATGACCCCGCACCCGTCATTTCAAGCTGGCCCTGTCCCTCTAGAGGCATAGGACATCCTACACAAAGAAAATGTGGTTTATGCAGTATGTTTCCCTGACCCCAGAATGTCTGTTGCCTGACTAAAAAATATGAAGGGAAGTTCTCAACAACAGATGTCGCTCTGGCCACTGCCCCCTAGTGGAGGATTATTTTAGTGGCGGACGGCATGCCGGCACAGGCGATTCGCTCCAGTTGACTTTTACGGTCAAGGCCAAATCAGCTATGTTCAGGGGTATTCCTGAAGGACCGTCATGCACAAGCTTGACAAACAAAGAGAATGGCTCAGCTACAGACGGGCTGCTCTTTCCATTGTCCATTGAAGGAAAACAAATGTGCATGACACTCGAAACACAAAAGGCATAGTTTAGCCATGAGTAAACAACAAATGGGTTTCATTTCTACTCCCTAAAATTAGTACTCGGATAGTCAGGCCTTCTCTTTCTCAATTTTTTATTTAGCGAAATGAATTCCATACCTAGTACTGAAATGAGCTGTACGTTTGACCTGTGCGTGTGCCAGAGAGCTCAGATCATGACGCGCCCCAATGCCAGAGAGTTCCCCCCCCCTCCCCGTTTCCAAGTCAGCCTGTCAGAGCCATTACTTTCCATTGAGAAGGAACGGCGTCTAATTTGAAGCAGGTGCTCCCAGACCTTGGGGAGGCAGGGAAACGCACGATAGCGTTTCAGCGTGCGTGCATTGGCCAGTGGGGAATGGAGGCCGTCGTGCGTATGTGCGTGGGCGCGTGTGCGTGAGAGGAATCCAGGCCGTGTGTGAGTCTATGTGTGCGTGTCAGTGAGGAAAAACACTGCGTATGTGTAAGAGGAAGAATTGGAACAGTACACCTGTGTGTGAGTCTCTAAAATATACATATCATGAAACGAGTTCCAAGCAGTAAAGGTCAATTAATATCAATAAAACAAATGACTAAATGTCGGACCATAATGTTCTTTTTTTCGTGGTCAGCGTCTAGTCCAGCATACCTTATCTTCTTCAACTCATATACAGTAACGGCGTAGTACACTATTATATGTGAAATGGCTTTCCAGACAGTGTGCCTCTAAATGCTGAAATGACATACTGACATAATTACTAACTTGATAGTTATTTCTCGTGATAGAGTCACATTGAACTTAAGAAAGATTTTGTTTTTGAGGGCAAAGTCTGCTGAACAGAAACCTAATATGTAATGATTCATTACAATGTTCCCTTAAAAACAACAAGAGACCCAAAGCCATAATTACCAACTGCTAGCAGAGAGAGGAATTTATAAACAGACAAAATAGATATTATATGGATGGGTTATTTTTGAAGCTCAGAAATGATTTTAAAATGTCAAAAGTTTAAAGTTGAAGAATTCTTTGCACAGGATGTAGTCTCCCTTTGCGTCACTGTCGCCTTACGTCTTTTCTTCCGTGTTTCAGTTTGATGTTTGATCTCTGCATTTGTCATATGTCACCTTTCCTTGAGGCAGGATGCTTTGTGGTGAACGTGAACCGATAAGGGACACTGCCCCGGGCCTCAGAGTCAGCACCCAAGTGTGAAGTCCCTAGACACAGAAGGGGGCCGGGGGGGGGGGGCTTGTTGCTGCACGCAGGAAGGCATTCCTTCCTAGGAGGATTAGGAGAATCAAGAAAACCACCTCTTAAGTCACGGGGATCAAAGTTCCTCTGCCATAGTCACCGTTGATGAGATTTGCCTCCATGTGGGAGACTTGATGTGGCTGATGCCTGCAATTTCACACGCACTGGCACCCAGACTCCTCCTCAGTGCACTCAGGACACATGCGAGACAGAAAACAATGTGTCCTTTTTTCAATTAAAATGAAACATTGTTTTACTATTTCCGTCAAAGTACTGAAGCCTGCTGAAAAAAATTCTTCTGTGGCATTTCTTTTTTTTTTCTTTCGGTGAAACAAACATCTCATGCTTTCAGGCTCCATATTTCTAGTTGCTAAGAAATGTATACCAGTCTTCCTGTTACCTTGGTTACCATTGTTTCAGTGATGCTGCAAGAGTAGGGTTGATGTTGTTTGCAGCTACAACTACTGACCATAAAGTAAGCAACAGACATACACCTGCTTACTCCTGCACACCACCTGTACTGCCTTTAAATCCGGTCAACATTGTATACATTCAATAACATGCCCCACTTTAGCATTGTACTAGCGGCCATAACTGGATAAATTACACACATATCGAATTTTATCTGGCAATAAATAACAGAACATGTTCGACAACCAGCAATAATGTTATCCTCTGGCAATTACAGGGACTTGTCTTAGTGACTTGGGTGACGGGTGAATGGACCCGTCATGGCATGTACACTCAGAGACCATGTTATTACAAACTCCAACACAGTATAAGCTAGGATGCCCTTTTGTCTGCAAAGCCACTTCAGTGTTTGAAGAACTCACCACACCACTCTTATGCTTGAACTTCTGTTCTTCCTGCTAGCTTTAACGAGTCTGACCATTCTCCCCCCCCCCCCCGCCCCCTGCTCATTAACCAGGGTTTTTTTTTTTGTGGCAACAGAACCACCATTGACTGGATGGTTTCTATTACGCGCCATAGTGTGTAGTCTCTAGACACTGTAGTACAGAAAATCCCAGGAGGGTGGCTGAGGGGATGGAACCACCACGTCTGGCACAGACAACGTCACCACATGTAAAATCACTTAGATCAAGCCTGTTAGCCTTCCTAATTCTGTGCCACACAGTGAATGAACCTCTTGACCCTGTCTGCCCGCTTATGTATTCAGGCGCGGCCACAGGATTTGCTATTTGGAGGAGCAGGCTGTGTGTATTAAGGTACAGGTCACCTAATAAAGAAACACAGAATATAGAATGCATTGCACATGCTGGTGTTACAATACACCATTGCTGTATTGTAAACATGTTAGACACATGCCAGAAATAATCCACCATTGTCTGAGGATTAAGAATGATTACGAAATTTCCATATTAATTGTATCATTGAAATTCAAATAATAGATTTTTGCATATACATTTTGTCAGATTTAATTTTTTTTTTAATTGTCAGATTTAAACTTGCACTAAATGTAATACAGTGTTATTTGGTGCAATTTTTCATTTAAACCTTGTAAAGTTATAAGAAAACCACAAATACACTATTATGGCAAACGGCACAATGACACCTGGGAAAAACTAAACAATTTTGCAATATTTACTCTCTTGTAACTTGGTTGTTTTTTCTGTCCAACCTTTTTCATCATTACAGTACTAAGCAAATCATTAGAAGGCAACACACATGAACCGTTGTTATTCGGAAATATGTAGCAATTTCTATCAATTTCTGATGTTTTTGCAACTTGTTTAATTCATTGGAGTTGCACAATACATATTTATTTTAATTAATTTGTATGTATAGCTAGCTATATAGCGTTTAAAATTCAGAAAACAGAGTGCATTTGAATTATACATATCTAAAAAAGGTATGCCCTTTAAAGTGGCATATTTGCTGAATAAATTATTGTTTATGGATGTTTTGTTGCAATAGATATAAAGTGTAATGTTGGACTGAAGTCAGTTCAGCATCTCAGTCTAAACACCCCCTGGTACATGATGTGAAATCAGTCGCTCCTGTGCCAGTTTGTTCTGTGCCGGGTTTGCAGCCGCAGTGGAGAACTCTGTGCCAAGCTGAAAACACCACTTCAGGTTGAACATACTGAAACCGCAACTCAAAAGGCAGTCATCTTCCCTACCCTGGGTCTGAGACAGGTGTTAAAAAAATCGAGCTTGACAATAACGGCATTTTTTTTTTCCCTGAGTTAGATATTTCTTATGCTGAGGAAAACTGGATATGTGTGACTACAAATAACCATTGTCTTTATCCAGTTGGTCATGTCAAAGATATATATCTTCCAATAATTGGTCACACAAGGCAACATATACAGTAGTGCAATATTTCAAATATATTGTGCGCTTATTCAATGCATTGCTTTAACATAAGAATTTTTTTCCTTACAAATGACGTTATCTTTAGCTATGGCTATATGTTGATTCTGAAAGGTATTTTTTCATGTATTAGCAGCCCCAAGTAATTAACAGCATTTAAGTCAACACCTATGATAGACTATGAATACATAATTCATCTATTTATTTATGAGTTACCTTATGCATCATAAACGGAAGATGATTCCTCAGAAATGTCACCCGAATTTACACAGAATCTAATTTTATTAGCCCGAAGACGGCATTCACACTGCAGGCACCGGTGGCATTTCTGTGGCATTCCTCCGACGGCTACGATGCGACTGGCTTCCAGCAAAGGCTGGCATTGTTTCAGCTAATATGCTAACGGAGCAGCTTATGCAGCGTCAGCAGTTGTGCACACGCTCTGGCCCGGCCCTCCTCCATTCCATATGGCACGGCTTTGCGGCTTTTCAGCTAGTGCCCTCAGCTCGTCAGAATGGCACACCTGTCTCAGTCTTTAAAGCCCTTTCTGGGTGCTTTTCACCTGTAATCTGGATCCTTTCAACAAAGCATGATCTCATACATATCAACTGATGGATTTCCTGTACCCAGGGGCGTCGTAAAGCTGGGGGAACGTTAGGCTCATTCCCGGGGAGCTTGAGTGACAGTGGCCCTAAAACATATGGAAATTAATTGGGGCTGGGGGCCCAATATGAAATGATTTCATGGGGCTCAAAATCTCTAATGGCGCCCCCTACTGGTGTTCACTTTAGCTGTAAATTTTTACAAAAAAGACGAACCTTGAAAAATCAATGTACTGAAATTTGAAACGCATATGTGTCAATCCAATTAAAGATGTCAGCCCAGAAGAAAAAGAAATTGGCATGGATTCTTTAATATTATTCACTTCCTTGGCTTAAAGTTTTCCTTTCTCTCCATATAGTAAGTAGCTTCCTTGTTTATACATGCTAATGAATGCAGACCACGTTAGCCCTGACCTAAGGTTTGTGCACCATTGATGAGAAAAAGCAATTATAATACATCTCATCATCATTTTAAAAGCAAAGAAAATAATGATCATGGAAAATAAGGATAATGGTCACGAACTATTAAAATATAAACAGAAGCAATCATTTCTTTCTGCAATTTACCGAGGTCTGTCGTGTAATTTGTTTAAATCCAACGGATTTCATAGCTGAGATGCGAAAAGACATTAAAGCAAACACATAATCACAAAACAATAAATGTCATTTTTTTCACAGATCAGTGGTTTCAAAGCTGAGCGGGGAGATGTGGCATCGTCCAGCACGACTGCCAGCCACACTAACACGCACACACACGCTGAGACACACAGATATACTGATTAAACAATACGGAAATTATTCACTTAAAAGTCTGCTTCTGTCCTCTAAAGATTCACAGATTTTTACTAGAAAGCTGAGACTGAATTTCATACATTTAAAAAGTCTTTGAGTTATTGTTAAGCTTACTTTTCTCAGGCTATAATATGACATATGAGTGATTCAGAAGGCAAGAATGGTACATATGCATTATAATCTCTGGCAGGTGGAGTGATAGGTACTCTTTCCCTAGTTAATTAAGAGATATTGCCAGTAGTGAAGGCTGAAAGCATTGTTCAAGTTCACTGTAAGCATTCTGTTCTCCTGGGAGTGACCTTTAAATGAGCTTTTACTATAATCTACTCTACTCAGCCATAATGTTCTCAAGGGGACTCTTCAAAGGCTCTAATATACTTTTCATTACACAACGGTAACCAAAAACTGTGCAAGACTGCTAGGGAAGTGAAAAGTTTTTTACCTGTTCACTCAACACAACTTAAATCCAAAGTACTTTGCTATACTCTAGTTTTATATACTACCTGAACAGCTAAACAGTCCCTGACCAAGGTCAATTCAAATGACTGTTTCTTCAGCGTTGGCCAACACAATGCATCATAGGTCTTTGCTACCCTAAAAAGGCATTGCTGAGGCCTGTCCGCATACAACTTATATAACCAGACTTGGGTCAACACACCTCAGATAAAATCAAATGCTCTTTATTCCTGTCATACAATACCGGTCAAAAGTCCGGACGCACCTACTGAAAAACATTTGTTTCTCAACAAGGTAATGACCCTAAGCACACATCCACGTAGATGTAATGCAGTAAGTATCATCTTGTGAACAAGGAGAGAGATGAAGTGTGCTGCAGTCATCTTATAAAGTTTTTAATATTTTTGGGCAGAAAATGTTTGGGAAACACTCTCCTACATGATGGTGGGCATGTGCCCCAGAAAACACTGCAATCTGGTAAAATGTTGTTACTTCTGTATCTCTACATGTGAAGAGAAGGTAAATTAACTCACCCAGCCAGTACAATGAAGAAGTCCAACCGGTTCCACGTGTCTCCAAGGTAACACTTCTTCCCAAAGATACCCAGAGCTACCATTTTGATCACCATTTCCACAGCGAAGAATGCAAAGATGAAGTCATCAAAAGCCTATAAAAGACCAAGCATTTAGAGAATTGGAGACTTTTTAAACAATATATGAAATGTATTTACATAAAGATAAATGCTGTATTACACACATTGTAAACTGTTTACATGTGACAAAAAAATTCTAAATTATGAATGTGGCTTATCTTATATTTTGTTCTGTTTTTTTCTACTTTATATCCTGTTAACTTTCAAACTGCCACAGACACAGAGTAAGACTGTTGAACTGACTTCACAGGAAGAAGAAAAAATTCTACAGCAATGACATACAAGTAAAAAAATGAGTAAATCCAAGGAAGGGATTTCTCTGCAAATTACATACATTAGGAAATGTGGGGATTTACTGAAATATCATCTACTTTGCCTTCCAATTGCAAGTCAATTTATGCAAATGGAGCTGCTTAAATTTGCTTTTAAGTGGTATTTTTTTCTGCAGATATCTTTTAGTACATTACGCTCCTTTCAGCTGCTAGTGAACTTCATAAAAAGGAAAAACAAGATGAAGAAACAGAAAAAATTGTCATGAAAGGCACAGGGAAACCTACAGAATGTTCCTGAGGCGTAAACTCACCTGTGTGCATTCTGCCACCCGCCCCCCCCCCCCAAGAAAATGAAATCTTTTCCGCTAAATGGCTGTTTATAACGAATCATCCCCAGGAATGATCAAAGTCCCAGTTTGAAAGAGACTACACACATGCATACATAAAAACATAAGTGCAACATCAATGTATTTTTAACCTCCTGATGCAGACTATATTGATGCCTGAAACAAAGTATTTACTTTGTCATTTCAGATAAACATTCTCTTAAAATAGTTCAAAGGAAATTATATTTAAATTGTAAAATATTACTAGAGATAAAATGCATTTTTTACCATTGCCTCATAAAAGTCACAAAATATTAAATGTTAAATATATTTTAGTAAACAGACCAATATACTCTTCCGTACAACACTATTTCATGGAAGAGAAATGGTGAGAGTGACTCTGTCTGCAAAGTCTCCTGGGTCCAAAGTCCTCCCCAGGCCTATTCTACGACCCATCAGTCCTGACGGAAAACCGAAAGTGTGGACTGGAAAATGGCCAAGATATCTACAGCAGGAAGACTGTGGATTAGTCATCCACGTCCACCACATCTCACTTTCTCTGCGCTGAGTCCTCATCATAACAACCCCTCATCTCTCTCTGCCTCTCATCCTCACATATTTTCCTCTTTTTGTCTAACTTCCTACTTCTATACATTTGGTCCAGAGTGTAGAAATCGGTCCTTCTCTGGCTATATCTCTCCATCAAAATTCATAACAATACATCCGCTCAGAGCAGGGCAATGGACCCTGTTCAGTCATTTACAGTGTGTGGAGGTCAGAGAGTGCCGTGACTAATGATGCGAGTCCCATTCTCCGTTCCTCACTATGCATGCGAGCATCACTAAGAACTAGACAGCACCTACAGTATGCTGAGCATTTGTTGTGCGGCAGTCAATGTATGTGTCTAACAGGAGCCCTCTGTGATCTGCCATCAGTGTCAGCATCAAAAAATATCAAATAAGCCCTTTCAACATGAAATGTGCCACTAAGATGGTTAGACAACTGACAGATATGATGCCAGATCCGTGTAATCTCACCCAGGACATATTCCGATCCTGGATCAGCAGAGGGTTTCCGAGGAACAAACAACAAATGTATACACAGACTCACATGCTCAATCAAAAAAAAAAAAACAGGCTAGAAATTAGAGAGAAATCGTACGTTACTGATTGCGTTAAAATATCTTTATATATTCCTGCTTCTGAATGAAACACATATTCCGGAAATGGTTGTGGGATGGAGCCCCCCCCCCCCCCCGAGAACATTCTAACCCTCAAATGAAATCAAGAACTGGAAAAAAATAATAATGAGAAAAGCAGGTCTACGGTCTGGCAGACCATTTCTTTCTGTCTCGCTGCTTGGATTTCAGTTCTAAATGAGATCACCATGAAGTATCTGATGCATCACACGGGGCTGACAGGAGCATGCGATGCAGCGTGTGACGACTGCATGCGGCAAGCAGTCAAGAGAGTCAGACTATTGCAAATATCATCAAAACTGTTTACTAGCTATATGCCATTTTTGGCAGTGACCTGTACAAAAGGACACACGGTGTCCTGGTAGACTGACTTTTGGATTTTATTTATTTAGCAAACACTATCCAAAGTGAGCCATGAGAACGCAGAGTCAGGCAGTCCCTGGAGTCCCACCTTGCTGAAGGGCCCAATGATGACATCACTCTGCCAACCATGAGATTGTGGTAGATATGCTTGATTGATTGAGTGATTGATGATCTATAATCTTATTCATTGATTTGATTTTGAATGAGTGGAAAAAACTCCAACACACTGTATCTGTTCAAACTGCACACAATTTTTGCAAAATTATGCAGGTGAAGTGATTTATATTTCCTGATTGTCCAGGACCTCTCAAAGTAAATTAAGACAAGAAGCAGCCTGTTGATTTGCACCATGTTAAGGCATCATCATTCTGTCCTGCCAAACAGGAACAAAGTTTCTGGTTAATGATCAGAGCCCCGTGTCTTTTGCTGGATCAGAAAAAGCAGGTGATGATAGACTGCACCTAACACCCAGGCTTCTGAGAGTCCAGCGTCAGATCTCACGACGGAGAGTGATGAAGCGGCCGGCGAGTCCGTCAGCAGCTCTGCCGCCAAACGCCGTCCACGTCAAAATGCGCTCCAACGATCGCTTCCAGCTTCGCTGAATTAGGAAATGCCGAGGCCTATAATCTTATCCTATCCAAACATCCACTGTAAGTGAGCTAATGTGTTGAGTCTAGTTCGAACTACAGAATGTTACTTTACAAGTAAATATATTTGAATATTTCAGTCTAGAGAGGGAAATAAGAAAAACGTTGTGTGGGCGGAGTGGAGAGACCAGGAGGCCCACAGCTCGGACTGCCTTTATTGCATTGCCTTGGATTTCATTATCCTACCAAAGGCATTATTTTTGTCTCACAGAGAGGTTAAACAGACATGCCCACCCCAGTGAAGCGCCATACTTCAGTCACTGAATATAGGAGCAGATTGGAATTCCTTGATGCCTGAATTTCCTCAGTTTCATTTGTGCTCATATTTCCAGATGGTAAAAGGCTGCTGTGATTTGATAATGACAGCGGATGAGAGTAGCTTCAGGGGTAGGAGCATTTCAGAAGGTATATCTCATATACAACCAAAATAGCACAATATGCTCAGTGATACCGTATTTTTTGTTGTGTACGATGTGAAATTTTCGCTGATTTAAAAACAATAGCACAATTGGAAGTATGTACAGTCATCCCTCGGTATCCATGGGGATTGGCTCGGGGTCCTCCCTCGGTTACCAAAATCTGTAGATGCTCAAATCCCTTATACAAAATGCTGCAGTATTTGCATATAATCTACACATATCCTCTGGTATACTTTAAATAATCTGTAGAATATGCATAATACCGAACACAATGTAAATGCTATGTAAATAGCATTAGGTACAATGGCATGAAAAAAGTCTGCACATGTTGAGCACAGACGGAACCTGCATGACACACGTCCGCAACAACGTAACACTGCCTTTCTTTCAAACCTTACAGATTGCAGAGGCTACAGCAGGGTATGCCTACACATTCAGCATAGCGCTCATTATGTGGGAAATTCGAGTTATTGCAAGTTCTTGAATTATTTTTTTTTTTTATTATTATTTTTTGATCCACAGTTGGTTAGATCCTAAAGGAGGAACCTTCAGATACGGGTCATCTATAATAATAATAATAATAATAATAATAATAATAATAATAATAATAATAATAATAATAATAATAATAATAATAATAATAATAATGGATGGCATGGTGGTGCAGTGGTTAGCACTGTTGCCTCACACCTCTGGGACCGGGTTCAAGTCTCCGCCTGGGTCACATGTGTGCGGAGTTTGCATGTTCTCCCCATGTCGTCGTGGGGTTTCCTCCGGGTACTCTGGTTTCCCCCCACAGTCCAAAAACATGCTGAGGCTAATTGGAGTTGCTAAATTGCCTGTAGGTATGCATGTGTGAGTGAATGGAGTGTGAGTGTGCCCTGCGATGGGCTGGCCCCCCATCCTGGGTTGTTCCCTGCCTCGTGCCCATTGCTTCCAGGATAGGCTCCGGACCCCCCGCGACCCAGTAGGATAAGCGGTTTGGAAAATGGATGGACGGATGGATAATAATAATAATGGTGATTATTATTATTATTATTATATTTAACATTTAAAACATTGTAAATTTTCCCAAAGTTGTGCTATAAACCATATCTGATTGTTTTTTTTTTTTTTTGTAAATTACACTAAGAGAAACAAACAAAAGACCCTTGAGTTTTAGATCATTCATAAAAGAAAAAGTGAACAAACGAAATAAACTGGCTAGATGAGTCTGTGGCTGTATCGGGAAATGAGGATGAAGCTGTGTTTTTCAGCCGGACGGGGAGCAGTTGGGATCATGCATTTTCACCCCTCCGAAAGGGGGTGTGATCGTCAACAGGCTCCCCTGAGCGTGCCCCTTCATTACAGAAGCTTAAGCGCTTCTCCTGTAGGCGACACTTCCGCTTCATGTTTTCTGCCACATGTTTTTTTTCAGTCAGTTTTAACTGCCCTTCATGTCATCAAAAGCAATATCTATTTACTTATTTTATACTCTCCATCAGCTTTCCTAAGCACACCGCTAACATGAGCCGCAAGATCACTGGCATGTCAGCGCACCCCCTGCTGGACAGAGACAAGAGTAACCTGCAGGAGCTCAGCCCCACCTCCCCATCCCAATCCCAGAAGACTCACCTGCAAGATGTTGCAGCGCTCTGAATCACACTTGCTGTCTTCACAAGGGTGGAACATCCCAAGGGTGACGCAGTTCAGCAGAATCACGAGCATGCTGGCACGCTCGAACCACGTGAGAGGTAGGAGTTAGGGAGCAGAGACGTGGCCAAAGTGACACTCAAACACATTACACTAAGATATAAACAGGAAACATTAACAAATGCAGAAATATCTGATCACTATTCTTCTCTTAAGAACCTGCCATGTGCTCTATCATAGTAAATACTTATAACTGATACTTTTAATTGCTGCAAAAATTATATTTTAATGCATTCAGAATCATAACATTAAAAGTTGCGATTTTGGCATTGACAGATTCAAGAGCTGGCGAATGCCTGAAGACAATTATTTGATTCATTTATAAACAAATTATAAAATTAATGGTAAGACAAAGAAAAATTATTTCAGAGCAAAATGTCAGGTAGTTATAAGTTTTGAGAGAAACAGGCATCTCGGATTACAGATGGACCCGGCTGCTTTGAACATTTTAGCGGGCGGCGAGTAATTGATCACGGGACATGTAAAGCAATGTGTTACTGCCAAGCTACGCGAACCCATGGCACATGCATAACATTTACATGCTAATTAAATAAAACGATGCTAATGTGGGGTCAAGGGAACAAAATGGTATCTCACCAGCAAAGCCCATTTTACCGAAGGGATGCAATTAAACACCAAAGGATGTATGGCGATGTTACTGTTATCATTATTATTACTACTATCAGCATGAAATATGAAACTGTCATGACCATTTTATCTCCTATCTAAACATGAGGACCCATCGAACAGGGAATTTGGGTTCCACTTGGACATGAGAAACAGACAAACGTCCTGTCAGGCGCCCGACAATCATTTTTACCAATTCAACTGAAAAAAAAAATGCTTCCCTAATCACATGGAAACTTTGATGGTAATTTATTTGGCATTAATAATGTAAACAGACAGAATGTGCTGCAATCCTCCAGTGGGGGGGGGAAGACTAATTATAAGCTACTAAATGCACTCGGGTCCTCATTGATCACGAAGTGGATTTTGCCCCTGAGAGACGAGTCTCACCAAAGGCGACAGACTGAAGCCCAAAGTTCCAGCCACAATATTCAGCAGGTGAACCACAAACACTCCTAATAAGCGTCGATGACGATCTTCACTGTTTGTCTACCATCAGCTGATCAGCTGGTCAAGTCTGTCATTAATTGACACTTTGGGCTTACCATCCACATACGCACATATCATTCAATCCAGACTCATTCTTTCATCCTCAGCTTTTCCAACTTGGGTATGTTGTCGTCACACGAAAGTCAAAACCCCCTGACCAACTAGTTCAATATGTGAAAATTATTTGCGGAAAAACCAGGACAAAGCAAGATAAATGCATGAATACATAAAGGGAATTTCGGTTCATCCTTAAAATAATCAAAATATCAGGGTAATGATGGCTTCACTTGGACTAATGTCTGGGCATCATTTAGAATAATAGGGTACCAGAATCAGAGGACACATTCTTCAGAATCATTTTGAAGGTGCATGCAAGCACCTTATGAAAAAAAGGAAAAATGTGGATTATCACCGGTTATAATTAATTAAAATGAAGGCTCGTCAGGACAGACTCTCTGTAGACCCCGACGCCTCTCTGTCGTCTGGCAGGCCCTCAAAGGCGTCTCCATGCTGAAAAGTTACAGTCTCAAAGTGTGGGTGGAATTCACTCACTGCTGACAGTGAGTTCAAAAGCTCGTCCACACTTCCCAGCACCATGATGGAGTCTGTTTATGCTCTAAAGGCCTTTCCTGTTTTAATAGCATAGAAGACAGGAGCCAACCTTTTTGTTTCATTGTTTGTTTCACTGCTGTAGTTGCTAATTCTGTAAACTAATGACAAAGCAGCAGGTATAGGAGACCAAGCAGCACTGTAGCATTAGAACATGGGTGAGTTTTTAAGAAGCTCCAAGCCATAGGAGCTCCTTCACTCACTTCCGGCACATCCTGTCATATTTTCGTGATTTTGTTTTTTTGTTCATTCATTTTGAAGGCTGTTTGTTTCAAACTGCTACCAAGACACTGAAAGTACTTTGATCCACATTTTACTCATTTAACATTTGAATAATTCATTTTCATTTAAGCCTCACACAAGACTTGTCCTAGCACAAATCGACAACCAAGTTTAGCATGGGTTAAAAAGATGAAAGAGAGATACCATCAGCATCCTAATTCTGTGATTCTGTGTTTCTTTACTCTTGTCACTTCATGCTTGTTTTCCTTCCTCTCTCCTTCTTTTTCTCCTCTTCCCTTTTTCAGATTACTCTTCTTTTACAAGTGGGAGTGTCTGATTGACTAAATAGTGGTTGAGAATGACCATACTTTTGCTATAATAGCCATATAGGTTCATATATTCTATACGCACTAATCAAAGCATCACATTCCACCATATTCTCTAAGAGTCTTCTGTCGCCCCATGAAGTGTTAGCAAAGATAGATGAGGCAAAAGACGGCACAGGCGCTAGTCGATATTTCATAAACTCTTGCTCCCTTTTCTTTTCTCTTCTCCGTCTGGCATGTCCTCAGCTCCTCTTGAGATAGAGTTAATCTCTGTCAATATTACCATGCACAAGGGTGAAAAGATGGAGAAGTGGGGAAATTGGGATGGAAAAGAGAGAGAGAGAAAACTTTCAGAAGTTTGTGGATGGATGGGGGGCAGTGGAAGGTGATAAGTTCTCGTAAAAGCATGATCTCACATCACCATAAAGCTGTTTGTTGCTCATACTTCCAGTGGAAAGATTTCAGACTGGAAGTCTGAAGAACAATGGAAAGTGACGCATATCTCCCCGGAAAAATTAAGAGAACCTAAACTTAATTCATAAATATATTGCAAAAGCTAACTAGCAGTGAAGGAAGCCATGGAAAACTTTAAAACTTTACTAGAAGGCTGTGTCCCAAGTTAAAGAAAAGCCCATTGCCTCAACCCCTGTTATTTTCATAACTAATAGGGCAGGTTCAGCACAGACTGAGGGGCACTCTTAACTTCTCCATTCCCCACAATTTTTATGACACATTTTATTCGACAGAAACTCACACAAACACAGTGAGAACATAAAACTCTATAAACCTCTAGAGCAATCTGAAACATGCTCCTCTTATGTTTTATTTCTTAATTGGTTTCACATAACAAATGGGTTTCCAGCTAATAACTAACAAGAAAAGAAACTAACAAGAAAAAACACAGAGCATGAATGCCAGTATGTACACTGCTATATGTACAACAGTATGAAAATCTGCTAAGCAAAGCACCTTGTGGGCTTTCTGTTAATGAGAAGCATTGCAGCTATGTGGGAACGGCCCGTTCATTAGTACCCTCCCTGGCCCAGTCTTTTCTGCACTATAAGCTCATTTGTAAAAACTTTTATTGCTGCAATTAGAATAATGTTCTTCCAGCACTCAAGTATCTGGAGGTGGAGACAACTACTCAGGAAACCATTTCCTGCCCCCCCCCCCACCCCCACCATACGCCAACCCCCAGCCTCCTGTCATGCTACTCATCTGGCTGTCACGACTCTTAGACTCTTCAACCAACCACATAACCAGCTTTTGAACCGCACAGGATGCAGCAGTACAGCTCTATCTTACGTCAGTAAGAAAGCCGTCCAGGGTCTACACTGCAGTAAGCTGTCTTTGCAGGACCACCTACTTAAACAACCATAATGTACCTATAGGGTTTCTGAAGAGCATGTCGACCACAGTCTCCAAAATATAGAAAAATATGGATCGCACATACAAATTTATACTAAGAATGCATGGTTCTGAGAATGCAGTATCAATCTCTTTACATTTACTTAGCAGATGTTTTTTTGTTCAAAGTGACATACAAATAAGGATAGCTTGAAGATAGAGAGTAAAGTCATGACCCATGGAGCAACAAAGCACCCAATATGCCATTTATTAAATCCTGAAAATAATAACAACATTCCATTACTTATCATTTCCAGAAGTACCCCGCTGTCAGGAGATGAACACAGCTGCTGAATGGCATGGCATAGTGCAAAATGGAGAAAATGAAGACAATAAAAACAAGACAGGTATAGGGGTATACTTTAAAATATTTAAGTGTTTTGTATACTTTGTTAAGTCTCTCTGGACAAACACTAGGCTTAGTCAGGAGATATCCAGGTCAGCGAAGCAGTTGATTCATTATAGCCTCTTAAGTTACCATAAGCTGCCCTCGGTGCTTCTGAAAACTTCACTGCCCTTCCCCAGTGCTAACATCAAACTTTCTCATGATATAGAAATGACAATGAGGTTAAACAGCAGAGGGAATTTATGGTCTTGTCATCAGCTGGGCCGCAGGCCTAGCTAGGTTTGACAATAACAGTGGGAATCTGTAACAGGCCACAGTCACGCGCAGCATGAGCTGAAGAACGCTGCAATGTTTTCAGAGTTCACACTTAGACCAGCTGCCTCACAGCAACAGAATTCTGCCTGAGAGGTTACAAACCGGGATGGGGGGGGTGGTGGGGGCGAGAGGAGAAAACAAGGGTATACGAGAAACCAAAAGAGACTGACAGGAAGCTCAAATTCTTTTTTGTTTTGACATTCTGGATCTGACCTCTAAGCAGGATGGGAATTGTGAACTACGTCCTCATTGATCTTTACCACCAGCATCTTAGCTTGTTGCAGATCTTCATGAAGTCTGCCTTTCTTCTTTTCCTCATCACACCTTCCCCTCTTTTTTCATCATTCTGTCACCGGACGCCAAGTATCCGGCGCAGTCATATACCGCGAAATCTTCATGACTTCATGCCATCCTGTCTTTCTTATCCATGCCTAGTGAGTATATTGACACTGCAATCAGAAGGTTAACAAACTAAGTGATGGGAATAACGAACATATTATCACTGACTCGTGACAGTTTTGTCTTGTTTCTTCAGTATGTTTTCTACAACAAACGGTTATGTTTCATGACAAACTTGTAGTGGCTTTACGTCTAGTGTACATAAAAAAATAAGAAATTTACAAACAAGAGGAGGCCATCCAGCCCATCAAGCTCATTTGGGGAGAACTTAACTAATAGCTCAGAGTTGTTATAATCTTATCCAGCTCTGATTTAAAGAAACCCAGGGTTTTAGCTTACACTACACTAGCAGCTACCAACTACACGCTGTATAAAGAAGTGCTTTCTCGAATTCAGTTTAAAGTGTTCTCCTACTAATTTCCACCTATGGTCATGAGTTCTAGTATTTAAACCAATATTAAAGTAGCCATTCGGCTGAACAGCATCAAGACCTGTTAGAATCTTATATGCCTGGATCATGTCCCCCCTTAATCTCCTTTGTGCAAGGCTGAACAGATTCAGCTCAGCTAACCTGATAAGACATTCCTCTAAGACCAGGAATCATTCTTGTAGCCCTAAGTTGAACCTTATCCAAGGCAGCAATGTCCTTGTTAAGATCTGGTGGCCAAACCTGCATATTCTAGGTAGGGCCTTACCAAGGAATCATATAATCGTAGCATCACCTCCCAACATCCTATTGGCCTTTTTTATTAATTCCCCACACTGAGGAAAGTGGGACATGGAAGCATCAACATACACAATGAGGTCTTTCTCATAAGCAGCTACCTTTATTTCAGTGGAACCCATAAAATATCTGTACTTTATATTTGTGCTCCCTGTATGGATTACCTTTATCTATGTTAAATATCATTTGCCAGGTTTCAGCCCAGTTACTAATTCAATCAAGATCCCATTGTAGCCTATGTGTTGCTAGTTTAGTATCTGTCACACCACCCACCTGGGTGTTGTCTGCAAATTTAACCAGTTTACTGTTTGTATTGGTGTCAATATAATTAATGTAAATTAGGAACAATAATGGTCTTAAAATTGAACCTTGTGGTACCCCACTATGAATGCAGGCCCACTGTGACATTGTGCCTCTAATAACTACCCGCTGCTTCCTGTCTGTTAACCAGTGTTCGATCCAAGCTGCTACAGTTCCTAAAATCCCTGCAGCTTTGAGCTAAAGCAAGAGCCGTTTGAGGGACAACATCAACATCAAAGGCCTTCTGGAAATTTAAGTAGATCACATGGTAGACCTTTTTGTGATCAATTTCTCTTGTAGCTTCCTCAAAAAACTGAAGTAGATTAGTTAAACAGGACCAATTGGATTATGGTTTCCATTACCTTTACAGTTATGCAAGTTAAACTGATTGGCCTATAGTTTGCTGGATTACTTCTATCCCCTTTTTTGAATATGGGTGTTATATCCAATCAGAAGGTACCACACCAGCAGATAAGGATTTCTGAAATAGTAAAGTTAAAGGTTGACTAATAATATCCCTCATCTCTTTTAAAACTATAGGTAAGATGCCATCAGGGCCCATGCAATTTACGTATTTATTTAGATCTTAGCTAGACTTTGTACCACATCAACCTCAGTTATACATATATTGGTCATAGACGACGCTGTATTTGTACTAAATGGTGGCAGGTTACTTATGTTCTCTACTGTGAACACCCGTGTAAAATAATCATTAAACTTATTTACTATATCAATATCATTTTCAATTATAAGACCCTTACTATCCTGCAGATTTTGGATTTCAGCTTTCAGAGCTCTTTTGGAGTTAAAATATTGGAATAAACCTTTAATGTCAGCCTTAGACTCCGATGCAATCTTCCTTTCTACATTCCTTTTAGCGAGTCTAATATTATTTCTTAACTCAACCTGTAGACTTAGATACTCCTGCTTTATTTTGAAATCGTTAGTTAATTTCCATTTGTGGAAGAGAGCCCTTTTCCTACTGACTTTATTCTTAATTTCTGTAGTAAACCACTTTGACTGCAGTTTTCTAAATTTAGTTCCCCATGCCTCTTCAACCGTTTTGCTGTTTAACTCCATCCAGTTTACAGTTTCTAGTTTCAGTCTCATTCCATTAAAGTTAGCCTTCCTCACATTGTATATTTTTGTTTGCTCTTCAGACACTAAAATTAATCTCAAATATGATCATGTTGTGATCATTACCATCCAGTGATTCTAAAACCTCTAATTTTCCAATCCTACCCTGGTTTTAGACAAAACAAGATCAAGAAAGGCTTCTCCCCTGGTAGGGGTCTTAATAAACTGAGTTAAAAAATAATCCTGTACTAATTCCACCATCTTAAGTACATTTACAGAATTACGCTATGCCCCACTGAATCCCAGGTACAGTAAATCAAAATCACGCATAACCACCACATAATTTTTATTACTCATAATCTTGGTATTGTCATACTATATAACATACTGCTTTCCTCTGCCGCTTCATTAGATGCTCTATAACAAACACCGACAATTAGGCCATTTGAGTTTTTAGCATCTAGTTTTATCCATACAGCTTCTGTACTTTTATTTTTATCAGTGAGTTTCCTTGCCTGCAAGTTTTCTTTTACCTATACTGCAACGCCACTTCCCTTGTTGCCTATCTGGTCTCTATGGAACAAGGTGTAACCATCCATATTATATTCTTCACCATCATTGTCACTCATCCATGTTTCAGTTATTCCTATAATGTCCTAAGAGTCTGATGAAATTAAAGCCTCTAAATCATGAATTTTGTTTGTTCCTACAGACCGCAAAGCGTAGGCCTTTTTCAGTACCCACTTTTAATATTAACTGGGCTTTCTGTCTCTCCCCACCTATATTCTTAACGAACCTCCCTGCTCCCCAATCCCTAGTTTAAACATTCCTCAACTATTCTACACATACTGTACACCTCCCCAATAGACTGGTTCCCCTCTAGTTCAGATGCAACCTGTCTGGCTTGAACAGGTCCCACCTGTTCCAGAAGGTCTTCCAGTGCCCCATAAACCTAAACTCCTCTTTCCTACACCACCCTCTTAGCCACGCGTTTAATCCTCTTATCTCAGCAAACTTAGCCTGGCTTGCACGTGGCACGGGAAGTATTCCAGAGAATACCACCGTGGATGTTCTGCTTCTAAGCTTATCTGCGACTTCTATAAATTTATCCTCCAGAACAGCCCTCCTGCCCTTTCCTGTGTCATTGGTGTCAACATGCACCACGACCACTGGATCCACCCCAGCTGGGGCCAAAAGCCTGTCCACACGATCTGGAAGGTCCCCTTCATGGGCACCAGGCAGGCAATACTCCATACGGGACCCTCTATCACAGGTGCACATATAACTGTCTACACCTCTAAGAATTGAATCCCTTACTACCACAGCCACCCTCTTCCTGGGGTAGGGGGCTCCTCAGTGCCCAAGGGCCCTCCTTCCTCCCCAGTCTCTTCCGGATCTAAAGCTGGAAGCACCTGAAAGCGGTTAGACACAGTCACTTCAGGTGATGCTGCCTCTGTAAACTGTGTACGCCCTTCTCTATGTCTATAACCTATGTTCACGCAGAGTTCTCGACCTCTCTGCCCTTCATCCTCCCCCCTCCCCGCTTGTGACGTTCACACCATCTCCCTAGAAGGCGTATTAACTCTCTCCTCTAACTCCTTTTCCCCAAACGAGCTTGATAGGCTGAATGGTCTCCTCTCGTTTGTAAATTTCTTATGTTCTTATGTTCCTTGTACTCCTTGTTCTTGTACTCCTCTTGAAGTCTAAAAGGAATGTGAATTAATTCCTTAAAGTAGTTAAGGTTATTATGACAAATTATGTATTTTCTATGCATGAATGTCTTTAATACCCTGCAAGTTAAGTAGACTGCCAAGATCTTAGACCCAGTACTACACCACAGTGTTAAGATCGCATGTTCTTCTTTAGAAACTTCAATCAATTCAAGACAGGATACCATTAAGAAGCAGATGTATTACGGACAGTAGTCCATAAAGCAAAAAGTCTGATATAAAACCATCAATGTAACACATAAGTAATGCAGATTTACTTCACTAAATATAAGCAAAGACACCATTTATTTTCAGTTTTCATTTTGTATTAAAGTTCATTTTAAGCAAAGCAAGGAGTATTTAAACAATGTAAGAAAACACCAAAAAATGTTTCATTTTTTTTTTGCCATAAAGACAGGAAAAATTAAAATCTTAGTTTGTTGATCTAGGTCCTCTGTCCCAGAATAGCAGGACAAACCAGCACGACTGCACATCACCTCCATCCACCCATCCATTCTTCCATTCATCCATGCCACCTTTCAACACAGGGTACTATTCCCAGCACAGGGAGTCTTTTCCAAGGAAGCACAGGAAACAAGGATGGAAAAGGTGCCAGCCCACTGCAGGGCACACGCACAGACACTGACACCTGCGATCACACACTATGAGCAATCTAGAGACAACACTAACCTCCCATATGGTAATCAAAAAGATTAAGTCATCTGTAAATGTTAGCGTGGTGACCCAGTGTTTGACACTGTTGCTTCAGACCTCCAGGGTCAGGGGTCTGGATCCCACCTGCATTATGTGTGAGTAGAGCTTGCGTGTAACTCCCAGTGCCATGCAAGTTTCATCACAATATTCTGGTTTCCTACCGCAGACATGCTGTTAGGTTAATTGGTGTCCCAAATTGCCTGTGTTTGGTTGTGTATGCGTGCCCTGCCCTGGGCAGGCATCCCTTCCAGGTTGTGCGATAATCCTGTGCTGCCAGGGATCAAAGTCAGATGGCTGAATGTCAGCTGCAATATTATTCAAGTTTAGAAGAACAGAGCCCCACAATAATAACACTGTAGCATGAAATACAACTTTTCATTGACAATTGACAATACAGACACCTCACTTAACGACGGTGTTCCGTTCCTACGACTAGTTCGTTAAGCGAATTGGCCGACAAGCGTGGAGCTGTCCCTTACTGATATTTCGAGCATACGGTAGGCTACTGGTAGTGGGTTTCTGTCAATCATCTTTAGATATTGTTTTAAGTTTGCCTTTGCACAATTTATAACATTTTAGCATATCTATAAATATTAATATAGTGTACTGTATTCTGTAATAAGCAGAAGAGAGGAATCCAAAGCTCTAATACACATTACTTAGGTTTGCTTACTATAAATAAAGGTAATCAGAGACTGAGAATGCTGACTGACTGCAGGAATGAGACTGAGACTGAGAAAGGATAATGTGAGATAAGATGCTTGATGCTGAGAGGCTGCACTGCTGACAACCAAAGTTCTCGAACAGCGTGCCATACTGACTGGTGGGAGAGATGGTTTTAAGTTTGGACGGTCGTTAAACAGGTAGGTCATTAAGTAAAGAGTGTCTGCATTTTACCATCTCTCTCTCTCTCTCTCATTCCCAGGCAGTATGGAAGTTACGGAAATGATGGTAAATAGAAAACCGCTGTCACTTTCTATTATGTGCATTTCCAGGTTGAACACACTAAAGACAAATCTATCCAAAGTCCAGTTCCACTTGATGAACCCTCAAAGAATGTAAACAATGTCTGGACTATGAAGATAGTGTTTAATCAGTTCATGATGGAAAGAGGCTAGCATATACAGTATACAGAATGGTCCCCCTTCACATGACCCCCCCAGTTACAAAAAAACGTCAGACCGATACAAGAGTTCTCAGGTAGAGATTTTTCTTGTTGTGCCTTCGACTGCATTATCTTTGCCTGTCTACGTTGTCTTTGCCTGTCTGCATTATCTTTGCGCTGTTCCCGCGCACCACTGTAGCCGAAATGTTGATGGGCCCAATTTTCTGCTACCTCTGGACTGACTGCTGATTCTTCTCCTGTCTCCTGCACCCCAGTAATTGAGATGTTACTTTTGCTGAATGCCTCCTTATGAAATCTAAGTTGCCTGGCAACGGACAGTCCGAAACCACAAAGACACAGAGGTGTTTCCTAGCTCCAGCGAGTTTGTGCCCCAGTACGTATTCGTGTGTGAGAGCTCTCATCTCTGCGTGAGCCTACCAAAGACCAGGCCTGCACTCAACATGATGCTGCTCTTCATTAATTTTCTTTAAATCTTGTCACTAGATTCCTGGATAAAGAGGCGGGGCCTATTATTGTGCGATGAAACATGTGGATGAGTATTCATCGCCACTGAAGACAGCATTACAGATAATGTTAAAATCCACACATGGCTTTGGCTCTATAAATGTAGCTAAGGAAGTTACCATGCCACATACTGACAAGTATGATGCGCACTGGACTACCAGCATCACAATGGGCATCACGGTACAGCCTGTCCAACGCTCATCAGACCCAATCACATGCTTAGCCCAGACCCAGGCTGGGAAAATGCCAACCAACCATGGATTTCTTTTTATTTTGCTGTAAATATCATGGTAGAAAGCCAAAAACTTTTTAAACTCTTACAGGCAAACATCCCCCGTCCCCTCCATGGAATTCTATGGCCCACCTTATATTTCATACCTGAGGACAGGCCCGATATTCATCAAGCTTCCGATGTGCCGTCCACCTTCGCTTCGTTCCTGCTATCATCCGGTCCACCAGTCTTATCGGAGCTGGCCTTCCCGGCCCACCGCAAACACTCACGCCTGACGATGCCTTAATGACTTGGAAGCAGAAACTGTCAAGCTATATGGGAGCTTCTGCAGCCTGAGAAGTTTTTTTTTTTTTTTTTTTTTAAGTCTAAAAGCACAGAGGGGGACCGATCTCCTGTTCAACAGTGATATGCTTCGCAGTTAGGCTTGTTAGCAAGCACACTTGAGATAGGAAAACCTGTCACAGAGAACAGAGTGAAGACTCCAAACACGCATTTAACAACAGAATCACTAGTATAGTATAGTTGCAAGCGTAAAAACACTGACAAATGCAAAAACCGTTTCTATAAGTAAACATTTCTGTGTATATATTTTTAATGTATACCTAGTACCCAAGCATGACATTCAGTTCTATTTTATTTTACCTTATTTTGTCATCAGGCAAGGCAAAATGGTGCTATGAAGGCTTACACCTCCAGGATTGTGGGCTTGATTCCTGCCCTGGCAATGTGTGCGGAGTTTTCAAGTTTGTTCCTGTGCTTGTGTGGGTTTCCCACTTAGTTCTCTGGTTTCTTCTTATGGGCTAAATTAGTAGCTCTCAGTGTGTGTCTGCCCAGTCCAGGGTGTCCCCTGCCTCATGCCATGTGCTTCCTGGGATGGATTCCAAGTTTGAATAAGTAGTTCTGGGAAAATGGATGGACAATACAAAAGGAAAGTAAACCCGTTTCATATGTGCTAAGACAGGCACAGAAAACTTGAAACAACATGACAGAGTTTTTTTTTTCCTTTATCCAGTCTATACACAAAAATAGTTTGCTGAACACTCATACATCTCTTGTTTTACTTCGCATGGCCTAAATCAGAATTTGGGAATTTCCCACACCAACAGGGGCAGCTTAACTTATCTGGGTGCCCAAGGCTGACATAAGCATTGGCAGCCAGGTGTTGCCGATTTAACTAACTATACTATATTTCAAGAGGGGGGGGTAGGGTCCTGGTGTTTGCTGGTGCCCTCGGCTATAGTCTAGAATAGCCTATATGTTTATCCAGTCTTGCACAAATATGTGCAAAATGAGAGTTGCAAAGCAACAAGAGTAGGTGTAAGATTTGGCTCATGGGAATTAAACTTGCAAAGAAATGTTCTGAGGGCAGAACGAAAAAATGATTGGTTCAAAAAAATAACCAATCAAATTATAGAGGAGGTACTGTAGGTCCAAGCAACTATAGGAGGCAGGACCAACCAATCAGGTGTTTTGATCTCACTTTCTCCAGTCACTTGGATCCATCTCCCCTATAATCTGATTGGTTATCTCTCTGAAAAAAAAAAAATTTTGTGTAAGTAAAACTCCCAGTCTAAGATTTGGCAACTACGGTTATCTGAATGAGACAAATGCCGTCTCAGATGGGGTCCTGTCTAGAACTAAGGTGGCAACAAAAGCAATCATGCCACAGAATCTACCAAAAGTATCACCTGCCTCTCTCCTGCCCCCACCTGGTCACAATAATCATCTCATCATCCCAAAATGTAATCACTGAGACTGTTACTTTGCTTAGAGGTCTAAATGACATGTGCTAAAAACACAAGACCTTTCTTCGTGCTACTGAGCCTCTGTGGCCTTGGATATATTCACTCTTGCATTTTTAATAAAGAAATAATCATAGTAAAACAAGATGAGTGTATAAAAAAAGTTAATTGATGCTGCAATATAAAGTGGTATTGAGCATTCCACAACCTTTGACCCCCAACTGATTAGAGCACTTGAGTTTTTCCTGTTTATGTTTGCCTTTTATTTGTTCATCAAAGCATATTGCCATTGCAGCTGTTCATGATGGCGACAGCATTTGCATGAAAACATAAGAGTCTTGTGAGACATATTATGCTATCACATAACAGCTCCCACTGGCAGGGAAGGGCTTCGCAACATATTAACACAGTTTATCATTTCAGAACCTGAAACCGAGCACACAAAGGGACCCCGCGTACCAACAGAGACATCTTCTCACCAACCATTTTCTCAGCAGAAGCTGATAAAATTAGCATTTGTCTTTCCCAATGAGCAGCTATTTGCATAACAATTTGCATACGCGGTGCGCTCAATTTATGGGCTGAAGTATCTGACCTTAGCTTGACTAGGGAGCAATGTTGTAATTAATTTTCGTCTTTGTTCCATCTTAGCCAACATTTAGAGAACTTTAAAATTCATGCAATGTGGATGCAATGTGCATTTTGGACCGAAACACTCCATCTGCCACCGCATATGCAATAAAGGAGGCAGGATACGTAATAAACACACCATAGGAGTTATTCAGGGCTTCAAATACGGTTTAAATTTCAGAAGCATATTTGGATTAAAGGCCATCACTGCAGCCTTGCTGAGGTAGCGGATTCACTCAAATTTGTGCTGGCTACTTTCTCCAATTAAACAGGCCAGCATCACTGAGGGTCACCATTTATTTATCACCCGGTCTCGACACAAAATGTGTATCTGTGTCCAAATGAATATGTATTTGTTTGGATCATTATTCTTTATCAGAGTTAGTCAGAACAGAAGCAGGGAGGCTCTGTGTGTGTGTGTGTGTGTCTGTGTATGTGTTTTGTGAGTCAGAAGAGTTGGCACAAGGGGTCCAGGGAAGAAGGCTGTTGTGGGTTTTGCTCAGCAGGACTGGGGATTAAGGAGCAGCTGATCAGCATTTCCTGTCAGAAAGCAAATACATGCCTCTTAAACCGCAGGCCCACCACAATGTGACCACGCCAACCACGCAGAAACCGCAAACACACCACGATGAAACCACACACACCGGGGTCTTCATCGCTTGGGGATGCACCAACATGATTCAGCCCGATTCTCACAGCACTGGGGCCAGTCACATTACAATGCAGCCATTCTCAGTGCACCAACACTGCCCACACTGCACTGAAATCTTTTTTAACTGCACTGTGACAGGTCACATTGTGATGAAACCACCCAAAATGATAAAAAAAAAACAACAAATTGTGCCAACGCCAGACTCTGTCTCTGTAGAAGCCATAGTCAAAATGCAACGAAAAGTGATACTGTACAAATTAATGAGAAACCACAAAATGAGGTCTCATGAAAGCAAAGAGGAATCCACACAAACGATTCTGATGCCACATTGAAAAGAGCTTCATTCACTGTGATAATAAAGATTCCCAATAGAACTGTGGCGCAGGTTCCTTCTCGGCTGTAAGTAAAATTCAAAATGCATAACTTCTATGTGGTATTGCCATTTGATGCCCTTTACCCCTATGCAGAGGTTCTGTTATGTGATCCCACTCCTCCCATCAATTTCTGCATCCCTGTCAGCTCCCTCTTAGCCTACGCCGACATCACCGAGAGTCCCAGCTACCCATGCAGCCTGGGTCACGCCCCCATTCGCAGGCAGCACACTTTGGCCCCTCTGTGGCGCTCCTCCCCTCCCATGGTGACAGGCGGGCACCTGGCAGTGTGACCGATCCCGGGGCGGACAGCAAGGTGGCCGTCAAGCTGAACCCACGCTCTGCTCTGCTGGGGTCCTGCAGAACAGCCTCTCCACTGGCTACTCAGCGGTGACGGCACCTAGAAACCCTCTCGTTATTTACACAAAGTCCTTATTGCTCAAAATGAGCCAATGTGGAGACAATGGTGCAATTTTTAGCTCGGTTAATTTTAAGAACTCAAGCTAAATCTACAGTGCATAGGCCTAGTTCAATTAGACAGGGATTCAAGCCTTGTTCAATGGCCCTCTGGTGAAATCACTGAACCAACACCAGGATTTGAACTGAATACTTTCTACCCACAAGCACAGCATCCTAATCCAATCAAATACAGTCAAATACAGCAGCCACTCGAATTTTCCATTTCGTGTAGATCAGTGGTTCCCAAAACTCTCCTCTAGCACCCCGCGAGCCATTTCATATATTTTATATGCTCCACCACCAGACAATCGGAGTTTCATTCAAATAAAGCTCATAATTATTGGCATCAGGTGTGCCGGAGGTGAAAAATTATAAATACATGGCATGGCTGGGGGCACTGAGGGAGAAGTTAGGAAAACATTAGTATGGGGGAGGGGGAGATCATTAGAATGTAGGGAATTCTTTGGCATAAGCACTGGGTGGTGTGGGGTAGTACTTTAGCCTTAGACCTCCAGGGCTGGGCTTTGAATTTTACCTCCATGTAGTGTGTGTGTGTGTGTGTGTGTGTGTGTATGTGTGTGTGTGAGGGCATGTATATATTACATTTTGGAGACAAAATGTCCCCACAATGTAATAAAAATCTGTTTTTTCAGTCCCCACAAGGGAAATCTCAATTTTCTAAAAATCCATGAATGCAACTAAAAAAACTAAAAACGCCAAAAGTCTCGCATTTTTGTTTGGTTACTCATGGTTAAGGTTAGGGCTGGGTAGACCAAATGTCCCCCCACAATGTAATAAAAACCTGTTTCTTTGACATTGTGGGGACCATTTTTCAGGATTAGAATTTTCCCCATAGAGTTGAATGGAGAGTCCCCACAAAGGTATAATTACGAACCGGTGTGTGTGTGACAGAGAGAGAGAGAGAGAGAGAGAGAGAGTGTGTTTGTGTGTGTTTGTGCGTTCTCTCCATGTTGCATGGAGAGGTTCCAGGTACTCAAATTTCCTCCAACAGTGCAAAATCATGCAGACTAATTGGTTTCTCTAAATCACCCATAGTGTATGACTATGGTGTACAGTGACACCAAGCTAAGCAACTAGAAGACAGATAGATAGATGGATTACTGAGGATAAAAAATAACGCAGACTGCCCGGGGTCCTGGACATAACCACTACACAAGCACATTAACCAAAGGAACAAGACACATAAGAGTACTGAACAACACCATTCTTTTAGTGACATGCGGAGTCAAGGGATACATTATGTCCAAAATAGCTGTGTGTCTCTCCGGGGAAACAAACACTTCCTGTCTGTTTATATTACCTTCAGTGGCTCAGTCCTCTTACAGTAGCTTTTTACAGTGTGCACAGCTCGCGTTTCCTTCACCATCCTAGTGCTGAAGAACTAAATTAGAAAGCAAATAACATAATTCCACATGTAAGGATTCGCAGTACTCTATCTGGAGCTACAAAACACACACTTTAAAAATGAGTCACCAACTTAAAAAAAAAATTGATGGTGTGTCCAAAGTCAGTTACAGCAATATTCACAGTGCCTAGGATGATACCCAAAATTCTTTTATTCATATACATATATCTTTAAGTAGGCACACTAAACCAAAAACAGAGAGACTCAATTGATGGATACTATCTGAATGCCACAGTAAAATCCAGGGACCTTGCAAAACAGTCCGTTATATCCAGAGTTGATGTATGCGCAGAACACAACTACAGGACACCATTTACTCATGCCACACATCAGCAGACTTGTGGTATAGATTATATTGTACGTGTAGTAATACAACTTTACCTGACCAGATGTGTGACTATTAATAATCCCGACTCCGTATCTGCGCTGGATATCCGTTATAGCCGCTTTCGTGTCCGTTACAGCGAACAAAACTACGCTATATATCACCGGCAGGCCACGCGCCTTATAGGCGGAGCCTGCAGGTCCGTTACAGCGAACAAAACTACGCTATATATATGACCGGCAGGCCACGCGCCTTATAGGCGGAACCTGCATGTCCGTTATAGCCGAACAAAACTACGCTGGATATCACCGGCACGCCACGCGCCTTGTAGGCGGAGCCTGCATGTCCGTCACAGCGAACAAAACTATGCTGGATATCACCGGCACGCCACGCGCCTTGTAGGCGGAGCCTGCATGTCCGTTACAGCGAACAAAACTACAGCTAAAAGCGGCCTAGGGGACCAAATTGTTTGTCCGTTATAAGCGAAATTCCGTTACTTTATATGCAAGTCCGCTATAACGGAATTTTACTGTAATACCAATTATTTAGCATGAAGTGGAAAAAGTTTTAGTGTCTTATCGATATGACGATAACGGGTCATTACAATGATTACCTAACTAAGTGGACAGATAAATAATGTTTAGTAATCTTTGGCATTATGAAGATGTTATGAGTTTAGTTTGGTATGAAAAATACACAACGTAAAAGGAAAATTAATTGGTAATGGTGGTCACCAACGTCAAATCTGAGAAAAGCAGTAATTATTTTGTACTGTCATTTGATGATTGTAAAGACATGTAATGTTATGGATAGTCTGAACAGTGAAGTCTGAATGATTAAATCAAATTATTTCTTTAAGCCAATAATCTCTAATTAACACTCAACACTGTAAGAAACTGTAATTGGATGGTTTTTATATCAAGATTTAGATTTTAGTATGTTGAGTCCTATATTCATACCTACCACATTTTTGTGTCTTATGATGTTAAAAAAAAAAAAAAAAACGATGTCTGGTCTCTTGCCATTAGTATTCAGTTAAAAGGTCAAGCACAACGTGACCGAGATGCTGAAAATTCATACACCTGGAAAGATATCTCGGAGCCAAGTACTAAACACTGATTCTGCCTGTTTCCTCTATGCAAATTTAACATAATTATTAAAAAGATCCATCCATCTCCTAACCGCTTATCTCGATCAGGGTTGCAGGGGGCCTGGAGCCTGGGGGGCCCGGAGCTTACCCCCGCCAACACAGAACACAGGGATGGGGTCCTCCCTGGACAGGACACCAGCCTATTTACTCACACTATTTACAATTTAAGGATGCCATTTCATCAAAGTGCATGTCTCTGGATCTGGAGAGGACACCGGCGTATCCCATAAACCCCCACACAGCACGGCAAAGACATGCACACGCCACATACACAGAGCAGGACGCCGGGATTATTCAAATCAGGCAACTTTATATTAATACCATAGTCTAGCAGGTGGAAATCACCTTTTGTGTTCTTTGCGCAGGGAATGGGAGGATGCATTAGGCAAAGTGTGACACACACGGGAGCAGGAATGTACTTTGGGGGGTGGAGGATCAGAACCTTGGGGCAGATGACGCACAAAAACGTCCCCAGAGAAGCACTGGTCCTCAGGTGTTCAGCACTAGCAGCCCATGCACAAATCCCAGGACCCCCACTGGTGTGCTGTGTGGGTACACGCATCTTTCCTGAGAGTGTGCTCAAGACTGCAGGACAGATTTAATACAAAGTCCAATCATTTCACTATAAAAATAATGCTGCAGTAAAGCAGTTACATAGCTTGCATTTTTGCACATTTTTAAAGGCAATTTTCTAAAGTAATTTGGGCCTAAAACTATAATTGAAAATATAAAAAAATCCAAGCAGCAGCACTGCCTGCTTCCCTACTTCCTCCCCATCTTTCGCCTCTTTCCACCTGTAGTAATTTCTCCCTCCATCTCCTGTTCCACCCCTGGGACATCTGTTCCCTTTAGGTCTCCCTGGATCTCCGGGACACCAGACGGTTTACACGCCGCCCCTTTGTACACACACCAGGATGTTTGCATTTATGAGAGGCTGATCCAGAAGCGAGCTCAGGAATACGGGGACCCCTCACAGGCTGAGAGGGATGAATAAAACATCACTCAAACTGGGACGGTGGCGAGAGCTCCACTGGAGCCGTTTTAGCAGATTCTGCTAGACAGAAGAGACACCCAGAGCTTCCGCAACCTGAAATGGTGTTTCCTCATCTGAACTAACTGTCGATTGTGAGAATCGCACATGTCATTTAATTTCTTTGCCTTTCTCCTGGGCCTGTTTGAAGTGGATCGACATGGTTTCTTCCCAGGAGAAGGAGTAGTGAGTGGACCCATAGAGAACGGAGAATAAAATCAGGAGCCTTTTAAAGTAGCTCAGTATAATATCACCGATATTCTGTAGGGAAGTCAGATAATCCACCATATACAGAATGGCTTTAAAACCAAAACTATGCTACCACTATTTAATTTTAATATTAAGAGCTATTCACCCATTTTCTATACCTGCTTTTTTATGCAGGGTTACGGGGGTCCAGAGCAGAGAATAGGAAACCAGAGATCCCACTACTGGAAACAGCACGATAAGCATTACTATGGTCGTCTGATTGTGTAAATGTTATTATCCAGCCTTACACTGTCATTAACCATCTATCCAGCATCACGGAGGACCTGGGCGCAGAGCACAGTCCACTGCAACATCAGCATTATTGCTGTTGCTATTGTTTTTAAGCTATGCAGAAAGACTGCAGTCCATCTCGGCTTTCTCTATGTAAGAGATTATGGTCTTTGCCACAGCCTCTGAGATTACTTCAGCAGACAGACAAGGATGACCATTCTGCCAGAGAATCCTTTATTATCATTAATCACATGCCCTATTTACGGAACATCATCTATTTCCCATCTTGTACAGCAGGGAGATTCAAAATGTTCCTGCTTGAAGGATCTCAGTGAGAAGCACTGAAATGCCAAGGGGGGGGGGGGGGGGGATGAATGTTTTTTTAATCAGCTGGGCCTTAAATGAGATGACGTTTGTCCTCAAGCTTATAGGCTCAGAGTCTTACAGGTTGGAAAGAAAACTTGAAGGCGCCTTGTAATCGTCGCTTCCCTGTACAATTCCTGCCCAGGTTATAGGGCTGAATGATAAGCAGAAAGTATTTCATCGCGATTTTTCTGACAGATTTGTGTTTCGATTTGCCATAAATTTTTATATGTCAAGCTTCAGTTCAATTTTCAGTATGCCATAGACTTTAAACATATGACACGGCATTACCACGTGAGATACCATCAAAATATTATCTGTTCTATATTCTAATGCAAAGATGAGAACATAAAGATATCAATTGCTTCCGACATGCATTTATTACTTTTGTAAATTAGCAGAGAACAAACATAAAACGATTATCAGAAAAGCTGTGACTGTTACGTTACATTAAGTAATAATGATAAAAACAAAACAATTCCAGTTAAAAGTAAAACAACATCGATCTACAGCTAATTGCTTAGACCCTAAATAACAAAACCGCCGTTTCCTACAGAGCCCTCCTGGGTTCAGGTAACCAAGAGCACGGTTTGCCAATTCTTTCCCACAATTGAACAATCCATGCGCACATTACATTGCTGTCCGTTCCCACGCTTTACCAATCTGTGCGCGCGGCTTTGGAATCTGTTCCCTACTTGTTGTACTAATTGTTTTTCCTTTGTGCTACTAAAGTTTTCACAGTACTAGCATTAGTGCTACAGCTTAAAGTAATTTGAGAAGACATTATAAGTGTCACTTTTAATGTATTTTGGAAATAATAAGACCGCCCATACCCCACTGTAATGCGGCTTTTATTACCGATATGGAATTAAGAATAATTTCACAAGATTGTCGAAACTAATACCTGACTAAAATATATTCCATAAATACGAATATATTATGGGTTTTACGTCTTCTTGGGGGTGATAACACCTCTACTGCTGTGAGGATTAGACTGTCCCAATGTTTTCTTGATGGGTGCTAACGCCCATTAACAAAAATGAAAGGTGTGATACGCAAAAGAACGTGCTGTTGGCGGTTAAAGGGGTCCGTAGCGTAACTCTGACCATGAAATAAGTAGGTAATTCACTTATAACTCAGCAGCAATATCAATTTTTTCGCACTGCAAATATAACCTATTCCCTGCGTTTCACGTGTTTGCTGCTTGTGGGCGTATCCTCAGTTGTCTTGGACCACTTCTGATTGGTAAGCATGACTGGCATGCGGGAGGATGGCACTAATGATTGGTAAAAAATGACTGTCACACAAGGAACACGGTATGAATTTGTGAAACTATTTTCATGACAGTTTTAAACCCCGGGGAAGACGTGCTGTATAATGCACGTACAAAATCGCTGCTTTTGCGATTTCCTAAGCGAGTCTTTTCAAATCTACATCGATAAATCGTGCAGCCTACCGGCTTATAACAGATTTTAAGATCAAAAGACACATATTACTTATATTTAATCATAACCACTCTTATCCAGCCAGATCTGAAGTCTGGAACCTGAAGTAACAAGTCAGGAAAATAAAACACCGCATCAATGGGACATTGGTCTCACAGGGGTACATCGGAGATTGCAAAATATCCAATGACATCCTGTTAATGCATCTCATAAATGACCACAGTATACATAAATGCAGTAAATTGTTAACTAAATATTTATTACTCTGGAATATAACGCTTTAATATGTGGTTGTGATGCAATAATGTAAAATACATATACACAAAAATACACATACAACCCTTTACCACAGTCATGTTATTTCTGCCTGAATTTCAGTCAGAAACACAGGCACGCACACACACACACATTTGGTGGAGTCCAAGCAATGCTTATTAGCACAACAGACACAGTGTGATGTCTTTTTTAAAGAAGAAATTCTGACTTTGTACGCTTATCAGTTATTATTGGCGAATGAATATTAGGTGCATTACTGGAATAATTTTAAGAGCAGATGACAGAAAAACAACCAGCCTGACTCAGTCAGAAACACAGATGGCGACTGTTGCTTTTTGTTGGGTTTGTGTAGCTCCGGCCAGCATCAGCGGAGATGTTTCTGGAGGTGGGAAAATGTCATGTCAGTCCCAGCTACACGCCGGGGCCTGTGAGCAGCTATCGCAGGCTGAGAGGGAGCAGGAGGACAGGATGGCCTGCCGACAGGCACCAGGCCCTTCCCTGCTCACAGGACATTTGCTCTTAATTTATGGTGACGTAATACGATTGTAAAGAGCGATGGAGAGAAGGGGGGGGGGGCGTCTTGGGAAACCGTCTCTCTGACAAGAGGAAGCAGCAACAGCTAATTTTAAATTATAACTTCCAAAAAAATTATTAGAACTAAGAAATTTATTAGGAAAAAAAGCATTTCAGGCTCAGCCATTACTTTAGTTTCTTAAGGTCTTTGCCAAGATGACAGGAGTAAAATGGGACTGTCAGTGGCCAAAAAAGAAAAAAAAATCAAAGGAAAGTCAATGCTACCCTGTCTTCCTCACTTTGTAAAGAGTCTCATTATTACGGAAGGCACTGGTTTCCTAGTAGGGTTAGATGTACGCCGCACTTGGATACCTCATCGCCAGTGGATATTACAGTGAGTAAGTGACAGGCCTGTATTGTTTTATTAACACTATTAAAATGCCTTTTAACTCAGGGTTTGATGCCCAGGGACCCCAGTGAAAATCCAGACAGAGAGTTTAAGAAAAGCGGGATCAGTCTTTAAAATCCCTGAATAAAAGCTGGTTAACTGATCCAGCTATTGAATATCGCCCATGAAAAATGGATAATTCCATTATAAGTACGCTGGTCCATCACTTAAGGGATTCAGATATTAGTGAGCTAGGAGCTACAACCACATCTCCAGCTCATGATCCTCAACCATACTGAAACATTATCTATATTCATGTTTAAAATGGCATAATGTAAATTACCTGCCTGTTAAATTTCCTACTCTCACGTTAACTGTTTAATCCTACATAATACTTAATTGATTGATTGATTGGTTTACTGAGTGCACCAAATTGTGGTCTTTGTCTTTAACAAGCCTTTGGCTCTAACAAGATGGAGAACAGCAAATGAAAGTAGCAATAATATTCACTAAACACCACTTTGTACTGCAAAAATTGTTCCAATGTTTCACCTGTGTGCAAAGGGCCTGGACTGAAATGTTCACAACCTCCGGTTCATTCCATCGCGTCTCAGCTCGGTAGAATGTAAAACTGGCAATCTTGTTAACAAGGAGAATCTGAAACATCTGTTTGACATATAACTTAATTGCAGTGCTTCTCTGTGTACAGTTACCAGCGACAGGGGACTGGGGAGGTGGGGGGAAAGTTGAGGGTCCTGTGGGGGCCAGCCGTCTGGAGTGAGACGGCGGTGCGAGTTCCTTAAAACCGGGGCCCTCCCAAACAAGCTGCATCTATTGTCTGGGACAGAATCTGGCTGGAATCCTCTGTACAGGAATTATCATCGCTCAGTCTCCACTTGGCTGCAGACTGCATCGCCTGCTCCAACAGTGAGAGAGAGTTGTCCAATACCTCTATCCCTCTCACCACTTCTCCACTGGAAGACACTGGGAACAAGAGACCAAGATAGCCCCCCCCCTCCCCTTACAGCCAATCTCCTGGCACTACACAACCCATTATCCTTAGTAAACAAACCAGAAAGTTTGGGCAGCAGGCACCCTGAATCACTCACAAGAGATGGTTCCTGTACTTAAGAGGCCCAGCCCTGGTAATACATGGAATGAAGCATTGCACTGACCTGACTGCAAGTCAGAAGGGCACGACAGCTTAGTGCATGTCGAGCTTAGAACCTTTGCTTCTCAGGCAGATGTTTAACCAGTGCAGGAATTTCCCTGCAAATTCCACGAGGTATGCCCCCCCCCACTTCTTGATCAAATGGTATTGATTTCGTTTGTGATGTAGCGTATGCTCGTGACAGTCACAGCGATACTCATTTGCATTTTTTATTTTTTTCTACAAAACATTTCAACAATAGCTCAAAGAGTGTTTTTTATTTTCATTATACAACGTTTTCCTCCCCCTGTTTGCCTTCTGGGTTTTAATATGTACACGCAGTTCCGCATCCGCAAGGCGTGAAAGGCGCACAGCTAGCTTAATGTGAATAATTTCAAAAGCTCACTCAGTTTGACAAAGGGCGTCTATCATTCTGGGAGCAAACGGGCTGTTTAGTTCCCTGCGCAGTCAGAGCAGATGTGAGGTCACGAAGTGCAGTCGGCGCTACAGCAAGGCACAGAGTAACAAGAAATAAAGGGGTTCCCTTGTCTCGCAGTACCTGACGTATCAGACATCTAATTTTACCGTCAGTATAGATAATGTGGCTCAAAAACTACACGCTTTACCGTTATCCGCAGTTAGAGGGATTTTGCACAGAGCAGGGACAGAGAGCCATATGTACGTAATGTGTTCTTCAGATGCCTCGGGGTTGCAGGATGTACACACAAGATGTGTTTCCAGACATCCCCTTTAACACAGGGAAAGGCGCACGGGGAAAAAGTTAGGAGAGAGTACTGACAGCGAGCTGGACGAAAGGATGGAGAAAGGATAGGTAGAGTAAGGGAAGAAGTACAGGCAAGGGTGTTTGTCAGCATGAGATTAAATCAGCCACCCCCTACAGTCTCACAACTATAACGCCCCCCCCCCCCCCCCGTGTTGTGACCACCACTGAAATGTAATCAATTCCAAGCTCTTCTATATGTAGACACTGACAGAACACATAAACAAGTTCAAAGTTTTTGCATTGTTTAGCGTATTTCTGTACGAGTGCTATTTTTTAAAAGAGAAAAAAAGATTTTAAAATTTCGAAAGCTGACATTTAATATCCAGTATCTTCTCATTATCTTCCTAAAGGTGGTTTTCTTATGAGACATCCTGTAATTTGCAAGAGAGAATGTAGTATTATTTTAAAGTGGAAAACCTCTCTAGTCTATATCAGTAGACTAAAAAAAACATGATCCCTCTCTCATTCATGTTGTACAAAGGGTAAGAGTGGTTTGTATCTTGGGTGAAACGTATTAGGATGTCAGTGGTCAATAGCACTCCGAAGATAATCACTGTCTGTTAACTAATTCTGTAACAAAATACTCAGTATACCATTATCTTAGCAAACACACCATTTACATGAGATATTTAGCTATTATATTGACTATTTTATGGCTATATTTTATGACTATATTTTACATATATATTGTTCATAATATATTAATTTCAATAAATTATTTTGTTTTTATTGTTTTTTAAATCATTTGCATATGTGTGTGTATATACACTGACAGCTTTGGTTCAATTTTACCTGAGTCCGTCTTGGCCCACTTGTCAGTATGTCACCCCCTAGTGGCCGGAGGATCTTGAGGCTACAATGACAGCTTTGTGTGAGATGAGCCTAACTGTGGATCAATGTCAGAGCAAAGGGCAGCACCAGTGAGTGAAAGTAGGACCTCATTAACTGGGGCTTGAATAGGCTTGGAGTTCGCAACTGTCACACTGGACAGGCGGTCCCAACGTGCTACAGCTGCCCCCGCTCTCCTGTTCTGAGGCAGCGTGCAGGGTGCAGTTAGACTTCAGGGTACATGTTCCCACCTGTGGCTGGCCTGAAGCTGAGACGCTTGGTGAGTGGGCCAAATGCAAATGAGAAGCAATTAATAAAACTAACAATGGTTTAGAATATGGTGGTATGCTGCTATAGTATGACACCAAAACCAATAATCAGTTGTTGGTCAGTTGTGGTTGGTTGATGTGGAGCATCTCCATAGACAGTCACAGGGGCAGGAACCAGCAGTTAAGGTCAAATTTCAAGGAGCATCTTTATTTATGTGTTTGAATGGCTGTGATCGATTCTGGCCGTGCTCTCCGTTTCTGTCTAAATGTCATGCAACTCCCTATAGGAGACTGTGTCTGCTTTTTCAACAAAACACAGAGGTTTAGTTGATTTAAAGACACAAAAGTCACACTCACAAACGTGCGCACATGCGCTCACACACACACACACACATACTGTACACACACACACACACACAGGTGTGAAAAGCCACCAACCAAGCATTCACTTCCCACCTGCATTTTGCAAAGCGCTCACATTAGACCACACATTCCAACTTCCTCTGTAAAGATTCTCCTCATCCCTCATCAAAATGCACGATTCTACAAAGAGCGTTAGGACATGTAAGAATCAGCCTTGGCCATTTGCTGGAATGCTTTTAGACAGAAATTGCAATGGTCACAGGAAGGCTGCACACCCTATGTTTTTGAGGACCTATCAAGGAATGTTGCAGAAATCCTTCACTGGATTGTTCTTTCTTCTTTTTCTCCTCTTTTGACCCCTTCTTATCAAACTGCAGTCCCACAAAAAATGATGATATGAAGGAGCCAAAAGACACACACTACAGTACCCAACTGTGGATTTTTGCCCTACCCCTGAAGCAATCACGCACTGTACACTGCCCGGTCGCCTGCCCAAATGCAGCTGAGTTCAGCGGCGAATTAACTTCTCTGGGCGCTTTAGAATGACAAAGCTGGGAGCCCCCCCTCCCCCCAGTGGACTACTTGAGCTATTTTGTGAGTCAAAAGTTTGCCGAGCTTAGGGGTGCCACCAGATCGATTGGCCAGATTAAATATCTCTAACCATTCAATGCCTTCCGAGGCGGGTCCCCTGATTTTGCCGGGCCCTGGGCTAAAGCTAGGAAAACCTGTGAATTAATCCGCCCCCGGCTGAGCCTTGCACGTCTCCGTGGACCTGCCTGCGCTACGGATGGCCACCATGTGGCACATCCTGTGTCAAGCTGAACCCAATTCTGTTTGGCTAAATAACTCCAGTGTCAATAGCTTATACAGCACATCTGTCAGTGTCAGAAAGCAGAGCCGAGTGAGCTTATTATGAGCCCAGCTCAGTATGCAGCAGTGTACAGGATTCAGGCACTAAGCAAAGTCAAACCCCATAAACAGGTCATGTATCTGCTTCTAGCTGTAACAAACTAGCTGTAATTTTAGAAATGCGTAAATGGCTTGAATGTCTCCGGCAACTACAACATTCCCTAACATGTGCGCTTTGATGATGTTTGCATTGAAATCTAGAAAAAGGAAATGATAGAAAATATAGATCTCATTCAAGCTATTATATCTAGACAAGCTGTTATATATATATAGAAACTGCTATTCGGGATTTTATGTTTATCCATAACATGGCATCCAAACATAGCCAAATCTAACTTCCAATGGAATCCAAAAGCAAACAAGGGAAATCACATCAGCTATCCGAGCGTAAATGATACTGCCTCAGTCTAAAACAGGACTTAAATGGCTCTCTCCTGATTTAGAGCACATTACTTGGGTTTTGCCAGGCAGTCTGGGCTTTACGCTGATCAAGGGTAGAGACTTTCAGTGATCAAGTGGAGGTGAAATCACAATATAATATGTTAGTTTTTTGTCTGACAGGCTTTATCGATATGTAACATTGCCTAAATCAATACCGCCGAACGGAATCCGGTTATGCCTGAGGCCTGTGCCAAACTGTCAATGCCAGGCCAAACATCATGCTGAAACACCTGAGAAAGCTGAGTGAAAAGCTCAGTGTGAGCCTCTTTTCAAAGCCCTTAAACATTCACTTTACTCAGCTAAATGCCTCTCCATCCTTCAGGAATCTCCCACAGGACTTCCTGTGAAGTCCTATTAAAGTTCCTCCATCTTACAAAGTAATGAAACAATAAGCCCTCTTTTGCTTTATATTCCCCCCGCTGCATACGGGGAAGATGTCCAGGGGTCCCACTGGCGTTATTCTGTGTACCTTTCGGTTTTCTGTTGACCCGTTAGACGTCCCACTTCAGCTCGTGTTTTATGAAGCGGCTGCCCGCAGGGGTTTCTCCTTGACGAACGGACCCGGAGCGAACAGCGGAGGCAGGGAGGGAGAGAGGGATGGGAGGCATTGAGGCAAGACTGGCCAGCGACTCCGCGGGGCAGCCTACAGATTCATATAAGTGGGCTCGGGGGAAGTCTTTGCTCTTTTTTGGAGTGGCCACTGAAGTCTGTGTCTACAAAGCTTGACAAAGAAAAGGGCATCGTCATTGTTTGGAAGGCAATCCAAACTCATTTTTTAAAGAATATACTGTAGTACAAAATGATAGCTTGGGATAGAAAAAACATGAAAAGGAGATGCCCAGGCATGTGACATACATACAGAAGTGACCTCACCAAGGATATGGGAGCCTTGAAGATTCCAGACACCAGTACTGGGATTTGTCACTGAAGGCTCCTGAGAAAAGCAATCTTTAAAGGGTTACATACCAGAGAACCCTCTCCCCCCAAGGGGGGTAGTACGGATGCTTTTCCATTTCTTCTCAGTACCTTCCAAGTTTCCCCTATCTTCCTTGAATGATATCAGGGCCAGACCTTGTTAAAGAGGCATATATTGCTTGGCTGTGGATATCACAAAGAGTCTGGATAGCAGCATCAACCACAAGCCTCCAAAACTGAGCGGAGAAGCCGACCCGCCATACAGCAAGCGCGTGCCATCTCTCACTTTTATTTTCCTTAATCTAATCAAGATATATCCTGATGGTGCCTGGGCCTTAGCGAACTCTAGCGCCCGGCTATTAAAACTAATTCGGCTAGCGTTAACTTCAGCCCTGCGCAAACAATAGCTCTGTTCTCTTAGCGAAAGCGATTCCACGCTGGTGGCTGGCTGTCAAAACCAAGGGTGACGAACACTGGAAGAATTCTCCCAACACGGAAACCCACAGCGTGTGCTCCTGCATGTCTTAAACACCATGCTTACTCACTTTATGAACACCTTTTTCTGTCAACACACGCAATAAAAGGCGCACACCGTCATATATTGGCTTAATTTAGCGTGCCGGCTTCAGTCAAATTGCATAAAAGGAAATGATAAGAACCAGTTACGTTACACCTAAATTCATTCAGCTATAGCGATTCATTCAAATTTGGCATAAAAAGGTCACCACGGAAATGTTTTTTTGTCACACAAAGATAATTGTTTGATGAATATCCAAAGCCTCGACGAAAGCAAAATGATAACTTGGCAACAGATATCATATCAAAAAAGTTCCAGAGGCACACTTTGCTCAAACTGATAAACCACTGAGGTTTTGTCTGCTGCACCCCCAGTCCCGAGCAGCAAAACAATGAAGATCTCAATGAATAAATAAGATCACAGGCAGTACACAGCAGGCGAAATCATCCAATACGACAGATGCTGGGATTTTAATTTTTTTCCCATCGCCATGAAACCTTATGATAGACAGATGAGGCCATAAATTAGTTTTGAATCACAGCAAGGGAACATAAAGTAATGAGTGAATTAATAAATGTACTAAATGGAAAGTGATACAAGAGAGATTTGATCAAATATGGCATTTTTCTACCCCAGTGACTGTTTGGTTTCGGGCTTGTCTGTGGAGATGCAACAGGCCACAGGAAAAGAGAAATGTTATGAGAAAAAAACACCAACTGCTTTAATAAGTTTCCCAGGTATTTCTTGTGAAAAAGTATGTTTATAAATCTTACAAAAAGCTTTGTAAGCTGTGAAAAGAGACCCCTGCAGGATCCTGGAGTAGTCTTTCTTATCTCCAGTCCATGTATCTCAAGGCATCTCAAGTCATTAACTCAATATTGCAACTGCTTCTTCAGCTGACCTCCGCTGAGCACATCTTAAATCATTGTTATTTTTAAATGACTTGTTCATATCTCATTTTAAATTGCCGTTAATGCTGTTTATTTCTCAAATACAACTTTTACAAGATATATTAAGACAGCAAGTCTACCTTTGAGTAAATATTGATATATATATATATATATATATATATATATATATATATATACCCAGTGTTTCTCCCAAGAGGGAAGGGAAATTTTCCATATGGAGAGCAGTTATTACAGTTTTGCAAACACCTCTGCCAAACCAATCAGGGGCAGTTATTTCCATCCGTCCATCCATCCATCCATCCTTCTTCTAAGCCAATAGTTCTCTATCAGGAGACCGAGGTCCACTAAAAGTAATGCAAAAAAAATATGACATTGCTAAAGCTAGGGTTGGGCGGTATATATCTTTTCCAGCATATCGATATTGTCTCAAAATGTGATACAGGATGACAGAATACTGCTTTTATCATGGGCGTCGTCAGGTCCGATCACTCAGGGCTACAGCCTCGAGTATTTTAAGCTGAGCCCTGAGTATTTTAGTATTTATCTTCCTTTAACAAAAAAGGCAAGCCCCAGGTAATTTATTTTTCAATAGCTATAAACAGCCCTAGTTTATATTGATTTATTTTAATTGTGCATTAAAAATACAGCTTTATTAAAGATTTTTTTATAGAAATTCTTTCTTGGTTATGAACAGCATGACATTACGCGGAATCCCAGAATTCACAGCTAAAATCAAACCACACAGCTATTGTCTTGCAGGGAAGCTCACGGAGGGGAAAGGTGAGGAAGAATTGTCATTTGGTTCAGTTTGTTTTGAAGTATTAATAAAAAATTTGTGCCTCGCAATATTTGTTTTATTTTGTTGAAGACTAATACTATAAAATGAGGGATTTCGCAGTTATTAAGCGCTCGTTTGATGTTTGTCGGGTTTCTAATTTTAGAGCCATTTGCGAAATAGGATTTATGTTTAGTTTATTCATAAACATTCAGCTTCTCTATTGAGAGTTGTATCACAAACTGAGGGAAAAGCTGTGTTGGTGGACATCATGGAGTGAAACCATGTTTGAGACATGTTCAAAGGAAATGACATTGTTTGGGAGTGTAACCACACAATGTTTTTATTAATAAACATCTACAATTTTTGTCGTCATTGCTGAATGCATACAGGAAATTCAATATCATGACCTGGGTAGGGGGGCCCCAAACATGACTTCTTGGACACGGCGGGAGTCCTGGAATAAAAAATGGTTGAGAGCCACTGTTCTAACGTTCTTATCCAGGTCAGGGTTGCTTTCAATGTTTTCACAAAACAAAACTACTCATTAATAAATGAAGTGGAACACCCGATGCATGGTTTGTTTCTTGATGAGGCAAATTTATAACATAAAATTGTAGTCTGATCACTGCATTCACACAAATGAAATAACATGCATGCTGATCTAACTTCATTTTTCTGATAGACTGAAATTGGCAAGAACAAAGATACTGTAACCAAGTCATCAGGAAGATGAATAGCAAAATAACCTGAGAGGATGACAGGTCAACTCATAATTATTAGTTTGCTGCTCACTACTTACTGAGTGAATCAGTTCACTGAGCCTGTATGGCGAGAAACTAAATACCATGATTTGGTGAACCTTCTCTTATTTAAAATACTCAGAGCTGTCCCAACCATGTGTTTCCTTTTCTGAGGCTCAAAGCACTACAAATGGAGCCCCACAATGTCTTCACCTGGTCTGTGCTACCAGACACACAGAAAAGAAAGCAGCTTCATTCCGATTGGGCCATAGATACATATGCCACTTTATCATTGGACACTGAGGACAAACCTCTGAGCTATGAGAAAGAGTACATTTTCAAGTATTGTAACAGTGGCGACATCTCAAAAGCTCATCTAATTCAGATAACTTTTATCCATGGATCATTTTTTCTCTAGTCCTCTAGCTTGCAACTCTCATGTAATTCATACACTGAACAAAAATATAAACGCAACACTTTTGTTTTTGCTCCCATTTTTCATGAGATGGACTTAAAGATCTACAATTCATTCCAGATACACAATATTACCATTTCTCTCAAACATTTCTCACAAATCAGTCTAAATGTGTGATAGTGAGCACTTCTGCTTTGCTGAGATAATCCATCCCACCTCACAGGTGTGCCACATCAAGATGCTGATCTGACATCATGGGTAGTGCACAGGTGTACCTTATACTGCCCACAATAAAAGGCCACCCTGGAATGTGCAGTTTTGTCTCACAGCAAAATGCCACAGATGCCACAAGCATTGAGGGAGCGTGCAATTGGCATGCTGACAGCAGGAATGTCAACCAGATCTGTTGCTCGTGCATTGAATGTTCATTTCTCAACCATAAGCCGTCTCCAAAGGCGTTTCGGAGAATATGGCAGTACATCCAACCGGCCTCACAACCGCAGACCACGTGTAACCACACCAGCCCAGGACCTCCACATCCAGCAGGTTCACTTCCAAGATCGTCTGAGACCAGCCACTCAGACAGATAATGCACGGCCCCATGTTGCAAGGATCTGTACACAGTTCTTGGAAGCTGAAAATGTCCCAGTTCTTGCATGGCCAGCATACTCACCGGACATGTCACCCGTTGAGCATGTTTGGGATGTGCTTGACCGGCGTATACGACAGCGTGTACCAGTTCCCACTAATATCCAACAACTTCGCACAGCCATTGAAGAGGAGTGGACCAACATTCCACAGGCCACAATTGACAATCTGATAAACTCTATGCGAAGAAGATGTGTTGCATTGCATGAGGCAAATGGTGGTCACACCAGATACTGACCGGTTCTGAGTCCCCAGACCCCCAATAAAGCAAAAAACTGCACATTCCAGGGTGGCCTTTTATTGTGGGCAGTATAAGGTACACCTGTGCACTACCCATGATGTCAGATCAGCATCTTGATGTGGCACACCTGTGAGGTGGGATGGATTATCTCAGCAAAGCAGAAGTGCTCACTATCACACATTTAGACTGATTTGTGAGAAATGTTTGAGAGAAATGGTAATATTGTGTATCTGGAATGAATTGTAGGTCTTTAAGTCCATCTCATGAAAAATGGGAGCAGAAACAAGAGTGTTGCGTTTATATTTTTGTTCAGTATAGATACCACTAGAACCTTATTTCCCTTCTCCTGAGGCAGAAAAAAAGGTTACTATAGTCAGTCTGCTTTGAATTGCTTTAGTTATATTACTAACAAAAATCACCAAAATGTTCTCCTGTGATTTGTAGTACTTAAAAGCAGCATTTTAGTCAGTCTGAAATTTCCACACTCTAGAAGCACCTTTGATAGAACATGTCACTGGTAGGGGTGTACACCCTAGCATGTATGAAAAGGGAAGAGATCTGTACTGTAAGTAGTATTATAGTAGTATAATAGTAGTATAGTATACAGCGGTGGGGCCACAGGGGCACTGGCCACAGCTAAAAGCTAAGTGGCCCCTGGAGTGGCCCCTCCCTTGTCATTCAATTAAAAATATATCATTGACTAATGATATTAATTATAGCCCCTGTTATGCCTCCAACCTAGAAAAACTTAGTTCAAAATGGACCTTAGTCTGGCACATTCTACCTGGGGCTGTTCACTCAATGTTGAGGGCAGGTCCCAAAAGCCCATTCATACTGCGCTACATCTGCAAAAATCATCCACCGTGCTCTTGGAAATGTGTGCAAATCTCCAGGCAAAAGCAAACACAAAAACTCATCTCTGACCTTTCGTCTGTCTGCCAAACGCTGTCCCACAAGGCTGGGAAATTTATTTATTCTCATGTTTCCCTCAGCTTTCATTTCTTTTTTTTTTTGTTCAAAAACGTGGCACGTGTGCATGGAGTACCAGGAGAAAAGTTTGCCACTTGTGAATCAATTTCCTTCAGAAGGCATTTCACTTGCGATCAATCAATGTGTTTCACTTTTATGTTCAATGAGTTGGCGAGGTTCTTAGGCGTAACTTATTCATAACATTAATTATCTGAGAATTCAAGTCCACAGTATACAATGGCGGTGATATATTCCTTCTTAATTTGTTTTAGACAAAGACCCATATGAATAATAATAACCATGTGCCAACAAGCCTTTGTTTTATACAGAAGTTTGAGAGAACAGTGACAGAGACAGTCAGCTTTCTATGTGGTTATCTATTGAAGTTAGACACAAGGTTTGGCTGCCCCAGATGAATATGTGATAGTCTTTCTAACTTTGAAATCCAGAACCTCACCACTTTGGTGAGGATTTCCAGTCAATTCGCAAGCAGACATGTCCATGCTTAATAAGAAGCACACCAACCATGGTCACAATAATAATTTATTCTGACACGATTACAGGTCAGTAGCTCTTTGGATGTAAATGACTTCTCTTTTTAATTCAGCAACACAGGTCACACACTGACATTTTTCGCACCATTGGAAGGCTACTGTTGTGAAACTAATCATACGGTTCTAGCTGCTGGATTCACAACTTCTAACCCTATGAGAAAATGTTAACATGATAAGTGAAGCTAGCAGCAATCCATCAGCATCAGCACATGATTCATACCATAATCATCTTAATCTAATTGCATGGAAACAGGGGTGCCACAAGGGATTCTGGGCCCTATAAAAGCATATCATATTGGGCCCCAAGTATGTTCCAATTTTTTTTCCAAAATTTTTTTAGGGTCTTACCACTCAGGGGCCCTTGGCATTGTCTAACTTCCCCTCCCCCCTTTATGGTACCCCTGCAAGGAAGGTGAACTCCATCTTCCATAAGCTTCTTAGAGGGTCAAAATGAGACAGGGCACATCCGGGATGGGATACGAGTCCATCACAGAGCATGAGACAGGGGACACCCTGGATGGGATGTCAGTCCATCTCAGAGCATGAGACAGGGGACACCCTGGATGGGATGTCAGTCCATCTCAGAGCATGAGACAGGGGACACCTTGGATGGGATGTCAGTCCATCACAGAGCATGAGACAGGGGACACCCTGGATGGGATGTCAGTCCATCTCAGAGCATGAGACAGGGGACACCCTGGATGGGATGTCAGTCCATCACAGAGCATGAGACAGGGGACACCCTGGATGGGATGTCAGTCCATCACAGAGCATGAGACAGGGGACACCCTGGATGGGATGTCAGTCCATCACAGAGCATGAGACAGGGGACACCCTGGATGGGATGTCAGTCCATCTCAGAGCATGAGACAGGGGACACCCTGGATGGGATGTCAGTCCATCACAGAGCATGAGACAGGGGACACCCTGGATGGGATGTCAGTCCATCTCAGCGCATGAGACAGGGGACACCCTGGATGGGATGTCAGTCCATCTCAGAGCATGAGACAGGGGACACCTTGGATGGGATGTCAGTCCATCACAGAGCATGAGACAGGGGACACCCTGGATGGGATGTCAGTCCATCTCAGAGCATGAGACAGGGGACACCCTGGACTTGATGCCAGTCCATCACGGGGCATGAAACAGGGGGCACCCGGGACAGGGTACCAGTCCATGATGGGGCATGAGACAGGGGACACCCTGGATGGGATGTCAGTCCATCTCAGAGCATGAGACAGGGGACACCCTGGATGGGATGTCAGTCCATCTCAGAGCATGAGACAGGGGACACCCTGGATGGGATGTCAGTCCATCTCAGAGCATGAGACAGGGGACACCCTGGATGGGATGTCAGTCCATCACAGAGCATGAGACAGGGGACACCCGGGACGGGGTACCAGTCCATCATAGGGCATGAGACAGGGGACACCCTGGACTTGATGCCAGTCCATCACGGGGCATGAAACAGGGGGCACCCGGGACGGGGTACCAGTCCATCATGGGGCATGAGACAGGGGACACCCTGGACTTGATGCCAGTCCATTTCAGAGCATGAGACAGGGGACACCCGGGATGGGATGCTAGTCGATCACAGGCAGCAGCACAGGAACCCCGAGGGACATGTTCCCCCAGTATTGAATTTGTATTTATTCATGCCCCCAATAAATAGACTTTTATATTAAAAGTACATCATGTGCCCCCAGCATCAAACACTTTCCTGTGCCATTGATCACAGGACATAGACACAATCACACAACAAGGGCAATTCAGAGACTCCATTTCACCTAGCTGCATATCTTTCGGGCCGCGAAAAAAGGAATACCTAAAAAAAAACACAAAAACTTACTAACTCCACACATGCAGTTAAGATCCGAATCACATCCATAACCCCGGGAGGAATGATACCGCGGTACTATCTGCTAAGCCACCGCGTCGTACTGAAACACAATGTAATAAACTGAGAAACGTATGTGGCCTGTTGCGGAAGCAGCCTTTGAAGTGTGGATTGAGGGCTTGACAGTCCCAATGACATATTCAATATACGCAGGCTGATCAAAACCAGCCTGACAGCCGCACTCCAGTGGCGTTTGGCTTGCCAGGAAGTTTGATTGTCCCAAGCCACCGTAAAACTAGCAGGGAAAACCAGGGAGCCTAAACCCTGAGGGAAGCAGACATCTCAAAGGAAAGTCCTCAGAATTTGGCCAAGTACAAAAATTTCACTATGAAAAAAAAATCAACAAAACAATAATTGGCAAGAGCAGCCGTGAGTGGAACAAGATGATTAGTTAAAGGGAAGAGCGACCCCCATCAGAAAAGCAATCGTTATAGGCAGAAGAAACACTTCATTGAGAGACTTCACACTGACAGCCCTCTACACATCAATGTTACCATGGAGACCTATCAAATAGCATGGGAGATGTTTCAGATGAAAGTTTCTACTACGGCATTCATTCCATTAAAGAACTTCTGTCTCCATAGTTTTATACACATTATATACCTCCAGCTTGCTCCTCATTTGCTGCTTGTGTTTGGTTGGCTGAATTCCCCCACTATGAAGCATGTCGTGCATGTTGGCTGCTTTGATGTGCTAACTTCCCGTGGAGAGGTGAAAGCCAGGTTCTGCAAAATGGCTGCATCAGGTCCCAGTGACCAGATCCTGGACCTTGACCATTTATCACTGACACCCCAAGGCCTATAGCAGGTCATTCTTTCAGGTTCAGAAGACTGGCTCGGATTTCACTAATGAGCTCCTCAGTCCCCACTGGGGCTTAAAGCCAGCATTCAGAATTATGTTCTGCAGACGGCAACACAGCGGCTCCACCGAGGAATAATATCTGCAGAACAACAGCAGTTAACAAGAGCTATGACAGACACACTAGTGACAAAATAAGGGTCTATTATCCTACAGGGCTTTTCACCCAGGTACCCTATTGCATAACCTAATAATGTTCTGAAAGTGTTGTGACTTTGTTGCATTGTGCATCTTACAATTCTTTTTTTCTGGCCACTTTTACTTACTGCAAGTTAAAAATGCAAGCTCTTGTGAAGTCTAGATGATAAAATATTCTTTTTATGTACATAGTGCTCTATGAATAATTATGTTGCCTTGTTTATACATTCATATCAAAGGAGCCCGAGGAAGTTAGCACTGGGAAACTTAACAATGATAATAATAGCTAGCTAACTTCTTTATTGTCTGACAGACAGACTTAGTGAAAAGAGGACATCTTGGTAACACTTTACATTAACTGCAAATTCATGATGCGTTCATTATGCATTCAACCAACATTCAGTGCACCTTCATAATGCATTCATAGAATATTCATAACTAGCATGTAAGTATATGCAGTTAATGGAAAGGCTTACTGAAAACAGCAAAGACTTTGCTAAGTCAGCCCAAAGACAGTCTTGTTAAACATTAAACATCGGCTGCTGTAATATTGTGGTTTGTGTGTGGAGTTAAGAAACTATGAAATTGTGCTCTCAGTAAAGGGATACCACAGCAGGGACAGAATGGCTGCCTTCCATTACATTAGCAACACAACCACACTGATTTTCCTAAAATTATTACTCTGTAGCAACATGAGTTTTTGTTGTTTTTTTGCACATTGTTTTATTCACAGATTTGTTCTTGAGTATCTGGATATTTTACTCGAGAGTTCTGGTTGAATAATTTGCTTAAAGATACAGCAACAGATTGTCCCCAGGGATGTCAAGTACTGTAAGTGGCCTCAGTGGGTTCACCCACCACACTATATTCTGATTTGCTCTAGTTAGTTGCTCTTTGTGATACTTGACAGGTTTATTACTACATAATAGGGGGGAAATTGCTATACCTTGGTTTCCTTAGCAACACATCAGTAACCACCCATACATATTACACTATTGGAAGGAAACCGCTGATAATGCAGATAATAATAAACCATTTATTTCTAATTTGCTATTACGTTCCTCTTGTCTTCCTTATACACATCAGCACGTTGTTATGTTTTCTGAGGCATTTTCGCTGATGTCGTGGCGTTGTTGCCAGGCGGCTCGAGTCGCCGGTTTGAATCTGACACCTGCTCCGTCTCTTTTTGCATCCTTTCCCCCTGTTTGTGTGGGATGTCTTTGGGGACAGGACTGTGGTTTCCTGTCACAATGTGAAGAACCGCTGCTAGACCAATTGGTGACACCAGACTGTTATTTTTATGTGAGTACCCCATCCAGGAAAAAAGGGATTGTAACAGTGAAACAATGTAACAATTGTGTACTGTAACAATGAATATTTGGCTATAACATGGGGTAGCAGAGGGGCCTCACGCTTCCATAGTTTTGAATTTGATTCCTTGAGTTCATACCCAAAGATGCATGATTTGGGGGGCTTCATGTCACTAAAGTAGCCCTGTGACAGACTGTTATCTTTCCTAGAGTGTATCCTGCCATAGCCATCTTGGGATTTCCCCAAAACTGGTTGTGGACAGGTGGTTCTGGCAAAACAATGAAAAAAAAAAAGAAAATTCATGTATCAATCTTTATGTTATGTGTCTTTAACAGATTGTGAAAACTGAAACTGGAAATTGTTTAAGGAGAGAAAAAGCTACGTTTTCAACGCATGCAGTCTATTGTGCATTATATGACAGGTACAAAACAATGGTACAATACTGCGGCAATTTTGTTTCCTTGAGTGCTGAGAAACAGCAGCAGGCAGCAGACTGAACTTGTACAACGTTGCCTGAGCGCGCCAGGCCGACGGGTGGATGCGAAGGTGCTCCTTTGGCACGACATCATCAACCGGGGAGCAGAGAGAGAGAAAGTAAAGATGGTGGTGCTCTTTCATACCTAACTGTCAATCTCTTCATTGACGTCCGGCAGTTCCGAGAGACAGTGCACATAAACAATACCCACAGCGGCTGACTATCTATCCTGCAGCACAGAGCCCACTATTTAATTTCAGTCTACGGAGACACAAGTAAATTATTCCATCCCTTGATAGATAGGGAAGCGGTTTGCATTCTTAGCTGGTTTCCCTTGGTTACCTTAACAATAGGCAAACCGCTCCTGGGCTTGTGAATTTACCAAGCGCTTAGTGACGAAGGACTCATGAGGGCTGCGTACATATATTTACAATGACCCCCCCCCCCCCCAGACTCACACACAAACATAGATCAACACAGACTAAAAAAAACTCCAGTGCAGACACTTCACATCACTACATTTTAAATTCCAGCTTTCACCGGGAATCTGAGTAACACAGAGGATGACAATGAAAAGCATGTTTCATAAATGGCTCTTGGTACTTTGGATTTGGAAAGTTATGGAAGAATATAAACCTGACTGGAAGATGCTACAAGTAAATTAATGGAGTAGTAAAAAGCAGAAATGAGCATGCTGTAGCATCACAGCAGAACCACCAGGAAAAATATATCCCAAGAGGACAGGCACACCAGGCTGTTCTGAAATCCTCTGTGCTGGGGGTTGGACATGTCTGTCAGTATTTCTCATGCTCTGCCATCCATGTGTGACCATATGCTCCTGCTCTGTGACACCACACATGGCAGGAGAGCACTGAGACCTCTTGTTCAGCCCATCCCGCTGAGCCGTACTCACCGTCCCCTCGGCAAAACCGTGCGATTCCTGATTCTCTCGCTTAAATGGACTGCTTTGGTCGACCCTGAGTGCCACACGTCAGGTTGTCCTCCGGAGAAGAACAGTGCAGCTAAAAGCTATGGGGACGGACAATGTCCGCGCCAGAACATTTTTTTTTAATTATTTTTTATGTTTTTTTTTTTTTTTTTTTGTGGAGGAGAGTGCAGAGGTAACCATTTGGTGCCGACACTCGGGAGGGAAATAGCAGCACAAAGTTACTTTCAATGATTCTGATGGGTGTGAGTACACTGCAGAGAATTCATTACTCCAGAATAATGAATTATTTACGTCATTCATTTCACTTTCAATGATTATTTACCTCCCTTACCAACCGCACAACTGACCCAAACTTCAGAAGCTTCGAAATTCCTGTAGGACCCTTCAGAGAGTTTAGGCGGGCCAAACCATGCCTGATCAAAGATAACCACACCTCCTGCACAGCAGCGATGCACTGACTCACAGTCCATCAAAACCTTAGAGGATTCAAGTGCTCTTGTCAGTTCCTTCTATTCACTTCACATTCAGAGTGATAGGAACAAAGGTTTAGGATGATGAGGGATTTGCTGAAGTTAAAGCAGCCTTGTTTTCCTCCCAAAAAAGGTAAATTGAGCGTCTCTAGGCACAAATTTGATCTCATCCTCCTTAATCTATCCGGAAAACTGTGCAGAAAACCTGCTTTGTAGTGCATAAATGAGCACATTGAGGAAGTAATAAGGAAATGGATAAAAGGGTTTTAAAGCTTACATACAGAGTGGAAAAACTTCCTGTTTTTACTCTAATTAGGTGGCAACTGATACTTTAAAAAAAGTTAAAAGCAATTGTAATGACAGTCATTTTTATAATGAACACATAACAGAAACACTATGTCTCACATCATTACACAGTACAGAATTTTCTGATTTTTTTAAAAAAACCTTTTAATGGGAGAAAATGTGTTTTTTTTAAGATGTTTGGTAAAAATGGGTTTTAAATGAAAACAATTTAAAATAATTTATTTTGACATGTTAGTTATCACCTACAATGGTTTTCAGGAAGATGCACAGGCATGTACCCACTCTGGATTTTAGCATACTGTCATCTTTAAGTGCAGCATGTTTCTTGCCCAATCAATCTCAGCACTCAAGGCGCTGAGCCATGTAGGACACCTCAGATGACCTCACTTCCTCTACTCACTGCTTCCCCGGCTGCCACCATCTTTCATTATTAGGACATCCTCGCAATAAAAGCTCATGCCAAGCCCTACCACCCAAGCTCCACCGCACTCCTTCAATAAAATACCATTCATAATCCACACAGCAGAATGACAATGCTGATGACAAGATCCCGATGCATTAATGGGGAGTTTTGAATGTAAAGCCTTTACACCAGAACAAAAAAGAAATTAAGCAAGTGTCACAAAATTCATTACATGATTGAATGGGGCAGTATTGATGAATGATAATAAATCTGCAACAAGAATATTATTTAAACATTTTTCTCCGTCATCTTCTGCTAACAAAACAATCTACACCTGAAATTAAACTGTCCATTTTCCACAGAATCAAAAGACAAGTTAAGGCACGTTAAACTAGTTATTCTGCTCACATCCCATGATTCATCAGTGGTGGGCTTTTTTATGTGCGTTTGTTTTTTCATATAATGTGTCGCCGAATACAGTGTGGTGGAGGCAGAAAACCCTGTTTTCCTATGAAAACAGAAAACCGCTTAATTCATCTCATTCATCCTGCCACCCACCACCCCCACCCCCGTGCAAATTAGCTGCTTTTTAGGGACACTATTCATGTTTTCCCCATTTCCACATTCGTGTACTAAGGTGCCAGAACAGCAATGTAAACCAAGCTGGACAGAGAGTGTTAGCAGAGGGCCATGACCCTAATGCTGAGCTTTCTATCCTCTAAGAGAGCAGAACAGCCACAGCAGATCGTCACTCCATCTGTCCACACAAGTGGCCAACAATGGATGCCACTTCCTGTGCCATCCCATTGGCTCTGAGGGGCTGATTAATAGCGTAGCCACGTCAGGGCCCAATCTCGGTAGACGTTCCGCTAAGTCGCACCTGTTGATCCTTTGCTTTAGCATTTTGGTTGTTAGCACCCATCATGCCACTAAATTCTGGCCGTTGGCCATCACCTTTGACTTTTCCAATGAAGATTCCAGTTTAGCTTGCTTTTTTTTTTCTGACGCCAAAATCATGCATTTGTAAACACACAAGTTAAGATTTGAATTTCAGTGATGTTGGCATGGCTGTGTGCTGCTGCATTTATGGGGACACAGCTGAAATGCCAAGGGACTTACGGAAAAGTGCATTAGGTAGCATTTCTTCCCTGCTGCCTTCAGTTGTCATTTTTAATGCAATGTTTTGCAACGGAGCATTGTTTTTGTCAGACTACAAAAAAAAAAATGGCATTTTGTTGAAACAGTGAAATGTCGTGACTAAAAAAAAGTTTCCTATTTTGCAGAAAATCCAACACAAACTTCTTAAATTGTAGGCATGTGATTGCAAAGAAACACACAAAACACACATGTGTGTTATTCCTTGTGCATCAGCTGGCATACTGTACCTCAGGGTTACATTTTTTTCTCCTCTGTGTTCTTCCTGCACACATGAATGACTGTACAATACCTGTACACACAAATCCACCAAAATCCTGTTTTTGGCATGACTCTAGTGGGCTTCATCTCTAGCAACGGTGAGAGATTCTACTGGAGAGAGCTGGACTATCTTGTAGCATGGAGCCCTCTTATTCTTTAGAACCAAACTATAAAGACTGTGCCAGTGGCAGTGGATTTCGACAGACTGTCTACCCATTGGAATCCATGGCCATGTCATTGAAAATTTTGTGGACCAGCATCATCAACATCTTGAAGTGGGACAGCAATGTTACCTTCATCATCAAGAAAGCATAACTGGGAATTTGTCCCAAGCCACCTCAGGAGGTCCATCATCTCACATTCCATTCCGATAGACTTCAGTTCACCCCTCACTTTTGATGATCACCAAGTGGTTCCCCTCTGCTTTCTCTCTCTCCAAGACCATGCTTCAGCATGCAGTCCACTCTGCTCAGAAGATCACTGGCTCACAGCTACCGTCTATAAAAAAAAACCTCTTAACCGAGGCAGAGAAGACAGCTGGCAAGATTGCTGGAAATCCCTGTCACCCCAGTGCCTACCTAACACAAATTTTGCCAAACATAACCGCTCCTCCAACTTTCTTAGCCAATCAGAACATCAGTTCAGTTGTATCCTGCGTTGCATTACTTCTGTTTTTTTTTAGACAATGTTGTTTACTACTGTTAGTTGCATTGTTGTTGTATTTATTGTTTTTGTTTGGACTATACAGCAATGTGCACTGTATGTGTGTCTTCATTCATAGATCTCTTTCCTACAAAACCTGTCTGTATAAAATCCCATAGGAGGCTCCTTATGAGGGAGTCCAGGCTTTTTTCTGGGGGGAAAAAACAAACCATTTCCTGTGCTGTTCAGCTCTGCATGAAATTGCTCTCCTCGGGACAAGTTGTTCCCCCGAGTGCATGATGGGAAAGGTACTAATCACCATCGTCTGTGCTGTGCACCGAGCACTTCATCCAACCAATGGACGCTGGTAGCCCGGAAGTTTCTCTGGTCTCCGGCAGGGACCCCATCCTCTGTGACCAGCAACAACAGTTAAAATCCCAGCCCTAGACTCTGCCTTTCACACCCTGGCCAGGGACATTAGCAAATGTCAGCTGCAAATAACAAGTGAAGCAGCTTCATTCTCACATGACACAATTGTGGCATTGTACGTCAAGGAAGAACTTTGAACTTCTTAATATTCCAAACACTGGCACACTTAAGGGTTTAAAGGGCACATTATGCAAGTGCTTATGTTAGGATGGAAATACAGAGACCATCAGCTGCAGTATCACAGATATATGGAGCCCCTCTGAGGGCTGGCCGAGGATAGACACCTTCAACAGCCGCGTAGCAGCAACGGGAGCTGGAGATGAGCTCCAGATTCAGGCTGCCTTCCACCTAATCTATTATGTTTGCAGATCCCCTTGCCCACTGATTAACACAGCATAGCACTTTGTTCTACTTTTGCTAAGAAAAACGCAAAGAGTTGTAAAATGATATATCCATTTACAAAATGAGCATTTGCTGAATCAATTTATCCGGTCAAAGTTGCTTTTTTAGGACTTGGTCCAGAAGTCAGATTCTACTGCCCTTTTTGTCTGAGCAACATAAAAGAAGCTCATTGTGAGAACCTACACATCAACACCCTCATTGATACGGCTGGCAAGCCGGAGAGTGGGCATTAAAAATGTATGCTGATTTTTTACTGCTGCAGCAGAAAGAGGAAGCAGCGCATAAGGGCAGACATAGTCGTCAGTGAGTTTTTATTTCTGACCAGCGAATTTTCAGATCTGTGAAGCAGATGGTGGTGCAACAGATAAGGAACAGGGCCCTTTTAATGACAGGAGGAGGATGACTGTTGTGGCCGTAGTGAGTCTTGATTGCATCACAATTTCTTTGATCACAGTTTCCATGCACAGCTCAAAGTTACAAATGAAAAAAAAAAAAGAAAATATAAAAGTCCGGCAAATTGTAGATTTAGATGATTAATCATGTTTTTTTTATTTTTAATTTACAAAAAGAAAAGTAGGATACCATGGTGGCGCACTGGTTAGTACTGTTGCCTTACACCCTCTGGGTCACATGTGTGCAGAGTTTGCATGTTCTCCCCATGTCGTCGTGGGGTTTCCTCCGGGTGCTCCGGTTTCCCCCCACAGTCCAAAAACATGCTGAGGCTAATTGGAGTTAGTAAATTGCCCGTTGGTGTGCATGTGTGAGTGAATGGTGTGTGAGTGTGCCCTGCGATGGGTTGGCCCCCCATCCTGGGTTGTTCCCTGCCTCGTGCCCATTGCTTCCGGGATAGGCTCCGGACCCCCCGCGACCCAATAGGATAAGCGGTTTGGAAAATGGATGGATGGATGGAAAAAGAGCAGAGACAAAGAAACATAAAGGTACAGGGACATCCCAAATAATGCCTTCTTCAATGAAAATGAAGGGGTAACACTTTATTTGAGAGGGCACAAAAAATGTAGTAGTACGCATTAATGGCACTTATTGGCTGCTACAACACACTTACTTGATGTATTAATTAACCAGTAAATAAGTGTTAGTTATGTAATGATCCCAAGTTAGATCATCATTAATAAATCATGATAGTGCATGCAGGAACTACATATATTAGTTCATGATTTGTTCTTGAGTAATAATTGAGTAACTAAGTTACTTGTTCAGGTAAAGTGTTACCGATGAAGGACTTCTTTTGGTTTGTACACAGAGTATTGTCTTCATTTGTGATGTATAAAAAAAGCTTTAGACAACAGAAATGACAATCTGCAGCAGGGCTGGTAACTCATAGCCAGTCTGGGGCTGCTCTGGCCTGCACTACGGATGCCCTCACTGTAGACCCCCCATGAGTGGACAATCTCCCCACCCCAGGGTGGCAAGATTTCACACCCTGAGACAATGGAAAAACAGCACAGTGGATGTGTGAAAGTGGTAATGGAGGGTGGCCCTGGAGCTGCACCTGCACTCCCCTGGCAAGGTGCATCCGCAGAGCAGCTGCGATACCGCTACCAGGCATGCCCAAACAGCACGGCCTGCCTGGGCCTATGATATCCTGAGCAAGGCAACACAAAGAGGCCACCATTTCATGGACCATTATCACTCGATGATGGTGCTCTGCGCCCATGATGAATAATTTATTCACAATCCATTTCATAGGAAAATTAGCTTAAATGTATTTATTTATTGTGTACTACGCAGGAAACCCATGACAAAGGATTACAGACCTCTTCAGTGTGCTGCCAAGTTTGAAGTTATTGACCAAAAATGGGCAGCAGATTAGATAGATAGATAGATAGATAGATAGATAGATAGATAGATAGATAGATAGATAGATAGATAGATAGATAGATAGATAGATAGATAGATAGATAGATGACTGAAACTATAAACGCAAAGCCCTCTCGGTAAAAAACACAGTTTTGCTTTTAGGCAAATTAGAACTTCAATTTAATGACCACTAAGCTACACAAAGGGCAGAATATGTGTGAACAGGAAACCAAAAATTGATTCATATAGAACAAAAAATGAAAATGCTGCACTGCCCCCCCCCCCCCCCCCCCCCGTCGTTATCCCTTCCCCCTCCCTAAGCTGGCACATTATATCTCCGTCTATAACTAATGCCGCAGTTCAATAAGTTCATGCTAAGTTAGTATTCGGAAGCAGGCCGGAAAGCACCTGTAATTAAGATCCATGGATTATGCAGAAGCGATACAGACTGCGCTGTCTATAGGTCTGCCAAAGGGATGGAACCAGGCATCTGACTCCTTAATTTCTCTATAGATTCCCTCAATTCCTCATCCCTTTAAACAGTCTAAAAGTAAGTAAACAGTCAAAGCTAGTATGACAAGCATGGCAACAACCCAGGGCAATTAAGGGCCTTGATAATTGGCCCCTTTGAACTGCACAGTGTTGGTTTACTTACGAGCCGTCGCTGTTTCTGATGCATCTTTGGGGTTTTTATGTAGTTTCATGAGAGCCACTGCAAACTGCATACGCTGCTGGCGTCGTGCTTGACGGCATACAGTAGATGACGTAGGACCAAACGGCGTGAAGAGCATTCATCAGCTTAGGCACCCGCACAAAGCCGTGGATTGTGGGATTGAGGAGGAGAGAGATGGATCCTTACACTCTACACTGGGGCTTCCCAAACTTTTGATGACTGCAAACCGGCATAAGTGCAAAACCTTCACAGACTGAAGGATTACATGTGAGTAATAGGAAAATATCATCAACATCATCATTTTTCTATAACTTATCTTCACTATTCCTAGCGCTAGGAGCAGTGTAGATTACCAATGTGGGATCCAGTTGCTGACAGATTAACCAGCGAGCCAGATTTAATATTTTTGGCTGTTTCCCTTTTTTTACATCAGAATTTGCTATGACTATTGTTATAAAAAAGGATGTACTTTGAAAATATATAGTTTGTTTTTTAGCCAAACCCTTAGGGGTCTGCAGCCCAGTAGATCACTGTCCTGCAGACAGCCAGTAGGAACTCCAGCCCTACACTATCTCTAGGGCTGAAATGAAACCCTTCCTGGACAGATAAACGTTAGGATTGGTGGGAGCTAATTTAATTTACAGTGCGGGCGCTGCTGTTGAATTGCAGTACCCAGTTCAGTGGATGAACATACGTCCTTCTATGGACGGGCACCCCATCTAGGATTTCTCAGCCTCATGCTCTCCCTGGAATAGGATTCAGGCTCACCAGGACACTGCATGTTTGTTTGGAAAATGGACAGATGGATGGATGGATGGATGGATGAACTGATAGGTATAATAACCTAAATTGTGGGATTAAAAGAAGTATTCTCATTTCGATTTTTTTTTTTATCTTTCAATGATCTAAATGAACAATTTCCCAAAGAGACCTGGTATGTCAACAGAGGGAGTCAAACAAAAAGAAAGCCAAGCTTGCTAAGTGTCACATCGAAAACATTTACTCGTCTGTCATATTCAACTTTGTTCCCACAAAGGACATGAAACAAACTGGCAAATTGAAGAGCAGATTTGCAAAACTCACCCGGGATGTTTTTTGAGAACATTTATGTGGACTCAGTGACTTTGTTGACTTTATGTTGGACTACATGACAAATGAGTGAGGCTTGATTCCCAAAACTGGAGGGGGGGGCTGATACATGGGCACAGGTGTAGTAGAGTACAGTGAAAGTGGGGCTTCTGATTGCCCAGAATGATGGCCGTACCATTGGGAACCTGCACTTAAAGACCTTCCATCCATTTTTTTCTGGGGGGGGGGGGGGGGAATTTCATACAATTCAAACTGACAGAAAGCTGGTCTTACCAAACTCAATGCCATGCTAGTTTTACAAAAGTTTCTCAGAGGGCTTCAGGGTGATACCCAAACAGGCGCAACACCATACAGCTGGTTTTAAGGTAGCTCTTTGAAGCTTAGAGATACTGATTCATAGCGTGCTCCACTCCCCCCTGCCACAGCACTCACACACACCGGCACTTGATAGGTAGTCTCCAGACGGGTATGCCAGTCACGGCCCTGCCTGGCTGCTCATTGCTATCACAGCCTGTCAGGACTGGACTTTAGTATCTAAAGTATAACAGCCCATGTCTTCAGCAGTACATCCCAGACCCCCAGAACAAAACTTTTTATAAGGTGGAACTGAGAGATATGGAAAAGAAAAAGTGGATGATTGAAAGAGAGGAGAGAGAGAGGAAGAAAGGAGCCAAAGTCCCAGACGTGTGACACTGGGCTATTTTAGTATTTCAAAGCTGAGAGAGAGAGAGAGATGATGAGGAGTGAACATGTCACTTGAATTCCTTGATTATAACAGCTTTTATTTTTCCACTGGATGGAAGTGGTTCATTCCCTGTCTGTTAGTGAATCGAGTCCATTACTGAATCCAATACTAAGCCGAGTGCGATGGTATCAGCATGGTTCTTCTGCCAGATTGGCCTAGGAAGACTCACCAGTGTTACATACCAAAAATGGAAGACATGTTTGCTATAGCTTATATATTAACTTTATACAGAGAACTTACGACACTTTAAAGGAAAGAAACCCAAAAGCAATGAGATATCACGCTCGAGGTTGATGGTCTCTTTCGTTCTTGATTCGGTTTGAGAGCTGAACTGAAAATGCGCTCCGGGTCTTGGATGTGATTTAGTGTGTCATGGGTAGGGGTGGCAGTGGGAGGGGTGGTAACCAGATAGATCCAAAGGGTGAAGTTAACCATGTTTGTGTGTTCGGCTGGTGTACAACACCGTGATAAGCGCCTTAGAGAAACTGGCTGATGGGCCAGGTCTGTGGGCGTGCTGTTGAAGGGGAGTGTTGAGAGAGTCACTTCACCCTGTCTGATTGGACCCCCGCATCCTCTTCCTCGGCCTCAGACGAGAAAGTGAAGATTAAACAAGTTTGTGTTTGTTTCTCCGCGTGTTTATGCTGGTGTAGGTTTGCTGGGGAACTTTTTTTTCTGATTTACTGGGTTACCAAGCACAACAACAAGGCCAAACAAATCTCCTTTGGGAAACTGAGCTTTTTTTTTTCTTCAGTTTTTCAAACTATGATTTGGATCTCCTTAGACCTCTCGTCTTGGGAAAGAAAAAAAGCCACATCCAAAGTATAACCTAAAGGAGCTCGACATGTGACATACTTTAGCTTCTGCGTGCAAGCAAACGATCCATTACCTCAAATCAGTGCCATTATAATGATTTGTGCTGTTATTGTATAGGGCAACATGAATCATTAAATGATTATCTATTATGTTAAGATAGTAGATAATCATTAAATTATTTTAACAACAACAATTACTACAACAACAATAATAATCCCTTCATCCATTTTCTATACCTGTTTGTCCTTTTCAGGGTTGCAGGAATCTGGAGCCTATCCTGGGAGCTACAGGCACGAGGCGGGAAATAACCCAGGATGGAGTGCCGAGCCGTCACAGGGCACACTCACCATACGACAACCACAACAATAATAAGGAAACAGCAAAACAATAACCATGCAAACATAAAAACACATCTAACTTATAAATTGTGTTTATGCAAATTACAGAGCAATATAAATACCTAAGAAAGCTCAAAGAAACAAAATAAAAGCCAGAAATTTCTCTATACAGGCTGAGGTGTACTGTATGAGTGTCGAAGTGCAGGTTTCCCCGGTAACAGCAAGGATACTGTGCATACTTCTGTACCATCTGCAGTGTGTTACCAGTGTGTGATTATCACTGCAGTTCCTTATCCATTTATCTGCCTTTACAATCAGGCTTGTTTTTAAAGTGGCACTCAACCTTCCCTATCCTCCATTGTTACCCATTAATGTAGCAAATTCCTAAGTCTTCGGAATGCAGCAGGTATGTAACAGTCTTTGGAATGTTGGTTGAGCAGGGATGCAGTGAGATGAAGATACTGTATGTATATATGAGTGTGAATCCCCCCCCCCCACAGTGGCTGGAATACACCATCTTTCCCACACCATTCCTTGGTGACACACAAAATGATAGTCTCTCCTTCAGTTCTCAAGCACTCTGGCAAAAAGGCCTAACACAGCATTACAAACAGATTTTGAAAAAACAAGATTTAGCCAACATGTGTATATTTTATTTCTGCAATAACCAGTGTATAACCTTCGCAGTATATAATACTTAATACATAAAGTTATTTTATAGGCTATATTCTGTGCTTAATCGCTATTACAATTTAACCAATGAAATACAGTGAATATGTTTTGTTACTTATGCACTACTTAAACACAGCTCCCAAGCTGAAAAAAAAGATACACTACTTAAACAAAACTTCCAAGCTGAAAAATTTTTGGGACAAATTAAATTGGCCAGTTTTAAGGGCAAATTACAGCCCAGACACATAAAAATTACAGGAAACCATGTTGTTTTTCCACAGTTAAAACAAAATCTGCACAGTAAATCTGAAAATCTATAACTGCTTATTTCACTCCTCATTCAAGTGGAAGCAAAAATATCAGAAAGCAAATATTACTGGTTATCACAGGCAACAGTAGAACAAGATTGAAAAGCCATAACAATGTCATTTAAAGCAGTGGAGCGGAACAGTCAAACCTCTCTTAAAACAGTGAGAGAAATCCCACCCTTAAGACAATCGCACTGTACGCCCATTTCTCCAGCTGGTTCAGCATGTTTGCTGGAACTGAAAGCAGTACATAACCAAAGCCCCCACCCCAGACTACCGGTGATCACCCTAACGACAGAAGGTGCGCAAAACTCCCCACCAGGTTCACTCTACTGTACATCACCTTCCCAAAAGAGTAAAAGAGTCTAAGCAATGATCAATCAGATGGAGCCCTTTGTTTCTCTATTGTCAATGGTGTTAAAATTGGTGACAATACCTGATTCCGATTAATGGCTTGACGGCCCGGACACAGGCTAGGCGGTATAGAGAGGAACCCGGGAAGCGGTATGGCCAAGCTGTGTATAAACATCGAGCATCAAGCCCAGATTGCTCCCGCGACACACAACTCCAGTACTTAGTGTTTACAAGGCGGTAAAAGCATCTACCAATTGTTGATTAACTGACAGAGGTTGAGAAAGGTTGTGTGTGTGTCTGTGTGTGAGTCAGATATACATTTCCAAATGTCCCCAGAATGTGATAAAACCCTGTTATTTTGGTCCCCGCAAGGGGAAGTTCAATTTAGTAAAAATATGTGACTGCAATCAAAACACCAAAAATGCCAATTGTTTGGTTACTTACGGTTAAGGTTAAGGGTGTCATGGGATTACGGTTTTACCCATAGAAATGAATGGATGGTCCCCACAAAGATATGAGTACAGGCCTGTGTGTGTGTGTGTGTGTGTGTGTGTGTATGTGTGTGGTAAGGGATCACGTTGTGAGTGAACTGGAAGGGCAGCACATTGTTCATGAAGCAAGTGATTTCATGTGACACGTAATACTGGTTGAGTCTCAAGAAGGTTCTGGAAGTCCATGCATAGCAGGAACCGGAATGTTTATTTGTCTAAGAGAGACATCTGATCAACGATCTCCATTTAAACCATGACTCATCTCAAACCTTAAACACTTAATCACAAAACTGTCTGTGTGCTTTCTGTCTGTTCCAGTGTTTACCTAGTGATCAGAGTGGTTATTGCAGTTGTTGATGCTACGTTTTTTGTGTTGCATAACAAAAAGATAACATAACGAATAACCCTCCATACGCCATACCCAGTAATCCTAACGTTGTCAGACAATTGCCCCTAATCAGACCCTTCCACACTTTGGATCTAAAGTACAGCAGTGAGAATTCTAATTGGACAGTAATAGTAATAACAGAGTAAATACGACCATATTACACATATTCTAATGTCTCTCCACTGGCTTCCATTTAAATACATGATGGACTTTAAAATTCTTCTACTTACATGGCATTAAAGAGTTTGCTAGTCGCACAGAAATGATCAACGTGTACAATCCAGAAGGTGTACTGAGATCATGGAAAGCAGGCTTTCTTGCAATTGCCCACATAAGTAAAAAGGCTGTTAGCAGTAGAGCCCACAGCCAGAGGACTCCTGGTCTACGGAACAGTATGCCAGCATATGTGAGGGATACCCCCTCGGTTTCAGTGTTTAGAACTGGACTGAAGGTCTATTATGGTCTATTACTTTAGCTTAGCCAGCTGGAGTAACTGTACAAGTTGCTGCTCAGTCTGTCTTTGTTTTTGTCAACAAGATATCTTTGTCAGTAGCGAGTCAGTCTCCCATCCACATGGCCAGATGCCCTGCACCCTGGGGGGGGCAGGGCTGCTCGATTATGCCAAAAACCTCAATCACGACTATTTTGGTCAATACTGATATCAGGATTATTTAAAGGTTAAATTTGACTGAATAAGGACATGTTTCGAAGGGGCTTTAGTGCTATCTATATCGCAGGGTTTCCAGCTTAGGTCAGCTGGCTGGCGGGACATTTTCAACTGGAGTCTGCAGACGCATTTACATGTATGTAACAGTTTATATACCATGACAATAGTTTGTAGCATTTGCAAACTACCCGAACGCTTTGGATGCAGTTAATTTTGGGTTTGCAATGGAATAAGAAAGATTTGCTGTAAGATTTCTTGCGTGAGTCTTAGTCTGAAAGTGTGTGTCACGCCAGAATGCGTGAGAGCTGACGACCACGATATCAGCCGTAGAAACGTTGGTCTTCTCTGGAATATAATGAGTGAATGACATTCTTTCTGTCGTAATTAAAGCGCCAGAAACATACATTTGAGAAATTCAACAGCAATGTCTGTTACCAGTAAATGTAATCATGACATGGTTACCAAAGATACTCAAAAGACTTTGTAGTGAGCATATATACGAACTATACTCTATACTGAACTCCACACACCAATCGTATCACTGCGCAGAAGTTATCCCCAATATGGTCGTGTTTGTATACTCACCCCATCCTAATCAATACCAAAACTACAAAAATTTTAGTCCAAGGTAATGCTTTTTTTTGACAACATGTAATCCTGTTCCCATTCTTTGAATGTTTTAGGGCATTTAATTATTTTTTGGCTGGAATTTCACTTTACATTGTCCTCTTCATCTGTTCCACCAGCCCTTTATAATGTGCCTGCTTTTTTTACTAGCCTAATCTTTGAATATGGCAGCAATGTGCGATGCTGTAATCATCACAGATTATGTCGAGCCTGTGTACAGCGTGCCTTGTCATGAAATAGTTTGATTGGCTAAAGACACAGTATAGTCTCTTTCTATAAATCGGCATCTACCTCTGATTGAATATGAGAGCGTTATTAAAGACTCCGATTCCGGGAGGGACGAGCAAAATCCAGGTTGGTCCCGGAAATTCCTGGACGGGTGGCAGACCTATTGAAGACGGGTCTGCAGATGGCTGAGCTACAGCCAGCGTGACAGAAGATAGCTCTATACAAACACACAGCACTTTCTGACATCTTTATTTTTAGCCTGCCTGGGAGGTTGAGCAGCCAGTTGACCTTGGACCCCTAGAGGTTTTTTTTTCTCCTATATCAAACTTTGGACCTCCTCTGTTGCCTTCAGGGTTTCATTCATTATTTATTTATACTGTTGCTGCACCAAACTGTTGTATGTCAGTAGGTGACTAAAGTTCATTCTTTGTTACAATCTTAGGTGCGATCATGTTTGGAACTGCATTGTTTAAAAATAAATTGAACAGGACAGAATAACTGCTATCTTCACTTATACCGAAAACTACAAAAAGTATTTCATTTGCACCATTCAGAAATATTCTTAAGCAATATTTATATTTATAAAGGAAAGTACAGTGTTAAGCATGAAATTTGCCCCTGACGCATCCACAGGGCAAAGAAAAAGATTGTTGCCAATGCCATTTGCATATTTCTCATACAGGTCAACATGCTGGTCAATAAAGCACTACAGTGAGAACCTTGCTTTAATTAACACTAAAATCAAAAATGGCCTGAGTTAGTGGCCATGAAGGTGGGAGAGGAATGTCAGCTATGGGGTTACAAAAAGCAAAGCACCGTGAGTGAGAAGATAAAAAGCCGAGGGAGGTGCTTCTGAAACTCCTGCTCATGTAAATCTGCATTAAATTTCTCATTTAGTGATTTCAGAATCCTTCGGTTTGCTTGGTATGAATGGGAGGTAGTGCATACTGCCAGTGATACAGTATGGGAAAGACCCCTTATTGGATATGTTTGTCTTTGGAGACTGGTCTAAAATTCTAAAATAGCAGCACCCCACCCCCGTCAGCCTTTACAGGACATTACCAGTTTGAAGGGATTAAGCAAGAGTGATGTCAGTTCAAGAATTTTGTTTTTTTTTTTCAGCTGAGTAACATAATGAGGAAGCTGAAGGGGAACACTCTGGACACAGGGATGGAGAACATTTGTGCACATCATTAGGGCTGTTATGTACACAAGGTCGTTTTCTTTCTTTTTCTTTTCTCTTTATTCAGAGCATCTTGTTATATTAATAAATACCTGACTAACTGCCATGCATAGCCAATCCTAACTCAGAAAGTGTCCAGCATGCTAACAAATCTCTAAAGACACAAAGGGAAAAAAATCTCAAAAAGCTCACGCTAGAGTTTTATTGCTGTATGACTACAGCTTAGCATCTAAAAATAAGGGAGACATCTCAAAAATGTGTTCCTTGCAATTTGATGTAATCGCAGTGCAATTCAGAAAGTTCTGTCTGAGGAACTGAAGCTGCAATTAGTATTTCTTTTCCATTTTTCTTTAAATTAATTGACTAATAATTGGTCTTTAAAATGAATTGATGCGCATTTTTCAGGAGCTGTGGATTCGGTCTCACAATCTAATTGTGCGGTAAATGTCACTTCCATAATGAAACGGACACTCTGGGATTGTCGGAGACCTCGACGGCATGGTAGACAGAGTGCGCCCTTGTTCTGCCGCGCTAAACCTTGGCACCGCCAGACGTTCATCATACCCGCATGACGCTGTCCCTGTAGAATCCTCGGCACTCACGACTCGCTCTTTCTTCCGCTTTGTTTGTGTTTGTTTCTAAAGAGGGACGAAGGAAATAAATAGTGTGTTGAGTCCCACAGCAGGAGGGAGATATCGAAGGGGGCGCATACCGGGCACGCCTCGGGGGAATCGGATGGTTATCCAGAGCTCTCCAGTGAGCACGCCCAGGGACGTTCTCAGGCTGTACAGGCTCAGAGGCAGTGTGCAGAGAAATACTCTGCTGGTCCTACATTGAGGAGCTGCATCATCCCATTGACATTAACTCCCCCCCACCCGCTTAGCTGCTCACCCCCAGAAACTTTCAGGATCCGTGTTACATCCTGGGGACAAATAATCTGTCGCTAGCTCCTTGTGCTTATTTCATGGGATTTAATAGCCAGTGAGGAGCTATGCTACATTTAATTCAAGCAGCTCTCACTCAATCAAGTCTAGAAGGTGCTAAGAACTGGCCCGACTTTTGCCGACATGACTTTTCATTCCGAAATTTTTAAAGGTACCAAGTGCAACACTAAAAGCGGTACCAACAAAAGAGTAACTCGACAGTGACTGCACCATGGTCTCCAAACGGGTTGGAGACCTTGCTGTTTCTGGCAGCTGAGAGAGATTTACGATTCAGAAAGCATCAAGTAGCTCCAGATTTAAGGGGGGAAAAACCAGACACATCAGTAAGACAGCCCTCACAATATAATAATCTTTGGCCGCTGTCTAAATATTGTCTCTGATGGACTTTGAGGGAATGAATTGCTGGGGCAAGTCCAGGCTGAAATTCCTGGTGCTCTCGGCCGATGGCGTGCACTGGGAATAGTTGCAGAGCCAGAGAGGGGTAATGTTTTCAGGGCCGTGCCAGGGAGAGAACCATCCCCCCAAAGTGCTCCAACCACCACATTTAATTTGTCTTTTAGTGCTGCTCTCCCTTAATACAAACAATATGATACAGCCACAGTCCGTCTTAAGCTTGTCCAACTCCTTTCAATGGCAACCACTGTGCATTAGAAGCATTTGTGTTCAGTAGGGAAAAATGAACGCACTCACTCTAACTACAGGCAAAAAAAAATTATATATACGAAGATCTTAATCTGAATTTCAGAAATAGTATGCAGAGTGCTAAAGATGACAGGAGCCCGGGGTCGACATTTTTGTGCGGCTAAAGTGGCAGGCCTTTTGTCAAGCGGCTAAAGTGGCAGGCCTTTTGTCAAGCGGCTAAAGAATTAGCCAGCATGTTTATGAGCTTGACAGGTGTTTTCACTTTCGGGTAACAGTGATACAGTGAAAGGCCAGCGGTGGCCACCTTCCCCCTGTCTCCTTTCATATAATCCAGCAGTCACGACTATTAAATCTGCCCGGTGATTACTATCATGCTAGGCAGAGGCAAAACAACTTTACAGAGGCTCAAGCAATGAAAGGAATTCAAATGGTGTGATCATATCCCCTCCACTTTTCCCCCTCTGGCAAAGGAAACACCAAAATAAGTTGTTATTTTTGTGTCTGGTCCAAAAACTGTTAAATTATGCTTATTTAAACAATTTTGACCCAACTTCCAATCAGATCGGATACTTTTTTTTTCACTATTATCAAAAGAATGTTCTGGTCTCACAACTGGCAGTAGTTATTTGCTGATATCCTGAGCTAATCTCGGGGTAAGGAGGGCGCCGCTTTTGAAAGCGTGAAAGCCTTCAGTGGTTAAGACTAAAGCACATGAATAACACCATAAACCTGCATCAGACCTGTGATTTGGTGCTCAAAATCTCCATGGCAACAACACAGCATGCGATTTAAATGATTACCTAGCAATACAACCTTAGAATAATGGAAAAAAATATAACTGTAGCGTTAATTGAGATTTAAGTTAATCCACTAAAGCAGCTTCATTATTATTGGCTGATGTCTTTCTAGCCCTCTGTCATATATTTCACATATCCAGGTGTAGATTGTAGTGTGTTGTGGGGAAATCCCCTTCATTAAGGGAGTAGGGCTGCCTTTAGTCCTTGTTTTCTTTGAATATCAGAAATATATGGCCTAAATATCACAACCACGAAATGTCTAAAGCGGAAGACCCAGGCAGAAGAAACAAAATTCTGGAAGGATTCTTCGACATGGTCGCCAGGACTTGACACATATTTGATAGCAGAGAATAATAATGGTAATATCGCATAATATTTTAATATACACAAGCACAACATAAAAGGGATACAAAACACATTGTCCATTGTAAATTTAGAGTGGATTTGACTAAAGGAGCATCAAATACTCCATGTAATTTAAAGGCATTAACTCCAAAGCTTTTCTTCATGGTCAAAATGAGGGGAAAAAAAGACCGACTGTTGAACACGGCGGACACTTAGTGAAGGAGGAAGGCATTGTCCATCGTTCCAGGTTGAAAAGACAGAGAGTGGAGGTAAATTCCAGTGGCACAGGGAAGATCTCTTTAACAGCGAGTCCAAGAGTTTAAGGCTGATCGTCGTTTTATTGTTCTCGGGGAGACAGCGAGGGACCATTTTGCCGCTCTCTTCCCGAGACAAATTTCTAGCCTGTCTGGCAGCTCTGAAGCCACATTTAACCTGACAGTCCTTGCCAGCCTGCTGCTGCTGTACCACGTACTAAAAAAAACACTAGTGGGGTCTGCCTGCCCGCCTGCTTGCTAGTGTAATCAAGCTTTACATCCTCCACACACATCTATCCACGGCACCGTCTGTCTCCCATTCCAAACATACCTGCTTGCTTTGTTTTTTTCCCACTGAGATGATTACGGGTGGAGGCTCTGAACTTCAAGCGGGCTTTATACTAGATGCATTTGATCGCAGCACTCCAGTTGTCTGCATACGGCCTACACAGGAGTCACTCGGGACAGCAAAGGTTCCTCCAGGTCAATTAAGAGAACCGCATGCAGTTACGGCACCAAGTACCATCACTATGGTTCCCTCTGCCTGCCAGTGTCCTGTACCAGCGCCTTGGACAGAGCGTCCTTTCCCTTCGATGGAGACACCTGTCCTTGCTCCCGCTGAATGCGGCACTAAAGTGGTCTGAGTTACAGATATCCGACACGGCCGGTAGCTTGGGTTATGGCTTTTGGAGGGTAGTTATTGCGGTCCCACTTTCAGAGGATGGTGATAAATGACGCTGTATCTGTGCTTCTGCTGAATCCTAAGATTCAGAACATCTTGGGGCGGTTATGGCACTCTGTTAACTGCGGAGACCAGGAATACATCTTATCCAGCTGTTATGGAATGTCATTAACTATAAAACAAAGGCTGAAGACCTCGATCTCTCTCGTGTACACAGCGTGCCAATTTGCAGAGCTGGCTAATTCGGGTCCAGAGAGTAAAAGTCCAGACCGGGATTTTGTTTCAATCAACCAGTTGAATACTCTGTGACTGTGATTCTTTATGCTCAACTGGTTGGTTGAAACAAAGCCTTGGTCTGGATTTTTACTCTCTGGATGCGAATTACCCAACTCTGCCAATTTGCATTTTCTCCCTTTACTCCATCACACTGAGATGTACTGTTTCATACTAGATTACCACATAATCTCTTTATTTACATAGAAATAATCCCATACTCCTGACGACTGTATTTAATGTTCACAAACAGGACTCATATGTGTGCTACAGTTATAAATCTAGGATGCAAAGTTGATCTGTTAGATCTCAAAGGATCCGAACTGGTGTACTTGTAAAATATTTTTCACTAGCTTGTACAAAACTATTGCATTATAAATTGTACGACAGCTGCAAACTTCCCATTTACTTTGCAGTTTACTCTGGTATACTGAGGATAAATTTGTGTCCTAACATATACAAGTCAGTCCCATTTGAGCACACAATGGTTTCTCGCACATTATATAATAAAAGCATGAAGATAATGAAGATAATGGCTTGAGCCTACTATGTGTCACTCATTTCAGCTTTATATCGAGGACGGGTCTTTCAAGAGGTGTCATATCATACTTGACTTGAATATACTGCTAATACTAAGATATATACCTTCTCATGACAAACATTAATTTTTCTATGGAAACTGAGAATGATGGACCTATTGGCAGCTCAGTAAAGTTCATCCACAGACACGTAAGTTCAATTCATGTCAGAAACCTGAATCAATGAAACAGCACTTTCATTTTTTCCCCTGATTTCTACAAAAACATTGTGTAAATCTTATTTTTAATCTTGATCATTTCAGGATTGATTGCGGTTATTATCTTCATCTCTCCGTCAACTATGACGTATGACACACACTGCTGATTTCTGTCCACGTATGTTAATGTCCGGCTCCTCTGAATGTTCCTCAAGCACAATGAATTCTCTGTAAAAGGAGTCCTACTACCGAATCAGTCATGTGCAGATTGCCTGGCTAAATTCAAGAAGTACAATCACCAATGGGTCGTCTTCCCTTGACAGTTATGTAAGAAAGTGATATCGTTTCCTTTCAGAGAAGGTGGGAGGGGTACAGGATTAAAATTCTGTTAAATTGCCACGCAGTCTGTGAACAAATAAGTGTGTGTATATGTGTCTAGTGAAGATAATTTGGTAACACTGTACTTAAGACCATGTTTTTAGCAATTTATAAATACATTCATAACAAATAATAATACATTCACAAAGCATTATAAACATGGCTATAAATATTTATCAAAAGTTATAAAACATTATACCCTTGCGCATTATGCATTATGAATGCTCTATGAATGCTCTATGAAACTCTCATCTATAATGCACTATAGATACCCTCATAATACATTATTGGTCAGTATAAGTATTAAGGATGCTTTGTACTGCATTATAAAGGTATCTGTAGTGCATTAAAAGTGAGAGCTTCATAAGGCAGTCATAATGCATAATAATCAATGCTATAATGTCTTATGCCCTTATAAATATTTATAGCCATGTATATAATGTTTTATGAATGCATTATGAATGTGTTTATAAATTAAATTACTAAAAACATTGCCTTAAGTAAAGTGTTACCGATAATTCCTTACCTTCCTTCAACAAAACACATGGAACATAACTGTTAGCCAATTGCAAAGGCAAAGCCAATGCCCCACTACTATGTGATCACGTCTCTGGAGCACAAATTTCCTCGGGAACAACACAGCGATTGGTGCACTGGTAACAAAGACAGCATAGAGGATAGTAGACGAAATCTCCTAATGCGATGAGGTGAGTGAGGTACTTCTCCTGAATAGTTTCTCTGAAGATATTTATCCATCTCAGTGGCTCATGTGAAAAACTGCCTATCACGTAGCTATTTCAGATTAAAGTGCCCAATGATTAACTAAAATCATAACAGAAAACAAAAACAAATTAGTCGAAGCCTTAACAGTTTCAGTAATTCACGTTGTGCTTGAGCTTCTGTCATTTCCAGTGTCTGAGGAGGATCCAGCCCAGTTTGTCCAGCGTGGGTGTGATTAGTTCCAGCACTGGCAGCAGTGGGTGATTAAGGAACACAAAGCCCAGGCTCTGCGATGTTCAGGTCGTCTTTTTAAACGATGCTCTCGTCACAAAATTTTATTTTCCTGCTTTTCTGCTGCCTGCCAAAGGGCATGACAGCATTTCCCCTCCTGACAAGTGAACCTGCAAGTCCTTCTCTCTCTATTTCAGTTCATTTCACAGGCTCGTCTGCGCCATAAAACTTAAATTAATCTTTAAAATTTCAAATAAACCCAAAATCGTTTATGGAGGAGTTGATGCTTAGGCCAGAATTCTGGAAGAGTTCGTCTTTCACCTAAGAGACAAAGTAAACAGAAGACTTCAAAGCATCTTCATGTCTGATCTGACGGACACGTATGAACTTCTCTAGAAGTTTAGAGCTGTGTCTTCTTTCCAGAGAATTTTAAAAACACTAAGCAATAAGTAACATCAATTATTCAATCCGCTTAATAATTGCAATAATAATTGCATAAATCAATCCATAAAAATTTGAAACAAATAAAAAAGAAGGCCCTGTTCTTCCAGTGGAATTTACAAGCCTCAATTCTGTTGAGACAATATAATGTTAAATATGTATTTCTGTGCTTGAGTATTAGTCACATGGGGAAATTCCACTAAATGACTGAGCAAATGGTCTCATAGGTGGCTGAATTAGTGTTTAAGAGGTATCATTGGATTTGAGCTACTGCGAGAACATTTTTTATTCATATCTAAAACCCATTGAGCAGCTGTAAGTCATCAGTGTGTGACTCACTCACAGAGTGGGAGGCATTTTCCCTCCTCTCCCATACACTATCCCTCCCCCCCCCCCGGCCGTCACTTCCATCCCCAATCACAGCCACTGTCTTCCCCTGACTGCCAAGTGGGATAATGCCCATCATCAGAGTCACATGTCACTGTTTTGTCTTTCCATGTCAGTGCTGCCTAGTCACATAGGTCACATTTGCACCTCTCATTCTCGGTATCTTTCTTCCCCTTACTTTTCTTTATAGATGTTTAACTGTGTACCTGAGCTGTACTGCAGAAGCCTGATAGATATACACCAGCCATAGGGGAGAGAGGAGTTTTCAATTGTGCTTCAAGAGTCAATATCCCGGACAGGACAAAGCGAATGTCAGGGCGGTTCTCTCTTCGGCAGAGATTTGTGTGGCTGAAGTTTGCAATAATAGAAGGCTGCCAAAGTTTCTTTAACAATGGAGGTTTGGGACTGGGGGGTAGCTGTCTCTCCTTTTATTCCACTGCCTCCTCTCAATTAACGGGTCTACATGATTCCCATTCTATGAGTAAGCTGCAGCAGACTTTGACTTCAGAGAGAGTTGGACTTCAGGCCCCAAACCCTGCAGCTTGACGTTTTAGCTGGGATTTAGGGGAAAAGTGATACATGCCTTTTGTCTAATGTTTTGCAATTTAATTGTTGTGGCAGAGTTACTACAAAAGCTAGGCTGGTTCCACAAACATAGGCTCAAGCATTCAGCTTATCATTCTATACTGCTTGCAGGCTATGGAAATACAGGATCAGTCCCTGGCCGGGGCAAAAACAAGTGTGAAAGGAGACATACGGGTCACTGGTATCATCAGATTGGAGACTAACCTCAACTAGTCTTAGACTGCCTTTGGTGGGTTGCCAGTATTAATACAAAACTGCTTAGCAGATATTTTTGCCTGAAACAGCCTACATACTATACACTTTTTTTTTAAACTTGCAATTCATCCAGAATGTATTTTTAAATCTGCTGTTTATCATCTTGCATTTCAATTTAATTTACATTTTAAAAAGTCTGAGTTATGTATTCCTAAGCTGGGAAGATTTCCTAAACTAATTCAAGTTATGGACCATGTTCAGGTCCTGGAACTGGCAACCTATTGATGACAATTCCAGTCTCCTAATTGCAGTGCTACATTCAGCAAAAAGGGAGCTTATGGAAATCAGAACTGGAGCTCATTTAGCACACATGAGCCCACTAGGAATAGGACACCAAAACCCAGGCAGGAGACTGATAGCTCCCCTTGGCTGAGATTTTTACTTCACTGAGGTTATCATGGTATATGTTCGTGAACAGTGGCTTCAATGTCATTTTAAGACCAACCTTTAATAACAATACTTGTGTGATAACCTACTATGTGTCACTCATGTGCCATTAATATCAATCAGTGTCCTTTATTAGCATTTTCAGCTTTGTTTTGACCCGAAGCCCGTGATTTAAGACTAGATTGACTAGATCGATCCTACGTCTTCACTTTTCATTCCGAAATTCTGAGAAGGCTACGAAAGCAGACGCTGAGTCAGGAGACGTCTTTTTCATTCCCTATCACAGAAGAGAAATGGAACTTATAATGCAATTTATGAGTTAAAGTTTGGAGCCATTGTCACATGCAATTATTTACTGGCTGCCTTGGCTGATGCCTTAAGTTATTAGCTCAGCAGACTTATGATAAATATATACCTTGCTGGATGTAGGTTGTACAATGGAAGATTTTGGTCTATAAATATTGATTCCTTCAGAAAAATAAGGAATAATTATAAAATGCTATGCTCTCCAGAGCACCACTACACAACAATATCTGGCCATAACGTACCTTCGCAAAGTCTCACTGCCAGAAAGTAAAGCTGCTAATGAGGCACACACGACATGTGATATGATTTTAAGCAGTACCACTGTAGGTAAGTCACAGACTGATGGGGGGGGCGGGGGGGGCGGGGAGCGTCCAAATGCCCCACTGGCCCCCTCTGAGGACTCCTGTGGTCCCCTTTCAATATGGCGCCATGTCAAAACCTGCAAAAACTCATTAAACTGCATCGTGAACTACACCGGGCATCAGCTGTGAGTTTCTGACAGTAAACAACTTCTCAGACTCTGATAAAAATGGGACCTGGCCAGGGCATGAAACGCTGAGCATGAACGCATGAGCCTTTATGCTAATAAAAACCACGGAGTGGAAAGAATCCAGGACTCCCTCTAGCCATTTACATATTCCTCCACCACTCCCTGCATCACCTCCCTTTGTCGTTTCTGCCAATGCGGGTGTAGATCTGAGATGTGCAAAACTCCTGCGGCAGTCATCCTATGGCAGTCATCCTATGGCAGTCATCCTACGGCAGTCATCCTATGGCAGTCGTCCCATGGCAGTCATCCTATGGCAGTCGTCCTATGGCAGTCATCCTACGGCAGTCGTCCCATGGCAGTCATCCTATGGCAGTCATCCTATGGCAGTCGTCCCATGGCAGTCATCCTATGGCAGTCGTCCTATGGCAGTCATCCTATGGCAGTCGTCCTGCACTGACTGGCACCCCTTAACAAGGAATGGCGCTCCATCTTAACCATGGGGTGCACAGGAAACCGTAGCAACAATAGAAACAATAACATGAAAACTAGCTGCAGAAAAAGAGAATAGGAATGAGAGGGAATAAATTGGAGAAGAGAACCAGCTCCTGATGGGGGGGCGGGGGGGGGGGGGGGGGGGGGCTCATCACCATGACAACCCTGGCTAAAGAAGGTAAGAGTGAGCATACCAGAAGGATGGAAAAACCTGTTAAGTGAAATGGAAGGAAGAGAGAGAAAGGGGGAAAGGCTGAGCTAAGAATGTTAGAGCGGTATTTCGGTACCGACTTTGGTACCAACCCTTAGGCGTCACCTCTGGGTACCCAGTGCACAAGACAAAGGTGGGCCATTCTCTAGCCCTCGGCACCAAGATTACAACAAATCACGGGACAGTCACGCTTCTTTCTGATGAAAAGGATGCACTGAGGATTATCAACCATTTGTTAACCTTAACATTTGGTCTCAGTCTTCCTCTCTGCCACATCGAAGCCATTCGCCCCCCTCTCTTTTGGAACAGCGGGAGCAAAGGGGAGAGCGGACAGCCCGCTGCCTCCTGGCGTTTAGCTACTCGCGGGGCTGTTGGAAGGAGAGCAGTGACTTGGGTAACAGATGCTCTCGCAGACTGGCTGCAGCTCAGGGCAGCTTTGCTCTGCAAGTCCAGTGCTTTCCAAGAGGCAAATATCATCACAAAAGTGACAAGTTCATAAGGACCAGGGCACCTTTGAGCGTATAATAGAGCACGTAGGGACATTTTACTAATAATCTCAAATTTGTGGCTTAAAGATATAAAAAAATAAATGAACAGAAAACACCATATTCCGAACTCCCCAGACCTTGCCAAGCCACTTACACTGCGCAGATGCACCCAGCATCTTGATACCCCAGAAGCAAAATATTCAAAAAAGGGAGGATTTATTCACAAATTACTCATACTTCAGAGTCAGAAACAGTACATCTTATTATTGCTTTAGCACAGCAGAGGAAAACAAAGGTAATCTGTTTTTTTTTTTTGGTTTCCACAATGGCCTACCAGAACATTGTGGCAATATAGGATGTTCATTCCAGATGCAACCCAGGGCTGTTTCTACTTACAATCGGCCATAAAACAACACCCCACCCCCGCACCCCCACCCCCGACACCCACACACATATACACACACAGTAGGGCTCAAACTGCTAAATTACGCTGAACTACTTCCATCAATCGCTTGAAGGCGCCATCGGCACTTTGGGGGCATGGTTTACGTCGCTCCCATCAGCTCTTCCTCTATTTATGAATAAGAATCAAATCACGTAGCAGCCCCCCCGACCCCCCCACCCCCCTCACGCCATCCCTGGAAGCAGGTTCACGGCCGGAGGTGCCCTGCTCATGCGTCTTCTTCTGGAGAGGTGCGTAAACAGCTATGTCAGAAAGTGGGTCCTGAGAGAGTCATCCAGAAGAACAGGCAGATGATTACACTCTGTGGGACAAGATAAATGTTGCGGTGAGTGAGGTGGCAAGGGGGGGCCTCTCTCAGACGCATCCCCCGAGACAGCGGCACAAGCTCTGGCCAGATCAGATGCCTTTTCCTAACACGTTAGCTTAAGTGCCCCCTCTGTCTCTGTTACAGACGACAAAAACAGAAGAAAGAAGCTGAACCCAGCTGCATATTTTCTGGGTCTTTGTCAGTAATGTTTTGACAGTACATTTGTTACAGGCTACGGGTGGCTTAATAGCACTCGGAGTGGCGGCATTTTTCCGTATTTGTGTCATTCTTTGAGGAGATCAGGGGATCAGGTGGCAGGTGTCAGCGCTGATACATGATAGGGGCATCGCGGGGCATCTTGCGGGTGACATTTTCAGGCACTGATGCCGACGTCCATTCCAAATTGGCTCCTCAGTTTTCCATGTTTATTAACTGATTGCAAGATACATATAATTAATTTTATAGATGCAGAAACATGATGTTTTTGGTGCTACGCATCCTGGATCAAATACTCTACTGAAAGATAATAATAATAATAATAATAATAATAATAATAATAATAACAGCCCTGCAAAAGCCTGGAATACCATCCAATATCCTGATTTGTGCCATATGTGTCTTTGTACTGGACAATTGGTTAGTGGATGGATGGATGGATGGATGGATGAAAATAATAACCATCTACAGGTTCACAATAGGCATGAAGGGAGGGTGTCATTTTCCTTCCAAATTATTTGACTGCCCCCGCCACAGGTTGGTGCCCCACCCTGGGTTGTTCCCTGCCTTGCGTCGTAGACTCCAGGAGGGGCTCCGGACTCCCCGCAATTCAGAAGATGGATGGATGGATTATCTCGCTGCTTACCAAACACTCTCACCCAAAGTGGCTGACATGGCTTGCGGTCGGACACTTCACACCAGCACGGTTTACACTGTGTGATATTCTACAGCAACAGGATATCTTCTGAGACTAAAAACCAGCTAGCTATTGTTTCCTGGTCCAGCTCCTTATTCACTGCACTAACTACAGCATGGTTTAGAGTTTGCGAACTTTTCTAGGGCATTCTGTTTATAACCTCTTTGGGCAAAGTTCCTAGAAGCTGCTAAACGCATTGAGTTTTTTTTTTTTTTTTTGGAGGTTAATGTGACCCTGCATTATTATCTGTTTAATTTTTCTTAGTTTGGCCAGTTAGTGAGGCGGTCCCAATGGGGCTAACAAACCCAGCCTTAATGGAACAACTGCACAGCGCAAGCAAGGTTAATGCTGGCGCACTGCGCTTTGAAAGCAGTGACAGATTATGTGTGCCCTTATCTACACTGGACATGGGGCGCGATCTCAGGTAATTCCAGCGCACTGGTCCAGAGACCTCACAGATAAATATTCATTCATTTTAAAATTTCAGAAATCATCTGAGGAGATTCTTTTTTTTCTTTTTAAGAACCATTTCTTGTCAATGTTGTCATTCACTGAGTTTGACTTTAAGGAGAAGCTTAAAAGCACAATGATCACAGGCCGGGATTTCCTGCTTGATTAAGTTAATCAGAATCTTACTCAGTAAACTCTGTGATCTCTGCCAACCACTTAATAAACCTAAGGGATATTTCAAATCTAGTTTTAGTAGTGGAACACAAACAAAAGTCCAGATGGAATGATTGTAACCGAGTGCCACCCAAAACTGCGAACATCGTCTTACTTTCACATCCTCGCTGTTAGCACTCCAATTAACGGCGTCTCTCATTGCTATCTCTTCTTTATTTCATGCCATAAAAGCAAAGTTATGAAGAGCAGCATTAAAATGAGTATAAATCGGCATGTGCTTCGCCGCTTAACATCGTGATCTAACCTCCCCTCCTTATCATATTTGTAAAACAGTTAAACACTGGTTCCCTGGTTAGGCATCTTTTTTGTAACCAATTTGAAGTGCATTACACTCATCAAAAATGCAATTAAAAAGCAGAGCAGCGGTGGATGTAGAGGCTGAACTCCGTGGGACTGGAAGAATGCAGCCAGATACTGTACAGGGAGACGCCTGAGAGCATGTAGGTGCGTTTCAAACATCTGCAGAGTGGAACATACAGAAAGCCCACATACTGAAGCATGTTCATCTGCTTGGCCAGTACAACCACCACTCCAAAATGTATTTATTAATTATTATTCCTCTGGCTATTATACCAGGCATCCCATTAAAACTGCACCCTACCCCTGAGCCCTGTGCTATCTGAGAGAGGCTCTCCACAGCAATCTAGATCAGTATAAGCGCTTTGAAGATGGATGGATAGATTATTATCATATAAATCAGGCTACCCAAACAGGAACCATACCTGTGAAAGAGTAGAAGTGAGGGGGAACTAATTTAGCGTGACACACCCTTTGCTTAATTTCGTCCCTCGCCAATTGCTTTCATCTGCACTCATCCTTCCAAGCACCTTATCAGATGCCCCGTTCCCCCTCAGTCCCACCAAACACACGCATCCACTTGAATCTTGACGACAATAACTAGAGAATAACCCAAAGTAAGTGTTGTCTCAGACAGACAGAGTGAAGATGGAGACTGCAAAGAGCATATCACAAATGCTCGCTCCAAAACGTGATACTCCTCTGCCAAAGGCATAGAAATTATTTATGTGTTCAATCTTGCTCTTTTTTAAGAGTTTAACAGCCGTTTGGCAGCTTCAGCTCAAAATGGTGGGGGGCTAGGACCTGGGGGATTCCCCCCGCCTATGCCGCAGCTCTCCTGTAAATTAAAAGCAGACTTCTTCTTTTCAGTTTTTCTTTTTCATTTTTTTTTTGTCTTCCAAGAAAGAGAGAGAAAGAGCAAGAAGAAAGAAAGAAAGAAAGAAAGAAAGAAAGAGGGAAAGAGGGAAACAGAGGAGGGCAGGTCTGGTACTGTTGTTGCAGCCACATTTCATAGGAAATCCTGAACAGAAAATGTTAATGAGAGACACCAAGCAGGAGCGGCACCCCCCCCCACTCTCCCTGTGTCAGCACATGCAGGCTCAGCCCCACCCTCCTCACCCCTCCCTTCCCCCACCATCCTCAGGAGGACATGCAGGGGTTCCCTTCCTCGGCATCTGCTCCTCCAAAAGCGAAAGCGAGCGTGGCGAGTGGCTCAGCACCGCAGAATGCAGCCCCCCCCCCCCACAACATGCACCCAGACAGCCGGGCTGAAAAGCACGGCGAAGCCCGTCGCCAGTGTACCACTGTACTTCAATTAGGGTCTGAGCTGGGGGAGCGTGTGTGGGGGAATGAGATCATATGAGGCAATATTACAACACTGCCGTAATATTTCATGGCGTCCTGATCGACCGCCACGTACGCTTCTGTGCTTTGGGCAGCCGCTTACATCCGCAGCAGTCCAGGGGCGCGCGGATGGCGGGACCAGAAGGAACGCCTCCTCTCTCGGGAGGCAGATGATAAGCGATCCGCGGCCTCCTCCGGGGGAGGGGAGTATCAGCTCTGCAGGTGATTCCCCAAACAGACTCCACATCCTTACGGTTTGCCCTCCCTGCCACCTTCCTCGTGAGCGGTGTTACCATGGATAAGGAGTAAGACGATCATATCCTTCTGTGTCCGAAAAATGGAAAAAAAGGGGGTGTCACCCTGGACCGTGGGCTGCAGTGGCCCACAGACTGTAAACGTAAATGGAGACACACAGAGAAACAGGGGAGGCGATGTACAGTCTTTGCTGATGCACCGCCGGCCTGTCAGGCTCTGCGCAGGAGCAAAGTGAATCCCGATAAAGGGTAATGGAGTGTCGTGTCGTAATTACTGTGAGGATGCCCCCCCCCCCCAGCCCCCACCCATGGCTGGCTCAGCGCTATCTGAAGCTAATATACAAGATGAATCTCATGCAAGTCCATTTTTTTAAATACAAGAGCTGCGAGGGATGGCTTCCTTGGGCTAGATTGCCATTTTTACAGTTTAATGTTACCTCTATCATTGGTCACTTTATTGGATAAAAAGGAGTAAGGGAGGAGTGAAATCCAGTAGCGGGGGGTAGGGGGAGTACAGGAAATCAATGTACGAGTCGCAACAGCTGGTTATTGAGTAAAAGGTAAGATGATTTTATGGAAACCGGAAGAAAAGAGGTATAAATATTGAGCCTTCGGCATCTTACTTTGCAAAGACTTAGAGACTGTAGCATTCTGAGGAGGGAATATGTCACAAATCTTATATAACTAGACCACCTTAGGAGATATTTATAACTGTGGTCTTTTTTTAATCTAGGATGGGGTGCTTCTCCTCTTTTTTGCTTTCCAGACGTTCTGTCCAGGGCTGTGATTTTGGATGCGGGTCGTGGTGTCACAGGGACCCTTGAGAGATTTCAGCAGGCTGTTGAGCTAAGCTGCCAGTGAGATAAGAGCAGCAGGCAGCCCTGGCGTCTGTCACCGGCACCTGGGAGGCCTGGGCCGGGCCGGCCACGTCCTAAATAGGGGATCTCTGAGAGACAAGCACATGCGCCCCACACCGGCACCAAAACACTCGAGAAGGCCCCACCACAGTGATGTAGGGACGATATCCCGCCACCCCAATATAGAGACTCTGGTCATGGCAAGTTAAACCCCAATAACAAACACATGCTGGGGGGTGGGGGGGGTAAAGAAGTGCAAGAATAAGTTGGCGATTTGAACATTTGGACTGTTATAAAACGAAAGAAAAAGAAATAATGAAAACCTTAAACGGCACAAAAGTCAGGAGTGCCGCTGCCATGGTGCCGGAGTTTGCCGGCTCCCAAAGAGTGACAAGCCGTCAAGATAAAAGCCGGGATGTCGCCGATAAAAGTGAGGGATACCGAGCACTTTTTCAGGGAGGGTGTTGAATAATTCACTTATAAAGAAATCAAAGAGTAACTGGAGGTAACCGGATTGGGAATCCGGTTTGTCGGGGTAACATGCAGTCCATGCCAAACCTCCTCCCCAGTCCGCATCATGCCATTCCCCGTAGCTCCCCTCTCCTACGATACTTTAATGAGAAAAAGATGGTAGGAAAATCCTGGCCCGATTCCTATATAAACTTACAGACATCTCACGGAACGGCCCAAGGAGAGCGAAAGGAAGAAGGGAGAGAGGGAGCGAGGGAGAGGCAGAGAGAGCACACTGAGGTGGGAGGAAAGGCGGTCGCGTGAAAGAGACGAAAGGCGAAAGAAAACAAGGACTGAGACGACGTAGAATCATTACTTCACCTTTTTTGAGGGGGGGGGGGGGGCTAAACCCCACACTCAGTTTCACTTTTTCTGTTTCGCGCGGCGCTGATTAAAGAAGCACAGCACTGAAACCCCCCCACGTCAAGAAGGCGGTAATGAGAGAACAATAACCAATGTTGAGGAAGAAGCGTATTGATTTCGAGTCGGCGTCGCACTCCAGATACTGAGACGGAGGGATGTGGCAAAGTAAACAAGTCTGTAAAAGTCTGGCCTCGCAGACGGAGCCCAGTTCTTTGCTGGGGTCCCATCCTCTGTCTGTGTGTATTTTTTTTTCCTGGATCCCAATTAATTTGGTAACAAGATTGCTGGAGTCATTAGGGAAGCAAAAGACATGTTTGACAACATAAACGAAAGAATAAAATATACACAGGCAAACGTATTTTCATATTAGTGCAAGGCTTATATCTTGTAGGGTTCCAGGTAGGGCAAATGCTACCATGAAACCAAACTCTGCTTGGTTGACCAACATAAAAATAACTTGACCAATAAAACGCACACATTTGTCTCTCTCTGTGCGCCAACACGGCCCCATCCTGACTTACTCTCACGCCACACCTGTAGCATTTAACCATTCTTCTGCTTCTGTTCCACGCCACGCAAGAAAGGGCGAGAAAGGGTGTCGCGGCACGAGATTAGTGGCACGCCAACTACGGCCTCCCTCTCGGCTCGAACAGCTGGCATGTAGACGTGCCTGAGTAACAGGCCCAAGCTGTGAAGCTGCCGAGTCATGGGCGCAGAATAACCCAACCCAGCATTGCGGCCGCAAAAGCAAAAGAAGCCATTTTTTTATGCAAAGCCAAAATATATACATATGTTTTAGGGACGCCATTATTGCTGTCTGAGCCATATGTTGGATAGACATCCTGTCCAGGGTGTCCCCTACCTCACTGCATCTCCATACAAGTGGTTAGAGGAATGTGATCTTTATTGCGTTTACTCGTTTTCTGAATTCTGTGGATGATCAATAAGAAACCCTTCTGGTTGCAGTGATTTGACAGAGCTACATCGGCAGCCTCAGTGACGGCGAAACGGCCCGAACGGGGTGTTCTTGGGATCCCCCCTCAAAGGTAGATGTCTGAAGGTGAAACGACAGAGGTGACGGAGAGCGTGGGGGGGGTAGTAGGAGATCGGCAGCGGGCCGAGTGACGGGGGTGAGACATCGCTATATTATCATTTCCTGCAGAAGAGCAGAGCCGCTGTTTAACAAGTGCGAAGAGCGGGACTCTATCAGGCGGCACCGGGAAGACGCTCCTGGACAAACATGGGGACAGGAGAAATGCGGCGAAGAGCCCGGGCCTCTTTGGACAGCGGAACTGGCGGATTCCGGATTCCTCCTCACAGTGCCACCCGTCATGGGCTATGTGCTGGCAACCCCCCCCCCCCCCTTTCCCGCTATCTCTGCCCCCGCAAGCCCACCTCCCTGCCTCCCCTGCTGTCAGTGCTGGGACTCTCAGAGCCTTTGAAGCAAAAAGCACGACAGGGAGTGCAGCTCCTCTCTAATTAGGTACGCTGTACGTCCCCGATACCGCGCAGGCAAAAAGGCACGCACGCATACACACGCGCACACACTCGCGCACCCGAGGCATTACACAAAAGGGGGCTGGAGTCAAACGTGAGTAAGGCCCGCCGGTCACAAGCAACATCAAGGCAGAACTTGCATGACGACAGTCGGTGGCAAGAGTGTCGCCGTAGAGGTGCGAAGCCGGGGACAGCACAGGGTTTTACCTCTGACAGATACCACGTTTCAGCAAGAGGCACAAAAAGTAGACAGGAATACAGAACAGGGGAGGGCTAATGTAAAAAAAAGATTCTTAGCCGGAACCTCTTTTTCACCTCTTGAAAACGCTCTCCAAAATCACTCTCCAAAATCACTCTCCAAAATCACTCTCGTCACACTGCGGCCAACATGAGCTTTCCACTCATGGAGCGGGACGCGTTTTCTGCCGATTAAGCTAAGTGTCCGCTCTACTTTCTGTTTTTGGGAATTCGGAGGACAAGTCAGATAAGCCGACGGGTGTCTGTTCACGCCTCTCCCGGTGGAGTAGGAGTGGCAGCGAGGAGAGAGATAGGTGGAGTGACTTCCGACACCCCGCAGCTGCCCGACAAATCTGCGTGGGTGGGGGGGGGGGGGGATTGAGAGGGTCCTGCCGGATGCTCTGGACCCACGGCCCTGTGGAGCACCCACGGCAGAAGGTAGCGCTCCGTTGCCAGATTTGACAGAAATGTAATTTGACGAGCATTACAAGTACAACACGAAGCTTAAAATGCGAGTTGTTGCACCCCCCCTCCCCCCATCCTGCTCCCTCCTGCAACAGAGGCAATAAATTGCTAGCATACCGTGAAACTAGGCCACAGACGCATGGTACTGTGGTGTTAAATCAATAACACAGAGAAAAATCCGGTGTGTCCTCAGTCACGGCACGGAGCCCGGTAACGGGAGCTCGGGGGGGTGGTCGAGGTCTCGGCTGTCAGGCGACACCTATGGATCCGGCGAGCAGCTGCACCGCTGTCCAATTACATTAATTTATGAGCCCATCAGCGGGAAGTTCTTCGTGAGAACTTTCTGGCACCGGCAAGGAGCTCTACAGCGACCGCGAGTGGACACTCACACGCCTGCGCTCCACATCCGGAGGGAGCCAGGCCTGACACCGTGTCATGAGGGGGATGCTGTCGCTCTGGGGTTTCTGGAGAAGCCCAGCTGAGGAGTTCAGCTAGGCGGCTGACCACAGGGGGGCGGGGTGTGGCTGGGCAGCTCGGCACGGTGAGGGGACGCGCTCCTGCCGGGCAGGCCGATGGCAGCTCACAGAGCTGTAATGAACGACCGCGTGGTTATATAAGGAACAACCGAGTGCGAGAATGGGGGAGACACACTGGTAATTAATGAGCTTGCTGTCTCATCTGTGCCAAAGCAACCCAATAATAATGGAGCATTAATAATGTTTGCTATATGGACCAGGAAACGTGTGGCACTAAGAAATCATCCTTTATGCGACTCCTTCCGACTTCGTGATGACCTTGCCTTTTTGCTGGAAAAAAAGAAAAAAATAAACGAAAAAAAAACAATTAATCCCTAACCCCTCCCCCAAACCAGAATATGAAAATTCCTCAACCCTGCCAAACCGAGGCATGCTCTCAGTCAAAATGTCCTAACCCGAGCGCCAGAGGAGAATATTCGAAAGCGGGATTGGGGGGGGCGGGGGAGCATATGACAGCGCTTGTCAGATCCTGAACAGGAAGTGCAACTGTCCGCATCACACATGGCAAGATAGATCTCATGTGGTTACATAAAAGAGTGATTAAACCAGCTACTTCTTTATAACTGCCTGCATGCATTTCAAAGGCCATCTACTGCCACCGGTCCTGAGCATTATTCGCTTCTGATCCACAGAACTAGACAATATATATGTCAAATAACATGGCACCCATTCATAATGCAATGCCAACATGAAATGCTTTTCCTTCTGGAAAGATATTACAGCACCAAAGATCCGGCAGCACCCAGTCTCAATCCAGGTTAACAAGCACAATCCATCAAGACACCAGCACTAATCTCAGCCCACAAGAATTTCAATAAGAAAACACATATTTAAATAAATAACAATAAAGGTCTCCTCAAAACTTTGTGGAGAAATATGAATATGGATATTTATGCTGATATGCTGGCAGACAAAACAACGGGGAGCTGGAACTGCGCATGCCTTCTACCGTGGGTGGAGTCGTCATCCGCTCAGCAGGCCTGCCCGCAAAGCCCAACACCTCAAAAAAATATATAAAAAAACAATCAGATCCATTGGCCCGTCATGGTATTCCTTAACGAGGTCTTCCTCAGGTCTTTCTCTGGACCTGAGCCGACAGATTCCCGGATCCCTTTTCAAAAGGCGAAAAAAGAGAAAAAAAAACAAACGAAAATGACGAGATTTCAAAAATATGTAAATGTTAGGACTCTGAGGAGACCCAGACGTCATGCACCTCTGAAGCAGCGAAAGTCAGTGGGGTTGCACCGAGCTTTCAGGCCCAACTGTTTGTTTGGTGCATTCTGAAGGAAGGGCAACGGGGGGAAGCATACTGTAGAAGGGAGAATGGGTGAAAAAACAATATAAGGGGGAAATGGGGCCTGGCGAGGAATGAGGCAGGAGGGGGGAAGACTGAGCGCCTGTATTGTACTAGGCTGTGTTTCTCGGGTCTTGCAGACTTATCAGGTTTCCAGGGAGGAATAAGAAAGAGTCTACAGGCCAACACAACAGTCCAAAAGAGAATTCTTTCCTCAGGAAATGTGCTCAGATGCGATGCCCAAGCGGAGGACCACACCCCGGTAAAAGCCAGACGGGAGGCAGAGACACCCACGCATCTGACCTGCTTCCACAGGGAACCCGGTTAATTTGGCTTTATTTGTGCAATGATCACCATGGAGATGAAGCGCTCCGAAATCCCTGGTGGCTGAGGGACTCCGGTGGCTCTGTGGAGAGCAGGAAGTGTCAGGTCCTGGCCTAGTCCTAATCAATCGCACAGTATTAATTGTTTAAAACCACAGATGTGTCCCGTCTCACCTCCTCAGACTTCGATAATGTCAAACAAAGGAAGCGGAGGCTCTGGCTGATGTATTCATGTGATTTTTTTTTCTTCCTTTAACACATTTTTCTCCCTTCTGCTCATCGATTCCACCTGTGAACGCATACTTGCGCAAACAGAGAACGAAAAAAAAAAAAAAGTCCGATATGACTACACATGGAAATGACTTTCCTCCAAATATTCAAACCACTAGATTCACGGAGAAGCAGCTCCTTCTTTGATGATGTTTCGAAACGCTCTCCTAATGAGGAAAACACACAGTACCCTGGGGGTGTGGGAAAGGGGGGCGACTAAATTTAGCCTGTACTTCAGTTTAATGCTACCTGATGAACTTTGAATTATTTCATGATTTGTTTAGTCTGAAAGAGTAACGTAAATGACAAGAATTTTGTTCAATTTTTGTTCTGACACACTTTCCGGTGAGACCATTGTGGTTATGCCTAGTAGGCAGCAAGATTTTCCCTCTATTCAAGCAGCTAGTTAAGTAAATATTTTAGTAAAGTGTACAACAGAATATACATGCCATACAATTGTAAATTACTAATTACAAGTGCATTCAGTTCAATGACCGATACATTTATGCAAAGCAACTGGTTTATTTTACTCATATAAACAGCTGGACATCCTCACTAGGGTAATTCAGGTTATGCACCTTACTCGAGCCAGGTCCCTTCCAAGACACAAACCAACAACCTCGAGGTCTCGAAACTACAGCCATAAACACCAGGCTACTTGGTTGTATTTGGTAGACAAAATGTCCTCCAATCAAAACTACATAAATCTTGCAGATCAGCCATTAATCTCTATGTGAACTGGACTATTCCCACTGGCCTAATGTTCTTGTGGTAAGACCGAACACAGCTGTGATTCAGGTAGCCACCATGGAATGGCGGATCCACGCAAGTCTAGCTCAGTCTACAGCCCTTGGAAGAGCAGGTGAAGCAAGTAAGGAGGTGGATGAGAGAGGGGAGCGAGTGTGGAATCAACTCATCTAGAGCACTAACTGGGTAGCAATCAAGTTAAAACAAGAGCTTAAGGTACAAAAGGAGAAGAGGTGATCACTCCTGCCACTATGTTGCAGCCCAACTGACAAACACCTGCACACAGAAGCATCACAAATGGATTTACATCACCCTCCCCCTTGAGCTATGTTCCCAAAGGCTACTCAACTGCTTCTCATCATTCTGTAATGTTACATTTTTGTCATACACCCCGGATGATTGTATTAATGACAGATGCTATTGCATTTTTGTTCTTGTTTTCCCTTCGCTTGAGGTCACTTGAAACGAAGACGGTTTCTTCATAAAAACCCCATGTTGATTTGCTTGTGAATGCACGCATGATACACTTAAATGATTATATTATGAAATATGGTACTATATTGGTATTGTATTCCATGTCAGAAAACAGTAAATTTGGGCTATAACTGATAATCTGTATAAAATTAAGGTAATCATATACGTTAAGGTAAACTGTCCTTACATAATGAATGTTTCCTATAATTAAAATCCATTGGTAGCTACTCTACAGCATGCATCTCATGTAGCGAGTTTCATGGAGGGCACTATATCAACCACGCGATATGTTTAAAACATATTGTACACAGATGTTTAGTCCCACTGTATAAGGGAATGTCTTATTTTTGCGTCTTACCTACGGAAACAAGTGACAAATATTTGAACTGACGACGAAAGCAGTGCTTTTACTCAAAATATTTTTAAAAGGAAAATTACATATAACGTGCCTACACTAAAAGAAATCTTGCCCTGCAATTTAATTATAGAAGTTCCAATACAAAGCATATCGATCAACCACTTAACTGCATTACGTTGTGATGCAAGAAAATCACGTTGTCGGCAGTTCCGCTCTGAGGGTTAGGATTATTTCCGTTTATTTGAATACAAGGAGCTGGATTTCTCATCGTTAATTAAGCCATAAAATTAGCGAGGTGTTTATGTTTTGTTCGATGTCTATTTTTAAAGGGTAATCATGGGGGAAGAACAGTTAGGAAACAGTTGACTGTAAGCAGATGCAACAAAACTCGCTGGAAGAGTTAGATGTGATGCCAACGCATCCAGCGCAGAGAAGCTTCAGGAGTGAAATTCCGCTGATCCCACGCGCATGCGCCATAATACCGTCTCATCAAATTGATCTGGGGTTGGTTTCAACTGGAAACACCATATCGTGTATAAACCGACTTTTAAACACACTTTCTTGACTTTATGTGGTTTAGATCATTCCATAGGAGACTGTAATTCAAGTAACCAAATAACATGTAAGTCCTACCTTTCCAGGTGTACGCATAGGGCTGTGCGTAAAAGACTTCCAAATGAAGTGACTGGGTTGCGTTTTGAAATAAAAGGATATGGGTTGCAGACCAATTTCAGACACCAGCTCCGCGGCCGAGTGCTTTGTTTCAGGTAGAAAAACACCACTGGTGCCAAAGACGGGTAGGGTAACGGTTCCCCGCCGCTGGCAGATGCCTCCTCCGCTGCGGCTCCGCTCTCCTTCGTCCCGGGTCCAACAGCCTCCACCTCGCTGCGCTCCCCGCTGCCGGACAGGTCGTTGAGTCGGATAAAGGTCCTGGGGAGGGAAGACCTGCCCTCAGCCTCCCTCACCATACGGTCCTCAGACGGATTTCCTCCATCTTCGGCCATCATTCACCTCCTGAAAAGCGCAAGGATTAAATTTAGGAAACAACAGGCTGACATCTGACTTTTCTCGGTTAATTACTACGCAAGCATCTAATCCAGATCTTTGGGCGGGGGGAGGGGGTGGTAAAAGTCAGTCCTGATGTGAAAGTATTATGCAATGTTTGTCTTCATCAATTTGAGCGCGCACTGATCGTTTTCACTGGTCTTGGAGAATGCTAAAGCGGATATAAATTAATAGGTGTTCTAAACACCAGGTAAAATGGGCGCACAGGTTATATAATCATTGTTACTGTCTATTTTCATATAAATTATGTATTTTATTCATTGCCCTTTAAAGCGATTTGCATTTCAAGTTAACGATGGAATGAAAATAACTACATTCCTATTAATCGTATGGTTTCGTTTTTTATAGCATATTAAGTATATCTGTTACACATTATTACTTTCGTTATCATTAATAATGCATAATAAACAGTTTTAGTGACAAAAACAAATTGTTCACATGCACATGTAGCCATTTAATTCCGCTTATCTGCTGGGTTCGGATCTGAATTAACATGAATGTTTAAAGGAAGAGCGCATTTAAATATATCGATTGTCTTCGATTACCACAGTCAAATTTGCAAAGATTCCCATTAATCTATCTATCACAGAAGGAAACTTTATCAAGATGTCGAATATTTTGCAACTCGGTGCTTAAACAGTTTAGAAATACATTTTGATGCGACAATTAAAAAGAAAGGAAAAGCGTGCAAAGGTCTTGTGAATTACCTACCTGTTATTGTCACCGCAGATATTCCCAAATCGAGCTCAGTCATCGCATGATCGATACTGGACACAAAGTGCAGCTCGGAATAAGTGGGGGATAATACGGAAAGTCGAGCACACGGGGTGAGTTTCCAGGTGCGGTTTAAATCAGAAGCGGCTCTATGGGCATCGCTCTTCAAGCAGGTTTCGATCCCAGTTGTCATGGATTTTTCATTCCCATGATTTAAGCATCTGAATCTCTGAGATCTGTACACATCCGAAGAAATCTCTTGTTGCGGAATCCCCGACAAAAGCGTCGCGTTAATTCCTCCTCGCTTGTGTTTAAAATAGCGGCAGCAAGATGAGCAGCTCGGCTTAAATATAAATAAATATTTTAAATAATGAATCACAATTACTTTTTACCATTCGACTCGCCCAGCCAGTTTTCTCAACTGTATTTAAAGCCAGTATGAAATTTCCGATACTTGTTTATAAATTAAAGGAAACATTTCAATACCAAGTATTGTGTAGGCACCAGTCAAATATCCAGGTTGCAGCCCTTTTTTGCTGCCACAAATCGCGCTCAGATGTATAGCCAAAGATGTGAACAAATGCTCAGATAATGTGTCTATGTATAGTTAGTTTTTGCCGATTAGGAAAACAAAAGTCTCTCCAGATCCCGTTAGTCGGCGAAGCGGACTGTGGCACCAATCCCCTCATCCAAGCGGCCTCACAGCTGGATTCAGAATCAACTTCATATCTCCGCCTCCTTTCCCGCCTCTCTACCAAACAGAAGCCGGGAAAGCCCCATATTACATTCTCATTGGCTGCAGCCGAAGTCAATTAACGCCCAGAAAAAGGGGGGTAAACAGCTGGAATCTTATTGTCAACTGTTACCCAATAAAAAGCTGGGAAAGACCGAACCTATGAGACGATTGGACCAATTATTTATTATAAGATTTTTTTAATACAGGAATGAGAGGGAAAAACAACTCAACAAGTAGCCTACACGTGATTCCTGTTTAATCACAGGCTTCGCTGTAGTCATCGAGGCTGTTCCTAAGGGTGTCTGACGTTTTATGTATTTCGTGTCTCTTGTAAAGAAGGAAATAAACTGCTCAAAAAACATGTTAGCGGCCATAAATGATACCTGATTTCTAAGTTTGCCTATTTTAGACAATTTAGCAGAGTCTATCACAGCTGTTAAAGACATGTCAGTGTAACCCACGGATTACCGGTCCAAGTCCCAAGAGAATCTGCTATTGTACGCTTTAACAAAGAATCTAGCCGGAACACGTCTAGTAAGATGTTTAGTTACATATAGCGGATAAGATTGTAAATTGATATAGATTGGATTCGAATAATTATATAATTGATGATTTTAATGATTTTAATTTTGCAATATAATTGCTTAGTTTTTTTTTTCAAATAATAGCAAACTTTATAAAACAGACTAATTAAACGTACTGAAGTTTGTATGGGTAGTTAATTAACTAAGCTCCTTACCATGATCACCACATTCCGTTTTCTTTTACAAAACACGTTAGCTTATTAAAGTATGTTCTCGCTCGTGTTATTTTCCACACACGTTCGTTAATATTCTTGGTTTAATTTATTCCAAGTTTTTTATTTCTACGCCATTGACAGATCGAGACGACAGAGTGCGGTAACCAAGCATATTTCTTGAATTTACAAAATACAGGCAACGTTTTCTTCGGTTGAATTTAACGGGAAATATTATACGTGCGACACTATAAACTCACACTCAGGATGCAATTTTACCTCCTAATGTTCGTCATAGGGGAATCGCACGTGAAGGCTATCACTTATGGCACCCATCTGTCCTGTAATTAAAATTAATTGAGACTATACAGTAAGACACAACAATAATAAAATACGTTAAAATATTAAAAGCAATGGGCAAAGCGTGCATCGAGGTGGTTTAACTGTTTTTCACAGTTGAGGGTGAACATGGAGTATTTTTAAGACCAAGCGCGTGTTTTTACAGCCACTTGAGTCTCCGCGGTGACTGTGAAACTGGCCACTAGGGGAGGTTGTTTCTCTCCGAAGGCATCTGTTACGTGAACCCGCTGAACACGGCTTCTTCCGCTGGCTGCTCGCTGCTTGGGAATCTAATGCCCCCCAGTTAACCCAATTAAAGAAAGTTAAGAATGCAACAACCTTGAATATACTTAATAACACTTTTAAGGCATGCAGACTTCCTTTGCAAAAGTTATTCCCACAACACTGGCGTTGAAAGTTAGCTGCACTTAAAGCCAAGTGGACAAAATAATTCAGTATATTTTAGCCTTCCAAAATTCTGTGTTTGCTGATTCCGTCTCAGCAGTCAAAGTCTCCAGAGCATTTATTATGCAGTTTTAACACATGTTTGCTTCTCTACTACTCTATGAATTATAAATCAAAATAGCATGAAATTCTAAATTGACGTAGCCCTATTTTGATATAGATCTCCAGGATTCTGTCCTGAGAAGCAGTTGGAAGATGGATCAATGGACAGATGGATAAATATTAATCATGTGCTTTCAAGTTTTTAGTTATTTCTCATACTCTTTCATCCACAAGTTAAAAAACACAAATGGAAGAGCTTATGTAAGGTATTAACACTTGTATTGTTATTCAGGTCTGTAGGGATAAACAGCATGATAATACAAAGCAAATTTGGATGAATCAGACATGTTTGTGGGGACATGTGCATACAGACATTAACTACAATCAAGTAAAATTACAGGTTGAAGATAGGAGCCTGCATGCAATGTTTTGATGGATGCTGTGGGATCGGAAAATTACAGAGACGTTGCATAAAATGTACGAATAAAAGAACATGTAGCATTGTGCATGAAGTAAGCCTCGAAAAACCTACCAGGCTTCCCAAATGGATGGTGCTGTCCACTCAGCTGTATATGTCTGGGATGTATGTTCTCACCGTGTTCATTTTTTTGTTTGTAATAAAATGTATTTTAGCGGCGGCGAAGCGGTTAGTATTTATGCCTCGGGGAGCAGGGTTCGAGTCTGCGCCATGGCTCTGAGTCAGGCATTGGGGGGGGGTTCTTCCAGGTTCTTCAATTTCTCCTACCGTCCAAAAGCATGCCGAGGTTAATTGGAGTTACCAGCTTGCCCATGGGTATGCATGTACATGTGAATGGTGTGTGAGTGTGCCATGTGATGAGATGGTGTCCCATCCTGGATTGTTCTATGCCTGTAGCCTCCAGGACAGGCTCTGGAACCCCCCCATCAATCTGAACAGGACAAGTGGTTTCAGAAAATGGATGGATGGTAGCTTTAACTATCATATAATACGCTGTAGAGTGAGATATGTGGGACATGCTCTGTATCAAAATGACCCTGAGCAAACTGTTATTGAAGATTGACATATGCATGCATGCATGCCTGGATTATTGACCAGCCCAGTATCCTGGGGCCTCAGGCTGGAGGGGGGTCTCAGAGCATTGCAGGCATTAGTTGCAACATTTATAGTGCAAACTAAACATTATGACCCGCAGATACAATGTCGATTTCCCAACAGGGCTCCCTGCATATACAGCAATAGATAACCATCAGGGCCCCAGGTCCATTTGACATATACAGCACAAGGTAACCACAGGGGCCTCCAGCATTTAGAGTGCAAGCTGACCACCCGGGGTCCTTTCTGCATACAGCCAGAGCTAACTACCATAATGCCCCCAATAATCAAAACCAGCTAATACGACTCCTGCAATAATCATGTTTCCCCCAAAATGGGTGGAGACATCACCCCCCCCCCCACCCCCCCAATGTTCAAACCAAAGTTAAGCCTTTCACCTGCAGGATCTCCAGCATCCAGGCCCTTTATGTGATATGTGGACTATATCTGCATGCCCCACCCACCCCCTTAGGACAGGGGGGTCTCCAAAAGGCAGTTGCCCAGCCCACAGGACCATGATCCAGCCCTGAACGAACAATCATTTTATTCTCTTCCGTCACAGGGTGGTGTGCGGCTTGGCATTTCAGGACGAGCTGCCTCTGATCAGAAGGTCCCAGGTTCCAAAATCTGGATCAGTGACATCATCATTGGGCCCTTGAGCATGGCCCGCAACCCTAATTGCTCCAGGGATAATGACTAACTTAGCTTTCTCAGTTGGATGTTGCTTTACATAAAAGGATCTGTGAAATAAATTTGGGCTCAATTATGAATTTACATTTACGGTATTGTGGCGAGAGGAGAAAAGACACGAGTGCTTCTTCCTGTGAAGGAAGATTAAAAACTTTATTAATAATTTAAAAAATGAAAAGGGAGGATATCCGGTTCCCGCTAAAGCGTAAAAACTCTGGCCGGAAGAAAAACATATCTTCAAAATAAAACCACGTCTGCCCTTGGAATTCTGAGCAACGATGAACCACTTAGAGTATTTGGGAGACACTCTTAGCCAGAGTTACATAAGTGCTTAGAAATCTCATCAGTGAATACATTCTGACACTGGTACAATACTGTGCAATTTGTATAATTGATAATTTGTACTGTTTGTAAGATTTAGTCTTAAGACTAGACCCGAGCTATAGGTTCAACGTATGGCTTGATTGTGGTGCAAGCCTTGATATTGACCCATAATGTAGATCTTTGTAGCAACAGAACATAATTCACACAATCCTGCTGCAGAAGCTACAGCTGAAGCTGACAGGCGAAATTCTATTTACAGTTTTGATGCATTATCATGTGAGAACTAGCAGTCTGTGGGGCTCATACTCTCTGCCTCATTGCTTCCCATCACACGCAAGAGATGCTACAGGTACTAGCATCTGAGAGTCAGTTGGAATCGACTTAACTGGGGCAAATACAGGGGAAAAGTAGAAGGGCAACTATCTGGTACAGGGTATCTCTCAGGACTCCCAAGAACTGAGGCACACTGTTTTCCTCTGATATTCTCCTGTGTGTCTCCACCCATTGCTCTCTCTTATCTCCTCATAACACGATTTAAAATAAACTACTCACACACTGTCATTCACTGTCAGTCCTCTCTCTAATGTATATCTCACTGTACGTACACATGACCTCCCAGAAGAGTATGGTGTTAAGAATCTTCAAAACAATCTTCTTATGAACTTGAGAAGTCCTCACATCGTTTCCCACTCACAGAAGAGAAGATGCTGCTTAAGCAAGTCTTTGTTAATAGAGAGTCACCCCATTTGTCAAATTTAGTTACACTTTTTATCGCAACAAGTGACTCAGGAAGGAGCACCAGTTAAGTCAATGGTGACACGACAAAAACACATAAATAATGTAATCCTGCTATCGTATGGTTTTTACACTGGCCTGAACTAACTCAAATATTTAAGTTCCAAGATGGCTCTGCTTTTCAAAGATAATTGAGATGACTGAAACGGAATGTAATTATACTATTGTAACAGAACCAGTGGATGAGGTTGGTGTATAGAGCAGAGATTACACTCAAAGTCATCATAAATTAGCAATATAGACAGATAAATAACTGCCCTAACAACTTTTGCTTCATATAATTTAAACAGGGAATGTTAAAACCATAGAAAGGTTTGTTTGCAGATGTCTCGCAGAGGGTCTGTCTGTGCCCAGAAAAGAAAACAAATTAAAAAAAAAACAAATAAACACACAAACCTAGGCTTCTCCACAGAATGCAAGTAGAAGATACTACTGAAGTCTTGATGAGGAATGGGGATGGATGCTATGATGTATAAAAAATGAACCTGGACCATTTCTTTTAGCACCCGCCTCCCAAACAAAGCTGGGGTGGAATGGTCTGGGGTGGAAATTTATCAACAAACATGCCCATTTTGAATAGTGTGATTCCTCCTATGAACAGCTAAATCATGGCTAATTAAATGACAGATTGGCTCTATGTTAGAACAAGAGCCAGCGTACACGGTGGCTTATCAGAGATACATATATTACAGAAATAACTTGTGATTCTTTGCTTTTATGTTATTCTTTGTTGTATTAAATCAACATGGTTAGAAAATTAATAAGCACATTGTAAACCCATTTTTCATGTAGCTCATAAAGATCAACTGAAGTACTAAACTGTTTTAGTTTCTGGCTTTGAACACACCTGGCACCCTAAATATTCACTTTCCACAGCATTTCTGACCTCACAGGTATGTGACTCAATAAGCTAGCTACTCTCAGTTAGCAATCGTTCAACAGCAGACAAACAGATGGTAAAATGAATGTGATTGGTCCTTATTTATTCATTCTGCAGTGTTCAAGCCTGCAAGCTGCTTTGTTTATATAACTTGATAGAAGGTTAGAAATCATCCGGCGGTGAGAACACGTAAACATTTTCTATCTGACGTTTGCGCCACGTTGCTCCTCAAAGCAACTTCACTGAATTATAATGCAGTATGAATTAAACTCAAACACTGATAACTTGTTTATGATGTTTATATAGGAACAACTTCTGGAATGAAAGATGTTGAGAGCTGGCAGAGGTAGTATAGATTTGGTTTGCATTCCCCACACTTTCACTGACCATTTCTAGACATCATGCATGTAAGAACGAACCACCTCATGACAAACAAAAAGATCTGTGTGTGTGTGTGTGTGTCTAGCTTTATTATAGTTTATGGTAAAGTTGATAAAAATGACTGAAATGACATTCCAGTAGCATGCACTGGCAACCGTATCGTTTCATCAGTTATGAATAATTCCGTTTATGGGGTAAAGATTTTAGGTGACAGCACCATGGTGGCAGAAATGCAAGCCGACTTATAAGTGCACTAGCAGTAATCGAGATGTCATTACCGTGCAACACTTTCAGTGGGAAAACATCTTTCTAACAGCATTCACTGATCTACCAGTGGCTTAAAGCTAGTGAAGACAAACATTGTATCTAGAATAAAATATTCCCACTTTGCTCTGGAATGTTCACTGTTTGAATTAGGGATCTATTTAAAGCACCGCTATCTGTTTAAAAGGAAAGCAAACAATTCAAAGGAACAATTAAACATCCCAGAAATACTGGTCTCTCTCCAGCATGGTTTTCATTCTGTGCTGGGTTGCCTGCAGACAAGGGCAGCGTGCTGCATGCACCACACCGTGGCCATGTTTCCCAGGAAAAAAATCCCAGCGGTTAATAATGCACACAGAGAAACAAGTTGCTTTTATTCACACTGTTGCCAGTGACCTTTCTCCAGTATTTCTTTCATCAATAGTCAAATTATGGCTATATATTTCATTTAATAGATGGCCTGTGCTCTCCAGGGACGTTAACAACAATGGAAAATCATCACCCCTTAAAAGCATTGGTTTAATCATGACTAATAGCTAACTGATCAAATATGCAATGCAGCTTGTAGTATTTTGTTCTGTTTCAGTGAAAAGCATGAGTAACACGGCCCTTCATACCATCCCCAAAGTGGTTTATAGAGTTCTGCGAGGAGGAAATTGTATATGGATTTATCTGCCTACAAATTTCAGTTAGTGTAACTCTTACTTCTAACAATTAAAAAATGAAATTAAAAAAATAAAACACAGATGGTTTCTGGGTAGTAATCTCTTGTTCTCCCCCAACCCCATCTTCTGTTTTGTCTTTTGTTGTTACATATTCCTGTAATAACCAGCAGCGATGTTGCACTCATTTCTCATTTTGATGCTGAACAGTTACTTTGGGGACCTTTGCCTTCCTTTGCAGTGTTTCCAGTTTCCTCTAAGTTCTCCATTATGTTATTTTACTGGCTGAATGCCCTTTTGCCTGCAGTGAATGGAGCTAAAGCAGGTTGGACTCACTTTAACGAATGATTGGTAGGAGGGATAACTTCTACACCTTCACCATGACATCGTACTGTACAGAGATGAGTGTTTGTTAGTAACATGAACAAGAGTGATTACCTTATTTTCAATATCGAGTACCCACACCGACAGAGAAAAAAAAAACTCAAATTTGCATGTATCCAGTTCCTTGGAAAATAACTGCACACAGAAAGAGTTAAAATGTGGCAGAAGAGGGATGAGTGAGGAAAAGTTTGGTTGCCTCTCAGCATTTTCTCTCATTCTTTGCACTGTATCTCCTCTGGTAATCAGTGACAGCTTCTAAAATGCCTTTGGGATACAAGTGTACATCATGTAGGCAGCCACTCCATGATGTTATTTATGTTTACCAGGCGAGACTTGACTTCACATGTAAGGCAATCAAACGCAATGGGGGTATTTTAGATGAAGAGATATGCTGTGAGGCTTTTCAGTCTCATGTTTTCTTTGATTATCCCAGTTTGGCACCGAAATCCTCTATTCTGCAGTTCCATGTGTACTTCATTGTTCCTAGCCTTGAGAAGAAAAATATCTTTTCACAAATGAAAATTCTTGTGATGGTGGCAGTTTAAAAATAAATCTTTTAAAAATCAAGAGATATCAAAATTGCAGTTGCATTTACTGTAATTGTATGATGCGTTTACATTTCAGTTTGTTTTTGTATACTGCACTTGCCAGCATTATTTTTTTTTTATGCATTTCCCCATTGGATTGGAAAGACCATGACAGTGATGATAGGTCTCTCCCTCAACACACAGTCCCCATGCCAGGTTGGGAGGGGTGAGGACCAGCACACACCTCTTCCAATGTGCCTCTTCGATCTATAGGTGCTATTGGGCAAGGGTTATTGAACATTGCAGGAGAAGAGCATGTTTGCTCAAAACCACCCACAGTCCTATACAGTAGGTGCTCAGCCAACAGCGGAGCAAGGACACAGATAGACTCGTGGCAAACTGCGTTCTTGGGGTCACCTTGCCACAGATGGCTAATGCGATTCAGCGTGGTGCCACCCTAGAGTCCCTCTGCTGGGTGCACTTTGCTTTGACTATTTCAAGGCCCTCTTCCACATATGGTTGTCCCAGAGTGCTTAACACAAAGCTCTAAAGCAAGTGATGTTAGTAATTCCTAATATTATTTAGCCTTATTCTATAAATCTTAACTGTTGTTATTCATAAACACATTCCTAACAGACCTACAGAGATCTTGCTACTAGGGATTAGGTTAGCTCACATGCTCTCCACTGTTTCTCAAATATATTTCACTGAATTTAGAGACATTACCTTGTCAAGGCAGTGTCCCTGCTGTGTAATACCATGCTGTACCTACAGAACAAACCAAATCACTTCCCCCTGTTCATATTTGGCAGAAAAATGCTGAGCAGTGAGTGAGAAAATGAAGAATCTCTAAAAGAAATGAGAATCATTTTTGCTTGAGTTGCCTGCCGATTGATTAGCTAGACTAGCATTCAGTAACAACTGAACACATTACAGATCAGGAAATATTCAGAATGTTATTCCTTGATACCAAATGTTTAACATGTAGACCAAGCCTTGATTAGAAATAAGTTATTAATAATTCATTTAAAATCAATCAATATTCAGTCAGTCAATATTCAGTTTATTTGCTCAGATCAAACTATTGCTTGAGATAACTGTATCCATCCTTTCATCAACCAACCGACGATGATGTACACACTGCAGGGGTACTATACAAGATTCCAGTCCATTTCAGGGCTATTATTATTATTATTATCCATCCATCCATTTTCCAAACCGCTTATCCTACTGAGTTGAGGGGGGTCCGGAGCCTATCCCGGAAGCAATGGGCACGAGACAGGGAACAACCCAGGATGGGGGGCCAGCCCATCGCAGGGCACACTCACACACCATTCACTCACACATGCACACCAACGGGCAATTTAGCAAGTCCAATTAGCCTCAGCAAGTCTTTGGACTGTGGGGGGAAACCGGAGTCCGGAGAAAACCCCATGACGACATGGGGAGAACATGCAAACTCTACATACATGTGACCCAGGCAGAGACTCGAAAACAGGTCCCAGAGGTGTAAAGCAACAGTACTAACCAGTGCATCACCATGTTGCCCCAATTATTATTATTATTATTATTATTATTGTTATTATTATTATTATTATTATCTTTCAGCAGGGTACTTGATCCAAGGTGCTTAGCCCTACAAACAGGCAAGACCATGTTTTTATGAAAACAGCTGCAAATACATGAATCCTCGCATGTATTAATTAATGTGTATCACGCCATTGAAAAACTGAGGAGACAATTTAGAACGAAACATTGGCATCAGTGCATGGAAACATCAGCTGCTGGATGCCCCCCAATGTCCCCATCATGAAACAACTCTTTTACATATCATCATCATCATCATCATCATCATCTTCTGCTTCTTCTTCTTCCTCCAAATGCTTATCATGGTGAGGGTCACAAGGAGGACAGGAGCCTATCAGAGGCAGCCATGACTCTCGGCTATAAATCCATTAATTAAACACACACGCAAAGAAACTTGATATTGGAATTCAAATAGACTGTCTGGTCCAGAATGCAATAATTATGGCAAAATGAATAGAGACCATAAGATCTATTTTTCCTTCAGGGATTCAGTCACTCGATTGATTTGTATCAGTTTTAATTGTGCATGATCACACTTTCAGTTTGCTTGGTTTTGTGGATTAATTTTAAGTATAATTTAATATATGACTAAGTAGGCAATAATATTAACTAGGAATATGCTATACTGTACTTTACACAACATCACTGAACAATGCATTGAATCCAAAATTTCCTCACTTCCTGAAGGAAGAGCGCTGATACTGCATGGAGATGGCTGTGAACAACTGCAAAAAGAAACCCAATGAAAATAATATTCTCTGCACCCGAGATCCTTGTCATCTGCCTAATGACAAGTTCTCTAATGAAGCGTAATGCAATTTAGTTCAAACAGGAATGCAGTTAATGCTTAGTTATCCCAGCGATCAGGCAGAGGCAGAGTCTTGGTTCATTAGGACTTTCCTTTCCATTTCACTTACGAATGACACATGTTAACACTGTCTAGGCTGAAAGATTGGACATATGCAATGTTCCAAGTGAGAAAAAGTGCAAAAAAAAAAAAAGGTTTTAGTGACTTTCAGTTCTTAGTTTTTCCTTTTGCCAAGGCTCTATGGTATAGTAAGTAGAGTTAATATCAGCTATATGAGTTTTATAGGGACTGGGAAAATTGGATCAGAATGGGTAAGAAAAATTACCCCAAAGTACAGCTGGGAAAGTCTTGATACTGTAATCTCAGTAAATGATTCAAAGCAACATTTCAAGGATTCCTTCATCCATCTATCCAGTTTTAATAAGCACGTATCTAGCTAGAGTTGTGGTGATTCAGTGTCTATCCTAGGAATCCTGACACACCTGGGAAGTGAGCCAAGGGCTCGATTCTCATACACTTAGGATCACGGCAAACCGAACCGGATTAGCAGCTGTTGACAGTAGGGGGATGTAGAAATGTGTATAAAAACGGCAGAGTGAATGGCTCAGCAGAAAAAGAATGAAAGCTGTTTCACAAAGAAATCTCTTTTTTTGTAGCTTTTAGAAGGGCTTCTGTTTATCCGCATTGTTTAGGATGTTCAATGACATTAGCGATTAGGTCAGCGCAAAAGAGAAATTAATTCAGAGTGCCGCTGAAATGAAACACAGCCAGAGAGCATTATTTGAAAATCAGAACTCCTGGTAGGATGCGGAAATGTTGAAAAAAGCTGAAAATTCTGAAGGAATATCAAACAAACAGTAGCAGGAAACAAATCTGGGCGTCCGTGCAGAAAATCAAAACGAGAACAAAATATGGTTTCTTTTTGGAAGGGGAGAAAGGGGGGACACAGAGGTGATGTCACAGGCGCCTGGCCTCCGGTGCCGCCCCCGCTCACTCCTTGACTCCCTTCCCGTCTCCCTGATGAGGGGAACCTCAGGCCTTGCAGAGAACCTGAGCTGCTGCTTTCCAAATGAGGCCGGGAACGCCAAGGTGTGTCACGCCCCGGTGACAGCTCTGCGTCCCCTGCCAGGCTACAGAAAATAGCAGGGAAGGAGTTCAGACCAGCACTTTCTGCCCTATAATATGCATTTTTTTACCGCATATTCAATGCTGTCTACATTATCAGGTGTATGTAATTTATTTACATACCACCGCTACGAATTTGCCAACTGTAAGCTTTGTCAGGGGTGCTGCAAAGGGGGGAAGTTAGGATTATTTGAAGGGTCCCTGAGTGACAGGGGACCAAATAAATTGGAGCTTAATTGGATTGGTCTGGGTTGGGGGGCAAAAATCTCTTGTGGCACCACAGAACTTTGCAGTGTCTACAGTATGCATATCACAGAAATCCTCATCAAGAAAGTTATTTTAATTTTACAGACATTTTATTTTCAATTAGGAGTTAAGTATGAACAAGCAGCACATTAGATCTTGCTTCCAGTATGATAACTGATGTAGTGATCTTTCTTCTGTAACTTACAGTTTTATGATTGCATTAATTGCTTACTCTGATGTTTTAGGTAGTGATTAATTGTTTGATTCTTTCCCATGTAGAGACATTGCCTTTTTAATGGACAAATGATACGTAATGAAATAGAGTGATGTTTGTCAATAAGATTAAACTTTGTGAAAGATTCAAAGGTATTCCAAGGTGTTATTGCCTGCAGGGTTTCCAGCAAAGAATGTGGCCCTTGAAAATCCCAATTTATTCTCTATTTGTTCTAAATAAACCACTCGCACATTCTCATGGAAAAAATCCTTCTCTCATTAAATGTGAAATATTACCCTGTTATATGCCCTGATATGAGTTCACAGGTAAAATGGAGTGGAATCAATACCCTGTTGAAATTTTGTGGGGGGAAGCGGTGTTTTAAGATATTCAGCGGATGACTTTCAGTAGCTCATCAAGAGGATTGACCAGGATCTTGAAGGAAGCTGAATGGTAAGTCCAGACCCCAGAGATGAACCAGGCCTCACAAACTGGCAAGGCTCTGGTAGGAATTAATGAATTTGTGAAAGTCCACTGCTCGCTTTCTACTTTTTCTCTTTTTTTTTTTTACATTTTTTTTCTCTTATGCAAACTGTATTTTAATTTCATGCTTGGTTATACTGGTGTGAGAGTCCTACTGAACTTAAAGGGAGAGAGAGAGCAAAAAGATTTAAAAAAAAAAAATGTCATCGGCTGATGTTGCCTAAAGATTCGAGACAGAAAGCATCGAGTGGTATGAGGTTCACTAATCTATTTGACGCACCTAAATCATACCTTGCTTAAGTCACTACTGTTCCAATAGGTTTTTTTGTCTTGCCAACACTTAATGGTTTCTTTTAGTCGTTGTTGACGTTTGTTCTATCATAATCTCAGCTAACTTAGGGCTCAGATGACTGATTTTTTGTGACTTTGTGGCAATTGAGAGAGTTGATCTGAATCCATGTAAATTACTCCCTTGATTTCATCAAAGCACTTCGATATAAATCACCAGGGATGGATGCAAATGGTCTACAGATCAGATACAATGGGTTCAGCAGGGAGGGGAACTGGAGGTTAGTGGGGTCATTGTGCAATGTTCCTCGCTCCATCTGATTAATAATACAGCAGCACTAGCGGCAATATGAAGATAAAAGCAATTTGCCTAGTAGACATTTTACATTTAGCACTTTTATATCTTTTGCCTTTGTATAGCTAGTTCTTTGATTTGAAATATAGCAATCTACATGGGGATTCAGAGGTCTGCTCATAGCCCAAACCAATGGAGGCAGATCAATGCAGGAGCTGGCCAGGTTATGCTGTGGTGCAAGGTGTGAAATTGTTTAGAACTTATTGCATTTAAAATTACTGTACTGTAGAGATGGAAGTCATGATTTGTGTCACCGAATCATTTCACCTGAGTTCCTTCATCTAAAGATTCATTCATCGATTATATATGCTCCAGATATTTTTCTGTCATTCTTTTTGTGGTTCATAATTTTTTTATTTTGTTACTTAAATTTATTACATACTATATGGCCAAAAGTATTGAGACACACCTCGTAATCATTGAATTCAGGTGTTTCATTCAGACCCACTGGCACAGGTCTACGAAATCAAGCACCTACTGTAGACATGCATTCAGGTTTTTCAAACTTCTGCGAAGGAATGGGTCATTCTGAAGAGCTCAGTGAATTCAAACATGGCGCTGTCGTTGTAATGAACTCGGATGGTTCGGGTGCGAGGACGAGGCATCATGCAGGCAGAACAGAAAATGTGGACGACCCACTTGCGGCTCACCAGACAAACAGGATTTATTAACTGGACTAAAACAAACACAATAAACACTAGAAAACAAAGCAACCACGCGGGGTCAAAAGTAAATGGGAAAAAACAAAGACTAATTATAACAAGAGACAGGTAACAAAGAACACAGCATAAGATATAAAACAAACATCAATGACTGCGGGATGAACAAATCAGGATCAGGAACTTAAATACAAAACTAAACCGGTTAACGACAGTACAGGAGTGAGAGACAATTAACCAATCTGGGAGGGGCCCCCCGGGTTCGAGTCTCCGGCTGGGTCACATGTGTGTGGAGTTTGCATGTTCTCTCCATGTCGTCGTGGGGTTTCCTCCGGGTACTCCGGTTTCCCCCCACAGTCCAAAGACTTGCTGAGGCTAATTGGAGTTGCTAAATTGCCCATAGGTGTGCATGTGTGAGTGAATGGTGTGTGAGTGTGCCCTGCGATGAGCTGGCCCCCCATCCTGGGTTGTTCCCTGCCTCGTGCCCATTGCTTCCGGGATAGGCTCCGGACCCCCCGTGACCCAGTAGGATAAGCGGTTTGGAAAATGGATGGATGGATGGGAGGGGGCCGGGCAACGAGCAATCAGGTAAACACAGAAGGGCAGGCACAAAAACAGGCAACAGCTGAAACTAATAATTAAACTCAGGGAACTATAACAAAGAAACTAAGAAACAGAATCTACACTAAGGGAACAACAGATAGGAAAAAAAACACAAGCATGGGCACAAAACATGAAGCCAAGACCAAATACAAATCACAAGACACAGGAACAAGAAAACTCATACAATGAAACAAAATACAAAAACAGAGGAGGTGGGATTGAAACACAGGACAGAAGGGTTCACAGACAAGCACATGCTCAACAAGATGAGCTATGCAGTACACAGAAAGGAAGGGAAAACACAAAGACTAACAACACAAGGGACGGGATGAGCAGCAACGCCTACTGACCAAACGGGGAAGGAACAGAGTTGGACAACAGGGACTGACCCTGAGTCGTAGGATGCCACCTTTGAACCAAATCAGTTTGTGAAATTTGTTCCCTGCTAGATATTCCACTGTCAAGTGTAAGTGGCATTTTTGAAAAGCAGAAGCGTTTAGGAAGAACAGAAACTCAGCCCGAAGTGGCAGACAGCTTAAAGTAACAGAGCAGGGTTGCCGAGTGCTAAGGCCATAGTGTGTAAAAGTCACTAGCACTTTGTTGCCTTAATAGCTACAGAGTTCCAAGCTTCCTCTAGCATTAACTCCATTAACTTTTTATGAAGCTTGGGAGCTTCATAAAAAGGGCTTCTATGGCCGATCAGCTGTATACAAGCCTCACATCACCAAGTGTAATGCCAGGCTTCGGATGGAGTGGTTTAAAGCACGTTGCCACTGGACTTTGAAGCCGTGGAATCATGTTCGGTGGAGTGATGAGTCACGCATCCCTCTCTGACAGTCTGATGGATGAGTCTGGGTTTGGCGGATGCCAGTAGAACGTTACCTGCCTGACTGCGTTGTGCCAACTAAAGTTTGGTGGAGGAGGGATAATGGTATGGGGTTGTTTTTCAGGGATTGGGCTGGGCCCTTTACTGTAGCTTCAGTGAAGGGAACTCTTAACGCTTTAGCATATCAAGACACTTTGCAAGTCCATGCTTCAAAAACTTTGTGCTAACAGTTTGAGGAAGGCCCTTATCTGTTCCAGCATGACTGTGGTCCAATGCACAAAGCAAGGTTCATAAAAGACACGGTTTGGTGTGTTTGGTGCAGAAGAACTTGACTGGCCTGCACAGAGCTCTGACCTCAAGCACATCAAACACCTTTGGGATGAACTAGAATGGAGATTGCGAGCCAGACCATCAGTGCCTGACTTCACAGATGCTCTTCTGGATGAATGGGTAAAAATTCCCACAGACACACTCTCCTGTGGAAAGCCCTTCCTGAAGAGTGGCAGCTGTTATAGCTGCAAGGGGGGGAGAAATACCATATTGATGCCTATGGATTTATAATGTGGTATCATAAAAGTTCCTGTAGATTTATTGGCCAGGTGTCCCAATACATTTGTCCATATAGTGTATATGTATAGGATATTACAAATTCATTATACTGTACATATTATATTTCATTATTTATTGTACCTAATCTTAATTAAATTACGGGTAACACTTTACATTAACTGCACTTTCATAATGCATTCATAGAACTTTCATAAGTAGCATGTATGTACAGCTTAACATCCTAAGATCCCTTAACAGCTTTAATATACATCAATAACAAACATTACATGATTATACAATTATAATGTTTGATATTATTATATAATGTGTGCTATTAATGTATATTACAGCTGTTAAGCAATGTTAGGATGTTAAGGTGTTTATGAATGTTCTATGAATACTTAATGAATACATTATGAAGGTGTACTGAACGTATTATATAAATATAAACACATTATGAGGGTGCAGTTAATGTAAAGCATCACCAAATTACCTAAGCCATGCTAACAGTTTTAGGTGTCATCACTTCATTTCAGCAGTGAGCAGTGAAAGAGGGGATCTTAGGTTGTGAATGCCATGATCTAGACGACTGTTCTTATTTGTCAATGAAGTGCACAATGAATCACTCCTTGAACGAACAGATCTAACTAAAGGAAGCACTGTATTGAACAAGGTCATGCGGTTCACTCATGAGATTTGTTCAGGAAGGACAAACATTCACAACCTACACACACTTTACAGTGTGTTTTATAGTATTGTGAGGAAGGGGCAACCGATATCTGCAGTTGTCAGTGGTCATTCCCTTCATTCGCTTCACTTCACCTCATTTATCATGTGGATATGCTGGTGAATCCGTTTGTTCTACTTTATCTTGCCAAAGAACCCTGGACTGTAGTCCAGGTTCTTGTTCCATAGCAGCAGAATGCAATTTCATTTATTTGTGTTCCCAATAATTGCACACCTTCTTTTTTAAGCTACCAGGACAACACAGCTACTCCTTCAGTTTATTTATCTCAATTCTGTCCCTATTATGTACCTTCTCCTAATAAATACAATCACTGTGTCACATTGTTCCCAACGTAATATTTGTAAAATATGCTCTTACAACTGCCCTCCCTAATTTTATCATCCAGTTTCATATTAATAAAAACAATATTTAAAACAGCGACATTTTGTGGGCTGTGATTGTTGCCCATTGTAATAATTTGCTATGTAGTGGCATAGAAGGTGCTTCCAGCTTCATCTACACACAGGCTTCTGCAAGACTTTAAAAGAGAATAACATGTTTTATTTATCAGTTTTCCTTTCATAGAAATACTTATGCGTATGTTTCCTTCAGATAAAAAAGAACCACCCCAGTTGGCTTGTGTTTATATGCATGTCCACAGTCCATACATGTATGGTTTTGTTTCCTGGAAAGAGACGATTGAGAATTGTATATATAAATACAACAAATGATCTGTCTGCTTCTTTACATCATATTCAAAGAATGCAGCAAATGGAGAGGTATCCTAGCTGAGCTGTTCTCTCTATGTCCTGCACTTCTTGGGACAGGAACCAGCCTAACAGCCATTTTATAGAGCATGTTTGTTTGATTACATGACAAAAAAAAAAATCTAGTGTTGTATATATTTATTTACATAAAGTAGGCACATCTACAGACTTTGACAATTACCATCTAATACATTTGACATTATTACTTAAAAGATTTAACTGAGCCGGAGTAAACATAAAACCAGTAGACCTGTCCAGAGAAGCACTGGTCTCCGAACACACCATCTTAATAAACCTGCTTTTGAATAATCATTATTTATCTCATGATTCACATGATCACAATCAGAATCACATAGCTGGATTTTATAGAGCAGATGTTGCTTAATGCTGACATTTGTGCATCAACAGTTTTTTTTCCAACGTTTTTTTTTGATCAATCAAACAAATTTTCTTGTTTACATGTCTGCAGAAATGTCAACAAATGTCAGGCAAATGTCAAGGGCCAGCGCTGCCTACTCACACTTGCTCCCACAGTGTGATACCCGACTACATTTCTCCTTACTATGTCATCTTCTCGATAGACAACATCGCCAGGCCCCACAGACCAGGACAGACCAGAGCATGTTAGCCTCGATATCCTCATTCATGACCATATGTTATAATGATTTCCACTGTCCAATTAGTGCCACAGTAAAAGTGATGAGATAAAATGGACAATCTGAAAGATTTTAATATTATAAGCAACATCCGACTGCAGTATTATATTTGAAAAGGCTTCCATGCACTGCATATGGCTAAAGCTGCAATAAATAACTAGTGCACAATATTTCTTGAAATACATTGCATAATATGAGATATTCCCTTTTAATTACTATAATGAATTTGCTGTGTAATTATTAACAAGATAGAAATGCGAGCATTATATTATAGCTACAACATAATAGTTTGGTGGTGCAGTGAGTTGTCTTGCTCCATCACATGCTCTAGGGTTGAGGGTTTGACTCCTGCATATTCCCTGTGTCATGCGGGCTCACTGTCTATTGCGACCCAGTACTGGGTAAGCAGTTGGAGGGCAGATGGGAACATAATGACGCAGAAATTTCGTTACCAGACATGGACACGTCACCAATAACTCGGAATGAGTATTCATACCCTTGTTGGATCTCCTGGATTTCTATGACCATCCAAAGCTGAAAAACTAGGTCATCTGGTATACATACGGCTCACTCAGACCCGCCGAGTTATTAATCTTTAATTTCTTCTAACATAAGAAGGAGGTATTTATAATGATGCAAGATATGCATGTGACTTAGGACTGACCTCAGAAGACTCCATTCTCTCTTTCAAATAACTAGGCTAACATGATGAACTAGGGTTTCCATTTTACAGTAGCTCCCATCCTTCTAGTACTAATCTAGTATGCAAAAACTTGCTAGCAACACATAATAAATCCCGACAAGAAAGAGATACAGGGTACAGCTCTGCTTCCGCACCCAGATTAGTTCTTTTGCTAGGTTCTTTGCTTTTTTCCCCGCTTACCGGGAGCTCTGTTCTTCTCAGCAAAGCTTTAGCGACGCAGCTTACTGCTAGAGCTGATGATGACGCCTTTCAGTCAAGAGCATCTGGCTAATTGGTACTCAGTCGTTTGATTTCAACTCATTTTTTATAAGCATGATATAAAACAGACATAAACATAGCCCTATTCGCAACACAAAGCACTGTGTCATGGGAGAATTCCCCCCGTAACCCTCATTAAAATGATCTGCGATTTATGCCTCTGTTGTCCTTCTGTTGTTTCATACCGCATGGGATTGGCTTCATTCACATGGCAGCCCATAACCCCTTCGCAGATTGCGGGTTTTCCCTCCTATCCGTAGGTTATCACCACAGCTGACTATGCGCACCCCACAAGCCTTGCTGTTTCAGAGATGGTCTGACCTAGGTGTCTCGCCATGACAATTAAGCCCTTATCTCGTCTTCACCCCTGCATGTCATCTGCATTGAACATCTCGAGTATGACTATCAAACGTCAGCCTTCCATCTGATATATCCCAGACCTTTACGTGCGCTGCTTTTACAAGACATCATGCACATCATATAGGAGCAGTCATAATGTTTTGGCTCATCGGAGTATTTATATATGTGGCTTAAGTACATTTTCAGTCCAAATCTCTGCTGCTCTTCTCCACAGCCTCAGGCTACTCATTGCCGATCATCCTCGGGCTTTCATACTGCATCAGTGCTTAAGATGATACCATCCAGATGTCACTGAACTAATCTGTCTGCCCGGCTGTCACCTCCTGACTGCACAACTGCACATTAGCTTGCAAGTGTGACAGGATGCATCTCCCACTTAAATCCTTGACAGATAAGGAAAATGTCCGAAAATGATCTACCTGACAAATGCTGTCTCCCTTACCTTTGAGAAGGAACGAGAAATCGACTCAGTTGTACACCTTTGGGGGCTATTACCTGTATTCATGTTCCTCCCTCTTACTCTTCTTTACACAGCTGGATACACTGACCTTGGAGCTGAGTTTATTGTAATTAAATTGTTTATAAAGACTAGGCTACTTCACCTGAAATTCAAGGGCCACAGCAGCCAGTACTTTATGTATATTGTGCCACACTGATCAATCATGGCAGACGAACATGTTCCTCCACTGTTAAGCAATAACTTGTCCTTTCATCGTAGTTTCAAACTCATATTTCCATGTAAAATTCATTTCCTACACTGAAAAATCTTGCATAATCTAGGCTCCATTTCTCCTCCATTGTCACTGAAGCCTGCCACCCCCCCCTTCCTAAATATCTAAATAATAAACCAGTTACACATTCCCTTCCGATTAGCCTCATGTTCATTTTTTTTTTTTTTTGCACAATTTATCTTGCACAATCTACGAAGCACTGACTTCTTTATTTGTCAAATAAATCGTGCAATGTATGCGATTAATTTACTGAACTGTACAAAAGCCAAATGGTAGCTGTTCAAGCAGGCCATGCTTCTTTGGATTCTAAACCTCTGCAAACCTATTTTCCAGTACTGGGTTTGAAATCCCACAGTCCCAAATATTATATAACGCCTACAAATGGGGAGTTTTCCGTTCCTCTGCCGCGTCTTTGTCAGCCTTTATCTTCCAGCCCCTGCTTTGTTAGGGTTCCCTGCTACTGAATTATGGAACAATTTGAGTGATTTCGCACTGTCAGGTTCATTCTGTCAGCTGAAGAGCAGCCCCCCCCCCCCCCTTCTTTCTCCCCCGCCACCACCATGTTACAGCTTACAGAGATGCACTCGGCACATGGCTTTATCCACCGCTCAAAGAATTTGCGAGAATATTAGTGACCTTCAAAACTGAAAACAAAAGATTTAATCAACAGTGAAAATAAAAAAAAAACATTATATTTCGGCACGTGTGATCTTTTTTCTTCCCCCACTGTAATGTTTGCATATGAAAGTAACCAAGGTAGTAAAGCATACAGGCTATGATACTGACAGAATCCCTGGATTCATTCATATCCTGATAGAAAAGTCACAGGCTTGTCCAGGAGCTTATCAGCCAATGAGCACCGGACAACTGGTGGTGATTCATTCCCTCGCACTCCAAACTTGTCTCACATTTAGAAGCGCAGACAAAATGAGTTGCCCTATTCCAACACTGCACTCAGCAAAATGTCACATCTACAGTGGCACCCCAGCACAGTGAAGTGAATTACTGTTGCTGCCTAGCTCATATTTGCGTTCTGCTCCCTTGACCTTCTGCGGTGATGAATATGTATGGACATATTCCTATTATATCCAGCCAGGCTCACGCAGTGGGGGAATAACAAAAATCAGATCAATCACCTTTCAAGTCAAAACTGGAGCTGAGAGATCAACACACGTCACACTTTCTATCTATGGACAACAATGGAAATTAACCAGCTCAAGAAGATCTGCAGCTGAAATCCTGGGTAAACTGAAACGTTCGAAAAGGCTGCATATGGTACATGGCTGTGGCCGATGTTATTATATTAGACATCGAAATCCAAATTACAAAGCAAATGAAAACAGCACATAAAGCGGAAATGAGACCAAAAGCAAAATTCAAAACAAGGAACATGTAAATTTAAATGCCAAATGCTAATTTACATCTCATTCCTTACTGGAGGTCTACAGTTACCCTTTAAGCCTCTTGCTGCAAGAAGTGATATTAAGATTTCTGTCAGCTTCTGCATGCAGGTGATCAATGGACCGCGATCTATAACCAGCCCTGCTGAGAGCCCTTGCTGTGCCTCATAGGGCAGGTAGTCCACCAGTCATCTGCCAATCAGCTCCATGGTGAAGGAAATCAATTCCTCCAGTCATGAACTTCCACAAATCTACAAGAGATGCAGCCTAATAATGATCCCGGCCAAAGAGGTTGTAAAGGCCTACACTTGAAAATGCAGGCCGTGTGACCATTTACAGCATTTCTGTCATCTCCATCAACCCCAAAAAAGTACTACTGTAGGTCATTAACAAAGTTTGAAATATTCTCTATATTATCTGATTTAATCAACGATCTTCCCAGTACACAAATGACTGTGATCTAAGACACTGACCAATTTCTCAATCACACCTTCGACCAGCTTTCCTTTGTATATGTCTGACACGCCTTTCTATTCCAGTCCCCATTTGTCACTATGCTGTTACCTGTTTTGAATCCTTCCCATTTTCTGATTTCCCTCTTTCCTACACTCAGTGAGTCCCATCTTCCTATGATCTCTTCTCTCTTCATGTCCTCCTGCTGCTTCCTGACACATCTCCCCCTGCTTGGCATTGCCCTAGGTAACGTGGGCCTCTTGTGGCCTCATTAGCAGGCTGGCAAAATGCGGGACAAGGTCCACCATGCACACACCCAAACAGAGAAGCCCTTTACAGTAACGATCTCCCTGGGGCACATTTGCCACATGGTCCTTCTGCCCACCCCCCTGAGAGGTAAAGATACTGGTTGCATCCACAGAGCAAGAGGACTATGAGTATTACATTGATCTGCTTAAGTCTGTTAATAGCTGCTCATAAGTTAGGTTGTGAGTCCAGCAGCCTGGCCTCTGCACTGATACAACCAGGACCAAAGCAAACTTGTCTCCAAAAGGCCACACGCCAATAACCCTGAGGGGAAACATGAACACAACTTCCGCTCAAACGCAAGATTGAAAAACCGTCTCTACATATGGCTGCAGGAACACGGTCTGACATCTCTGCCCATGTTCAGAGAAGCGAACAGGCTCCCCCAGCTTTTACTGAACTTAAGTGCAAGTTACAGCTACAATACAATGGTCAATTAAAGGCATAACTTCGGGCTGAGTATTGGGGGGATTGAGGTCAAGAATCCATAGGTAAAATGATTTGAAATATTGGTGAGAGCACATTTTTATCTCCTGGTTTGGTGAATTGGGTCCAGAGTTATCTGACAGTTTGGTTATATATTGAGATTATATTCATAGGGTCTTATGTATATTGTATTTATTCTAATGTATGTTGTACTTAGGCAAAAATGTGTCTACAGTCAAGCCAGTGCACTGCCCATTTACTGTTCGCATCAGTATACGGGTTGCTGAATCGGCGGGCTTATTTCCAGGATTAAGAAGACATGTAGAAGTCGATGCTCACAGATCTTAATAATATCACGATATTACTTGCAGGCACACAAACAAATACCCTGTCCTTTGTCGCCGGTTTGTAGTAATTTTCCCGGATCGACATGCACCACATTCATACAGAGAGGGGTCACTCCTTATCTACTGGTGTAGCAAGTAGAAGATGTGTTCAAAGAGCAAAACTGAGTAGTGGTAGCTTTGATGGGGGGGGGGGGGGGGGGCTGGTGACGAGAATGACAATACAGAATCTGACAAGTAACAAGTAAAGTCAGGATGCGACAGACCTAGAACAAACCCCTTCTGTCCTCCTCAGAAAGTGCCGTCGCCAACAGGCTTTCACAGCGAAACATGGCCCACGGCGTATCTGCCAGGAAGGGAATTGGCAGGCAGGACCAGCGTCTGAGAGCCGCAAATCTGTCTGGATGTCGTGGCTTTGTGGCTGCGTGCCGGCGAGCGGGTGCGTCCCCCGCCTTCTGCGGCGCTGGGAGCGCAGTCGCGTCACAGCGGGACCCAGCTTCATGTTCCACGCTCGTCTCCTCTCGCCAGGAGCGAAGCTCACCGGAGGACACAAGGGAACGCGCCACCTCCTTCAGAAAACCCCCGGATTTGCATCGCTTCCGGATCATGGAGTACAGCACAAGTATAGGAAATGAAAGGGCGCCGTGATATTCGTGTCTTTAGAAAAGTTTTAATACCACTTCACCAAGAAAGACATCTGTACCCTGCCTTAAAGTGCATCTATGAGAATGAGGAAACAGAGATGAGGTTTCAGGTCATATTTGGTGTTTTCGTGGTATCTAGACAGCCGACCCGAGTAAGACAGCTGCGTTTATGCAGACGGAGGCTACGGTGACTGTGACAGACGGCTCACCTCTAAAAGCAGTCATTTTAGCTCCACAGCGCTGACCACATCCTTAATATCACCCATCTTGCTATTTTGGTTTGACGTTACGTTTGATCCAATGACACAGCGCATTCATCCTTCGAGTAAAAGGCAATGGCTTTCATCATATTTCTGAAGCAGTGCTGTACATGTTCTGCATGACTGTTTATCCTGCCGCTGGTGAGGAAAACACTGGCAGGCAGGCAGTCCTCGGCAGGAAAGGACCGCCCCAGGCCCACAGCCACATCCGTAGTGACACTCATCCCTTCGCTCCATCCCACTGCTGCGCATTCGGCTTCCACTATTTACAAAGTGATAAGCAAAGGCAAAATACCTCTGCTACAGTGCAGGGAGTCAGGGGATGGTGTGAAACACGGACGGGACGACTACATGACATTGAGGGGTCAGCTTTTGGAAGAGAATCCCTAATCCTATGCTACAATTCATCCACTGAGCTCTCAGAGCATCAGCGGGGCTTAATGAACGTGTTCCCTTCAAGCTGGTATCTATTCATGGCATGAACTCCGTTGCTTCTGTAGCTTTTTGTCTTTGCAGGGTACATCAAGGGATCTGAAGGCAAAGCTTAGCTGCTACAGAACTCCGCACGAGGCTTCCCTCCCCCTCGGCTCCGGTGTCCAGGTCATCCGTGGGGGCCGCGCGCCTCACTCCAGCAGCTGCCTCCGCAACTCCTGAGGGCAGGTAACGGGGAGGGTGCAGGCGAAGTTCTGGCACACGTACGCAGTCGCTCTGCCCTCCAGGGGCCTCAGGGTGGCAAGGACAGGCAGCCGCTGGTATAAGAAGCCGTCTGTGTCGCCATCTGCCAGCATCAAGACCTAGGGATAAAACACGGGTGAGGGGAGAAGGTACAGGAGAAATCTGAAAACAAGCCCTGACAGATATTCAGAGGCAGAACGTTGAGAGCAGGAGAAACAGGGGATAACAAGCACACGTGGAAGAGATCAGACACCCAGGCTTACAGAGACTGTAGTTTAGCTAAATTTATAAACTAGCCAACTACATGCAATAACCACTATATCGTTCAAAAAAAACACTATGCTATAATGCTCCTATAAGGTCAGTTCTCTCTTGTTAGTACAACATATCAAAACATCATTTTGAGAGAAGTGTGGGTGGCAATATATAATTACAGTGCCTTTTATACATTGTAGCTCTTTCATAAAATGCAAATACTTAAACATACTACATCTCCAATGGTGGCGACGCACAACACAAATGTAACATGGAGAGGTCTTGGATTGGGGAAAAGCCCCTGCACTCACCTGCAACTGTCTCGACAAAGTAAAGTGTACATTGTGTATTGGAGTGAAAAGCATTTTTAACAGCCTGACTGTTGTGTGTTTAAAATGTTGCTTATCTCAGTGAAGAGAATGTATATTTTGCATGTTGCTTGGGAGACCTATTAACATCACGAGGATTCTGATAAATTTGCCCTTTCCTCCAGCCCCCATATCCTATGGATCTGATCACTGGCCAGAAGATTAAGGTTTTTCACAGGGATATTAAGGAAAGCTGTGAGGTAATGCACTAGCACTTTCTTCTTATATTTTTTGCATACTGGGTAGAGAGCGGGGCGGCATAGTAGTGCAGTGGTTAGCACTGTTGCCTCACACCTCTGGGACCTGGGTTTGCATGTGTGCGGAGTTTGCATGTTCTCTCCATGTCGTCGTGGGGTTTCCTCCGGGTTCTCCGGTTTCCCCCCACAGTCCAAAGACTTGCTGAGGCTAATTGGACTTGCTAAATTGCCAGTTGGTGTGCATGTGTGAGTGACTGGTGTGTGAGTGTGCCCTGCGATGGGCTGGCCCCCCATCCTGGGTTGTTCCCTGCCTCGTGCCCATTGTTTCCGGGATAGGCTCCGGACCCCCCGCGACCCAGTAGGATACGCGGTTTGGAAAATGAATGGATGGATGGATGGGCAGAGAGCATCCCTAATCTACTCAAACAGAACCAGTAATCAGCAGCAGTCAATGGGATCTGCGATGTATCTAGCTCATGTAGCTTGGAGGGGAAATCCAGGGCCAGCCTTTGCTGGTTCTCTTTACTAAAGAGAAGGAGAATTTCACAGGGCAATCTCCTCCCCACGCTACAGCCACAAGCGATTTAATCTGCATCTACAGGAAAGCAGCTCTAGGGAGAGAAGGCACTGGGATTGATAACCAGCTGTATTCAATACTGTCTAGGAGCCCCTCCTTAGTTAACTGGGGTGGAGGATGGGGTAATTCACACAGTGGGGAGCTGTCACGCTGGAGAATGGAGATCTGAAAAGTAGTGTCAGAAGGGTGGGAATCTCTGCTAGAAACATGCTCGACATGGGACAGCAAATCACAAAGGAAGGATCTCTGAAGCGTGTCTTCAGTATAACAAGATTCTCCTTATTGGGGTTCTCCGCTTGTGGAGAATTCTGCCCCATTAATTTCCTGTTATCCCTGGGAGCCGCCTGCAGTGAGACACGGCAGAAATCACAGGGCCTGTCATCGGCTTAACTGGCACCTCATGACAGTCAACATAATAAGACGTAACATGCACAAATAAAGAAATCAGCGCAGACAAAGCAAGTCTCTTGGCCAGAAGAGGGCTTGAGAAATAGAGCAGACTTCTCCCTCGGCACTAAATGCTAACAGACAGGCAGACCCTGAAATCAGCAGCGGCTCTTTGCGGATCACAGCCGCTTCTCCCACTGACAGCCAGAAGGATGTCACGTCAACACCCGATCCGCTTTATGGGGTCACTTAAAAATTGGGCAATGGGAGCAGCTTCCACTTTTGGGATAATAAGGGGAAGCTGATTAATCGGGCATTCCTTGGATTTAGATCAACTCGCCTGGGGAATTCAAACCTGTCAGAGCTGGTGGCATGACACAGCTCAGATCTCAAAGCAAAGTCTGACTAATAGGAGTGAAAATAGTGCTTCTAGGATCGAGAAGCTTGACTGCATTCTTAAGTGTCTCCCTGAGACAGGTCTGTACACACAATACAGGGAGACGGGAAGTAATCCCCCAAACTGCTGCACGAATGGTTCCCCGTGCCATAGGCTTCTCATAGTTTCCTTCTTGGGCTGTCGCCTCTATCTGTGGGTAGAAGTTTCCAGAGGCTTTCTTGCTGTCCTGCTCTTGGCACTCAGCCCTCAACCCCACCAAGGCTGCTTATGCACAAGAAGTAATCACGACACATTCAGATTGAGTTCGTTGCTGAATCCATGTGTGGGGCTACCTCTCCTACTGATGAGTGTGCAGTATTTCCACTTGTTCCTTAAACATAGGAATGTTAAGCTGTGAAATGTAATGGATAGATGGGGAAAAAAAAGCTAAATCCTTATCTAACCAGAGCTGAAACTGCACCTGAGAGACGTAACTAAAGGCAAGACTAGCAAATATGACTGTACAAACACACAGGCAGGGAGGAAAAAACGGGGTTTGACTAGATGCCCACAGTACACACATAGATAAGCAACAGATCATTATACGTTTATCTCCCTCCCTGCTCTGCTATTATGGACGCGCCCATTAAATTCTAATAGGAATCCATGATGCGCCTCCTCTTCATTCGTCTGGCAGAATGTACCGGAGGGGAAAAAAAATCCCCAGCTTTAGTTGTCCAGCCCAAACATTCAGCTTCCACATCCAGGCCTAATAAGCCGAAGGCCTGCACACGTGGAAACGGCTAAACACCACATTGCAAGGTCATCATGATGCGATTAGTCATGCCTTCTGGGCCTGAAGCAGTTTTACCACATCTTCTCGTCAGGACTGGGTAGGGATTACACATTGCCTTACCCTGCTGAAGACTCTTACTTGGAATATCATTTACATTTTGAAATAACAAGACTCTAGGAGATTTCAAATTAACCTACAAAGAAATGATGCAAAAGCAGTAAAACCTTCTTTCTCACACCGAACAGTCGATATTTCCCGGCAGATTCTTCACTTTGCTGAGGCATCTTTTAAAAGCCGCTTATTCTGTCCCACACCTTAGCGTGTGCGGCGCGGTCATAATTATACACAACTGTCAGTGGCACCATAAACAGATGGTACCCTGTAAATACATCGGTGACGAAATACAGAGGAAGCAACTTTTTGGAGATTAATGAAAGTAATGAACGGAGGCAGCGCGGCCTTTTAACAATGACAGCGGATGATTTAAGGAATACTGACAAAGAGATGACACCACATAACTTTATCGCGATTTTCCAGGGAGACGTGCGATCAAGATCGTGCGCAATCAAACATCACGGGGGGGGGGGCAGAGCGACAAGATTCAGTCAAAGCTAATAAGCTAAGATCTGAAAGAGTACATGAGAGAGCTGTGCCGAAACATCACCATGGTATGTAGAGTAATTAGTACACTAATTAGCATCATTTCAAATGCGCAGATCTTTGTCTGTTGACTTTGATTTTTGAATATGCCGTTTCTGACGGAAAGAGTCCGGACACTGTCAGTCGCTTTTAATCAGCAATCAGAACAGACAGACTGACACTTGGCGATACAGCTGACCCCCCAACTGCCTAAAAATTTCAAATCCACATTTGCATTTTTTTCACAGCACATTTACATGTAACTTATTATTAAAACAGCAGGCACGTTAACAATGACAACCGCCACTGCAGTTATATAATTTTACTTATTTTCACATAAAATATTTTTCTCCAAGATACAGTTCTCACTAAAAAGCTAATTCAGAAGCCAAAAGTGTTCTTTCACAGCAGACTTTAAAACTCAGTGGGTGGCTCATTTTCTTCTCATTCGTTTTTCTTTGCTGTAGTTTCATACCCCCCACAAAGAATAATAAACCATTCGCTGACCTTTAGCGGATCCAAAAAATAAAATGAAAAAGCATGTTCAACAATACCACTCAATAAATACCCAAGAAAGAAAACATTCAAAAGGATAATGTGTTCAAAGCTACTTGGTTTCTCCTTGTGTGAAACTGCAGGTTGCAAACGCCAAGAAAAAAAAATCAACTGAAATCTGAAGCTCAGTTGTTATTCAAACACTTTTGCTTCATAGGGATAAGAAGTATCCGAATCTTAAGCAAGCACAACTCCCGAATTACCAGACCTCAACATGAACCTTAGCTAAAAATCCCATCGGATCACTTATCAAAAACTAAGGCAAATAATTACGAGTTCTTAAATTGTTTCCTAGAATGATGTTACATATTCATTAAAATGTATGCAAGTTTTTAAATCAAAGTATGTTCATTTGCTCAAAGGACAATTAGACCTTTCATTTCGAAAGAAAAATAGCTAATCCCAGGCGATGGGGTAGAGTGGCACGGAAACACGCTGAAAGCAAGCACTATAAACAGGTGAGGTGAAGTGTTTCTGTTTGAGATGTAGCTTTGTTTACCGAAATATCTGCCTTCTTAATCATACAAACTCAAGCTGAACGGCGGCAGTGTGTGAACACATCTGCTCACCATGACGGACAGCCAGTCTGGGCATATAACATAAAAATATTACACCCCGACAGTAAACAGAGACATTGACTATACAGTCATCCAAAGTGACTCCCTGTGACACTGTTATGATGAAATCATTGTGTGGGTCATATGATGTGATATTAGGAATTTGGTTTATTTAAAGCTTTTGAATTATGGGAGCTTGCAACTATTTTTTCTTCCTTCAAATTCACAAGCATCACAAAACACAGAACAAAAGAAGCATATTTCTGAACACATAATTACTAACTGCCTCTTATAGCCCGATAATGGGAATTTATCAAAAATAACCAGATCTCAAGGACCATATAATGTAACACGGCATCACATTTTAATCATTAAATTAGAAGGACGTTTCTCAGAAATGAGGGACTCTGCTGTATTTCACAGAGCCTGTCCAGCCACCTGCTAATTCCAAAAGTAGGTTCTCCATCAAACAAACATCTCCACTTGACAAAGCCTTCATGACAGTCTGGAGAGGTGCTGCTTGAATGTGTTACGTCTCTGCAAAACTTAAAAAAATAATTTATTCTCAGCAGTGGAAACATTGCTCAAATTGCTGAATTCACTTCTACCGTATATATTATAATAAAACACAATATATATTATGTACATATTTTTATAAATTATGTATATAATTAGACTTCAACATCAAAGCTTAGGTATTATTTATGCAAGCCAATGCAGACACTCCTTGCTAGCTGCACTGGGGACTCTTTTCCAGGTAGAAGAGATAACATGTAGCTGACTTGGCAGTCAAAGTGAGAACAGACGCGAGACAGACACAATCACAGTCCTAATCCCTGCTCTGCCGCTACAGTATATACAGTAAGCTCCTCCTATTAGGGGAAAATTACAGGGAAACTGAGATGGATAGGTTTATGATCAAATGAGAGCAATGCCATTTCTACATGTGATCTCTGTAGCTTGAGGTGGTTTGAACAGCACTGTGATCTCACAGAGTGTGCATGCTGTCCCTGTGTTTGTGTGGATTTCTCCCCATAGTCCAAAGACATGCAGTTTGGGTGAATTGTTGTATCACGCACTGGAATCCAGTCCAGGCTGGCCCCTGCCTCAAACTATCCTGGATTGGCTCCAGATACACTGCGACACGGCACTATACAGTATACCAGGATGGATTTGATAGATGGATGTTTAGTTGGATGTATTGATGGATGCCATGGGCGGAGTCTGGGGGCGGAGTCAAAATTGCACTTAAGTGGCAATAGTAGCATTGCACATGTACTTCGCTGGGGCCGTGCACCTTTGCATAAGCGGTCTGGTGGTACCCAATAGGTAGACAAAATGAGAGGTTATCTGTGCACCAGGTACTGTTTTTTTGTCCCCCACTGCAAACATCAAACTCTGCTTATGGACAGATGGACATACAGCTCTTCTATCCTGTGTGCATTTCTACATTTTCCTTAATGTTGGTTACCTACCATGGTCTAGCTTAACTGGTATCTCTAAACTAATCGAATCTTAGTTTCTGTATGTAACATAATAAAATGCCATCCATGATGTACCCTACGTCTCTCCACGTAGAAAAATGCATGGAATTTTGAGCTGCTTTGCTGTGAGTAATTTATCATATTATATATACACAACAGTGTTCATCACTGTCTTTATTTGGTCCATAGATACCACATAATGGAAAATACCATGGAAAAATCTGTAGCTTAAGAAAAATATCATATCTGCTCATTAAACAACCACCAGTTACTGGATTCTGAAGTGTCCGCTTGTAGCGTGTGTTGCTGTTAGACGGAGACCAATTCAATTTCTTTATCTCAGTGATAAGGAAATGTACATGAACTTTCAAAGACTTTAATGATAATAATAGATCCTTTTAAACAATGTCATGGACAGTTAGTTCTTCGAAGATGCTGTGTGCCATATTATAAGCTTGTGTATAATTACTCTGGCATCCTTGAACATTTTGTTGCAGGCAAAATGTCCATGTTTTTTACTGAAAATATATATGAACATGTGTCATTCTGAATGCTGCGCCTCAGCCAGTGAGGATGCGTTTGACACTGAGGAGGGCTGGAAAATCTCTGAAAATGTATTCAGCGTTTCAAAGGCAGCTTTCGCCTCAAAACATCTTACTTTCCCTACTTTACACTGCAATCAGTCACTCAGTCACACTCCCGTCAACAGACAAAAAATAAGTAATAATTAAATTATAAATATGCACATTTAGAGAAATCTGAGTTGTTTTTTAATTTGTTGAGTGAAAGCTGAGGGTAACGGTGTTTGGCTCAGCTGTGTAGGATGCTGTGACTGGGATCAGAAGGTGCTTCAAACCCCAGTGTTGGCAGAGTTATGTCACCTTTGAACCCAGTACCAAAGCCCTTAACCTCCAATTGCTGTGACTGCTGGACTCTGCTTTCACAAAAAAAAATAATAATAATGTGTCACTTTGGATGAAAGCAACTGCTAAGTATACAGAATGAAATAGACATGGGTTGTATTTTCATTTCAACTGCTTGGAGACGGACACACAAACAGCATGAGTGGTTGATAGCTCAGAGACTGCTTTCCTCTGCTTTGCTGACTGGCTGCCTGAGGAGGAGGTGGGAATGGGATTCTACAATCAGACCAGTCACACTTGGGGCATCTTCATTTATGCCCATTCTAAAAATACACCAATATTGACATCGACATTCCACCAGCAGTCAAGGCAACATCAACTTTGTCTTCTCCGGAGGGCTAATTCTGTGTAGCAGGAAACAAAACACTAATGGTGGCGTAGAGCCCGGCCATTAAGGACGCGGAATTCTGCAGGGAGGTGGATGATGCCTTTCATCGAGCTACTTAACCTTAGCATCGTCGGATATCAAACTGCACGAAGTGCTGTGGCCGGTCAGCCATGGAAGCAGCTTCGAATCAAGGTAATTACAGCGAAAATAAAATGGAGACAATCGACCCAGTAAATGAAGCATGGAGAGAACAGGATGCGTGTTGCTGCTGCTGACAGCGCTTGTGAGAGGGGCTCTCTGCAGACAGCACTGGGAGAGGGGCTCTCTGCAGACAGCGCTGGGAGAGGGGCTCTCTGCAGACAGCGCTGGGAGAGGGGCTCTCTGCAGACAGCACTGGGAGAGGGGCTCTCTGCAAACAGCACTGGGAGAGGGGCTCTCTGCGGACAGCGCTTGTGAGAGGGGCTCTCTGCAGACAGCACTGGGAGAGGGGCTCTCTGCAGACAGCACTGGGAGAGGGGCTCTCTGCAGACAGCGCTGGGAGAGGGGCTCTCTGCAGACAGCACTGGGGGAGGGGCTCTCTGCGGACAGCGCTGGGAGGCCACGGCGAGGCGGCCGGCCAAAGATGCCTTAATCCGCACCATCGTCTGGGGCTTTGTTACCCGGCCTGGCTGCTCCCACCGCTGCATTTCCTACCCACTTTTCAATGCTCCTCTCCAGTCTCCACGGCCTTGTTAGGAAATCAGACCCATTTATCTCCACCGTAATCAGACAAAGTTCAAAACACTCCCCTGTCAAAAAAAAAAAAAATAATGTTTTCTCTGCCAGTTCAAGTCCCGGCGAAGCTCATGTGAATGTGAGTGAAAAAACGGACTCACGCTTCCATGCAGACAGCTACGGACCCATGGCCCACACTGCTCCAAGATGCAGGTACTTCAAATTTCTCTTCACTCAACACAGCTCTCACGTGAAAGTCAGTCCACTCTTAATTCTCTGTCACATTAGTTGAACGTCGGCCTTGTCGATTGTGACTTGAGTTAGTATGGGGACATTAACTACAGAATGTCATGGACTGGTCAACTGGTTGCAATCGCAAGGACATACTGGCTGGATGCAACTCGCTCTCCAGTCTGTCCTTCACATTATCAGGGCAATCAGAGCCATGTTGCGACTCTTAGTGTTGGAAATGCACCATAAAACCGTTTCTTTATGGAGCCTGCATTGAGCAACGCGTTAGAAAGAAAAGACCACAGGACAATACTGATGTGAGACGCATCTGACAAGAAGAGTACAACAGCTGGTAATTAAAATAAAAAAGATACCACCCCGAAAATCACAATCAAAGTCTGCTTTCGACCAATAGTTTCAAATGCCCAATGATTTGGGAGAAATAACTTCTCTGGTTTGGTAGAGAATCCGAAAAGACAGAAAATTAATAAAAATATAAAAACTAAAAAGACTGCGTGCAGCTCATTCCCCACAATTAAACCCAGAGTCGCCCAAAACAAAGGAACACAGGACATGGTAATTAGATTTAAATTGGACTGTCGAAAAGCCTAGCAGGGCACGGAGAACAGAGCGCCTTCCGCCCCCACCCTCTGCCTGCCCTCCTACACGTGCGCATCGCGCAGATAAACATTCCCAGGGACGGTCTCCCTTTCCGCCAAGCTCCTCTGCCTTAAAAGCCTCCACTGATGTCTACAGGCATTCCGAAATCCTTACTTGTTTGAAGACATTTCTGACGTTTTTCTGGGGTTGCTATGGCTATTCATGCCATGGAAAAAAGAAACTTCCTTTGAAGATCAGTTTTAAATATACATGTTTTGTATATATGTGTGTAAGTTAGTGCGTGTGTGTGGATTATGTTTATATTACGTTGTGGGGACCAAATGTTTCTCACAATGTAATAAAAACCTGCTATTTTGACTTTGCGGGCACCATTTTTCAGGTCCTCACAAAAATCTGTGGATGCAATCAAAAAACTAAAAATGCTAAAAGTCTCACATTTTGTTTGGTTAAGCTTAGGGCTGGGTTGGGGGTTAAGGTCATCATGTTGGGATTAGAGTTTTCCCCATAGAAATGAATGGAGAGTCCCCACAAAGATACAAGTACAAACCTGTGTGCGTGTGTGTGTACATACTTGCCACATTTACATAATTTACTGATTTCATAACAAAAATAATTACTCCATTTTTTTTCACATGGGAAACAACCAAAAGTTTTAAAGTAAAACATTCATGTTATGTACTAATGACTTCAAACCCAAATTACAGTTAAGAGTAGCTGTTCCGAGTTAAAAAGTTAATCGACAAGCATCATTGTGTGCTTTTTAATTAGTAACACCTTTGGAATAATATAAAACACCAAACATTTGTGTTTAGTTTGCCTTTGGCAGCCAATGACTACGATTGCAATCAACAGCAAAATGGCAAGAACAGAATTGAATGAGTCAGTCAAAAAAAATATGATGCTTAATAAAAAGAAAATGTCTGTGTGGTTGATATGTGCAGATACGTTAAACACTGTTTGTCAATGGACTTCTGTTATGAAATCAGTAAATTTGCAACATTATTACAGAATTAAGCAATAATCCCAAGACTTTTCGTCAGCACTGTGTGTTTATATATCACTGTGCTGACATCATGCCTGATAGATTTCTTCAGTGAAACCGCAGGTTCTTTTAGAGTTGAATGACGAGGCAGGTTCCTTAAGCAGGTTATTAAGACATAATGAAGATGTTACAGAATGATGTTTCACACGGCCGGTTCAGTGTCTGTCTGTGTCTGTCTCAGCCCCCACTGAGGGAAGCAGGCCCTTTATCTGTGGTTTTCGTACAAACTCCTAGAGCCAGGGGGTCAGACGCACTTGGTGAGAGTGAGTTGTATGAGAGGCAAAGAACAGGATGAGCAAGTAACAAGGATAGGAAGTAATATAAAAATGAGAATGAAAGCTATGAATGAGTGAACTAAATGAACATAATTATATAACTACAATGACATCCCTCATGCCTAAATCTACAACCACTCACCTAAACTGGGCAACTGGTCATTTTTGAGCTCCACCTTAAATCATTTAATGCAGTGTTACTACGAAGCCAGCAATTGTGCATATTTACATGATACTTACTATTCCATATTTAGCATGAGCAATAGATGCACAAGTGACATAAGAGTCATAGGGCTATAGTAGGAGATGCTCCGGCAGATTCTTCTGAATTGTTTCAGCCATCCAGCTGGATAAATGTATAAAGTGGACAGATGCTCTGAATAAACTGATGATCTAAGCAGCTGGTAATAACGCAGTCGACTGGACCAAATATATATGATATGAAGAACCACTGCCTGAAGTGAATAAGAACTTGCTAATCCAGTCCCTGGATCCAATATATAAACATCTCAGTGAAGCAATAATCAACACTGGAATTATTCATCTGAGTATTGTGGATAGCCCCTTTGAAGTTCTCGATTTGTTGCATAAATAAATACTGAATTTGAGGCTTGGCATGTTTCTGATCATACTACACCACACACAGATACATACAGGGGTATGAGAGAGCGCACGTTCCTGAAATGTCCACAAGTGAGACTCGACACCCACTCTCTACTCTCAGTACTTGCAGAGTAGGTAGGGAGACCTTCAGTGGTTAGATTAACTGGGCTCGAACGATTCCAGAACACTGGGACACTGGCGGCTGGTTACCATGGATGCAAAACCAATGGGTGAGCGAGCAAGTGCGCGAGCGAGGGAAGAAAGGGAGGCTCTGTTACATGTATCACCTCTTCAAGTATCAAATGCCATTTTGACACAGTAATTAGAAATGATGACTCTCGTTAGGGATCACTAATTCAAGGGCTAACCGCGCAAGCGAAAACTTCCTCTCTAGCACCGATTTTATATCTCCGCAGTCACGGAGAATGAAAAAGCAAAAAATAATACTGAATTAGCCACAGAGGCAGCACATAGGATCCGAAACTGGCACCAAAACATTATGGGTTTCAATCCCCAGAAGTCGAATTGCTTGAGAAACGAAAGGTATTGAACTGCTGCTAGTAATTTGCTGGTGTATAAAGGTAAAAGTGCACAGCTTTAAGGTATAAAGATGTTTTCCTGAGCAAAACGGTACACTTAAATTCATGAATGGCATAAACAAATATCAGAAATGCATACCCCCCCTAACATTTATGACATATGCTCATACATGTAAATATAGATACTATTCAGGAAGATGCCACAAGGTCCAATCCCCCCCCCCCCGCCCCCCACCTCGGTGTCTCCAAGAATAGATATGTACACTGGGGATTCTAGGCTGATATTACTTGACTGCAGTTTTAGCCCAGTAACAAAAACAAATGTGGTAAGTCCTCAGTAAATACTGGGGTTTAGTTAACGTTTGTGTCATTTCCAAGTCAATTAGGCAAACAATTACCCCAGAGCTCACCTGAGGCCGAGCTGTTGGGGGGCAAAAATGTGGACCATCTGCGGGGGGTCCTTGCGAACCAGATTGGGAAACACTGGTCTATAGCATCACGTTCTGTTTCCTCTGTTCTGTATACTTGGCTTGAAGAAATCCTCCACTGTCCGTTTAACTGCCTCCAGCAACACAACAAACAGGCAGCCTCCTACTCTGCTCTGAGCCACAGTGGAAATAGCACTTCCTGTACTAAAAATCCCCAGCTGACATCACACAGCAACCCTGTGCTCGCATAAGAATATACATTATTCCTTCCAGCCAAGGAAATTTGACTTGAAAATGAGATTTGTACTGTTTAAAATATAAATAAATCGGGACACACATAATACCGTTAACGTTTTTCTTCCCTTTATTTAAACAACACGTAGTATTTAATATGCTAGAGTATATAAATGAATAGCTGACCACAACCAGCAACATCTGGCACTTTGCAAAGGACAGGGCCCGCACCTTCATGGAGATGGATACCTGCCCTCGAAATAGGTTCACTTTTGCATGTCAAAATGCTGTCTCTTAATGTGCCCATAATTCTCCACAAACACCCCACTGACCTGTATGGAATATGCTACAGCAACGTCACCCGCATGTCATATCATCACCCGGGCTTTCCTGATCCCCATTCATACAGCAGAGACCATCCGTCTGCTCCGGCAGCCATTAAGCACGCACACTCCCTGGTCGTTCACACCTCAGGACCATCGGTTACTGCAGGAAGTGCCCAAAATCAAAACAGCACCCCTTTCAGAATCCACGTACAGACCTACTTATTCTAAACATAATGAAGGGTTCCCCCAAAGCTTAGCTAACCCAAAATGTTACTTTTTCACGCCTAAAAATAGGAGAAGCCAAAAGATAAAACATAAAATCCATTAGTTACTTTGGTGCAATACAGCTCTGCAGTTTTTTAAAGCTATCGATAATTATACATATTTTCAAAAGCACATGAATAATTCTATTTCCCTGCTAGAAGCCCTCTCCAAAAAGAAAGAGGCATTTTTATTACGGGTTTAATGAACATGACAACAAAGCAATTAGTCTGTCAAACATGAATCAGTGCCCAAGACAAAGAAAAGCACCACGCCTGTAATCTTAGGTAAGTTATTTAAATTACATTTCTCAGGAAAATATATAGGTCATAGTTGCGAAGCACCGCTGCAAGGTCAATAAATAACGTAGAACAATATCACTTATTTATGTTCTGGAGATCAATAAAAGAAGCCACGCGATAATTAAAATATTGCCTTAGACTGGACTTTTTTCTCAATATGAACATCTCAGTTTAAACTCTTCTTTGCATTATATTTCACTTTACCATTTTATGTGGTTAAGCCCTGTGATTACTTAATTCCATCCATCCATCCATCCATTTTCCAAACCGCTTATCCTATTGGGTCACAGGGGGTCCGGAGCCTATCCCGGAATCAATGGGCACGAGGCAGGGAACAACCCAGGATGGGGGGCCAGCCCATCGCAGGGCACACTCACACACCATTCACACACACATGCACTCCTACGGGCAATTTAGCAACTCCAATTAGCCTCAGCATGTTTTTGGACTGTGGGGGGAAACCGGAGTAACTGAAATAAATATCAATAAAAATTCTAATATAAGTATAACAAACCTATTATATACTGTATAAATACCATGAAACACCCTCTACTGTGAGCAATTAGCCAGCAGCGGCAGCATTTTACACATGCTCATCCTGGGGAGAAATCAGCAGACAGAGATCAGACATTCACAGATCCGGGACGGAAACGGATTTCAATATCACACGTTTTGTCTCAGTGCTGCCAGAACTGGACAAGAACAAAAATCAAAATGCCAAAATCAACAAGTTTTAATTCCTGTCACATGTGAGGATCATATTTAATGATATACTGGAAGCCTTTCAGGAACGTAATCCCTTAGTTAAGCTCATTTTTTCCAGGTAATGAAATTTCTAAATACAACTGAAATGCTAACTTAAAATGATGGGAGAGCCTTATCGACACCTACGTGTTACGATAAATGCGTCAATTTTACGGTAAAATCCAAGCTTGGCCAGTCAACACAAGAAGTGACCAATCTTAAAGTGGCCGTCACACCTATAAAGCCGCAAAAATATGCTGTTTTTAAAAGAGCACTTCTAAATATCACTAATGTTATTTACAATTTGAGGTGTGCCTTTTCTATTTAGTTGGCTCAGAATTTGTATATTTTAATAATAACATCTTGACATGTGCAGCTATTTTGGGGTTTGTTCAGGAAATGTACTGAATTTGAGCTTAAAAGAATGCAGCGATAATATCGAGCCTCACAGGCCTCATTGACTGGGATTATTGGACATTGTCGATCCCACTTCCCGTTAGTTACACACCCAGTTCCCATGGTTCTGGAGCTGAGGATGACTGACAACACAGTATCACTCCAGCCACCGCGGGTATCGAGGCTGAGCTTCTCCCTCCTGCGACGGACGAGTGTGTAGATAAGCAGAGCAAAGAACTAATTAAGCGGTTAGAGAGGCGAAAAGCTGCAGGGTCGTCAATTTCTGCCTGCGATTAGGACGTTTTTCTTTGAAACGCCCCCCCCAGTCGCTGCACCTTTCCCTACCATCATCCCCACTAGTAACACGAGCCCATGTTACCTCAACCAGCCAGCGATATGTCAAAGTCTGCCCCCCCCCCACGGGACGTGTCACAGGCCACAGATCTGGCTTCTTATGTGCTATTCCAAGGGTTTCTCTTGCGCACACAGAGCATGCTCAGCGGGGGGGGGGGGTAGTCACTCACTTTATGGGGCAGGAACAGAGCACTGACACAGGAAACCAGGGATGCGGTGTCCTCAGAGTCGAGCTGGCCACAGATAACAACCTGGGGGGAGAGAGTGAGGAGGCGTGGGTCAGCCCGGCCGCCGGCTACTGGTAATGAGGTGGGCAGGTGTCTCTGCCAGTCCATCTGGCCCCAGCTGAACCTGCAGCTTGTTACCGCGGTATCCAGAGTGTGATTCCGTATACGCGCTCTCAGAAGTCAGCTGGTGATGGAAAGCCTCTTTGACTGAAGCATGGACACATGGTAAGACGCACACACCGGTTATGCCATAGATACGGGCTGCGTGAAAAGGCTTTCTCTGGGAGCAAAAGGTGTTCAGGAGCACTTCGCAAAAGCCGTGCGTGCCTGTGGATGACAAACCCTTCCCTGGCACGGTACCTAAAAGCCACCCGAGCTCCACTCAAACAAACCACCATCCAGAAGAATGACGTGTCCATCGATGTGTTTGCTGTTATTGTTTGCTACCGTGTAGCTGTAATTAGCGGGCAGACAGGCCTCACCTGCTTGAGAGTGTAGTGCTGCGCCATGAGGCCGCGGACCATGTCCGGCAAGGAGATGGGCATCCTGACCAGGAGATCCGAAAACGCAGTCAGCAGCTGCTCCGAGCGAGAGGCCCATTCCTGCCTGCCCGTATAGAGGGACAGACGGAGCAGGTTCATCGCAGAGACAGAGTTGGCACTGGGCTCTGCACCGTCCTGGTCTGAAGACAAAAAATACCAGCGTAGACCACTCATTCAGTACAACACATAAGTATCTGAGCAACTTAGGGTAGCATGAAGGGTTATGTGTGTTCCCTGGGTTTCTGCAATTTACAGGCAATGTAGCTTTAGTAAAATACCATCCAACATTTTAACTATAATTATATAAAGTATAATATAAGCATATTTGAATATTTATTAAATAAGTATGATGCAATAAGTGAGCCACAAAAAATATGTAGGGAGGTCCATTTTCATCTGAACGGATCCGTTTTTATGCCTCAGGCCATGTTCTTGCGTTTGGCAGTGAGGGCTTAAGACCTGGAGCGCAATCTGCACACGACCAACTAAGGCCGTGCGCACATACAAAAGCGGACATGAACAAGCACAAGTGGCGGCTTAAACATCGCTAAAAATCACAGGAGGCGGACTCGGGGTACTTAACCCTGATAGCTTCGCTGAATACCCCGCTGGGCGACAGTGCTAAGGCTCGTATTTCATTTAGCACGAGACAGGCTGCCAAGCAAATATAACCTTTTCAAACGAGAATAAACCCGGAAGGGCACATGAAGCCAATACAAATGGGGAAGGTTCTGCTTTGGCGGAGAGGTCAGTTATTACTGCTCTGATAATAAGAAGCATATCACGAGCGCGTGTGAAAAAGAGGTTAAACACAGGGGGGTGTACAGCACACTGGCATAAGCATTCCGTGCGTGACGTTGCAGATGATGACGAAGGCAGGACAATCGCCCGACAAGACTTTTGACCCGAAAAAGGTCCGCACAAGCTTAAAAAATATCATGTTTTACCACATTGTTGGGATAGCCTGACCTAAAGCAGCAAAGCCTTCCAGCTAAGCTCTCAGTGATGGCGAGTCACCCGACGAAAGACCTACTCACATCCATTTTAGTACGTCATGGTGATGAAAAATAAAAAATATAATAACTACTCACTTTTGTCCCCTTTGCTTATATATGTCAGGGCCATTTTCACAGGGTTATCTGTCATGACAGAGCCCCCCCGTGGAGGATCTCTGAGTCTATCAGCATGCATGTTCCCTTCCAGGTAAGTGAATACGGAACCATGCTATTAAGGACATCGTGCTAAGGCAGTTACACCCCTCAAATGCATTTTCCTGTCCCACCTTAACAAATGTCACGCACTAGCCCTCCCCCACCCACCCACCTAAAAGCATTACCAATGTGGCATGATATCAAAATAAATCAAAATAATCAAATCAAAATTTATTCAGGGGTGGTGCGATTTAACAAACGAGATGTCAGAGGCAGCCACACGGGAGGTAAATCAATAAAGCTGACGTCAGTAGCTACTTTGGGTTGAACGTTTAGCAGTGTAAGAGGACATAGGTGGAAATTAGCTAAAGGTACATTTTTCACTGACATGTGGGAGTTATAAATGGCCAGGCGGCTAGTGGAACCGGAGACAATTAAAACATTCAGGATCAAGCTTAATGCCATGAAAGTTGCACTGCAGGCACGAGGATGGGCCCAATTCAGCTGAACAACCCATATCTACTGCACTTTTTCTGTTCTCTCGTAGGGAAAAATCGATCGTTTCAGATAAAGTCGAGGGCAAGAAACTAATTTCCTATGTGTTACTCGAGGAAATATGCCAAAAATTATTTTAGCTCCAGAAATTGTCCTGCGGGGATGAATTTGCCACAGAAATATTTCTTTTTAATAATGTCAGGGAGGTAAGGGAAGTGTGTAAGGGCCCAAGAGTGTCAAGTGTCAAGCAGAATGACAGCCAAATAGCAAATCACATCTGAAGATGCCTTTTAGACCCGCCCTCCACTCCGCCCACTTACCTTCCTTAACCCGATTGCTTACCTTGCTTGAGTGCCAGCAACAATGTAGCGTCTCTAGGGTCACTGCAGAAGTAACCGCTGCCTTGGCTGTCCCAGAAGAGCTGGTCCTGCCTTTGCTGTAACTCCTCAGCCCAGCCAAGCCAGAACGTGTTCAGCGTGGCCTCGTGCAGGTCCAGTAAGCCACAGATCACAAAGGCATAGTCATCAAGGAAGCCTGCAATAGGGGATTCACTGGGGCAAGACAACAGCAGGGAGAGAGATCACGATGCTCTCCAGCATGGCTGTATGCTTTACATGAAAAGTAATACATAGAAATATCTAATCAGGTACTTTTAAAATATGCAGTAAATTGATTATTTCTGGGTTATGTGTACAAATTCCCAGCACACAACTTCACTGAACGGACCCAGAATGTTTAGTTCTTCGCTCCCAGGACAGTTTTCCTCTCTACACCATGAGTAGTTGAGTGTAGGTCGGTGCAGGAAGACATAGCAACACCTAAAGCAGTGCTGACAGAACAGTTTCAACAAATGCTCCAGGGCTTAGTTGCACAACAAAAAAGGAGGTGGGTAGTGAATGGGGGGGGGGGGGCAGGGGGGGGGGGCAGGGGTGCCACGGGGGAAGTGAAATCATCTGGCTGCTAAACGGTCTTCCCTTTCATTGAGGTGTTCTGTCAGATCAGCTGCCCAGTTTCGACGTCTCGCACGGAGCCATCGCCGGACCGTGGGCTGCAAAAATGCCGCCAATGAACACACAGCTCATGTGGTGTCGATGGAGAGTCAGCTGACAGCCAGAGAGAATTCAGACATATGCTGTGTCTGTCCCGGCAGCGGATGAGTCACATGACCTCATGAATCAAGTGCACGGTGGGGATGAGGAAACAAAGGAGTTTATTTGCAGGAGGGTAATATCACAATATTTCATAAGAAAACCAAATAAGGATCTCTGTTCATCCACCTGTATCTTTTAACACAGGGGTGGGGAACCTGATCCACGGAGGGGTGTGGGTGCAGGTTTTTAGGATGACCTCTCAATCAGCCAATAACAGTGGATCCCCAGGACTGGAGTTGAGAACCCTGTTTTATTATTGGCTGATGGAAAGGTCATACCAAAAACCCGCACCGGCTCTCTATGGATCAGCTTCCCCATCCATGTTTTAAGGGCTTGTCCTAGTCACCTAGGTTGCGAAGCACCAAAAGAAAAGACATTTGATATTTCTATGGTCAGGATATCATTTTTATTCTACAGTATGTTAATAGACGCTTAATGAGATAACAATAACAAGAATGTTTCACCATAAGAAAAACTAAAATTTTCTAAAATACAAATGTTGCATCTTATGTGTTAAACAGTACTGTGCAAAAGTCTTACACAGTAAAAGAAATGATGTTTAGATGATCTGCATGTTGGTGTAAAACTGTGGTATTACGGCTGTAAAAGTGTGTTAGCTTAGCCGTTTCAATAGCACTCCTAAGTCACCCCAGTATTTGTCGCAACCGTCCAATACACCCATGTATATTTTAACTGGAGCAGTAGCACTCCTTGTACAGCTTGTATAGCTAATCAATACCTCATTCAGTTATTTAACTAAGTGAATTAAGTGAACTGGTGGTGAAATTTAGCAAACACACGGAATGGCTGGGGTGCCCCTGAGGAGAGGTTTGGGAACTTTATCATCTAGCCATCCGACTAGATACTAATAACTTTTTGGAGAACAAGAGAAATTACTGTTAGTTTTTCTTGTGTTACAATGGATCTGCAACTATTCTAATGTTAAATTATGTTTTTTTTTTCATTTTTATCAAATGCACACTTAATCCCCAGATAAATAGCTTTAAACATTTCCTTTGACTACCTTTCTCTAAAACTAGCTTTACTGACCTTCATCAAATTACTTCAGTCTTTAAATAAAAAAACATACAATCATGTGAAACGTGTTTTAAATTAGTGGAACCCCGCATTACAATTACAGTGAAACTGCTTCATTCGCAGTGACTAGCATTTACTTCACCACTACATTCACTTCACATTCCACTTTAACTGTATCGTAACTAATCTACCAAGACTTTTACCATGAACTACAGATAAACTACACTGGGTGCTTTTCCTCTGCACCAGGTACTGTACCATACTTTTGGTACAATACTTTCGGTACTTTCTCCATTTACTTCTGGTGAAGTACCAGTACCAAAATTTCCAGTACGTAAACTACCAAACCAGTTGGGATACTTCTGTGGTGCTTATGGTACTTTGGGGTGGGTTGTACAAATGCCTTCTTTGTCGATTGGTTATGCAAATAGCCTGCCTCTAAACACAATACCAGCGTCGCTACAAACTCAGCAAAACAATGATAAACCACGTAAAAAAAACCCGAATACATAAATAATAGCGGATGCGTGGACGAATGAAGAGATCCAAGCTTTAATTGTGATCTGGTCAGAAGAGCAGGTACAACAAGATCAGGATGACAAGAAGTATAAAAAGAATTTTACATAATTATCAAAATATCATAAAGTTATCCAAAGTAAAGCGAAAAAAAGAGTTACCTCAGCTCACTCCATCGCGTGAACATCAAAAGCTAGAGTGTCGCTGCAAACACTGCCCGTGTTCAAGCCCTGCATCGATCGGCTTCCAGCCTCACCCTTCTTTCCAGGGCCTCTGTTTGGGGTCATTTGTCATTTAAAAACTAAATCCACAGGCTATGGAAACAATATAGCCCAGGTTGAAATTTAGGATATACATTTATACAGATAAGAAAATACATATGGATTTAACTGCTTAACTCAGCTCAGGCCTTAAACTGATTGGCATAGAAATAATATCATCATCATCATCATCTAAGGTATGGTGCTCAAGCAACCAGCCCCATTACAAAAAAATTCTACATCCAATATCTTCCCCTTCCTAAATATCACAGCATCTTGGTTGTTCTAAATAAGACTAAGAGGAATGTCCTGGCTCTCCAGTAAAAACAGTACGTTATCTATAACCGTATGTCTTTTGTGGCTCATAAGACCATGACTCAGTTAAGTGGCGAAATCCCTTTTGCAGCACCAGTCTGGTCTCGATGCTGCCCGATTCGAGAGTCTGTACGGTGCCTCGCTGGCAGCTGTCCCAGGAAGCATAAGGCAGGGGAACACCCAGCACGCGATGCCAGGGTAGTGTAGGGCGGACACGCCCACACACACATGTACACGTATGTACGTACACACACACACACACACACGTACATATGCGTGCGCACATACACACACATGTGTATATATACACACTTGCACAGACATGCACACCTATGTGCATGTATACACACACAGACACATGTGTGCTCACACACACAGTCACACATACATACACACACACACACAAACATACACACACACACAAACATATGCATGCACACACAGTTCATGTATTCCTATCACTGTGGGGACTCTTCATTATTCATTTCTATGAGTATAATCCTAATACTAACTATGATAACCCAGGCCTAACCTTAACTATGATAACCCTAACCCTAATACTAACTATGATAACCCAGCCCTAACCTTAACTATAAGTAACCAAATAAAAACACTTGAGTTTTCACTTGAAAAATGTAAGAGGTTTAACTACATTGTAATGATATTTGCTGCCCTCGATGTGCCAAAAACAAACTCGCATACACACACAAACACACACACACACACACACACACACACACACACACACACACACACACGCAGACACACTATGAGCGATACTTAAGACACCAAACCGCAAGGTTCTGCAAGTGGGAATCGCACCTGCAACCACGGGGGTTTGAGGCGATGGTGTTACCATCTGAGTCATCGCGCTGCCTTTTAATAACAGCTATAATTATAAGCATTATCATCATTACCCATATCATCATCATTTTTAGCAATAATAATATGCAGAAATGTACATCTACAATGGCCTGTGTTCTTCCCTCCTAAGCACTGCTTCACAGATTGGCACTGTCTGCACCCCCCCCCCCCCCAACGCCTCGATAATCTCGCCCAACATGATGCCATCCTCGCCTCCTTCTGTAACCCTGCCAGGTCAGACTGGATTACTCTCTCTCAGTCTCACCTGTGCCCATGACTCTGCCAAACAGTTACGGTGCCAGGCGACAGCCACACTTCATGACGACGTCTTGGACGGAAGGTCCGCGACAAAACGACGTCACCTTCATACCGCTTTACATTTCACATTGCTGCATCGAAAGGGGAGTGTTCGATACGCAACGCAAACATATCTAATGAGAGGGCAAAATATAGATATATACGTTTTGTTTGTTTTTGGTCTCGTATGTTTGCCCAGCATTATTGAGAGCATGATGGGATGGCGGCTGAATCATAAATGTTACATTTCTGGGGGGGGCGCTGAGGCTGAAGTCGAGTCCCGGTGCTGCAGAAACTGGGCAGAGCAGACACGCAATCAGCAGAAAACAGCAGACTTTCCTATAAATTAATCATCTTCAATCTGGCAATGTTCTGTTGCCTCGGAATTATTAAATTCTGAAGAGGAAATCCTCCAGCGGCAGATGGGAGCAAATTAATAGCGGTCTGACACATTTCGGCTCTCCGAGCGCACGGCCGACAGTGAGCCGGCTTCCGATTCTGTGAAGAAGTTTTTTTTCTTCGTATAAAAAGAATGAAAATGCTGCGAGCGAAAACTTCTCCTTTGTTCTCGCGGAGAGCGAGGTATGACAGAAATCCACACAGACTTGCCGCAGCCTGGCTTTTCAGCAGCCTGGCTTTAGCGCGTGCTGCACAGATATGTGTGGTGTGGCTGCAGACGATGGCAATCAGATGCGTCTGGAACTAACATAAGAGGTGTCCCGAAACACAGATGCTTCCCGGTGCCCCTCGGACTGAAACATCACGCCCTGAGAGAATGCTAGCACCTCGGCACGTACTTCCGGCCCTCCGCAGAAGCTGCTTTTTCATGCGTTCCGTAACGCAGCAGCTGAGTGAAGAAAGGATGCCGTCTAGGGAATACTCACATTTGCTCCACTTCCATTTCGTTGCCGCGGTAGCACGCATGTAGGATCCGGCCTTCGACCTCATCCCACAGGTGGTCCCTTAAGAATTGGGCAGCGCGTACCGCCCGTTCCACCAACGCCTTGTCCCCCAGGGCAGCGCCGACGCGCGCAAACCCTGACAGCATCAGCCCTATAAAGATGGAGATGGGGGAGTGAGGAAGGCTGATATTCCCAGCAGAACAAGATTCACTAATTACATTTGCATTTTTATTTATTTAGCAGCTGCTTTTATCCAATGTGACATACATTTTTTTTGAGATGGTCACACAGTCTCTGGAGCCATTGAGGGTCTTGCTACAGGGTAAAAAGGTGGAAGCACTCTGACAATCACAAGATTAACTAACTAACACGAACTGCGGCAGATTTTCGTGCAGAGCAGAGCGCCAACACGCGCCACATCAGGATTATACGGTAATTCTACTCTTTCCCGAGATGCCTCCCCCATTATGCCCAAACATGGTAAGAGAAGCAGAAGGGACTCCGTTGAGACCCTGCGGAGCCTGCAGGGCTGAGAGTGCTCAATGGTAGCAATGGGACTGTCACCTTCGATGAATGAATGGAATCGTGATAAGGAAACGCTGCATAGTGAAAGCTTAAACTGAAGCGAATTAGAAAAGTAAAGGGGCTTGTCCATGTAAGAAACACTTCAATTAAGCCACGGCTCGGCCTACTCTTAATTAGTAAATCAGTTCATTAATCACATTCCTGGAATGCATTACTACCTATAAAGATTGATAAAATAAATGTGGGGAAGGGGGCACTGGAAATGAAAAGCTCCATGTAACAAGACATGAAAGTAATGGTGTCATTAAAATCAGGCAGAGTCATAATAGCATCACAGTCCAAGTCAAAAGTGTGGACACACCAGCCTTTAATGTATTTGTATTTGTTTTTATTTTAGCTATGTCATTTACCTTGTAGTAAAAGGATTAGAGGAAATTAAGTAATACATGTCAAATATTGCAACAGTCGATGAGTTTTCAACACATAAAAATTCTCTCAAATTTTAGACCCTTCAAAACAGCCCTACTTTTGCTTCCATAACACCATTGCAGACTCCTGTCATTCTTTCAACCAGCTCCCAGATGTAGCCACCTGAAATGCTTCTCTAACAGCCCTGAAGGAGTTTCCACTCTGGGCACAAGTTGACCAACTTACTCTTAGTGTTCGATATAATACATCCCAAATCAGCTGGGGGGGTTGTGGGGCCAGTCTATCTGTCACAGCACTCAATCTATTTAGTTTTTCACAAGATAATACTTACAGTACATAACCTTGTGGCGTGCTTAGGGTCGTCATTTGAGGTGCACTGATCCGATATTCGGATTGGTATCGGCCAGCAATCCACACCTAATAGACAGATCGGGTATCGGCCGTATGTGACCGAACCACGTCCGATACTTATACAGTTTTCGGCAGTCTGTAAAAAGATAGCTCTCATTTCATGTTAAATCGATTTGCACAATCAATTGCACAAGAGCTCTTTCCCATTTTAGATGTGATTTTTACTGCATTTAAGCTAAATGCTGACGCTGCCTCTCAGTCTATTTGTCACTCAGTGGACGTGAGCGCAGTGACCACCTGCTGTGATGTCATGTGCATACCCTTTGTAGCAAGAGAAGCGTAGAAACAGCAGGAAAGAGGGAGACGATCTGAAGGTATTTTACCCCTGAAACAACAACTAGTAGCATAGCGTTTGTAAAAACAATGTTTTGAGAGGTGGAAGTAACTTTTACTGGAAAATCCCACTAAACAAAGTGCACACGTTTGTGCAAGACAATGAGAATAATATGAAAAACGCAATGGATGGTTTGGGAGCCACAAGAGGGGCCGCTATGACAAAGATGTGTAAGTGACACTGTTGCCAGTGGGAGAAAAATTGCGGGGCATTTTAAGCATTCGCCACTTGTGTATCCTCACTTGGCAGATATTCAAACTGAACTGCAAATGCCTCAAAAATGCTTAAAACAAGATGTACAAACGAGGTGGAACAGTACATTATGTATGTTACCAGTAGCTTAATTAAAGCGTTTTTGGCATACATTTTTTCATTCATTTTTACTAGTTAAAAAAACATTAATAATATATAAAGTATAAATATTTATATCATATATATTTATTATATTAAAATATTAAAGTAAAAAGAGCTTGTGTATCGGAATCTGTATTGGTAACAGCAGTTGTGTGTTGGAATCGGATTGGAACTGAAAAAATGTGGATTGGCTCATCTCTAGTCATTATCAACAAATGATCTTCAGTATGTTTTGTCTGGTACTGTAGCTACAAACAACTAAGTCTATTAGGCAATGGACTGCAGATGTGATTTTTTTCAATGCCTTGGAGGCCCATATACCTATGAATGTGATCTGGGAACCAAACCCTGCACCCCCTCACCGTTCCAGGAGGAAAGCATCTTAGTGTCCAGGTGAGGCGGAGGCCGGGTCTTCCGCACCTCTGCAAGCCTCCTCCTACCCTCCGCCAACACCTGATCTATCTCCTCCATACTCAGGCCAAAGCGGGCAGCCGTCAGTTCCAGAGAATAGCGCACGATAAGCACGTTCTGCCCCGACAGCTCGCCATGAGGGTCCTGATAGGAATGAATTGCAGGAAGAAATAAAGTGGGGTTACTAAATTTACCCAGAGAGAGAGAGGAAGTATCCCAAAAATCCATGATCCCAATAAAAAGCAGCTCCTCTGTTTGCAGGACTTCCACCTGTACTGACATAATACTGACATCCGATTTCCGTGTCCTATTTACTCTTCCTCCAATGTAACCTCCTAAGCTAAACTGCTCGACCAAAGAAAATCACCACAGGCAGCAGCACTGAAACCCTTCTGCGTAACTGTTGATTCTCTTGGCTACATGCTGCCTCTCCCCTTCCTCTCCAGCACACTCATGGAGGGCAGATGTGTACCTGGGTAGGGTCCACGTTGCCCTGCTCCTTGACACCGTAGTGGTGCATGAAGATGTCAGCCCGAGTGGCTCCCCCAGTGGCGCCCTCTACAGGTTCCGGGAGCAGCTCCCTGATCTCCCCAGCTGTCCACACACAGAAGGCCCCCTCCCTCTTCTCAGCAGCCTCAGGCGTGGGGAAAGAGTCTGCATCCTCTGCGCTATAGAAACCTCCGGACTGCAGGGCGAAACGCAACGGTAATCCCACCGATACTCTTCACAGGGGCTAACTAGCGTGCAAAAAATGCTGTAGAACATCATGTGTGAAATATACACATTTGATGTGTGAAATACATATTTGTGATTATTTATTCAACTCAGTTCTTCCATTTGTATAATAATGTTGTTGGAAAAAATGTGTATCAAAATACGCCAAAAATTCTACAATCAATAGGAAAGTAACCTTAATTAAGGCAGCCATTCTGGAAAACCACAGTATTCCACAGCAAATGGCCAACAGGCAGGGCGAGGAGCTGACCTCGCTAACCCAATTTCGGGGATTCTGTGCCACTGGTGTGTGCCGGCTGCAGCATCAGCAGAGTTTGGGCGGCCAGGTGTCGCGGCAGGACGAGCCGAGGAGATTCGAGATCACTCACCTTGTCACTCAGATCTCTGGAGACGTAGCGCAACACATCCCGAGCCACATCTGCAAAGAGCTGCTCCCCGGACACCTGTCCCAGCAGAAACGTAGAGAATTTCTCGCGTGCGCTGTCCCAAAACCGCTGAGCCAGGCACAATAATGACAAGCGCGTGTTTGTTTGGCTGCCGCTCCCTTAGAAAACAGGTTACCCCATATTAAGCTGGATAACACCTAGGGAAAAGGAAACTGTCCCGTATACATAGAAAAATGAAAAGGAAGAACCACAGCAGCAAGTGGCGGACCAAAAAAATAGATATATTCTGCAGAGAAGCAGGCAGAAAAGTTAACAAAAGTAGGGGCAGGGGATAATTTGGGATACGAAGGATATGCAATATTTATAGCATGTGTCCAAAAGTGTCACCAGCCAACGGGGCTGATGTGTGAAATATGCTAATCATGTAAGTGACAAATAAATCTTAAAAAAAAAAACCTCCCAGCTATAAAGCCACTGAATAACTGCTCAGGGGCCAAAGTGGAAACGGGGGCTCCTGTACCAACAGACACCACCAACAGAACTACTTCACAGGTACCCCAAATCATGGTTGGTGTGCGAACCAGCGGGTTAGGACACCATGCCTGTGACCGGAAGGTCGTCGGTTTAGGTCCCACGGATGAGAGAGCGATTTCATAGTTGGGCCCTTAGCTCAAACTGCCCCAGGGACTGAGTGACCCTGCTATCGCAATTCTATGTCACTTTGGATAAATAAATTTAACTCTTGGTTCTGTAACTCTTACACAACCTCAATCTGCCTCTGGATGCCTCGCCTTCATCACTAAACATTCAATATCTCTAGTAGTGGTCCCCAAGTGGCATGGTGTGTATCTTTCCCTGTATGGTCTACCATAGGCCTCATTCTGTTCGATGACAGATTTGGATGTAGCTACAATATGCTTCGCCCGTGACTTATCATCTGTGCCCCAGGGACATGGCATTACCTTCCTGCTGGGAGATGTGCCCTTCAGAACAACCAGGTTATGAATTGCAGGGCATATGGTTTCGCTGGGTATTTTTGGGCACAGAAGGAATAGTGTGGTAATATAGAAAACCGCCCAATCAGCAGTCATCAGTCTTGAAGAGCATTTTTGCAAACAGTAAGGCATGAGAGGAACGGGTCTGACCCACGTCGTCAAGAATACATGACAGTCCAGTGGATACTAGAATCACTTCTTTCACCTCTGCCTTACATCTGTTAATGGGGATTACTATGCAAGCTGAATATGATCCAGTTTCAAGTGCAAATTACTACAGGACTTGAAAGCATATTCATTTACAACCAATGAGGAAAAGCGATGCTAGGATTTGCACTAATCCCTCTCTAGATCCCGACAGAAAGACAGAAAGGAAGCTGGAAAACATAGGCAAGTGTGAGGCAGTGTGAGACATTGCACACAGTCCCAAAAGGCTCTCGCATAAACACAGGTGTCCCCAACCTGATAGGCGGTGATGTAGGCCACCGCCAGCTGTGCTTGGTCGTACAGCATCTTCTCGAAGTGAGGAACGTGCCAGGAGGAGTCCGTGGAGTAGCGGTGGAAACCCTGAGGGAGAAGCCGGGACACAAACAAAGAGGAGTGTAGGGAGAAGGGAAAAAACGCAGGGAGCGGATGGCAAAACCAGGCCGAGAGCAAAAAGTACAGCAAAAAAGAAGGAAGAGGAAGGAAGGAATCCAGCAGAACGGAAGAGACGCCAGACAAAATTGTAATAAATAATCCAAAGTGTAGTTCAATAACAGGAAGTAATTAATAGAATGCAGCCTCAGTAAAATAAGAGTGTTTTCTTAAGGAATATGGGAGTCCTTCTATTTCTAATGATGTAGTCCGTCGACATCATGTGGGCGGTACAAGAGCCTGTTGACCTACTGATCATGGCAGGAGGGATGAGAAAAACACACTTCACATCAAGCTCCTTCCTTTCATTTAACCCAGTAAAAATGTTATGTTCAATAAGGGGACATGCTTATTGAAACAGGCGGCCTTTTCAAGATAAAATGCACCAGATGCGGAACTGTGGCCCCACACATGCTGCTGAGGTTAAGCCGCAGTACCTGCGCCACATGGTCACGAATGCCACCTAGGGCCATCATCCGCATTGTGTGGAGAGCCATCTGCAGTGCCTCCGCCCCCTCTGATGTGGACCGGTTCGTCGCCCAGAACGACATGAGGAACATCAGGTTGACTGTGGAGGCAGCGTAGAGTCACTCGAGAGAAACTGAATTGCAGAAACCAACGCATGTTCAAAAAATCAATATCTCTCTCTATGTACTGACAGCAATTAGATTGAGAGCATCTCCCCAGGAACACCTGGGTAGCGGATCTGAACCTGAGGTCCAAAAAATCCCAACAGATAAGATTAAGGTGTATTGAAGGATACAAGACAGAAATTCCTGGAACAAACCACATATCTGGTTTCCACAGGATGTGAAGAGTTTTATCATTCTGGGGAAATATGTAAAACATTACAGTGGGGTCAAGCAGCACAGTTATGCTCCTCAAGGTCAAAAAGCACCAGATTTTACTGTCCAGATATATATTCTGACATTGTAATTCTTTAATTTCTATCAGGATTAATCAATTATTTGATTTTTAGATTACCTGTATTCGAGATTTGTTTAACTTCACTGAAAAAAAAACACAACTATGAACACGGGGGAACTTAATTACACACTATTGATGAAGTACAAAGGAAGTAGAATCGCAGAACATTATTTTTTATTGTTATAATTAAACAGAGAAACAAACCGGTGTAAAATTGTCAAAAAGGCCAACTATTGGACAGTACAGAAAAAAATCAAACACTTTAATAAAGTGCTACCTGACTAGGGGGAGAGCGGGGAGCATTGGCCAAGACTGAGACATTGGACCAATATCAATATCTTGATTTTTAATGAGTATTGGCTGATACAATGTTAAAAAAATCAATCATGCATCTCTAGTTAGTTAGCTAGTTAGGTATCTCAGGGTCTTGACCATTGCTACCGTAGCTTGCAAAAAGAATGATGCTACAAAAACCATTCAATGACATTTTTACGCTACAAAAGAGAGGCATTTCCCAAAACACTGGAGTGGAAAGATTATCTCTACCATTAGATAGAGTGCTCTGCATTACAAAACAGGGGTGAGCTTCCAAAAAGGGGTGGTAGCACAAAAATTGTCAGGTAGCGCTTCCTTTGTGAATATTAATGAACCTTCTCTGCCATCCCACATTTGAAAAATTTGTGTCAGCACTGCTACTTTGTGCGTCTACCTGCAGCACGTGAACACAAGCTCGTGCAGCCCTGAAGTAGGAATATCTTCATTTGAAGATTACAAATCGATGCACTGAATTCCCATATTAACAATCGACTCATCGTGACGCATCTGTGCATCTATACATGCCTATGTGACAGTGTCACAGAGTGCAGCTAACCTGGTGTAGGGAACTTGGGTGATTCCCTAAATCCCCCATACTCTTCTTCATAAGACTGTGCCAGCTGGTGGAAGCATCGCTGGGCCACTTTGGGGGCATGTGGAGGGGTTTGCCCCGGTAGGGCGCCGATAGCAGTGGCCTTTTTGAGGGCCTCAATCACTCGCTTCCCACTGGACTCAAGAGCCTCCCTGTTGCTCTGCCACTGAGTGAGAAAGATGCAATGACATAGCAGGCCAGGAGAGATACTGAGTTATGCATGAAAATGTGTTTAAACCAGGGAATATTGTTACTACTATTATTGGGATTATTTTAATTATTGTCACCATCATCATTAATATTATTAATAACAAAAACAACAAAAATAATTCTATCAATTTATACTGTTCTATTTTCCTCTGAAGCAATTTAGCTTACAGACCTACTGAAAGCTCAGGGCTCCTCCTGAGACTGAACTAGCAAAAAATTCCGGTTACAAATCTGCACCCTTAAATACTACATCTCATTCTTGGGTATATGCCAAGGGAAACCCGACCTGCTCTATAATGCGCAACAATACAGTTTTAAAACCAGGTCTGCGTCCACTATCGCCAGGTGGGAAGTATGTGCCACCAAAAAAAGGTCGAAGGTCAGGGGTTAGCCATACGCTCATTGGCCATCCTCCCCCCCCACAGGTAGCCTGAAAAGAGAGACAAGCAAAAGCCAGAGAAATACTTTGCATTTATGCACATTTACATATATTACCTGCCATTGTCTTTGATAGTGGTGAACACCGCTTAGTAAAAAAAAAATCAGATCTAATGTAAAAAATTATGACAATCAACTGAGTAATTGACTATCCAGAAAATGACAAGACCTATATTGGAAGACCCTTATTTCAGTTAGCTACATTTCCTCCTAAACAGCCCAGTTCACCGTTACTTTAGCTGACTGAGACCCTATTCATAACATCCACAACACAAAGATCTCCAGAAACATACATTTACAGTGACAAATAAAACCTACTGAATTCTCCTATAGCAATGTAGGGAATGTCTGCTGTGAAAAGAAATCTACAATTTGTTGCAGCCTTGCCTGGATAACTTTCTGTACAGACTACAGTTCCTCAACCCTGGTCTGAAGACTTTTGTTCAAGCCAGACACTGAAGCACCTGATTCCTAATTGCTGTTTTGACTTGAACCGGTTCAATTCCTTGACTGTTTAAAAATCCTCACAGCAGCTTCAGAGAGAGCTGCCATCATCCTACACCAAAGCAGAATAGCTATGTCCCACAAAATCTCCCCCAAATCTTTTAAAAATGCAGACCTGGACAAAAGTCATATAAAGTTTATCCACATCTGGCCGTTCCTCCCGATCTACTTTGATGCAAACAAAGTTGTCGCTGAGGATCTTGCCAATTTCCACATCCTCAAAAGACTCTCTCTCCATCACATGACACCAGTGACAGGTAGAGTACCCCACTATGGGATGGAGAACATAAGACATACTCAGTATTAGCCCAATGTAAAGACAAGAACACATATGCTGATACATAAATCTTGTACCTGACAGGAATATAGGCTTATCTTCCTTCTTTGCCTTGTCCAATGCTTCCTGTCCCCATGGAAACCTATGGGTCAGCATTTTTATATTCATTTATTTAATATCCATTTTTATTCAAAATGACATATAACTGAGACATCAGGGTCAGACAGTTCTTGGAGATGCAGGGGTTAAGGGCCTTGTTCAAGCGCCTAACACCAAATCAGCCTGTAGACTATGGGATCTGAACCATCCATCTATCTATCCATCCATCTTCCAAACCGTTTATCCTACTGGGTCGCAGGGGGTCCGGAGCCTATCCCGGAAGCAATGGGCACAAGGCAGGGAACAACCCAGGATGGGGGGCCAGTCCATTGCAGGGCACGGATCTGAACCAGCAACCTTCTAATCAAAGTTGCAGTGCAACGACCCGTGGGGCTAGGCACCATTGGTAAATAGCATTTTAGGAATGGTTTAACAAAGAAATGCGCTGCATTTCTGCGGTTCTCACCAGTCCACTGGGTTATGTGCATGTTGCAGCAGATATGGTGATCTCTCTTTGCTCAGGCGATTTATGTATCTTCCTGAATGTCCAGGTCGGCTGTTCTGCGCATCACCCCCTGATGCCATGCAGAGACCGGCTATACAAGTGGTCCTGTGGAAACGTCATAGTAGGAGAAAAATACTTCAAAAAATTACTAAAAACGTACACCAAAGCAAATAGTACAAGCGGTTAAAACCAGGGGAAGCCGATCTAAATAAGTGAAACCGGAGAAAGACAAATAATACGCTTTGATCGCTAAACGAGCATGTTATGTAAATACGGAAAATTAACTACACAATCAACAATCACAGGGGAACGACGTCAGCACAGTGACATGTGCAGCACATCTGCCGAACACACTGCGTGTGACATGACTTGTTTATGACTGAGAAAAATATCTGGGTGTTCGTAGATCGGTACATTTGCTGGGTGAAATCGAGCCTGAAGCCTCGATCGGGAGGAAGCGCAGGCAGAACACTGGACCCCCCGATCGGCAGTTTTTGTAGCCAGCGCAGGCAGGACACTGGACCCCCCCCCCGATTGGGAGACAGCACAGGCAGGACACCGGAAGCAAAACAACGCAGAGCAGAGAGGCAAACTGCATTTAAAGCGATCTGACGGGTAAACGTCCTTAGCTAGTTAATAACATTAGCCACAGTATCAATGGCTAAATTCAAGCTTAAAGTTTATCCTCCGTCCCATTTACCTACGGATTCCACCACACAGCTGACGATGAAAAATATATAAAAAGTTATAGATAACTGTGAAAGACAGTTTACCTAGGGTAAGCCAACACACAGTCAGGAACAACCTGACTATATTGCGGGGGAAAATGCGCCCCTGTTTTATATTAAGTGTCACGGAGCAGTTGACAACTTTAAATTGCAAGCGACTGTCCGTGTTATATCTAAGACATGGAGACACCATTCCCTGCATCCCATAATATTATACTACATGCGCCTGTTGTATAACCAGATAAAAAATGTTGTATGCGCACGGATTATACTCATTAGACCAGGGACACTGTACTGCTTAAATACTGTAAGGAAGCCATCCTCATTCTGAGCACATGCGGCCGTCATTGATCTGTCCAGGCTTATATGCTGCATGATCTGTTGTACTTATGTTTACCTGGAGCAGTGCTGGGGAGTCCTTATGTTCCCCGGGGAGGGGCACGTTTTTCTAGATGGGAGAGGAGAGCCTCCGACGCTTCTGTTGCGCTCTGCGACTGGAATCTTCTCCAGTCTCGAGAATATCTTGCTGAAGCTTTGTGTTGCGGCTCGACTGTTAATATGTAGCGACAGTGCCCAGGCCCGTCTTAACATTTTACTGAGAAGAACCGTGCAGTCAGCTGGCAGGAGCTTTAGCTCTGTAAAGTGAAAGTGCAAGTCAGTGCGTAGGTTCGTCACAGCAAGTGGCAGTACGCTGTTTGACCACACGGTGGTACTGTGGAACGGAGTTACCCTAGGACAGTGGTTGTCAAACTCGGTCCTCGGGACCCACTGACCTGCTTGTTTTTCAGCTAGGAATAGCTGGAAAACAAGCAGGGTAGTGGATCACGAGGGCCGAGTTTGAGAATCACTGCCCTAGGACCACCGAGTTAACTGCTTCAAGTGTGTGTGTGTGTGTGTGTAAAAGATGCTGGAGGAGAGTTACCATACATAATGATACACACACACACATATGTAATGAAAGGTAAATTCATTACGAAAAGCAATATTAACACTATGAATGCGTTTTGGCGACGGAGGAACGAAAAATACTGTAAACCAAAAAGTAGCTTCTTAACGCCTCTATTTTGCCACGCATTATGTGATGTCACAACGACTTAGCCGCTTAAACGCTAAAATGGCTCCGTTTGAGTGATTTGAAGGACCGTGAACGTAGCCTATGCCTGTCAGATAAAAAGATGACTTCTTCTGCTCTAGGTGAATTGCGTTTTATGTGTTTTACCCGGCTAACCAACAGAAGGTATTATGCACAGATTTAACGGTTGTTTGTTTTGTTTAGTTGTTTGAATGCAGTTTGATTGTCATCAAGGCTGATTAAATCGGTTGTTTCGTCTGGTTATAATTGTATTCTGTCATGGCACTTTGCAGCTTTGCATAAGCGGTTTTTGGGACCCTGTAGGCAGGCAAAATAATAAGTTATCTGTTTAAGTGAATTGGCATATATAAATTACCCATAGTGTGGTTGATAGACATCCTGTGTGGGGTCTCCCCTGCCTCGTGTATTGTGCTTCCTGAAATTGGATAAAATAATGGAGGATGGATGTACAGCTCTGGAGGTATCATTGTGACCTCACGCATTACTCATTCCTTCTGTTCCGCATGTGTTTGTATATTCCCTTTTCATGTGGGTTTCCTACCATGGTACAGCATGCCAAAATAACAAATGTAATTTCTAAGTAATTCGCTGTTGGTTGTGTGTTGCCCTCTGCTATTTTGTGACCAAACTTTGTGTGTTTGGAGAGGACACATGCAGTGCGCATGTTTCACAAAGAAAAACACAGGCTATTTAAAGAGAAATGCACGTGCGCTGCCTGTCTCATTATTCCGACATCCATAACGTAAACAAAGACAGAACAACGGTGCCCTGAGAGCTGCAGCATGCGGTGAAAATAATCACTGAAACTCATGCCAGATGATGGTCTAATTTCCAGACAGTCTATATAGGGGAAAAAAACCCTGAATACTCAAATATTTGTATTGAACAGATGAATCAGATTTGACTGACATAATTCTGAGTTGGGAACAGCACTATTCTACATCTCAGTCAACTTTGTCAGAGGATATATTTGAGACTGATAACACAGAAGCTTGGAAAACTCTTGGAAGACCGGAGACGTCTGAAAAGATTTTCAAGGTTTTACAGGTTTTCATAAATACTGGTTTCTGTAAATGTTTTACCTGATGGCAGAGATACCCTTACAGATCTGGGTACAGTTCTCACCCCATTCAGTTTGTCCAGCCTCATATCCATCATTCGTTCACTATTCTCATTTCACCTTGCCGGTTATTGAAATTATCACAGTGTCTCTCTAGTTTGGTAATTCAGCGCACATTTTTCAAGACAGTTTTATCAAAATGGGCAATAAATATAAAATCTACATTACAATATATTTATTCAACAACATTTACTGCATGTATAATTATGTATGCTCTATAGTCTTGCATTGGCAAGAATACAAACAATTTTATTCAGTTTTAAGATTAACAGCATTATCACTATCAAAATAAAAGGTATCAAGTGTTAACCCTGGGTGGTTTATGCAAACAAATTATTAAAATGATTAACCAGTTTACAGTACCATACTCATGCTACATTTACACTTAAAACGGAAACTCATCTAATTGTAATGGATTCTCCTTTGAGAATTATATTGTTTAAAAAGAAATTCAGACATAGAAGCAAGTCATTATGGCAGTATGAGTTTGTCGTCTAGTACCGAAGCTCATAAGCTGCCTGTCTGTGTTGTCCAAGCCTATTCAGCCTCCCCATTTTCTTATCCAAATTATCACCAAATGATGATCAGTTAACAACTCCACCTGTCTCTGAGTGTCAGAACATACAGCCTCATGTTAGGTGATGCAACTACAAAGTGGTGTTGTCACAATACCAAAATGTCAAACTTTGGTTACATACCAAGAAAAGTATTGAAATTTGATACCATTTTTGATACTCAACACGGCGTCAGGGAATCCGCGGCAGGGAAGCACGCACACAGAAGTGTGGGACAAAACGAGCTTTATTCGGTCGAACAGGCAAAGGGCTTCCCAAGGGCAAGGCGAGGAGAATGGTCACGGTCGGAAGGTAAGGTCAGAAGCCGGGGCGGTCAGTCCTACAGGCAGGCACGGGACACGGAGATGAGGGGGAGGGAAGACGAGGGGTCCAGGGGCTGGCAGGGAAGGCAGGACGGGAGGATCAGGAATGAGGAATGGTGTGGGGAAGGAAGGCAGGCAGGGTGAGGAGCACACAAGAGGCAGACGAAAGCGGTAAGGAAGGAGGGTGTGACACAGGACAAGTATGCGCTCGGTATTGCAATGGAAGATCGGCAAATACTTCACAACCCTTGTTTCCTGCACCTTCCTTTTGTATTATCCTGTACGAAGCCTAATTAGTTGCATCCGCTGGTCCACGCCCGAGGGGCGTTACACACAGTATGTTTGTAACACTAGAAAAATTTACTTCAGTTGCAATTTTGTTTGCAGTGAAAACTTTACAGTCTTATGTAACTTATTTTTTGTAAATTTCTATTAAAATGTAATGTTACTTTATATTATTATTAAAAGGCATAATAGAAAAGATATGCATCACTTTTACATACCTTTTTTTATTATTGAGCATGACACCTGGGATTATTACCCATACGACTCTGGATTAATGCACATGACACTCTAAATTGTGAATTATTACACATGACACCCTGGATTATTGCACATATTTACACATGTATATTCTTCTGTGTAACAGAGACGTAGTGGATCAGGAGCGTGGAGGTAGTAAGGTTTGATGAGCCCAGGCACTGATGTATGTGGGTATACTGTTAAATTCCAGTGTTATGAGTATAAGGGTGTGACTTCTTCTTCTTCTTCCCCTTTTAATGCCCTGGGCAAGCAGTCTGACCGTAGCTGGGAAAAAATTGTTATGGAACCTTGCATTGTGTGTAGCGATACTCACTGGCCAAAGACGTCTCAAGATACATTTAGTTGATGAGTTCAAACCTGCTGTTTGTTATGTACAATCGCTTACTTTTGCAGGAGAATATTGATGATTGTCATGACGAATGGCCATTTTTTTTCCAGTCTAAAGGCTGATTTTTGCTCCTAAATGAAAGTTGAAGGAACCAGATGGTTAATTGTGATTCTAGACTATTCATTATCGTCAGAACGTGACAAACACTTGCCATCAGCATTTCACGAATGACAAGTCTGAGGTAGACATTGAGCTATTTTAGTCAGTGCCAACAAAATGCTGGCTCTCACATTCTTCCTAGCATTTTGAAATTCTCTGTGGGTTATTATTGTCATTATCGCTCTGTGGATTTCTCGCGTACTGAATTTTACTATGGGCTTTTGTTTTAGATATTGCTGCATTACCGTTATTGGATGGGTTTGGGCTTACCTGATGCCCCAGTCAGTTGCCCTACTGTTTTGATTGTGTGTTTATTTTCTGCCTGCCTGCCTTATTTTATTCTCTTATTTTTTGAATAAATCCCCTGTTTATATTGTATGGCTGTGTTTGTGCTTCTTCTCCGTTGCCGGTCCTGTCAAGCAGTCACAAAGAAAGTGATATTATTTCACTTTGATGCAAAGCAACACCTGGGGTCTTAAATCATATTGAACTTTTATCAAGCATTTGTCATATTCATATCGAGGAAAATTATATCGCAGTAATTTCCATTCTATTGCCCAGCTCTAGGCCAGTTATACTTTACTATTGAAGTTTAGATCTGAGGGATAATTCTTCCCAGTCATGCCCCTCGATGTCTGTCTATAATTGCACACATCAACATTGACATCACCCTGAAGGATCAGAGATTCTCCAAGGTGCATCCTTTGCAGCACTTTATCCACTTTCTCTTAGAAGGCTGGATAGTTCTAACTGCTGTTTTGTACATGCATACCAACAGCATTTAGAACAACTCATAGTCACGCAGAGCCAGCCATGTTGTCTGCCAGGAAAACTCAGACTGCATAGCCCTTAGGCTAATACTTATACTGTAGGTATCCCCACATGTGCCTGCAGTCTGCAGTTGGACAGCTCATCCTTGATAAAGAGGCTTCATTCCATATCCTATGCTATGTTTGGAGATAAAGCCATCTCTATCTAGCCAATACCTTTCCATCTCCTGCTATACGTTAGGCTTCCTCCCTGCTGAAGAGGTGGCATTCCACATTCTTCTGCTATGGCCTGATACTTCTGGATTCTTCTCGATCATGCATATCACTTTCGTATGACTGTACCTGACCCATCATTTTATGTAGCCATTTTATGATGAGCTCAACCAAGATGTATGGGTGGTCCTGCTAGCAGGGCTAACTTCTGGATTGCACTACCTGTCCCCTTCTCCTAACCCTCTTTGTCATCTGTGTGTTTTCAAGAGGCTCAGGATTCAAGCAATATAGTGATGAGGATTGTGGAAATAGGTGGCATGGTGATGCAGTGGTTAGCACTGTTGCCTCACACCTCTGGGACCCGGGTTTGAGTCTCCGCCTGGGTTATATGTGTGTGGAGTTTGCATGTTCTCCCCATGTCGTCGTGGGGTTTCCTCCGGGTACTCTGGTTTCCTCCCACAGTCCAAAAACATGCTGAGGCTAACTGGAGTTGCTAAATTGCCCATAGGTGTGCATGTGTGAGTGGATGGTGTGTGAGTGTGCCCTGCGATGGGCTGGCCCCCAATCCTGGGTTGTTCCCTGCCCCGTGCCCATTGCTTCCAGGATAGGCTCCGGACCCCCCGCGACCCAGTAGGATAAGCGGTTTGGAAAATGGATGGATGGATGGATTGTGGAAATAGTTGGAGAATATGGGAATAGTTTGAAATAACTATTAATGCATGAGTCATTTGCAAATTTTATCATGTAAGGTTAAGACATATGGGCTAATGAGTTAGATTATTATTGACAAGAATATTTTTTCCTTAAGTTTAATTTGTGCAGTACGTTTATTTAAAATGTAATAAACACTAGGGATACACATGTAGATAAATATGCCTAGAGTATCACAAATGTAAGTATCTGAATTACGTTATAGGTTGCACATAGAGTAGCCTTTCAATTGCATTTTTACAGTTGGTGGCTCCATTAATTTCATAATTTCTCTTTTTCTGAAAAAAACATGACATATTGCCATTTTCTCTCCTGTTCTGAAGTTTTTTCATCACTTCATCTTGTTTTCCTCGCATAAAAATGGAACAATAACTAAAGTTGTATATTTTAAAACCCACAAGGACGTTACTCAACAGTATATAAACATGTGGCAGCGACACTGGTTAAAATGGATTTTAGTTGAGTTTCTACTGTGATTATTTAGGTTATATATAGCTGAGGAAAATAGCTACTCTTACATGATAGTTTTTTGCTTTGTGTTTTTGTGCAAAACAATCTGAATTTGCATCAAGAAAATATTAGTGTAGTGGAGCATTATAACATCAATAAAATGAAAAAAAACAGATGTTCACAAAACATCTAATGCTTTAATCATTTTTATTTCATTCATAATCATTTCACAAGGTAGTATATACACCTTTACATTGGCTTATGTTACATATCACATTTTCCCATGATTAAACAGATTTAGCCAGACCCACCATGTTATTGGTTCTGTCAAAGACAGAGTAGTACTCTCTGATGAAAACATCGCCCAGGATCCAGAGATTTGAATCACCTCCACTAAAACCAGTGCGGCAACCGTAATATTGTGACTGGAAAAAAGAAAATGTTAGTTAAACAAACTAAACTTCTTACAAATGAAAGCTTTCCTAATCACATTTCAGCTTTTTAACAATACTACCCTGCCTCTTTTTTGTCAACAACGGTACTCACCTGACGGACATAGGCAGAAGGTGGGAGGGTGAAGGAGTATCCATTGATATTGAAGCTCAACACAGGCATGCTTTGGATGTTGTTACAGTCCACAACAGCCTGGAAAAAAGAAAGAAGCTCTCAGAATGCTATATAATTATTTTAATATGCACAAATGATGAATCGCAGATCTATTTGCAGCAATTCTCAATTGTCATTGTTCACATAGAAGGTTTATAAAGACTCCAAGGATTTATATAAAATTCAAAACCAAATAATTAATAGGTGCTTTGCTTTGATCTTGAACAGGCACATGAATATAATACCACCTTTACTCTTTGTCACTCTTATTAGTGGATCTGCATTTCAGTTCTTGATGTCGGAAAACAAGACGATCGACAATCTTACGTCTCCATTGTTCACAGTGGCTCCAACCCACTTATTGATGTTTGCAATATCGGCGGAGGGACCGGCGATCAGGGAGGTACCAGTGTCCACAATTGCCTGACAGCCACCACTACAAGCCACAGTATTTCCGTTGATGGTAACACTACAATGGAAACATGAGCGAAATGGAGCATTCCTTTGTTTACAATGGAATATTAAGTGAGGAAAGAGACTTTTATACAGATATGCTGATGAAGTATACACAATATATGGGCGTGTTTACGGAGAGAAGAGAGTCTGGACCATGTAGTAGTCGGAGGAGTAAAATTGGTTTACCTTTCCATGCTAATCTGCCAGTAGCTCGTAGAGGACAGGGGAATCCAGACAACTGAGCCAGTGTAGTAGGTTGTTTCATATCCACCCAATATCAGTACACTACCCTCCTGAGAATTGCTGGGGAACAATAAACAAGTAGGTTCACTGTGTGTGTCTGTATATATATATATATATATATATATATATATATATATATATATATATATATATATATATATATATATATATATATATATATATATAATAATAATAATTAATAATATCTCAGATTCCTACCCGGTCAGGTAGACAGAGAAAAGATCTTGATCCAGCAAACCCTGGCTCATCATATTATCAAAGACTGGGGTGGCATCAGAGGCGGCAATGCTGGGGTAGGCCAACCCCAGAATACCATCAGCTACCATGTGTTGCATGAAGTCGGCTTCAGTCTTGCTCAGTCCAAAGATTTGGTTTTTGTCCGCAATGCCAGCAACCTAGGGAAAGACACACAGTTACGTCTCAAACTATTTCTTAAAAATAGCACATGTATTCAGTAATAACTAAAAACTATAGCTGAAGTGATCTAACCAGCTTTGAATTTTCGCTATTCACCAATTCTCACCTCCACCGTGTCATATCCGAGAACACCAGTCATGCTACCAGTTCCATATTGGATAGAGAGGCTTCTCCCATCCCATTTGAAACTGGAGGACGAGCCTGGGTTATACTTCCTGTGATTGGCTGAAAACAGATAACATGCAATGAGGCCATCTTCATTGTGGTCACTGTGTCCATTTCTAGCTAACTGCTGGACAAAGATGCATGAAAACAAAGGGATTGTCTGACCCTGCCTTCACAATTGTGTGTCACTGTGGATGAAAACATCGGCCAAATGTATAAAATATGATGGAAAGCACACGTACTGCAAGCCGGACTGGAACAGTAGACAGATGGGACCCACAGGTTGGAGGACCCAGTATCCATGATCACACTGAAAGCTTGGCCAGGGGTGCCAATGGAGATCTCACCGTAGTAAGAAAGCTGGAAGATGAGAAAAACAGAACATACCCAGTTTTCTCACGACCAGTTAATCCTGAGGACTGCATATAATTTTAAGAAGCAATGGAAAAACATTTAACAGTAAATCTTTTGCAGGTTATAACACCATCAGATGAAGGGATGGTAGAAAAGAAGAAATTTAGACTCACATCAGCATCATTGGTCATGGGCTCGCTGGCAACAGCAAGCTTTGAATCAAACTTGGCAAAAGGGTTGTAGTGGTGCTTTAGCCTGTATTCTTCCCATAGGCCCAACTCCTCCAGACGCTCCCTGGCACTCTTACCCTTAATCAGGGGGATCCTGTGACAAAGAGGACATGCCTACTGGTTACAAACCAACAAATGAGAAGTAGGGAATTTGTTGACAGAACAAGCTATAGACCTACAGTTGCATTATGCTGCAGGTTGAGTTTGTAACCGAAACAGGACGACTTAGAATGATAACTGAGAACATTCTCAGGATTCAAACTACCATTATTTGATACAAGCTTTGATGATGATGGTGCATTTATGTCACGTCGTTGGTCAAGCATACTTGGAATTACAATGTGAAAGTTCTTTGATCTAAAATTAGCATTGCAGGCTACATCCAAGAAAACGAATAAGCTAAAATTTCGTTTTCACATTGCTAATGAAAAAAGAAGTAGACTTACTTGTGCAGGCACTCGGAGAGTGCGATCAGGGCACAGAGAACAACAGCCCACCTCATCATATCTGCTCAGCTCTCAAAAACTTCTTACCAGACTTTCAAGTGAAGTATACAGTTGTAGGACGGCTGACTCCTTTTATATAGATGGACCACCGATTATCACATTCTCATTATCGCAGCGATACTGGAATATATAGAAACTGTAAGATATGTCTTGATAAGAGATTTAATAATGTAATTAACAAAGGTGTGATATCAGAAAATATTTTAAGGGCTTGTACGGTCATGGTCAAAATACTGGTATCGCTAGAGTATAAATCATATTATCTGCTGAGCTTGCAAAGGAATTTAAGAAAATAGGGCAATGAAATAACAGCACTGTGTAAGCTGGATTCAATTTAATATAGGATATATACATGTGTGGTAAATAAATACTTGGAAAAATATAGACATATACAGTGCTATAGACAGTGCAGTATAAATAATGAGTATATATAGCATCTGTGATTGCAGAAAAATGACATACGCCTCTGCTGTACTATCTATCTATCTATCTATCTATCTATCTATCTATCTATCTATCTATCTATCTATCTATGTGTATGTATACATGTTGTATGTTTGTGCATACATGCACACACACACACATAGCACATTTAAATTACTATGAAGTGGGGGGCTGGCTACATAATCCATTGTTGTGTGCAGGATTGGGTGAAGACTAGCGGTGTGATGTGGGTCATGGCAAATGTATTGTTGGCAAATAATAATATATTGGCAAACTTTACTCAAATATTATACAGTGAAACCTCGGATTGCGAGTAACTTGGTTTGCAAGTGTTTTGCAAGACAAGCAAAATTAAAAAATAAATTTTAACTTGATAAACGAGTGAGGTCTTGCAATACAAGTATTACGTATATGCTTTGTCTGCCTAACATCACGTGATCACAACTGAGCCGATGGTTCTTCTCTCTCTCTTTCGCTGTGGGATTGAGGATAATCGTCTCCCATGCTCGGTCTCAGTCGGCATGCCTCATTCGTATAGTCAAAATTTAGTAGAAAAGCACCACCCGAATAAGGGCGTAGCAGTGTGAGAGACAATTCTGTTTGACGACAATGCAATTCTACATTTCTGCGAAATTGAAAAGGAGGCAAAATAAGCTGTTATTCAATAGGTTCCTTGTTAAAGTTGCATAAAAAGAAAAAGATTCCAGTGAGCCAACAGATAGCAGTGATTCTATTATAGTGAAAGTCGTCCTACAAAACAACCCTCCTCTTCTCCCTCGTCTCCCTCACACCATCCACGATTCTTTTCAAAGGTAAAGTGCAGGTTAATTTGTTTCATGTATTTTTACTTTATATTTTCTATTAATAATTTTTATATGAATATTTTTCGATTGTGGAACGAATCATCTGAGTTTCCATTATTTTTAATGGGAAAATTCGCTTTGAAAAACGAGTGCTTTGGATTACGAGTACGTTTCCGGAACGAATTATGCTCGCAATCCGAGGTTTTACTGTATTTACCTTATTCGGTTTCTTTATTGCAAGAATTAGTATTGAAAAATGCGTGAATTTTAAAATTAGGTTTCTAGGACACATTTTGGACTGAGAAATTTTTCACATGCCAAAGTTGTCAATCATTTAGCACACTTGCATATACCTGAGTGTTTGTTAAAACAAATCTTTTTAGTGCTATCAGTCTCCGCCTGTCCTTATCTCACATTATACACGTGTTCCATTGTTTCCTGCTCCATATAGCACTGATTAATTTGTTTTCTTACCCGTATTATTTAAATAGTAAAGGGAGGACAGCATGTGCATTTGATTCTAGTTCACCTTGGGATACCAAATGGCACGCTGGATATATGGAGACAAATGATTCAGCATAAATATTTTTTATCATGGTATGTTTCCTCCTAGATGAGGTGAAACTATTGCTGCATCCATACCTATATCAAACACTACAAATTATTACTGGGTCATCATTATTTTGTGACCATAGTGTTGTGATGAGGGAGCATTTAGACAATCCAAGCATTTCAAATCTCTGCTGCATTTCCTTCTACTTGTTTTCCTTTACCCTCTATTACTAAAACAATCTTTTGGATCTATTACTAACTGTCGTCATGGAGGTTATGCCAGTAGGTTTCACACGTCCACATTTCAGGTTCCTCAGGTTGCCAAGCTCTTCTTTTCACTGGGACTTGGTCATAGAGAAACCTCCTCTTGCTCTCTTCGCTTTTAGGTCGGGCCTGGAGGCTGTTTGGGGCCTGGAGGGGCCTTTGCCCAATGTCAGATGAGTGGGCAGTGCCCAAATGCCAAGCACGGTCCCCCAGAACCGGTCTGAACCCAGAATCCATGCCGGAAACCCGGTGAATCAGTATGTTGTCATTTGCAGGTGCAGCACTCGGTACACTGCATGCTTGCAGTGCCTGGCAAGACTGAGCCAAACTGGAGAAAGCAGGAGGTGTGTGGCAGGAGGCCAAAGCAGGAGCAGTGGATGGTGGGGGGTGAGGACTGTGAAGGACAGAGGGACACTGGGGAACCACTCGCGGAATACACGGTGAAGCCGATCCTCTTCTCGGGCTTCTCCTCCGGTTGTCCCGTTGCTGCCATTTCAGAGAAATCCTGGTCCAGGTCCTCAGCAGCTTCTGCTCAGTCACATGTAGGTCACCAGTTACGTGGTTGACCCGCTCAAACCGTGTCAGTAGGCTGTTGGCAGCTGGGAGCAGCCGATCCAGATAGCATTGGACGTCGTAGCTTTCTGAAATGATGGAGTCCTCAGAGACTTGGGATAAAGCTGAAGGCAAGCAGGACCTGGTGGGGCTGTGGACTTCAAGATCAGAAAATTGGGATCCCTGGGAAGATCTGGAGGGTGCAGAAACCATCCTTTTAAACTTCACTTTGTGTCTGAACTGGAAAAGAGAATCAAACTTCCATACACACTTTTTCCTACAGTTATTTCTTACTATTACCATGCACTGAGAGCTTTAGATACTAGCATATGTAGGAATTGCATTAGGTGAGTGAAGTACCTCCTTAGATTTACTGAGACCTATCCAGAGCTTGAGCCTCTTGATGAAGAACTCTACCATTTCGTAATCCTGGGGCTCGAAGGCGGGCCGGTACAGCTCAGTCTGCACAGTCCTGTAGGAGCGCAGTAGCAGGACGGCGCAGAGCCGGCCCAGAGCCCACAGGCCTGTGCCCAGTAGAGCCAGGCAGTAGAGTGTCCCCAGCACTGGGTGCTGCTGGCACAGGCTCCGGACAACAGCACGTCCATGCAGTGCTGATACCAGGGAGAGGCTCATCTGAATTGACTGTTCTGTATGTCCCATTTACAACACATTCAACCTTTGGCAAACGTAGTCTTTAAGTCTGGCAAACACGTGATCCTTAAGGACATAAAGTGTTTCCTGTGGAGGTGACGTATTTCCGGTGGAGCTCCACTCTACAGGCGTCAGCTACTGGACCCTTCTCATTCAAAAGGTGCATTTTCAACATGTCTACATATGCACGCGAACAGCGTGCGTACACTGCTTGTTACAGGGGAATGCGTGGCAGCGCAAAAACACACAAAAAAATATAAAAATAAAAAGATTACAGTGACAAATAATTAATTTGTATATCAAAACATTTTTAAGAAATACATGTGATAAGCTTAGTCAAAATATTCATCAGAATTAACTGCCCGCAGTAATGACCAATGAAATTGGCTAATTATTACACTAGAAGCCTAGTATCTGTGGATTCAGTTGTTTTTTGTTCGCTGATTAATTATAGAAACGGTTGGTAAGTGTGTGGTGGAGCAAAAATACTTCTTCCTTTGCATAGTCCAACCAGCATCTAGAATAGTGGGGGTAGAGAAGGGCGGGATTTACAAAAGAAATAACCGAATGAAAGCTGGAGAGGGCGTGGTGCCCAGGTGTTTGCAATGGTGGAAGTTAAAGGAATAAGTGGATGAACGAGCTGCCTCGTTTAATCATAGAAACCAGTGAGAGCGAGTGTAAAATGCACATGACGGTTACCCCCGAGTTCTTGGAGCTAGTGCTTGTGAATGCAAGGGAGTGTAATATGGAGTTTAGATGCCGCGCCTTTGCCGATTGATTCGCTGATGTGAGAGACTCCATTATTCCTTGCTAACCTGAGGCTCCTCAGCACTACGGCCAGAAGGCTGTATGTCACGTATGTTTGTGTCGAGATGGAAACCTGAGGTGAGTGGATCCGTTCCTACAGGAAACTGCTATCTGCTTTTTGTGTCGAGTGAACTGAAATGTTTTTGAAAGGTTTTTTTCTCTACCACTTGGCGGCACTTGTTAGTCGAACTGAACCGAGTAATTTTTTTTCTCATATTTTATTTTTAATAGTACTTTTTTCTTTTGGATTGGAAATGTTTTGCCAGGACGGAGGACTTCCTTTTCTGTGGGTTGGTATAACAAATCCCCATTGGTGTTTGATATGGTTGTCTCTGTGTATAATGCGGTTGTTGTACTTTAATGTTTAATTTGAACCTAACAGAACGAACGCTGTGTATTTTATGGTGCTTCTGTCTCACTTATAGTTCGCTTGAGCGCTCACGCAGTGTACATATCTGAGGGCAAGTGAAAATTAAGTGTGTTCTTACTGAAAACAGTTTTTTGTTTATTCTGGACTCGCAATTTTAGTTATTATAATAAATATAGTGTTGATTTGTCCAGTATTATAATTGCCTACTCTGGATCTGTTCCAATATTACGATACTCAAGTGCTTTCTCTGGAGTAGGGGCGTCTCCCTGCCTACTGCTAGGTTCTGTAGCGAGGGGAAGTGTGGGTATGTTTCTACATCCTAGAACCTACACACTTGAGGTCATCATCGTGACGTAACCAAATCGTAAAGCATTAGCTGCCATCGGTCGGCAGAGTGGGTGGGACGCGAATTGGTTTTGGGAGTCAAGGACCCAGATCCTTGTGGTCTCCAGCTATCCAGAGAAGTACTGCGAGCCCTAGTTCGCTAACGTGGCTATTGGCAGTTCCATGAGTTTTAAACCGCTCACCAAGTGGGTACACGCTATTTTAAAACAATAGTTTTTTTTTTTTCGTTACAGGTTATGTACAGGTACGTAATACAATATTTTAAATTTGTAAAATGTGCATCTGTAGCCTATTTTTTATTACTATATCGCCTTTTGAGAATTAGGCTAAAACTTTAGAATCCCTCTCCTTAGAGAGTACATTGTACATTGGACTTTATTACTTGGAATGTTGGAAATTTCTTACTGTGCTCACAAATCACATCTTTACAATGTCTTTCACAGTTAAATAGACGATATTTAGTATTTGTTAAATTAATACTGGGTTTTGATCATATTGTTTTTATTGTTCAGTATCTCTATACTTTGATCAGTCATTTTTGTAGCACTTTGATCTGTCACCGTGTTTAACTTTGAAAATGTGCAATACGAATAAAATGATTTTTTTTAATAGAGTCCGTGGATTGTTTGGTGTTATCTGTGGTTTCGGCATCAATAACATGAAAAGGGGAACAAAACAGAAGTTCGCAAAACATATAATTCTAAAATAATTTTTATTTCACTCATTTCACAAGGTAGTATGTACACCTTGTATTATATACATTATGTATTATATACAATGTATATATACGTTGGCTTATGTTACAGATCACATTTTAACACGATTAAACAGATTTAGCCAGACCCACCATGTTATTGGTTCTGTCAAAGACAGAGTAGTACTCTCTGATGAAAACATCGCCCAGGATCCAGAGATTTGAATCGCCTCCACTAAAACCAGTGCGGCAACCGTAATATTGTGACTGGAAAAAAGAAAATGTTAAACAAACTAAACTTCTTATAAATGAAACCTTTTGCAATCATTTTCAGTTATATATTTTTTTTAAGGCAAACTGTTCATTTTTGTTTTTTTAAACAATCTTGGCTTTTTATTTCACGGCCATGGTACTCACCTGACTGACATAGGCAGAAGGTGGGAGGGTGAAGGAGTATCCATTGATATTGAAGCTCAACACAGGCATGCTTTGGATGTTGTTACAGTCCACAACAGCCTGGAAAAAAGAAAGAACCTCTCAGAATGCTATATAATTATTTTAATATGCACAAATGCAGAATCGCAGATCTATACGCAGTGTCAAGTTGTCATTGTTGACAGGTTTATAAAGACTCCAAGGATATATATATAATTCAAAACCAAATAATTAATAGGTGCTTTGCTTTGATCTTGAACAGGCACATGAATATAATACCACCTTTACTATTTGTCACTCTTATTAGTGGATCTGAATTTAAGTTCTTGATGTTGAAGAACAAGACGATCGACAATCTTACGTCTCCATTGTTCACAGTGGCTCCAACCCACTGATTGATGTTTGCAATATCGGCGGAGGGACCGGCGATCAGGGAGGTACCAGTGTCCACAATTGCCTGACAGCCACCACTACAAGCCACAGTATTTCCGTTGATGGTAACACTACAATGGAAACATGAGCGAAATGGAGCATTCCTTTGTTTACAATGGAATATTAAGTGAGGAAAGAGACTTTTATACAGATATGCTGATGAAGTATACACAATATGTGGGCATGTTTACGGAGAGAAGAGAGTCTGGACCATGTAGTAGTCGGAGGAGTAAAATTGGTTTACCTTTCCATGCTAATCTGCCAGTAGCTCGTAGAGGACAGGGGAATCCAGACAACTGAACCAGTGTAGTAGGTTGTTTCATATCCACCCAATATCAGTACACTACCCTCCTGAGAATTGCTGGGGAACAATAAACAAGTAGGTTCACTGTGTGTGTCTGTATATATATATATATAGTATATATTTAATATATTTAATATATATATATATATATATATATATATATATATATATATATATATATATTTTCTTAATTGTTTAAATAATATCTCAGATTCCTACCCGGTCAGGTAGACAGAGAAAAGATCTTGATCCAGCAAACCCTGGCTCATCATATTATCAAAGACTGGGGTGGCATCAGAGGCGGCAATGCTGGGGTAGGCCAACCCCAGAATACCATCAGCTACCATGTGTTGCATGAAGTCGGCTTCAGTCTTGCTCAGTCCAAAGATTTGGTTTTTGTCCGCAATGCCAGCAACCTAGGGAAAGACACACAGTTACGTCTCAAACTATTTCTTAAAAATAGCACATGTATTCAGTAATAACTAAAAACTATAGCTGAAGTGATCTAACCAGCTTTGAATTTTCGCTATTCACCAACTCTCACCTCCACCGTGTCATATCCGAGAACACCAGTCATGCTACCAGTTCCATATTGGATAGAGAGGCTTCTCCCATCCCATTTGAAACTGGAGGACGAGCCTGGGTTATACTTCCTGTGATTGGCTGAAAACAGAACATGCAAAGAGGCCATCTTCATTGTGGTCACTGTGTGTCCATTTCTAGCTAACTGCTGGACAAAGATGCATGAAAACAAAGGGATTGTCTGACCCTGCCTTCACAATTATGTGTCACTGTGGATGAAAACATCGGCCAAATGTATAAAATATGATGGAAAGCACACGTACTGCAAGCTGGACTGGAACAGTAGACAGATGGGACCCACAGGTTGGAGGACCCAGTATCCATGATCACACTGAAAGCTTGGCCAGGGGTGCCAATGGAGATCTCACCGTAGTAAGAAAGCTGGAAGATGAGAAAAACAGAACATACCCAGTTTTCTCACGACCAGTTAATCCTGAGGACTGCATATAATTTTAAAAACCAATGGAAAAACATTTAACAGTAAATCTTTTGCAGGTTATAACACCATCAGATGAAGGGATGGTAGGAAAGAAGAAATTTAGACTCACATCAGCATCATTGGTCATGGGCTCGCTGGCAACAGCAAGCTTTGAATCAAACTTGGCAAAAGGGTTGTAGTGGTGCTTTAGCCTGTATTCTTCCCATAGACCCAACTCCTCCAGACGCTCCCTGGCACTCTTACCCTTAATCAGCGGGATCCTGTGACAAAGAGGACATGCCTACTGGTTACAAACCAACAAATGAGAAGTAGGAAATTTGTTGACAGAACAAGCTATAGACCTACAGTTGCATTATGCTGCAGTTTGAGTTTGTAACCGAAACAGGACGACTTAGAATGATGACTGAGAACATTCTCAGGATTCAAGCTACCATTATTTGATGCAATCTTTGATGATGATTGTGCATTTATGTCACGTCGTTGGTCAAGCATACTTGGAATTACAATGTGAAAGTTCTTTGATCTAAAATTAGTATTGCAGGCTACATCCAAGAAAACGAATTAGCCAAAATTTCTTTTTCACATTGCTAATGAAAAAAGAAATAGACTTACTTGTGCAGGCACTCGGAGAGTGCGATCAGGGCACAGAGAACAACAGCCCACCTCATCATATCTGCTCAGCTCTCAAAAACTTCTTACCAGACTTTCAAGTGAAGTATACAGTTGTAGGACGGCTGACTCCTTTTATATAGATGGACCACCGACTTTCGTATTCTCATTATCGCAGTGATTCAGGAATATCATGTATATATATATACTTTAAGATATGTCCTGATAAGAGATGGAATAATGTAACTGACTATCAAGAGTGTGACGTGGGAAAATATTTTTAAGGTCATGGTCAAAATATTGGTATCACTGGAGTATAAATCTTATCAACTGATCTTACAAAGTAATTTGAGGCAACGAGTTAATGAAATGACAGCCCTGTGCATATTGGATTCAGCTCAATTCAGTGCTGCTCCTTTTGCACAAAGTATGAGTACTGAGAACGAAATAGTGTTTGGCATCTAATCTGAAAGTGAAAAATAGTACAATATGCTAGAGACAGCTACATGTGGGAAATAAATACTTGTAAAAATGTACATAGATACAGTTTTGTATGAATAGTAATACAGTGTGGTGTAGTTTTTAGGTATATACGCACACACATGCAGCACGTTTAAATTACTATGAAGGGGGGCTGGCTACATAGTCCATGGTTGTGTACAGGATTGGGTTAAGACTAGCGGTAGTGTTGAGTGTTAAGAGTTCAGTGGAGAGGAAGCTGTGGTGAAGAAGATGTTCCTCATTCTTGGGTGGGAGTGGAAGCTTCTCTACCTTCTTCAAGACGGGAGCAGGGTAAACAGTCTATGATTGGTGTGGGAGGAGTCTCCCGTTATGCTGTATGTGCTTTCAGGCATTGCTTGCACTGGAGGTCCTTCATGGAGGGGAGCTGGATGCCGATGATGTACTGGGCGGTTTTCTTCACCCGTTGCAGGGCTTTCCATTCAGTGCCGGAACAACTGTTAAATCACCATGACACAGCTGGTCAAGATGCTCTTGGAAGTAAAGATTCTGATGTGCCTTTCAGACCACAATGTTTGCAGCATATAGAATGCGATGCATAATAATCGGTACAAAAATCTCACATGGATGCGAAAGAACAGGAAATGCACAAGCGTATGTCATAAGTTGAGTACATGAATGTGCAGAAGCTCAAGCAAAAATTCTTCAAAAGTTAAAAAAAACAAACAAGAGTTGTTGCTGAAATGAAAAGGCACAATATTCAGAAGTAATGAGGTTATTTACCAGTCAGAATGAAATGTACTAGTGTGACTAACAAATTCAGGATTAACATATCGTTAAGAATGAATAAATCCTGTAACCTCAGCAAAGGATCAAGCTACTCTGAGAGAAATCTTTGGTGTGACTCCCTTTGTGTGCAAAGTAAAAAAAAAACTAACATACCATTGAAAGAAACTCTTCTCCTCTTAATGTTTTTATTATTACTTTCTTAAGATTTAAGATTCAAGCTTTGGGAATTGAAAGTTTCCCCAGCTTTACTTTACATGTTTTGGCTCAATACGTAAATAACTTTAAGCTGCAGAGAGCATGATGTTTAAACTTTTAATGGTAGGGGGTGGTGTGTGGATTCTGTTCCTGTGACTTCAAGGTCGCTATTTCAAATCCTTTGCCTGTCAGACTAATGTAAGCATTGGGCCCCCTGAGCATAGACCTTATTCCCAGTTGCTCCAGGGTTGCTGGATAATGCTCCTCACTTGCATGTCGCTTTGGACAAAAGCGTCAGCTAAATAAATAAATGTAAATTTGTCATCTGCCTTCCCATCTACTGTGTTTATCTGCCTTGGGCTTTTTAATTCTTGGGATAACCCCCCCACCCGCCTCCCCACAACCAAGATAAATGATTTGAAAATGGGTGGATGGTTGAAAATATAAGTAGTAGTTTTGCATACATTATAAAATTTTTGACATTGTTAATAAGTAGTGTTCTATGCACATGTTCTGAGCAGTTTACAAAAATATTTCTCATGACATCTTCTTTGGGTGACAGTAGACTAAATTTTCGTTCTGCAATTGTGAGGCCTTTTGCTTGTTTTTAAAAATATATTTTTGCCTGAGACATTTTTCACATGGCAAAAAATCCTTCACTGTCAATGTAATCATTTAGCACACTTCCATATACCTCACTGTTTGTTAAAACCAACCTTTTAAGTCTCCGCCTGTCCTTATCTCACATTATGCACGTGTTCCATTGTTTCCTGCTCCCTATAGTACTGACTAATTTGTTTTCTTACCTGTATTATTTAAATAGTACAGGAAGGACAGCATGTGCATTTGATTCTAGTTCACCTTGGGGATACCAAGTGGCACGCTGGATATATGTAGACAAATTATTTAGAATAAGAATTTGTTTACTTCATCATTTCACCTCCTTATAATTGAGGTGACTCTTTTTGAATCCATACCCATTATCAAAGACTCCAAATTATCATTGGGTCAACTGACCAGGTCTTTAATAAAAGATACAATACAACAAACATTCACCTTTTAACACGCACTATTTATATGTGCTTGTCATCAAAAACTGTGTGAGCTTGCAGTTTACCAGACATTTCAAAACAAGGTCTGTCTTCTTTCTTATAGCTGAAAAAACCTCAGTCTTTAAAACCACAATCAGTCATGAATTTCATGGATTTTCTTATTCAATGCATTTGGATAGAAAAGATTTTAATAGCTGTCAGATTATTTTGTAACCATATTGTGATGTTGACGTGTTACAACATGACAAGCATTTCCTTCTATTACTAAAACAATCTTTTGCATCTATTACTAACTGTCGTCATGGAGGTTATGCCAGTAGGTTTCACACGTCCACATTTCAGGTTCCTCAGGTTGCCAAGCTCTTCTTTTCACTGGGACTTGGTCACAGACAAACCTCCTCTTGCCCTCTTCGCTTTTGGGTCGGGCCTGGAGGCTGTTCGGGGCCTGGGGGGGCCTTTGCCCAATGTCAGCTGAGTGGGCAGTGCCCGAATGCCAGGCACGGCGCCCTGGGACCGGTCTGAACTCAGAATCCGTGCCGGAAACCCGGCGAATCAGTATGTTGTCATTTGCAGGTGCTTGCAGTGCCTGGCAAGGTTGAGCCGAACTGGAGAAAGCAGGAGGTGTGTGGCAGGAGGCCAAAGCAGGAGCAGTGGATGGTGGGGGGTGAGGACTGTGAAGGAGAGAGGGACACTGGGGAACCACTCGCGGAATACACGGTGAAGCCGATCCTCTTCTCGGGCTTCTCCTCCGGTTGTCCCGTTGCTGCCGTTTCAGAGAAATCCTGGTCCAGGTCCTCAGCAGCTTCAGCTCAATCACATTTAGGTCACCAGTTACCTGGTTGATCCGCTCAAACCGTGTCAGTAGGCTGTTAGCAGCCGGGAGCAGTCGATCCAGATAGCATTGGACGTCGTAGCTTTCTGAAATGATGGAGTCCTCAGAGACTTGGGATAAAGCTGAAGGCAAGCAGGACCTGGTGGGGCTGTGGACTTCAAGATCAGAAAATTGGGATCCCTGGGAAGATCTGGAGGGTGGAGAAATCATCCCCTCAAATTTCACTTTGTGTCTGAACTGGAAAAGAGAAAGGAAGGAAGTCAAACTTCCATACACACTTTTTCCTACAGTGATTTCTTAGTATTACCATGAACTGAGAGCTTTAGATACTAGCATATGTAGGAATTGCAGTAGGTGAGTGAAGTACCTCCTTAGATTTACTGAGACCTATCCAGAGCTTGAGCCTCTTGATGAAGAACTCTACCATTTCGTAATCCTGGGGCTCGAAGGCGGGCCGGTACAGCTCAGTCTGCACAGTCCTGTAGGAGCGCAGTAGCAGGACGGCGCAGAGCCGGCCCAGAGCCCACAGGCCTGTGCCCAGCAGAACCAGGCAGTAGAGTGTCCCCAGCACTGGGTGCTGCTGGCACAGGCTCCGGACAACAGCACGTCCACGCAGTGCCGATACCAGGGAGAAGATCGCCTGGCCCGTTGTCCTGAAGCCCTCTACTGATCGGGAGAACAGCTAAAGCCAAACAGAACCTTCTGTAAGGTATTTATTTTAGCTGATTAGCTAATGTTTCTTCCATGTGTTGATTTCACCAGTACATCTATAAAGCTCGAATTCAAAACAAGACATGCAATACTGACACCAAAACAAAAAACAAAATGCTGTCATATAATTTACTATGCTTAGGAGCTAAAATGAAAGAAAAGCAAAAATGAATTTCCCATCTGTCTACAAACGAGAGTAAATTTTCTGATCTGTCTCTCACCATGCAGCCAACGTGTGTGAACAGGAGCAGGAGGAGGGCGTAGAGGAAGGCTGCCCCACAGAGCTCTCTGCAGGCCTGTTGCAGTGCCTTGCTGAACACCATCCAGCGTCTTACAAAACGCAACAGGCCAACCATCTGAAACCATGACCAGTGCTTTTATTAAAGACGTAATGGTATTAAAAATTTCACAGCTGCACTCGTGGATGGACTGAGACCCTGGTTAAGTGGTATAGGGGGGATGGATGGATGGATGGACTGAAAGATCAAAGGTGTTTTCTTATTCATCACAACCTTTTTTTGCCTTAGCGGAATATAAAATCCATTAGTGTAACATTCCCTTAATTTCTAATTTTGTATCAAATGTTGAAACTGAGAAATATCATTGTTTTATGATAAATATATGAATTTGAATTCAGTGCCAGCAACACGTTTCAAAAAGTTAGGACAGGGGCCTGTTGCATCACCTCTTCCTTTAACAACACTCCGTAAGCGTTTGGGAACTGAGGAGACCAGTTGCTGAAAAGTCTTGAAAATGAAATGTCGTCCCATTCTTGCCAGATATAGGATTTCAACTGCACAGAAGTTCAGATTCTCCTTTGTTGTATTTTTTGTTTCATGATACAGCAAATGTTTTCATTGGGTGACAGGTCTGGACTGCAGGCAGGCCAGTCTAGCACTCGGACTCTTCTACTATGGAGCCATGCTTTTGTAATACGCTCAGAATGTGATTTGGCATTGTCTTGCACAAATACACAAGGCCTTCACTGAAAAAGATGTTGTCTGGATGGTAGTACTTGTTGCTCCAAAACCTATATGTATATCGCTCAGAATTAATGGTGTCTTCCCAGATGTGCAAGCTACCCAAGCCATGGGCACTAATGCACTCCCACACACCATCATGGAAGATGGCTTTTGGATTGTCCAGTGATAGCAAGCTGGATGGTACCTCTACTCTTTAGCACAGAGGAAGCAGCGTCCATGATTTCCAAAAAGATTCTGCAATTTTATTCATCAGACCATAGGACAGTTTTCCATTTTGCCTTGGTCCATCTTAAATGAGCTTGGTCAGCAAGCATTTCTGGATCATATTTAGATATGATTTCTTCTTTGCATGGTAGTTTTCTCCGACATTAATAAATGAATTTACGAATTGTGTTCACGAACAAAAGTTTTCAGATGTGTTCCTGAGCCCATGCAGTGATTTCCAATTTTTTGGAAATCATTTTTGGAATCATTCATTTTTTTTTCCGTTTTTTAATGCAGTGATGCATGAGAACCCAAATATCACGGCTATCCAATATTGGTTTTCAGCTTGTCTCTTGCATACAAAGACTTCTCTGGATTCTCAAAATCTTTTAATGATATTATGTACCATAGATGAACAAAATTCCCAGATTTACATTCAGGAACATTATTTGCCCACACAGTCTTTCACAGAGTGAAAGAGACTCACTGCACAGACACAGATTTATACTCAATCATCTTACTGGCCTATTGCCACTTAGCCTAATTAATTGTGAGATATTCAACCAGTTCTTTTGTTTTAGCATTACACAACTTTTCTAGTCTTTTGTTGTCTCTCTCCAAACTTTTTTGAAACGTGTTACGGGCTTGAAATTCAAAATGAGCATGTATTTGTCATAAAAAAATTACATTTCTCAGTTTCAACATTTCATTTGTTATCTTTGTTCTACTTTCAATTAAATATGGCTTTATATGCTTAGCAAATCATCACATCCTGTTACCATTTACATTTTACACAGCATCCCAACTTTTTTGGAAAACGGGCTTGTAAGAACAGAAATAATATCGAGCCAGGATGCACTTTTTTCCTGTGTTACATAACTGATGTGCTGTTACCTTTAACACCAGTAGTGTGAGCAGCAGGGCAGAGAGCTGACAGCTCAATTGGGCCAGCTGAGCTGCGTCATGGAGGCTGACGAAGGTCCGGGGCTGCTTGCGAAGACGGGAGAGGCGGGATGCCGCCACGTGGAGGAAGGATAGCCGCAGTGCGGCACTGCCCAGGGAGAGCAGGGACACGAGGAGCTGGAGGCAGTGCCTGAAATCCCTGAAGTACTGGCTTTTCTCCTTGACCATTGCCCAGAGCTCACTGCCCAGGAAAGACAGAGCAAACAGCAGCAGCAAAACCTGATGGCGGGGAGCAGTATTAGACCAAGCATTGCTGGGGTATCAATCAACCTGTTCAAGTTTGTAGCTATCCTCAAAATACGTCCCTGGTTCTTACCGTAGTAGCAACTTGCAAGTCAGGGCCCAAAGAAGATGGCGGCATGTGAAAAGGCTGTATCGCGATAGAGATAAGAGTGTTCTCTGTTCGTGGCCACTGAATCGTCACAGTCACAGAGACAAAGAGCGAAGTTTCCCTGTGCTGCTGTGTGAACTTCACAGACATCGAGTGGGTCCTGGCAAAAAATAAAATAACATACTCTATTAAAAGAAATGTACATTATTATCCATGTATACATTTACACAGCTAACACTGACAGGATACATTAAGTCACAGACTTCAGAATGAAATGTGTAGCCTAACTAAATGTCAGTCATTATATCTTTATATAGACAATGGTATACAAGACCTGAAATGGCACCAAAACATTTTCATGAACAACACAATCTTTAAAGCTGCTTAAATTGTGAGATTTATAATTTTTTTATTACGGTTATGCCATTAGGCGAATTTATGAAACGTGACTCACGCAGAATTGATGAAGCTGCCCGCCTGCAGGTCAGACAGGAGCTGCCGTGTGTGACCAGTGCTGCTTCCCAAATCCACGCTCTCTTCCCCTCGGCTCCCCGCATCGCTGTGCCACGTTGGCCACAGCCTGTGGGAGTCGACCAGACGTGTAACTCTGGTTGCACGATAGCTTTCCAGTGGCGTAGTGATTAAGAACAAAAAGTGGCAGGTTCACATGCCATTACAAGAATGGCAGACATCGATCCATGACACCGTTACTCGATGGACTTTAAATGAATTCAGTTAAATAAGTTTATGTTCCTGTTGTAGAAGGTAAGGTGAAGGTTTACATGTGCATCATTTATTCTACAAACTGAACATAATACACAGACCCTTTAGCACACATAAATATTCATTTATTGTCTAATGCAAAGTTCTGAGTGCCAGAAGATCTCAAAGTGATGTCTTACCCGGAAAAAAAGTGTTCAGATGAGCTATTGTTGACTGAGGTTCTGAGATCCATAGATGGCATGTGTGAGGTAAAATTTTGTTCTGCGTAAGAACTGACCATAGTACAACAGACTAGGGAGAAAGAAATATTAGGTGATAAGTTAGAAAAGATCAATGTGAACTCAAACCTATTACATTTTTTACAACATATTCCTTGAAGTTTAAAATCATAGCTGTATTCTGAGAGGAATCAAAGGGCTTACCTCCCGGGACTTGTGCTCTCTGCAACCGTGGTAACCCCACTAAGGAGAGCGATGGGCTTTCGTGGATGTATGCAATGAGACTCCTGTTCATCCACTGCCAGGCCTCAGCCCACCTGCACACATCAAGGTGGATCAGTCAAGTTAGGAGTCTAAAGCAAATCAAGTCACTTCACATCACGTGACACTTGGTAAGTACAGGTGAGTGAAACACTTGTGCCATGAGTTCACAACAGCAACGATGAAGTGATGCAAATAAAAACAATAGTGCAATGGGAAGTAGGCATACGATTGGTAATATGCCGCATTTTAATAATAAATTCTGTGCAAATCAGACACATACATATATGAATGTAAAGTGTGGTTGCCAGTGACAGAATGGATCCATGGACCAGAGGTAAACATTCTGACAGTGTGGTGGTACAGAGTCTCTTGGTATGGGCTCTCATACTGCAGTACTGTCTGCCTGGGGGTAGCAGTGCGAACGGTCTACAGTATGTCCACATGATCTCCAGCATCATGATGAAGTGACAGTCTCACCCTGCCAGTTTGCTGAGCTTTGGGGACCCTGGTGGAGCTGCGAGTAGCCAGTGCTTAACTGCAGAATGCAGTAGCCTGACTTGTGCATCACGGACACTGCTCTGGTAATTCACCAGCAGGACAACCAAGAGGAACAGCACATGCAGCACACAGCTCTGGACAGTGGGGAGAAGAGAGAGACAACAATGGACTTCAGTCGAGAATGCTGGGTTCAAAGAAATGACGCCACAAGGATGTCTAAAATACATGATGTAAGATAAAGTATGTGTGTATGTGAGCTTCATCCCAGTGAGAAAAAACTGGGTAGTCTTCACATAGTCCATTTTGCTCTCCATGACACATGCATAATTGAGAGCAAGGTTTAGGGTCCAAGTGAAGGGTCTTGCAGCATCTAGCACCCTGGCGCAATTACAGTTAAAGGTCTTTCTGCAGGACCCAGCAGTGGCCTCACTTCATCAGCCACGAGATCTGAAAATGATACGCACTGCTGCCAGGTCCTCCACGATGGCTTTACCTTCATCAGTGAGCGCAGGACCCTCACTTTTCGGGCCTCCTCCTTGGCATGCAGGAGGCCATATCCACAAGGGGGCCGCACCCTGCCCCCCGGTGCCACACACACTTTCTGCACTATGGCCTCCTGTGCCAGGCGCTCTTCCACCTCTGGGTCCACTGGCCTCACCACAATTGCCATGAAGAGGGCCTGAACAAACACCTTAGCAGACAACACTGTCAGAGTTAATCTGGTTTCCCAGCAGATGCTTTAATCAAAAGTGTGTAGATCTTCCCAAATCTGGCACTTTATCAGTTTATATGCCATTTAAAGTACCTTCCTCAAGCATACCACACCAAGACCCCATAGAGTGTGAACAAGTGAATTTTGGCCAAAAGTCCAGCTCCTTTGCAGCTGTACAAACTGGCTGCCATTCACATTGCAGATACATACAAAAAAAAAATAAAAAAAAATTTGTCCATTCTGGCAGACACACTTGAGAAAGCGGGGTCAGGCAGTACCTGGCTTAACCTGCTTAAGGACCCAACAGTGAAATCACTCTGCCCAACACAGGATTTGAACTGGCAACCTTCCACTCACTGGCACAGAGGCTTAGCCCACAGAGCCACATCCCCCAGTATCCCAGTATTCATAACAATATTAGTGAGAAATGTACCTCTATATCCAAACTGTAACCATCAGCTGTCTGTTAAGAATGTTCTAGCATTAGCTACTGGTTTGTACCTTAAGGGGTTCCAACAGCAGGACGGAGGTCAGGAATGCAGAGGCGGCTGAAATGAGCCACATCAGCAGGACTGATTCGGAGAAGCTGCTGCCATAGAGCCCGACCACCGCCAGGCTGAGCCCCAATACCAGCCCAATTAGGAGGTAAATTACTCTCAGCATCCAGGAGGGGAGACACCAGCTGGGGGCGCCACGAGCAACACCTGAAGTAGAACAAAGCCAGCAGGAATTTCAATGAAACATCATAATACCTCTGTTTTGTGTGTGCTGCATATCAGGGCAGGAAAGGTACCGGGATGAGACAGTTGCCGGTTTTGTTGGGCCATGGCTCACCTATGCGTGTGGCGGAGGAGGCGTCCAGGGAATCTGGAGATGGGCTGGGCAGGAAGGTGCTGGCCGTGCTGAGCGCCGACAGGGAGGAGGCCGACCTGTGGAGCCCCACTCCAAGCGAATCGCTCGTCTGGCTGGTTTGTGACCAGCTGCCGCAGAAGCTGTCCTGCCTGCAATTAGCAAAAGCAGCAGTATCCCTAATCGTATGCTACTTATGTAGTGATACTTTTGCAAAAGCAGTTCTGATTACCTGTCTTGCACAATAATAAGACAGTAGAATCTTGTATAGACGAAAAAGCAGTTTCTTAACTTTCCCATTTGAGATGTAAAGAGTATTATATGTAAAGTATTACCTCATTTATATAGTAATGTAATACATGGTATATTTTATACAATGTGCTTACTGCCGATAGGTTACATATACAAGGTTTTATTATGTAAACTCACATTGTACCTGGGGCATGGTCAAGGCTGTGCCAGGGTGTGCAAATGCCAACCAAAATATCAGCTTGGACACCCCAACAAAATGCCCCGCCCCCCGATTGGCAAATTTTATTGTCAGACTGATAGTGGCAACCCCTAAGACCAATGTAACACTGATCACAGGCTTAAGCTTGCCCTCTAAGAAATGACCCATGCTTCGTTATTTTGTACTTGAGTTCTTCCACACATCATTTTTCCACGTTTTTCTAAGCCAGGGGTCTCAAACTTTGATCCTGGGGGGGGGGGGGGCAGAGCCCTGTGTAGCTTAGTTCCTTCCCTGTTCCACCACAAATGATTCAGCTGTGTGGTAATTAGCACAGGGAGTTGAATCAGGTGGGTTAAATGAGGGGAAACCCAAAACTGTGCAGGGTTCCAGCCCCCCAGGACTGGAGGTTGACACCCCAGGTCTAAGTCATTAGCATGGACATTCTTTGGCCGTAGCGCCTCACGTGTCAGACAGCACCGTCTTGCAGGGTGTACTGAGGCTGCAATCAGTCGTCACTCTTCCTGAGGATGAACTGCTGAGTTTGGAGTCTGCAGATAAAGACTTGATAAGATCCTGCTCTGTGGGCCAAAGAAGGAAAAAAAACACACATTTCAGAGACCACTGGGAGTTTCAGCTACCGCCAACACACAGTTACACTTTAAGAAGTTGTTACAGGTTTGTTCACCGGAAGATTTTTTTTTGATTGTTCTGTTGCTTCAAATAAACAAGCAAGCAACAGATCACCACAGTAGGGGTGGGAGGGTGTGTGGGGGGGGCACGCCTGATTTACTGCGAGATTCCTCACCGGATAGTGTGGTGGGGAGGGTTTCGCTGGTTAGGGAGGGGGATGCAGCCTGCCGCACGGACCCAGCTGGGGATCCCAGCCGCAGCTGCAGCTGCCCCTTCTTCCTTTTCAGCAAACGGACTGGACTCAGCACCGGCTCCTCCAGGAGCTCTGGCAAGTCAAACATGCTGCCACTGGACGCCCAGTGTTCCTCTGTGCTGGAAGCAGACAGTTTTCGAGAGGGACACTAATGCACATGAGTGCACCGAAGCAATAAGTGACATTCTCAGTACAGTTTGGAATCTCTTTTGGACAGCGATCTAATCCTTGACGGGAACACAACAAATGTGAATGCCAAATATTAATATTAGAAGGTACATCGAAATCACTGGGACACGATCATTAAAAAAAAAAAGACTAAAGTAAATTATGTTAGAGGGAAATACAGTAAACAAGGTACACATGGAATCACATTACATTTCATTGCTTAGTTTGGAGGCGTTCCAGAAGTCTGATTCTATCTTCTTGCTTCCAAGAAATTCCTAAGAGATATGAAATAAAATGAAATCAAAGTGTTGCATTCTGGCACAGAACAGAAGCTAACGCAATACTCATTTGGCCATTAAGTATACAAAATGTGCTTTGGAGTAAGGAAGGATTATTTATATCCCAAGGAGGCAAAAGACACAAAGTTATCTTCTTGTCTGGACCTGTTGGAGTGACAAGGTGAACAGAAGATCTGAGTTCTTACTCCATCCGATCCTCCGTATGTGATGGAGTCAAGGCCCCGGGGCAGCGATAAGAAAGATGAGCTGGTGATCTTCGATTGGTCCAGGTAAACGTCCATTTCCACGGTCTGAGACGCGGGGGTCGGCGGGGCTGTTTCCTCAAGCTTTACCTGGGAAACAGTCACAACAAAGCCATGCAGTTGCCACTATTCTCAGAAAAGCACTTAAGAGCAGTACATTGTATATTATCACAGAGATATAGCACCAAATAATCAGAAAAACCCACAGACGGACTTGCATTGTTGCATTGATAATACTGTGTGAATAAGGTTGAGGTTAGTCAGTTAAAAAACGCGAGCGGGTGAAATACCTTGCTGCACGTGTTTCGGAACAGAAAGCAGAATAGCAGCTGAAATGGAAACACAAAGACGGCCACTGTCATCCCCATCGCCAGCGTCTCAGCATTCACCGGCACGTGGTCGGAGACGGGAGTGCTGGCGGACACAATTCAAACACGCTCTTCAAACACGGCCCCTCGTGAAGGTCTTATATCCAGCTTAGACAGAGCAAATTTCCACAGCCCTGAAAACGTCTGAAGCAGGCCATATCCGGAAGGTCCCCGGAGCTCACCGCGTCTCTCTGCTGCCGGTGGCCCCAAACCAGGCGGCGGCTGCGGCCAGGTAGAGGTGGAGGAGGAGGGCGCAGCAGGTCACCCTCTGAGCACGGGTGAAATTGCTGTGCGCGGGGCGCTCCCACACCGAGGCCCAGATGTGCCTCTCCATCATACCGTACATCAGCTGCGCTCGCAGAATCCGCCTGAACCGCTGCAGTTCCTGTGGGCCTGTCGTGAGTGGGACGTATTATAAGGAACATACAAACGAACAGACCGTAAATATTTCATGTCTTCTGTGGTGTGTTGTTAGTCAGTGGCGGGAAATATATCAGAAGACCAACAGGTTTGTGTATTGCGGAAAATTAATGTCAGCCAAACGCCGGGTGACCTTCCGAGACGGTGCTTACAAGATGCCAGCACTTCCTTTTCCACCAGCCCCCCGTTCTTCTCATTCTCCACAGAGAGCCAGTCCTCCACCAGGAAAAAGAACATATTGTCTGTTTGCCTGTCCCAAATAATCACACGCTGCAGGTACCAAGACGGGTCCAATCCTGAAATACACATACAATTACAAGAAGTGATTTACTTTTAAACAGGTACTTTTTTTTCTTTTATGGTTATGTTATGTTTATGTTTATGTTATGTTAATTTTCTCAATGAATCATTTGAGCCCAACGACAAGGGAGTGTAGTTACATTAAATATTTACATTCTAGTTGTTTTCACACCTAAGGTGATTCCAAAGACCTGCAGGGCTGTTTGTGATTTATCCGGCCTCGTTGACTGATTTTTAATATACATTTGTTTACAGCTTGGCTCTTTATCTGACCCTCTTTTAAACATTCGCATAACAGTCCATTGTACTGATGCTTTGGGTCAAAACAAGTGAGTCACTGAGGAAGAATTTTTTAAAGCTGTGTAGCTCTGGAAAAAAAAACATATTTTAATGTAATATATTTTCATATATGTTATAAAATGAAAAGGGTAATTACACAGGCCCCAACCAAAGAACACCTGTATTGTCATGCCAGATGCGTATCTTCCAGATCTCGCCCAGGTTGACCTCGGTCTCCAGCTGAAAATCATCCAGCATGTTCCTCTGAAAGGCACCCTCTCGCCGCAGGTGGCGTGACCCACTTTTGTTGAGCCCATACAGGCTGATCCCCACATGAGCCGTGGTGCCTGTGAAGCAGGAGACTAATGACTCAGATGCAGACTCTGGCCAGCATCATTACATTTACACTCTTTATTTGCATCACCACTTTAGACACCTACTGTAGATATAGACTCAGGATAATGACCTTGTTCAACAGCACAACTGAATTTTTAGCCTTTTAATATCTGAACTTGCAGCTGTTTTGTACTTTCTGCCCAAATCACGCGCCTTCGTCCCACTGCCCCCTTGCAGAAATCAAGCGAGTCTGTATATATACTATAGCACCCAAAATCAATGAATCATTGTAGGACCCAGCACTGGTGATTACAGCAACGCTCGTGCATTTTCTTTCATGGAGAATAACACCAAAAGATTCACAGAAAACTTAACATTTTTTTGGAATTCAAATTAAAAATAAATAATTATAATATTCAGACAGAGACATGCAGCCTTCATTTATGTTTATGAATGATTCAAAGGTGAAATGTTAAGAATAGCAACATATTTTATCACTGGTCAGTATGAAGTTCTCCGTAAGGCACTGTAGCAGTCATTGAGATCAAAGGCAGACCAACACGTTCCACCTATCCATTTTCCTATCACCGCCTCTCAAAGCGTGTGATCCAAAACAGGGCGCACCCTGGATGGGATGCCAGTCCATCATAGGGCATGCACACAACCACATACTGCAGACAACTGAGAAATCACATGTCAATGAATTACAAGAGGAAACTCAAACTCAAACCCACAAGCCTGGAGTGTGGGAACAGGGTTACAACCATGGTATTTTCTACACACATCCAATGACTTCTGGTTTCACAGTCTATAGCTGCTTCAACAACCCATGACCCAAAACAATTCAATGAGCACATTAACACATGTTCCTCACCAGATCTTCTATCCCAGCCAGTCTTGACTAGGACTCGATACTTGTACCGGCCCGGCTGTCCGCAGAGTGGGACAGAGCTCAGGCGTGTGCTGTCCAGGTGGTCCAGTTTGTGGGCAATCAGACCAATGAGTAGGTGCAGCATTAGCAAAACCCCACACACGATTCCCGCTACAACGTTTCTCACTGGCCTTTCTGGCTGTCGGGGATGATTAGACAAAGACAGCGGATTACAGGACAAATCATTTTCATCTTTCAGATAGCAGCTGAAACAGTGCAATAAACAAATCACATTAAATTCTAATTTACTTTAGCATTGTTTAACTACTGTAAGGTATTACTTGAAGGACTAAGATTGACACACACCGGTGGTAGCAGAATGACAGCTTCAGGGTGAACAAACATGCTGGCCCCAAACACAGTGAGATGCTGGGTGAGGCAATGCGCTACGCGGGGACTGCTGCCACCCAGTGGCTGGAGACCCTCACTGCTCCAGCGCCGCTGCTCAGTGCTGAAGTACTGGCACAGGGAGCTGAATACGCATACTGACGCCTGCATGGTGGCCCCGTTCACAGAACTGCTCATGCTCACAAAGAGCTCCTGGCCAGAGCCATTCTGCCTGTGGGCACACAGATAAATGAATACCAAGGAATGCCCAAATAGCACTCTGTACATTCAACCCTCTAGCAAGACACATATTATAATTATCATACAGTTTCTTAGCAGACATTATATTATGAGTTGTAATTTTATGCCACTTTCAAACTTTATTCCATTAGTGTAATATAATATTTGAGAAGTTTCGGTTAAGTACCCTGTCGAAACATTTTTCAGGAGCTCGAAGCGGCACCAACTTAGTCACTGTCTGAATCATAACTCTGAAACTGAATGATGCTGTAGCATGTAAGCTATAACTCAGAGGTCTCTCAAAGTGTGCAAGTAAGAATATTCATAACACTGCTGCTATCTAGTTTTTATCATTTTCATCACTATATAGTGAGTCTTGTGGGTTTTTGGAACCCATTAGACAAAAACAAAAATACACAAATATATAGAAATGAAACCAAACACTATATGTTTGTATACAGAGACTTACAGAGGACTGAGAAAAATGGTCTCCTGTAGAGCTGGGTTTGTAGCACTGAGGCTGATGGACAGATTACGTACAGGCTGGGAGACAGAGTGGATCGACTGATTGCCCACTGTGATGGTCACCTGACCACTGCTATGTTCACCGGTTCCTGCTCATCAACAAACAAGGAAAACAAGAAATATCTCATTTAATAAGAGAGACTGATATCAAATTATGATGAAATACAGGACGTTTTAAAAAGTATAAAAAAGGCTTGTTTAACCATCCATCCCTCCATCCATCCATCCATTGTCCACCTCTCATCAGCTGCCCAATTCTGTCACATTTGTTAAGCTTGTGCTTTAGCCTATATACTAAATACGGTAAAAAGAACGAAAAAAAAGAAACATTTCAAATTCATGTTACCTGAAAGAAGGCTGAAGTTAAAGGTGATGAAGAGGCCAGCTTTGGGATCCACGCTGGGAGGTTTCACTAAGAAGCGGATTGACCCTTTGGGTGGGAGAGGGAGATCCCCAACGGAGCCCTTCTGTTCCCTCATGTGTCCTTGACATTCAGCCGGGAGATGGTTCTGCAGCTTGACACGGATGGCTCGGTCTGGCTGAAGGTCCTGGATGACAATGGATCTGCCTTGGAGTGTGGTGAACTCCATGGCCGCCAGCTTGGTTGAGATAGGTGGCTCAGCAGCTGAGACAAGGGGCCCTCTGCCATCGAGGTCCATGACGATCTGCACGACCTCCTCTCTCTCCACACGCAGCTGGCTTTCCAGGCCGTGTGGGATGTGAAATGAGCACGAAGAGGAGGGCTCGGTGCACAGCAGGTTCGCCGGGTCGCTACGCTGCCCCACGGCGCTGATCCTTGGGGCTGCCAGGGTCAGTGGCTCCTCGCCTCGCATTCGAGAGCGCATCAAAGATTGCATCAAATCCCCTACCTGACCAAAGGCAAACACCGCAGTGTCTGAGGCGGCCAGGGACATGGATGCATTGGGATGCGCAGAAGTGGCTGAGAGTCCTGCTTCTGCAGCAATTGCACTGCCTGAAGCAAAACCATAGAAGAGAATTCTGAGCTCTTCCAGACACTCTACAATAAATATAGGCACATATATTGTCACTCTTTAGCATTGGGCAAAAGATTATGTATAAAATTAGTAACTTTTATTAGCTAATATGTTTAGATTCATATCTGAAATCCCATCTTTAAATATCATTTTTAAATAATTTATCCAAACAGAACTGCTGTAACCTGTAATCCACAAGGATGGATTTAACTGACTTGTATTTGTATACAACAGTTCTGCCAGTACCAAGAACATGCAGAATACTTCGTCCAGCCTCGAGGGGTGTGATATCGCCTGCTTTAGTCTCTTCCCCAAGCATGGTAATCATCTTCCCTGTGGCCTCCAGAACCTTCTCTTTGCATCCTTTACACACCAGCTCTCTGGGATCAGCCTGTTGAATGTATAATTGAGGTGGTCAGGCCTAACAATATTTTGTTACCAAACGGACAAGGAACGTGTATGATGTGCAGCTTTGCAATCTGACAAATTTGTGTAGATATGATTACAGAGTCAAGTTAGGTTCTTTGCTCTATATTAATTCTAAGCCTTTAGGGACCAGTTACTTAATCCTTAAATACATGTATATAATGACTATAGTACCCGAATGCAAAGTAAACAATAACAATATAATCGGTGTTTTTCCCTTGACTGGTGAGTGGATTGTATGTTTTCTCTGAGGTCCCCTGAGAGTGTGCTAGCTGCTTGGTATGACGCCCTTGCCAAAGTTGCCGTGTCACTGGATACCACGGTAACTCACAGTGCACTGTGCCAGAGCCGAGCCGATTTGCACAGCATCCTGCAGCGAGGAGACAGGCAGGGAGGCCAGCATCCGTGTCATGTTCCCACGTATCATCACCCTGTCCTGGTGTTCCTGCTCACTCACATTTTCAATCTGGAGTGTTACATGAGTAGCAACATTTGCATGCCTCTATTGAACTACTAAACGAAAACACAAAAAAAGCCTCCCGCAAACACACATACTTGGTTGAGCTGACTGCTTAGAGCTATGGTGTAAGGAATGACTTCTTGGGGGTTTCCGTTTTGAAACAGAGCCCACAGCTCTGACTGACTCTTGTTCCTCAGCCATTCTGCAGTACGTTGGTCTCCCTTGGATTCAAGAACAGCCAAAGTCCTATAAAAATGTGGAAAGGAAAGCAAACTGAGCAACAGAGTTAGCTGACATTTGAGAAATCCCACTTGGCTGTCCTATGCTAAAGTACCTGTTCAGTGCAGTGATGACAGACCCCAGGTCATCTTCTACCAACACTAGTACATTGATAACAGACAATTTTTTTTCTCCTGGATCTGAGAAACCCAGAGGGACAAAGCTTCCATAGGTATTCCTGGTGCCCCGGTACAGGGTGTGGAAAAGGCATGGCTGCCCATAGTGCTGACATATCTCCACCTTCAGAGAGTAGATCAACTGAGTGGCTTCATCATGTCCATCTATCCATCCTGTCAATGAAAAATTGAGTATCCATTAAGCAGGTCCAATACAGATCAAATTTGACACAGAGATGTTTCAGGAAAAAAAGTCTGTCTACCTGAGCATTTGTAAGTCACCAAGGTTTCCAGCAGATGGACGCTTGTATCTGGACTGAGTTTGCAGACACCCCCACAAGGTGGACGGTTTGGTAAAAGGATGAGACTGGCTGAGCCCCATAGGTTCAGGGAAGGCTGAGATACATTCAGTTTGAAGGTATAATTGAGTCTATCAAGCAGCACCCCTGATCTGATGACCAGATCTGGGGAAGCTATCCCTGTAGATGTGGTGACATTATTGAGCTCCAGCAAGTCCCCATTCCAGCTCTCAGCTGACCACTGGTACTGCAGCCATAACATCAATTGAGAAGGTTATAAAGAACATCATTTGACTATGAAATCAGTAGGTGAATATGAAAAGAAAACAAAATGTGAAAATAAAATGTGTTTTATTTCATTATATATTCAGCATCTACATTTGGGAAATCATCTCGGTGTCAAACTATTTTTATATTATGAAAAAATAAAGGGAGAAAATATCTGTGGTGACAGGCATTACCTGCAGGCTGCCATCACAGGAGGAGCAAGAGCTGGACAGGACGATGGGGCGGTTGTAGCTGAAGCGGAAAGAAGAGGTGGAGCTGCAGGAAACACAAGCCACACTCACGGAGAGCATCTGACCCACCTCCACCACCACCTGTGGGGGGCGGTAGGGAACAAAAATCAACTCAATCAGAATGGAGCGAAATGCTGATTTTTTTATTATTAGAAAGAGGTGGCTTTAAAAGGAAATTAAATCATGGATGGAAATCATCAAAATGTTAATATTTGAGAAAATCTGCTAACTGCTCCCCCGAATATCCAGACTAAAACTGTAAGTGTTAAAAAAAACTCAAAAGAAATGTCATCTGCAGTTAATAAAAGCGGAGCAAAGTACATTATGGTATTTAACATATGGGTTGACGTGCAAGATTTGTTTTCTACGTACAGATTGGCTTGTGGAGACAGATGGCCTCCCTTGTTTGTAGACAGTGAGGGTAAAGAGGAATGCACTTCCAGGGTGCAACATCTTGTGAGATACCAGGACAGTACTACTGTTACTCTGGCTTATGTTAGTATGGCAGGGAGACACTGCTGGATTCTAGAAGAAAAGAAAAGAATTGGCAGTGGGGAGGCAATCGAACAATTACAAATGACAAATGACAAAGCCAGACAGTTGTTCAACATGTTCTGGAATTCTCATTTTCTATTAGTTTTGGTGGTGTAAGCATGGGCTGGAATCTTACTTGAACAATGTAATTCCACTGGTATTGCAGAGGGTTGCCATCCTCAATCTCATAATCTGGATCACGTGACTGGGTTCCATCCAAAAGAAGATCTCTGTTGCTTGACCAAATCCTGTGCGACCCTCCCTTAATCAGTGGGATCAGTGGACTGTGAACCACAGTTACTTTGATGCTTTGCCGCTGCAGCAGAGGGGTTCCCTGAAGAGCAGCAGTGAATTTCAGGCAGTAGGTACCCACAGCCAGGGCATGCTTAGGGAGCTTAAGCAGTGGCATGGTCACGTCCACTGTAGCACTCAGGGGAACTATGTCCTCTTCCCGGCACCATGGAGCAAACAAGGCTTCCCACAAATAGCTTGTCTTGTATGCAACACAACCCTGAAGGTCCACATTAGCCTCGAAGTAGCTTGGTCTAGATCTAAAGATTATGGATTGTTTCTGAATCAAAGATACACGAGGTAAAGCACACTCCAGATTTCTGGCTTCAATAGGCAACTGTGTCACTACTTGGCTGATATTATTTAACACTGTTACCTGAACAACGTACCTACCAGGAAAGTAATATGTGTGACTAACTATGTTGGAATCAGTGATTATTGTTGCCTCATCAGAGTCACCAAATTCCCACTTGAATCTTAGATTGCTGCCATTATTAGTCATAACAGAAAACACAATTACTTGACTAACAAAAATAGTTGCTGCTTTGTAAACAATCCTAGCATACTGAACAGGCCACTCTACACTTACCCTTTCACTTAAAGACTGTGAACAGAAGCCATTACTAGCCACAACATTTACAGTCAGTGTTCCATGTCCAATAGGGGTGTAGACAATCTTTGGCCCTATTGCCCATGAGGGTTGAAATCCAGCTAGACTGAAATTCCAGCTGTAAATTGTCGGCAATCTGTTGAGGACCACTGCTTCGAAGCTGATCTCCTTAAGGGACTCCAGAACAGAATGGCAGCAGTTGACCAGTCTCAATCCCAAAATCTTCTCTACAACTTGTACGTTCACAGTCACAACTGAGCTGCTTACATTATTCCGAGCTCTAGCTGTGATGGTGTGGTTACCTACTGGAAGGGAAGATACTGTAAAATGCTTTTCAATCAGAACGACAGACACATTCCCGTTATCAATGTCCATATAAACATGAACATCACTTCCGGTTAAGATGGTCGGCATGAAAACAATGGGGTCATCAGTGCAAACTATGTGGCTGCTTACTTTCAAATTCAGTCCCTGAATTGCATCCTGAACATTTACTTTATGGGTAACCGTTTGCCAGCTGATGTTATTTGAGACATTGAGTAGCACGTGATAAGCCCCTGCAACCGAAAAGGAATGTAGAACTGATTGTGTGATTCCAAAACGTGTTGCTCCTTTGTTCTCTGAGAAACATTCCCATTCCCAGGTTAAATAGTTTCCTTTCTCAACTGACGCAGAGAAAAGCAACTCCGAGTTTGAAGAGACAAAGAAAGGATTCATTTTATCATTAATCTTCAAAGTTACATTCTGAATTTCCTCCTGTACTATAAGCAGCTTATTGGCTTCACTGTAGCCAAGCATATTGCTTACTGATGCTTTGACTACAATAGGACCCAATGTACTAAAAACGTGTTGCAGTGAGGGCCCAGCTGATGATAAGGGAGATATACCAGAGCCCACATACCAGAAAAACTGAAGGTTGCTTCCTTTTCTCACACTGGCTGAGATCTCCACAGGTTTACCACTTGGCACAATATCTCTCGTAGTGGAAATCTTGACTCCAGAAACACGCTCCTCTGCCCTGAGCAAAACACTGCTATTGACTTTCCCTAGGCGGTTGGAAACTGTCACCTCCACAAAAATGTCTCCGGGAGCTTCTGTAACCAGCTGGAAATGTTCTCCATTTTGTGTCGACCTGTTATTTCCATTCACTAAAACCATCCAGAAGTAAGTTAAGTTGGAGCCACCTGTTACTGTTGCAGACAAATCTACATTTTCCTGTGTTGCTAAATACTTCCTAGAAATGAGATTCTTGCTTGTAATCTGAAGCCCTTGAATCCTTTTCAGAGCTTCAATTGAAACTGCAGCCTCCTGTTTGCTGACATTATTTTCAGCAGTCACATAGATATGATAGAGACCCACTTGTGGAAATGTATATGCAAAGCTAGGTGTTCCAGTCACAACTGAGACAGAAGCGTCAACTGACCAGTTGAAAGTAACATGCTTAATGACATTAGTTAGTGCTGTTATTACAACCTCTTCCCCCACTTCTACAAATGCCTTTTTGATTTGCAGCATTAAGTTTGACAAAGGAACCATCACCATCACTTCTATATTTGCAGAGCGCTGGCTGACTCCATTTATCGCAGTAGCAGTGATTTTAAACCCACCTTCAAGTTTGAAGGCATGAGAAATATTTTGACCTTGTTTTTTAGGCGTCTCATCTCCCATGTCCCATAAAACAGAAAAATCAGTGCTGGGGAAAGTTTCCACCCAGAAGAGGTAAGACTTGTTGATCACCATTGTGCCACAATGACCTGAAATTTTCACAGTTACATTAACAATTGGTTTTATAACGGCAACAAATGCTTTAGCTGTTTTTCTGCTCACGTTGTTTCTTGCTTCCACTGAAACCTGATAGTAGCCATCTTCTTTGAATATGAAACAGTGATTAGCATGTCCTTGAACAAAATCATCACAGCAGGAGCTGTTCCACAGAAATTGATAACTGCGAAGTTCATCCAGTTTGGGTTGAACAAAAGCACTGAAACACACTTCCTCATTCACTGCAACTGCATCTTTTGAAGAATTTACAGTTATGGCAGCGATGAGATCCTCCATGCATATATTTTTAGAATAAAATGTAGATCCCACAGAGCTAAATGCAGTCACATTTGCTTCATAATTCCCTGGAAGTTCATAAATGTGTGAGGCTATGGAAATCCCTCGGATAACTGACACAGGAGTTCCATCCCCAAAATTCCAATAGAACGTCAACTTGGAGGCATTTCCTGTTATTAATGTTCTAAAATAGGTCATGTGTCCACTTTCTGAGCATCCAGTTGGTAGGATTCCATTAATATTCAGCTTATAGACTTCAATACTGATTGTTTTGGAAGCCCAACTCACTGCATTTCTCACAGATACTCTCGCTGTATAATTCCCAGGCAACGTGTAGGTATAGGCCATGGAGTTGTTAGAGATGTTTGCAAACAAAGACCCATCACCCATGTCAAATGTCCAGAGGAGACCGGCGCCAGATGATACTCTGCCTTCTATTACACTGATGGAGCCGAATTCATCTGGAGCACTAGAGCTGAGCTGGATATCAGAGATGTTCTCAGCTATTTCCAAAGCCAGCCATGTTGTAAGTTCTGAAAGGCTGTTGTTGGCTTTGACTGTCACATTGTACATGCCTGCTGCTCTCAGTACATGGCTGATTTTGGATTCCACTCCCTTCACGTCACGGGTGCTGCAGCCGAAGACCCACGTATACAGAATTCCATAAGCGGACGGCCAAGACAAAGCCTCCAGATCAAATGTTTGATTGACAAGAGGGACGGATGGGGTAGCCGAGATCACCAGTTTAGTCAATGGATTCCGCACCTTTACCAACACAGCCTTCTCAATCCTCTCATATTGGTTGAAGACTTTGACATTCAATTTGTAGTCACCTTAATGGGAAAATAATATACACAATAATAAGAAGATTATATAAAACATTCTCACTTAACAGAGCTCAAAAACTATGCAAAACAAAGCCATAAGCGACACATCAGCATAACTTTTGCAGTGTAACTGCACTGAATAGCAAACACATTCCAATTCTCTAGCTCTACACATGCATTTATTATTTAAAAAGTATGTCAAACTCAGAACAAATGGTAAAACTTTGCTTCACCTGGTTGTTGGTAGCTGTAGCTGATGGTATCCTGCAGATATGTCTGCCTCACCCCAGGCTCCAGCTGAGTCCCTCTGGGCTCAGAAGAGGAAGGATAAGAATGATTCACAGCCGGGCTGTTATCACCAAAATCCCACCTGTACAAACAGCATATACGGTATTATTACTGTTCCTATAAATAGCACGCATACTGTGTATGTGGCAGATGCTCCTTTTGTACATAAAACAAGAAACTGGAGGTGTTTTCCAAATGCTACACAATATACGTGCCTGACGTTTACAGCACCTCCTACACTAAGTATCAAAATTCACTTTAAATTAGCAGTATCGTTTGCTATGGCTATTGCATCACCGGTTTCCAACTAACCAGAATGCAGCTCCAACGCAGGTGTCCACCTTGACCCTGAAGGCGAAAAACTGGATGGTACTGACAGGGATTACTTCTCTAATGGATAAGAAGGTGGGATGAGTCATGGGGAACATATTTTCCACTGTAAGCATCACCTCCACGGACTGGGAGCTCACAGGATTTTCTGCGACCACCTAGTACAGGGCAGTAAGGGGGTGTTGTATCAGTTATGGTACTTTAGTTATATACCAGCAATATACCATTTCACCATGTAATTTGTTTATTAATAGGCTTCAGACCCCCTCGGTCTTGCATAGGACAAGCGGGTATAGAAATTAGATGGATGGAATTTGTTTATTATGAAAAAAGACTAATTGTGTTACTTTCAGCTTTGTTTTCTACCCCTCCAACCTGCCGTCAGTTTTGATTGAATCCCCCTAGTTAAAATTTAAGTATTTGAATTATTAAGCTGCCCCCCCCCCCCTTGCCCTATATCAAACCCTGTCCTATGCCGCTAATAATACCAATGAGTCAGTTGCCTCGGGTAATAAGTTTTATAATGAAAAATGGTATTGGGGTCTTACTGTAAGCTTATACTGTGCGGGCTTTTTGAAGACAACACTGTAAGCCTGTCCTTCATAAGCAAATTGCATAAGGTCGTCAATGATCCAGGTATACTTTACTGCAGAGCCACTGTCCACCGTCGCATTGAAAACCTGCAGCCAGAGGCCAAGGAAAATGCATGTTAGCAAGAATGCAAACAGGGACGAAAAATGATCAAGAGTAGCTATGGATTGTTTAAGTACATTGTAACGAGTGCAGCTTTAAACACAGCGTTAGGACATATTGAGGGATGCAAAAGTGATGGATAAAGACAAAAGTGTTGCAGAGGGACACTGCAGAGGGACACTGCAGAGGGACACTGCAGAGGGACCTTGCTTTTATATCAATTTATGCCCATAATCTCATAAACTTTCAATAAAAGCTACATCCAGTGCTTTGGATAAAAATGTGTTATGAACAGCAACAAAGGAAAAAGCTGAGAGCTGTACCTGTGGGGCTCCCACCAGTAATCTCTGGTCCCCATGTGGCAAAATGGTGAGTCCTCTCACCCGCTGGTGAGCCTGCAGTCGCACAGACGCACTCTGGGAGCTGATGCGGTTAGACACAGTGACGTTGAGTGTGTGGGATCCTGGCTCAGGCAGCGCCAGGTAAGCGTGCGAGAACCACGTGTCAGCACTGTCTTTTTCGCAGCCATGGTGCGACTCTGCTGGTCCAGGGGGGCAGGAGGGCAGGAAGGGAATCCCGGTTTGGGAAATAGGGGCTGACCAGGAGCTGGTGGCATTTAATCCTGACTGTATTTTGATGATGAACAGTGTTGGGGTGTTGACAGGGATATGGATTTGCCCCCCTTGGTCTGGGGTGGGGTAGACCAGGTGGATTCCCAAAACTGGAGTCAGCGTCGGACCTACATCACCGTATATCCCGTCATTCCCCAAGCTGTCTGCAGTCTCCCTGTGGGTGTGACTCTGGCCGGTGCTGAGCATTGTGGAGGTGGTGTAACCGCTGAAGGCATCAGCGTAGAGCAGACGCAGGTCACACACCACCTCGTCGACCCACTGCGCCCCAGGAGGCATGGCCAAGAGGCCCCCTGCTACCCAGCCGCCCCACTCAGGCCCTGCCAATGAAATGTAGCTCTGACGCCACGGGGAGCTGGAGCTCCTCAAACAGTGCAGGAAGCCCCCAGGTGGCGCTGTGTGCTGGACCGCCAGGATGTCATCCGGATACACGTTAATATCCCGCTCTGGGAGCATTACCTAGAACAGCAGGGTGTAGAATATCTTCAACATAATATTATATGTTAGGCAGGTGATAACAAACACTGTGACAATTACAAGATAACAACCATTCAAGCCCATAATAATCAACTTACAAAATAAATTATATTAATTCTTGCAGTAGGAGCATTGTTAGACCTACTTTATGAGGGCTTTATCCCCCCTAAAATGTTTTTTACCCCCCCTTCCCAAATGATAAAAAATATGTACTTATTATTATATTACATATAAGGTATCAACTCAGCAACTCCCATCTATTAATCTCAAACTACGCCCCCTACTTGGCAGTATACTAGACAAGGAAACAAGCCTTTATTGGTTTAAGTTCCCAGAAACATCCCTGAAACTACCTTTTACTTTGCCTCAATCATTGTATAGTATATCAGGCTGAATAATGCTGAGCAAAATCGTTTTTTTTTTTGTATCAATAAGTCTTAATATGGAGGAATACTTCAGGACTCTTTAAATATATGCACTATAGAATAGGATCTGGTATGTACTTACATTGACATGGACAAGCTCAGAACTAGGTGACAAGGCTAGAGGAAAGTCAGCCACCCGGTGGTAGAAAGGGGTAGTGGCAGAGAGGCGAGGAGGCATAGAGAAGCTCCTGCCCTGTGATGCAGAGTAATAAGGGCTGCAGGGGCTAGTGACAGGCACACAGCTGTCCAACAGATGGCACCAGTGCTGCCCAATGGCACAGCCTCCGGTTGTGTTACACAGGGGCTCCTGGAAGCAGCAGCTAAATGGGTTGTGAAGGGAGGCACAACCTGCAGGAAGAAGTCGGGAAATGGTAGGGTTTAAATAGAGCTGGAAAGTGCTCTCAGCTGAAGATTACACTTCTCAAGGAAGTCAAGACATGGGTTCATTACTGTTAAACAGATTTCTAAAACAAAGATTGCAAGAAGAAATCCCAGCAGCCTAATAGATAGCGTAGATATATAACCTGAATTGCAAAAGCACTGCTTATACATGCATTAGGTATTAATTAGATAACATTTCCATGATAAAGAAATCAGTTCTTAAAAATTCCTGCCTCTAGTCCCACATCGTAAAAAATTAATCAGATAACCCACAGTGAGACGAGAATCATGCTTTGTGACACCAACAGCTGCAGCGCTTCAGCCTACCGGGAGGTACAAGGTGCTGGCTGGGACTGCAGTAGGGCCGGAAGATCTGTACTTTGGCATAGGTGTGGCGTTCACTCGGCTGAACAACCATTTCCACAGACAGCACTTGGCCTGCATGGCTGAACCAGAGGCCAGGGAAGAGCATCATCTGGAAAGAACACAATAATAAATTGCAAGGATTAAAAAGATGCATTTAGAACACAAATCATATCTGTACAATAACTTACCTGTATGTAAAAATAACTGCTGTTATTTTGATGTTATTATTAACAGCTGTACTCCTCCCGAGCAATACGTCCAGGAAGTGTACATCCTACTTAGCCTCAGTCAGACCCAGTGCAGCGAGCAAAGGCCCAGCCTTGCTGAGATGCAGGTAGACTGACTTATGCAGGTTAACCCTGGCCCCAGTAATGTCACAGTAAAGCCGGACACTGCTCAATGCAGTCCCCACACTGGCCACGTCAGGCACCGGGAGGGACGTGTCATCAGCATCATGAAATATAGGGGGAGCAGAACACGTTGGGCCAATGGCCACCCTAGCAATGTCACATGTGGAGGTGATCAAGAGGCCATGGGGCCCGACCGCTAGGGAGTACAAGGCGGCCAATCATGTCATCCGGAAGGAGTCCGTCATATAGCTATTGGAGGCGACAAATAAGGCGGATCTAGGCAAGGAAGCCCAGGCCGAAACCAAAGACCTCGCAGGAGGTATACTGTAGGTGTTCGACCCTGTCAAAAGCCTCAGCGAAGTCCAGCTTCACCAACCGGATGTTCCCTCTGTCTCCATGGTCCCCACTGCCACCTGTACATCCCAGATGGTATCCAGGATACTGCACCCCCTCACTCCGTACGCTTGTTTGGTGCGGATGAGGGATGGCATCATTCGACTGAGGCGGGAGGGTAAAACTGATGCCAGCACCTTAAAATCAGTATTGAGCATGGTAAGGCGGCGGTAATTTACCGGATCCTCTCTGTCTCCTTGCACTTAAAAAGAAGCTTAATCAACCCCAGCCGAATGGTGCCATGCAGCTCACCCCTGGCGATGACGACATCAAACAAAACCTTTAAAATAGGCAGTACAACGACCTTAAAAGCCCTATAAAAGTCTGCCAACGAGACCTGTGAGAGGGTACAGGAAATCCAGATCAATGCGTTCAGTGGTAAACATGGCAGTTCAGTAAATCGCATATCACACAAAAAACTGAGTCATGGCCAACACAATATATTTTATTAACAAAATTTAACCAAACTCCTTAGCAGAAGATGGTTTTGGTAAAACTTAACAATAACACTTAGCAGAGGAGGGTTTCGCTCGATCGATCTCTTCCGCTGAACCGCTTTGCTCTACAAGGGAAAAGTTCTACTACTGACACCTATGCAGAGAAAAGGAAAGAAATTGGGCGTCCATTGTTTGACAAAGTCAGTCATTACCACAACATTATTTTTTCTGGGGAAAACTTACCCAAAGCCCTTAGCAGAGGATAGTTTCGATCTATCAACCTCTAGGTTAGGGGCCCAGCACACTTCTGCTGCGCCACTCTGCTTTACAAGAGACAAGTTCTACTACTGACAGTAGGATCTGACCCTATGCAGAGAAAAGGAAAGAGATTGGGGGTCCATTGTCTAACAAAGTCAGTAATTACCACAAGATTATTTTTTTATAGGGAAAACTTAACCTAAGCCCTTAGCAGAGGATAGTTTCGATCTATCGACCTCTGGGTTATGGGCCCAGCACACTTCTGCTGCGCCACTCTGCTTTACAAAAGACAAGTTCTACTACTGACAGTAGGATCTGAGCCTATGCAGAGAAAAGGAAAGAGATTGGGGGTCCATTTTTTGACAAAGTCAGTCATTACCACAATATTATTTTTTTATGGGGAAAACTTAACCTAAGCCCTTAGCAGAGGATAATTTCGATCTATCGACCTCTGGGTTATGGGCCCAGCACGCTTCCGCTAGCCCACTCTGCTGTACAAGGGACAAGTTCTACTACTGACATTAGGATCTGACCCTATGCAGAGAAAAGGAAAAAGATTGGGGGTCCATTGTCTAAGAAAGTCAGTCACTACCACAAGATTATTTTTTTATGGGGAAAACTTAAGCTAAGCCCATAGCAGAGGATAGTTTCCATCTATCGACCTCTGGGTTATGGGCCGAGCACGCTTCCGCTGCGCCACTCTGCTCTACATGGGACAAGTTCTACTACTGACAGTAGGATCTGACCCTATGCAGAGAAAAGGAAAGAGATTGGGGGTCCATTGTTTGACAAAGTCAGTCATTACCACAATATTATTTTTTTATGGGGAAAACTTAACCTAAGCCCTTAGCAGAGGATAGTTTCGATCTATCGACCTCTGGGTTATGGGCCCAGCACGCTTCCGCTGCGCCACTCTGCTCTACAAGAGACGAGATCTACTACTGACAGTAGGATCTGACCCTATGCAGAGAAAAGGAAAGAAATTGGGGGTCCATTGTCTAAGAAAGTCAGTCATTACCAGAAGATTATTTTTTATGGGGAAAACTTAACCTAAGCCCTTAGCAGAGGATAGTTTCAATCTATCGATCTCTGGGTTATGGGCCCAGCACGCTTCCGCTGCGCCACTCTGCTCTACAAAGGACAAGTTCTACTACTGAAAGTAGGATCTGACATTATGCAGAGAAATGGACAGAGATTGGGGGTCCATTGTTTGACAAAGTCAATCATTACCACAAGATTATTTTTTCTGGGGAGAACTTAACCTAAGCCCTTAGCAGAGGATAGTTTCGATCTATCGACCTCTGGGTTATGGGCCCAGCACGCTTCCGCTGCGCCACTCTGCTCTACAACGGACAAGTTCTACTACTGACAGTAGGATCTGAGCCTATGCAGAGAAAAGGAAAGAGATTGGGGGTCCATTGTTTGACAAAATCAGTCATTACCACAATATTATTTTTTCTGGGGAAAACTTAACCTAAGCCCTTAGCAGAGGATAGTTTCGATCTATCGACCTCTGGGTTATGGGCCCAGCACGCTTCCGCTGCGCCACTCTGCTCTACATGGGACAAGATCTACTACTGACAGTAGGATCTGACCCTATGCAGAGAAAAGGAAAGAAATTGGGGGTCCATTGTCTAAGAAAGTCAGTCATTACCACAAGATTATTTTTTATGGGGAAAATTTAACCTAAGACCTTAGCAGAGGATAGTTTCGATCTATCGACCTCTGGGTTATGGGCCCAGCACGCTTCCGCTGCGCCACTCTGCTCTACAAGGGACAAGATCTACTACTGACAGTAGGATCTGACCCTATGCAGAGAAAAGTAAAGAGATTGGGGGTCCATTGTTTGACAAAGTCAGTCATTACCACAAGATAATTTTTTTATGGGGAAAACTTAACCTAAGCCCTTAGCAGAGGATAGTTTCGATCTATCGACCTCTGGGTTATGGGCCCAGCACGCTTCCGCTGCGCCACTCTGCTCTACAAGGGACAAGATCTACTACTGACAGTAGGATCTGACATTATGCAGAGAAAAGGAAAGAGATTGGGGGTCCATTGTTTGACAAAGTCAGTCATTACCACAATATTATTTTTTTATGGGGAAAACTTAACCTAAGCCCTTAGCAGAGGATAGTTTCGATCTATCGACCTCTGGGTTATGGGCCCAGCATGCTTCCGCTGCGCCACTCTGCTCTACATGGGACAAGATCTACTACTGACAGTAGGATCTGACCCTATGCAGAGAAAAGGAAAGAGATTGGGGGTCCATTGTTTGACAAAATCAGTCATTACCACAATATTATTTTTTTATGGGGAAAACTTAACCTAAGCCCTTAGCAGAGGATAGTTTTGATCTATCGACCTCTGGGTTATGGGCCCAGCAGGCTTCCGCTGCGCCACTCTGCTCAACAAGAGACAAGATCTACTACTGACAGTAGGATCTGACCCTATGCAGAGAAAAGGAAAGAGATTGGGGGTCCATTGTCTAAGAAAGTCAGTCATTACCACAAGATTATTTTTTCTGGGGAAAATTTAACCTAAGACCTTAGCAGAGGATAGTTTCGATCTATCGACCTCTGGGTTATGGGCCCAGCACGCTTCCGCTGCGCCACTCTGCTCTACATGGGACAAGATCTACTACTGACAGTAGGATCTGACCCTATGCAGAGAAAAGGAAAGAAATTGGGGGTCCATTGTCTAAGAAAGTCAGTCATTACCACAAGATTATTTTTTTATGGGGAAAATTTAACCTAAGACCTTAGCAGAGGATAGTTTCGATCTATCGACCTCTGGGTTATGGGCCCAGCACGCTTCCACTGCGCCACTCTGCTCTACAAGGGACAAGTTCTACTACTGACAGTAGGATCTGACCCTATGCAGAGAAAAGGAAAGAAATTGGGGGTCCATTGTCTAAGAAAGTCAGTCATTACCACAAGATTATTTTTTATGGGGAAAATTTAACCTAAGACCTTAGCAGAGGATAGTTTCGATCTATCGACCTCTGGGTTATGGGCCCAGCACGCTTCCGCTGCGCCACTCTGCTCTACAAGGGACAAGATCTACTACTGACAGTAGGATCTGACCCTATGCAGAGAAAAGTAAAGAGATTGGGGGTCCATTGTTTGACAAAGTCAGTCATTACCACAAGATAATTTTTTTATGGGGAAAACTTAACCTAAGCCCTTAGCAGAGGATAGTTTCGATCTATCGACCTCTGGGTTATGGGCCCAGCACGCTTCCGCTGCACCACTCTGCTCTACAAGGGACAAGATCTACTACTGACAGTAGGATCTGACCCTATGCAGAGAAAAGGAAAGAGATTGGGGGTCCATTGTTTGACAAAGTCAGTCATTACCACAATATTATTTTTTTATGGGGAAAACTTAACCTTAGCCCTTAGCAGAGGATAGTTTCGATCTATCGACCTCTGGGTTATGGGCCCAGCATGCTTCCGCTGCGCCACTCTGCTCTACATGGGACAAGATCTACTACTGACAGTAGGATCTGACCCTATGCAGAGAAAAGGAAAGAGATTGGGGGTCCATTGTTTGACAAAATCAGTCATTACCACAATATTATTTTTTTATGGGGAAAACTTAACCTAAGCCCTTAGCAGAGGATAGTTTTGATCTATCGACCTCTGGGTTATGGGCCCAGCAGGCTTCCGCTGCGCCACTCTGCTCAACAAGAGACAAGATCTACTACTGACAGTAGGATCTGACCCTATGCAGAGAAAAGGAAAGAGATTGGGGGTCCATTGTCTAAGAAAGTCAGTCATTACCACAAGATTATTTTTTCTGGGGAAAACTTAACCTAAGCCCTTAGCAGAGGATAGTTTCGATCTATCAACCTCTGGGTTATGGGCCCAGCACGCTTCCGCTGCGCCACTCTGCTCTACATGGGACAAGATCTACTACTGACAGTAGGATCTGACCCTATGCAGAGAAAAGGAAAGAAATTGGGGGTCCATTGTCTAAGAAAGTCAGTCATTACCACAAGATTATTTTTTTATGGGGAAAATTTAACCTAAGACCTTAGCAGAGGATAGTTTCGATCTATCGACCTCTGGGTTATGGGCCCAGCACGCTTCCACTGCGCCACTCTGCTCTACAAGGGACAAGATCTACTACTGACAGTAGGATCTGACCCTATGCAGAGAAAAGGAAAGAGTTTGGGGGTCCATTGTTTGAAAAAGTCAGTCATTACCACAAGATTATTTTTTCTGGGGAAAACTTAAACTAAGCCCTTAGCAGAGGATAGTTTCGATCTATCGACCTCTGGGTTATGGGCCCAGCACGCTTCCGCTGCGCCACTCTGCTCTACAAGGGACAAGTTCTACTACTGACAGTAGGATCTGACCCTATGCAGAGAAAAGGAAAGAGATTGGGGGTCCATTGTTTGACAAAATCAGTCATTACCACAATATTATTTTTTTATGGGGAAAACTTAACCTAAGCCCTTAGCAGAGGATAGTTTCAATCTATCGACCTCTGGGTTATGGGCCCAGCACGCTTCCGCTGCGCCACTCTGCTCTACATGGGACAAGATCTACTACTGACAGTAGGATCTGACCCTATGCAGAGAAAAGGAAAGAAATTGGGGGTCCATTGTCTAAGAAAGTCAGTCATTACCACAAGATTATTTTTTATGGGGAAAATTTAACCTAAGACCTTAGCAGAGGATAGTTTCGATCTATCGACCTCTGGGTTATGGGCCCAGCACTCTTCCGCTGCGCCACTCTGCTCTACATGGGACAAGTTCTACTACTGACAGTAGGATCTGAGCCTATGCAGAGAAAAGGAAAGAGATTGGGGGTCCATTGTTTGACAAAATCAGTCATTACCACAATATTATTTTTTTATGGGGAAAATTTAACCTAAGCCCTTAGCAGAGGATAGTTTTGATCTATCGACCTCTGGGTTATGGGCCCAGCACGCTTCCGCTGCGCCACTCTGCTCTACAATGGACAAGATCTACTACTGACAGTAGGATCTGAGCCTATGCATAGAAAAGGAAAGAGATTGGGGGTCCATTGTTTGACAAAATCAGTCATTACCACAATATTATTTTTTTATGGGGAAAACTTAACCTAAGCCCTTAGCAGAGGATAGTTTCGATCTATCGACCTCTGGGTTATGGGTCCAGCACGCTTCCGCTGCGCCACTCTGCTCTACATGGGACAAAATCTACTACTGACAGTAGGATCTGACCCTATGCAGAGAAAAGGAAAGAGATTGGGGGTCCATTGTTTGACAAAATCAGTCATTACCACAATATTATTTTTTTATGGGGAAAACTTAACCTAAGCCCTTAGCAGAGGATAGTTTTGATCTATTGATCTCTGGGTTATGGGCCCAGCAGGCTTCCGCTGCGCCACTCTGCTCAACAAGAGACAAGATCTACTACTGACAGTAGGATCTGACCCTATGCAGAGAAAAGGAAAGAGATTGGGGGTCCATTGTCTAAGAAAGTCAGTCATTACCACAAGATTATTTTTTCTGGGGAAAACTTAACCTAAGCCCTTAGCAGAGGATAGTTTCAATCTATCGACCTCTGGGTTATGGGCCCAGCACGCTTCCGCTGCGCCACTCTGCTCTACATGGGACAAGATCTACTACTGACAGTAGGATCTGACCCTATGCAGAGAAAAGGAAAGAAATTGGGGGTCCATTGTCTAAGAAAGTCAGTCATTACCACAAGATTATTTTTTATGGGGAAAATTTAACCTAAGACCTTAGCAGAGGATAGTTTCGATCTATCGACCTCTGGGTTATGGGCCCAGCACTCTTCCGCTGCGCCACTCTGCTCTACATGGGACAAGTTCTACTACTGACAGTAGGATCTGAGCCTATGCAGAGAAAAGGAAAGAGATTGGGGGTCCATTGTTTGACAAAATCAGTCATTACCACAATATTATTTTTTTATGGGGAAAATTTAACCTAAGCCCTTAGCAGAGGATAGTTTTGATCTATCGACCTCTGGGTTATGGGCCCAGCACGCTTCCGCTGCGCCACTCTGCTCTACAATGGACAAGATCTACTACTGACAGTAGGATCTGAGCCTATGCATAGAAAAGGAAAGAGATTGGGGGTCCATTGTTTGACAAAATCAGTCATTACCACAATATTATTTTTTTATGGGGAAAACTTAACCTAAGCCCTTAGCAGAGGATAGTTTCGATCTATCGACCTCTGGGTTATGGGTCCAGCACGCTTCCGCTGCGCCACTCTGCTCTACATGGGACAAAATCTACTACTGACAGTAGGATCTGACCCTATGCAGAGAAAAGGAAAGAGATTGGGGGTCCATTGTTTGACAAAATCAGTCATTACCACAATATTATTTTTTTATGGGGAAAACTTAACCTAAGCCCTTAGCAGAGGATAGTTTTGATCTATTGATCTCTGGGTTATGGGCCCAGCAGGCTTCCGCTGCGCCACTCTGCTCAACAAGAGACAAGATCTACTACTGACAGTAGGATCTGACCCTATGCAGAGAAAAGGAAAGAGATTGGGGGTCCATTGTCTAAGAAAGTCAGTCATTACCACAAGATTATTTTTTCTGGGGAAAACTTAACCTAAGCCCTTAGCAGAGGATAGTTTCGATCTATCAACCTCTGGGTTATGGGCCCAGCACGCTTCCGCTGCGCCACTCTGCTCTACATGGGACAAGATCTACTACTGACAGTAGGATCTGACCATATGCAGAGAAAAGGAAAGAAATTGGGGGTCCATTGTCTAAGAAAGTCAGTTATTACCACAAGATTATTTTTTTATAGGGAAAATTTAACCTAAGACCTTAGCAGAGGATAGTTTCGATCTATCACCCTCTGGGTTATGGGCCCAGCACGCTTCCGCTGCGCCACTCTGCTCTACATGGGACAAGATCTACTACTGACAGTAGGATCTGACCCTATGCAGAGAAAAGGAAAGAGTTTGGGGGTCTATTGTCTATCAAAGTCAGTCATTACCACAAGATTATTTTTTTAAGGGGAAAACTTAACTTAAGCCCTTAGCAGAGGATAGTTTCGATCTATCGACCTCTGGGTTATGGGCCCAGCACGCTTCCGCTGCGCCAGTCTGCTCTACAAGGGACAAGTTCTACTACTGACAGTAGGATCTGACATTATGCAGAGAAAAGGAAAGAGATTGGGGGTCCATTGTTTGACAAAGTCAATCATTACCACAAGATTTTTTTTTATGGGGAAAACTTAACCTAAGCCCTTAGCAGAGGACAGTTTCGATCTATCGACCTCTGGGTTAAGGGCCCAGCACGCTTCCGCTGCGCCACTCTGCTCAACAAGACACAAGATCTACTACTGACAGTAGGATCTGACCCTATGCATAGAAAAGTAAAGAGATTGGGGGTCCATTGTTTGACAAAGTCAGTCATTACCACAAGATAATTTTTTTATGGGGAAAACTTAACCTAAGCCCTTAGCAGAGGATAGTTCCGATCTATCGACCTCTGGGTTATGGGCCCAGCACGCTTCCGCTGCGCCACTCTGCTCTACATGGGACAAGATCTACTACTGACAGTAGGATCTGACCCTATGCAGAGAAAAGGAAAGAAATTGGGGGTCCATTGTCTAAGAAAGTCAGTCATTACCACAAGATTATTTTTTATGGGGAAAATTTAACCTAAGACCTTAGCAGAGGATAGTTTCGATCTATCGACCTCTGGGTTATGGGCCCAGCACGCTTCCGCTGCGCCACTCTGCTCTACATGGGACAAGTTCTACTACTGACAGTAGGATCTGACCCTATGCAGAGAAAAGGAAAGAGATTGGGGGTCCATTGTTTGACAAAGTCAGTCATTACCACAATATTATTTTTTTATGGGGAAAACTTAACCTAAGCCCTTAGCAGAGGATAGTTTCGATCTATCGACCTCTGGGTTATGGGCCCAGCACGCTTCCGCTGCGCCACTCTGCTCTACAAGAGACGAGATCTACTACTGACAGTAGGATCTGACCCTATGCAGAGAAAAGGAAAGAAATTGGGGGTCCATTGTCTAAGAAAGTCAGTCATTACCAGAAGATTATTTTTTATGGGGAAAACTTAACCTAAGCCCTTAGCATAGGATAGTTTCAATCTATCGATCTCTGGGTTATGGGCCCAGCACGCTTCCGCTGCGCCACTCTGCTCTACAAAGGACAAGTTCTACTACTGAAAGTAGGATCTGACATTATGCAGAGAAAAGGACAGAGATTGGGGGTCCATTGTTTGACAAAGTCAATCATTACCACAAGATTATTTTTTCTGGGGAGAACTTAACCTAAGCCCTTAGCAGAGGATAGTTTCGATCTATCGACCTCTGGGTTATGGGCCCAGCACAGTTCTGCTGCGCCACTCTGCTTTACAAAAGACAAGTTCTACTACTGACAGTAGGATCTGAGCCTATGCAGAGAAAAGGAAAGAGATTGGGGGTCCATTGTTTGACAAAATCAGTCATTACCACAATATTATTTTTTCTGGGGAAAACTTAACCTAAGCCCTTAGCAGAGGATAGTTTCGATCTATCGACCTCTGGGTTATGGGCCCAGCACGCTTCCGCTGCGCCACTCTGCTCTACATGGGACAAGATCTACTACTGACAGTAGGATCTGACCCTATGCAGAGAAAAGGAAAGAAATTGGGGGTCCATTGTCTAAGAAAGTCAGTCATTACCACAAGATTATTTTTTATGGGGAAAATTTAACCTAAGACCTTAGCAGAGGATAGTTTCGATCTATCGACCTCTGTGTTATGGGCCCAGCACGCTTCTGCTGCGCCACTCTGCTCTACAAGGGACAAGATCTACTACTGACAGTAGGATCTGACCCTATGCAGAGAAAAGGAAAGAAATTGGGGGTCCATTGTCTAAGAAAGTCAGTCATTACCAGAAGATTATTTTTTATGGGGAAAACTTAACCTAAGCCCTTAGCATAGGATAGTTTCAATCTATCGATCTCTGGGTTATGGGCCCAGCACGCTTCCGCTGCGCCACTCTGCTCTACAAAGGACAAGTTCTACTACTGAAAGTAGGATCTGACATTATGCAGAGAAAAGGACAGAGATTGGGGGTCCATTGTTTGACAAAGTCAATCATTACCACAAGATTATTTTTTCTGGGGAGAACTTAACCTAAGCCCTTAGCAGAGGATAGTTTCGATCTATCGACCTCTGGGTTATGGGCCCAGCACACTTCTGCTGCGCCACTCTGCTTTACAAAAGACAAGTTCTACTACTGACAGTAGGATCTGAGCCTATGCAGAGAAAAGGAAAGAGATTGGGGGTCCATTGTTTGACAAAATCAGTCATTACCACAATATTATTTTTTCTGGGGAAAACTTAACCTAAGCCCTTAGCAGAGGATAGTTTCGATCTATCGACCTCTGGGTTATGGGCCCAGCACGCTTCCGCTGCGCCACTCTGCTCTACATGGGACAAGATCTACTACTGACAGTAGGATCTGACCCTATGCAGAGAAAAGGAAAGAAATTGGGGGTCCATTGTCTAAGAAAGTCAGTCATTACCACAAGATTATTTTTTATGGGGAAAATTTAACCTAAGACCTTAGCAGAGGATAGTTTCGATCTATCGACCTCTGTGTTATGGGCCCAGCACGCTTCTGCTGCTCCACTCTGCTCTACAAGGGACAAGATCTACTACTGACAGTAGGATCTGACCCTATGCAGAGAAAAGTAAAGAGATTGGGGGTCCATTGTTTGACAAAGTCAGTCATTACCACAAGATAATTTTTTTATGGGGAAAACTTAACCTAAGCCCTTAGCAGAGGATAGTTTCGATCTATCGACCTCTGGGTTATGGGCCCAGCACACTTCTGCTGCGCCACTCTGCTTTACAAAAGACAAGTTCTACTACTGACAGTAGGATCTGAGCCTATGCAGAGAAAAGGAAAGAGATTGGGGGTCCATTGTTTGACAAAATCAGTTATTACCACAATATTATTTTTTCTGGGGAAAACTTAACCTAAGCCCTTAGCAGAGGATAGTTTCGATCTATCGACCTCTGGGTTATGGGCCCAGCACGCTTCCGCTGCGCCACTCTGCTCTACATGGGACAAGATCTACTACTGACAGTAGGATCTGACCCTATGCAGAGAAAAGGAAAGAAATTGGGGGTCCATTGTCTAAGAAAGTCAGTCATTACCACAAGATTATTTTTTATGGGGAAAATTTAACCTAAGACCTTAGCAGAGGATAGTTTCGATCTATCGACCTCTGTGTTATGGGCCCAGCACGCTTCTGCTGCGCCACTCTGCTCTACAAGGGACAAGATCTACTACTGACAGTAGGATCTGACCCTATGCAGAGAAAAGTAAAGAGATTGGGGGTCCATTGTTTGACAAAGTCAGTCATTACCACAAGATAATTTTTTTATGGGGAAAACTTAACCTAAGCCCTTAGCAGAGGATAGTTTCGATCTATCGACCTCTGGGTTATGGGCCCAGCACGCTTCCGCTGCGCCACTCTGCTCTACAAGGGACAAGATCTACTACTGACAGTAGGATCTGACCCTATGCAGAGAAAAGGAAAGAGATTGGGGGTCCATTGTTTGACAAAGTCAGTCATTACCACAATATTATTTTTTTATGGGGAAAACTTAACCTAAGCCCTTAGCAGAGGATAGTTTCGATCTATCGACCTCTGGGTTATGGGCCCAGCATGCTTCCGCTGCGCCACTCTGCTCTACATGGGACAAGATCTACTACTGACAGTAGGATCTGACCCTATGCAGAGAAAAGGAAAGAGATTGGGGGTCCATTGTTTGACAAAATCAGTCATTACCACAATATTATTTTTTTATGGGGAAAACTTAACCTAAGCCCTTAGCAGAGGATAGCTTTGATCTATCGACCTCTGGGTTATGGGCCCAGCAGGCTTCCGCTGCGCCACTCTGCTCAACAAGAGACAAGATCTACTACTGACAGTAGGATCTGACCCTATGCAGAGAAAAGGAAAGAGATTGGGGGTCCATTGTCTAAGAAAGTCAGTCATTACCACAAGATTATTTTTTCTGGGGAAAACTTAACCTAAGCCCTTAGCAGAGGATAGTTTCGATCTATCAACCTCTGGGTTATGGGCCCAGCACGCTTCCGCTGCACCACTCTGCTCTACATGGGACAAGATCTACTACTGACAGTAGGATCTGACCCTATGCAGAGAAAAGGAAAGAAATTGGGGGTCCATTGTCTAAGAAAGTCAGTCATTACCAGAAGATTATTTTTTATGGGGAAAACTTAACCTAAGCCCTTAGCAGAGGATAGTTTCAATCTATCGATCTCTGGGTTATGGGCCCAGCACGCTTCCGCTGCGCCACTCTGCTCTACAAAGGACAAGTTCTACTACTGAAAGTAGGATCTGACATTATGCAGAGAAAAGGACAGAGATTGGGGGTCCATTGTTTGACAAAGTCAATCATTACCACAAGATTATTTTTTCTGGGGAGAACTTAACCTAAGCCCTTAGCAGAGGATAGTTTCGATCTATCGACCTCTGGGTTATGGGCCCAGCACAGTTCTGCTGCGCCACTCTGCTTTACAAAAGACAAGTTCTACTACTGACAGTAGGATCTGAGCCTATGCAGAGAAAAGGAAAGAGATTGGGGGTCCATTGTTTGACAAAATCAGTCATTACCACAATATTATTTTTTCTGGGGAAAACTTAACCAAAGCCCTTAGCAGAGGATAGTTTCGATCTATCGACCTCTGGGTTATGGGCCCAGCACGCTTCCGCTGCGCCACTCTGCTCTACATGGGACAAGATCTACTACTGACAGTAGGATCTGACCCTATGCAGAGAAAAGGAAAGAAATTGGGGGTCCATTGTCTAAGAAAGTCAGTCATTACCACAAGATTATTTTTTATGGGGAAAATTTAACCTAAGACCTTAGCAGAGGATAGTTTCGATCTATCGACCTCTGGGTTATGGGCCCAGCACGCTTCCGCTGCGCCACTCTGCTCTACAAGGGACAAGATCTACTACTGACAGTAGGATCTGACCCTATGCAGAGAAAAGTAAAGAGATTGGGGGTCCATTGTTTGACAAAGTCAGTCATTACCACAAGATAATTTTTTTATGGGGAAAACTTAACCTAAGCCCTTAGCAGAGGATAGTTTCGATCTATCGACCTCTGGGTTATGGGCCCAGCACGCTTCCGCTGCGCCACTCTGCTCTACAAGGGACAAGATCTACTACTGACAGTAGGATCTGACCCTATGCAGAGAAAAGGAAAGAGATTGGGGGTCCATTGTTTGACAAAGTCAGTCATTACCACAATATTATTTTTTTATGGGGAAAACTTAACCTAAGCCCTTAGCAGAGGATAGTTTCGATCTATCGACCTCTGGGTTATGGGCCCAGCATGCTTCCGCTGCGCCACTCTGCTCTACATGGGACAAGATCTACTACTGACAGTAGGATCTGACCCTATGCAGAGAAAAGGAAAGAGATTGGGGGTCCATTGTTTGACAAAATCAGTCATTACCACAATATTATTTTTTTATGGGGAAAACTTAACCTAAGCCCTTAGCAGAGGATAGTTTTGATCTATCGACCTCTGGGTTATGGGCCCAGCAGGCTTCCGCTGCGCCACTCTGCTCAACAAGAGACAAGATCTACTACTGACAGTAGGATCTGACCCTATGCAGAGAAAAGGAAAGAGATTGGGGGTCCATTGTCTAAGAAAGTCAGTCATTACCACAAGATTATTTTTTCTGGGGAAAACTTAACCTAAGCCCTTAGCAGAGGATAGTTTCGATCTATCAACCTCTGGGTTATGGGCCCAGCACGCTTCCGCTGCGCCACTCTGCTCTACATGGGACAAGATATACTACTGACAGTAGGATCTGACCCTATGCAGAGAAAAGGAAAGAAATTGGGGGTCCATTGTCTAAGAAAGTCAGTCATTACCACAAGATTATTTTTTTATGGGGAAAATTTAACCTAAGACCTTAGCAGAGGATAGTTTCGATCTATCGACCTCTGGGTTATGGGCCCAGCACGCTTCCACTGCGCCACTCTGCTCTACATGGGACAAGATCTACTACTGACAGTAGGATCTGACCCTATGCAGAGAAAAGGAAAGAAATTGGGGGTCCATTGTCTAAGAAAGTCAGTCATTACCACAAGATTATTTTTTCTGGGGAAAACTTAACCTAAGCCCTTAGCAGAGGATAGTTTCGATCTATCGACCTCTGGGTTATGGGCCCAGCACGCTTCCGCTGTGCCACTCTGCTCTACATGGGACAAGATCTACTACTGACAGTAGGATCTGACCCTATGCAGAGAAAAGGAAAGAGATTGGGGGTCCATTGTTTGACAAAATCAGTCATTACCACAATATTATTTTTTTATGGGGAAAACTTAACCTAAGCCCTTAGCAGAGGATAGTTTCAATCTATCGACCTCTGGGTTATGGGCCCAGCACGCTTCCGCTGCGCCACTCTGCTCTACATGGGACAAGATCTACTACTGACAGTAGGATCTGACCCTATGCAGAGAAAAGGAAAGAAATTGGGGGTCCATTGTCTAAGAAAGTCAGTTATTACCACAAGATTATATTTTATGGGGAAAATTTAACCTAAGACCTTAGCAGAGGATAGTTTTGATCTATCAACCTCTGGGTTACGGGCCCAGCACGCTTCCGCTGCGCCACTCTGCTCTACATGGGACAATATCTACTACTGACATTAGGATCTGACCCTATGCAGAGAAAAGGAAAGAAATTGGGGGTCCATTGTCTAAGAAAGTCAGTCATTACCAAAGATTATTTTTTTTATGGGGAAAACTTAACCTAAGCCCTTAGCAGAGGATAGTTTCGATCTATCGAACTCTGGGTTATGGGCCCAGCACGCTTCCGCTGCGCCACTCTGCTCTACAAGGGACAAGATCTACTACTGACAGTAGGATCTGACCCTATGCAGAGAAAAGGAAAGAGATTGGGGGTCCATTGTTTGACAAAATCAGTCATTACCACAATATTATTTTTTTATGGGGAAAATTTAATCTAAGACCTTAGCAGAGGATAGTTTCGATCTATCGACCTCTGGGTTATGGGCCCAGCACGCTTCCGCTGCGCCACTCTGCTCTACAATGGACAAGTTCTACTACTGACAGTAGGATCTGAGCCTATGCATAGAAAAGGAAAGAGATTGGGGGTCCATTGTTTGACAAAATCAGTCATTACCACAATATTATTTTTTTATGGGGAAAACTTAACCTAAGCCCTTAGCAGAGGATAGTTTCGATCTATCGACCTCTGGGTTATGGGCCCAGCACGCTTCCGCTGCGCCACTCTGCTCTACATGGGACAAGATCTACTATTGACAGTAGGATCTGACCCTATGCAGAGAAAAGGAAAGAGATTGGGGGTCCATTGTTTGACAAAATCAGTCATTACCACAATATTATTTTTTTATGGGGAAAACTTAACCTAAGCCCTTAGCAGAGGATAGTTTTGATCTATCGACCTCTGGGTTATGGGCCCAGCAGGCTTCCGCTGCGCCACTCTGCTCAACAAGAGACAAGATCTACTACTGACAGTAGGATCTGACCCTATGCAGAGAAAAGGAAAGAGATTGGGGGTCCATTGTCTAAGAAAGTCAGTCATTACCACAAGATTATTTTTTCTGGGGAAAACTTAACCTAAGCCCTTAGCAGAGGATAGTTTCGATCTATCAACCTCTGGGTTATGGGCCCAGCACGCTTCCGCTGCGCCACTCTGCTCTACATGGGACAAGATCTACTACTGACAGTAGGATCTGACCCTATGCAGAGAAAAGGAAAGAAATTGGGGGTCCATTGTCTAAGAAAGTCAGTCATTACCACAAGATTATTTTTTTATGGGGAAAATTTAACCTAAGACCTTAGCAGAGGATAGTTTCGATCTATCGACCTCTGGGTTATGGGCCCAGCACGCTTCCGCTGTGCCACTCTGCTCTACATGGGACAAGATCTACTACTGACAGTAGGATCTGACCCTATGCAGAGAAAAGGAAAGAGTTTGGGGGTCTATTGTCTATCAAAGTCAGTCATTACCACAAGATTATTTTTTTAAGGGGAAAACTTAACTTAAGCCCTTAGCAGAGGATAGTTTCGATCTATCGACCTCTGGGTTATGGGCCCAGCACGCTTCCGCTGCGCCAGTCTGCTCTACAAGGGACAACTTCTACTACTGACAGTAGGATCTGACATTATGCAGAGAAAAGGAAAGAGATTGGGGGTCCATTGTTTGACAAAGTCAATCATTACCACAAGATTTTTTTTTATGGGGAAAACTTAACCTAAGCCCTTAGCAGAGGACAGTTTCGATCTATCGACCTCTGGGTTATGGGCCCAGCACGCTTCCGCTGCGCCACTCTGCTCAACAAGACACAAGATCTACTACTGACAGTAGGATCTGACCCTATGCAGAGAAAAGTAAAGAGATTGGGGGTCCATTGTTTGACAAAGTCAGTCATTACCACAAGATAATTTTTTTATGGGGAAAACTTAACCTAAGCCCTTAGCAGAGGATAGTTTCGATCTATTGACCTCTGGGTTATGGGCCCAGCACGCTTCCGCTGCGCCACTCTGCTCTACAAGGGACAAGATCTACTACTGACAGTATGATCTGACCCTATGCAGAGAAAAGGAAAGAGATTGGGGGTCCATTGTTTGACAAAGTCAGTCATTACCACAATATTATTTTTTTATGGGGAAAACTTAACCTAAGCCCTTAGCAGAGGATAGTTTCGATCTATCGACCTCTGGGTTATGGGCCCAGCACGCTTCCGCTGCGCCACTCTGCTCTACATGGGACAAGATCTACTACTGACAGTAGGATCTGACCCTATGCAGAGAAAAGGAAAGAAATTGGGGGTCCATTGTTTGACAAAATCAGTCATTACCACAATATTATTTTTTTATGGGGAAAACTTAACCTAAGCCCTTAGCAGAGGATAGTTTTGATCTATCGACCTCTGGGTTATGGGCCCAGCAGGCTTCCGCTGCGCCACTCTGCTCAACAAGAGACAAGATCTACTACTGACAGTAGGATCTGACCCTATGCAGAGAAAAGGAAAGAGATTGGGGGTCCATTGTCTAAGAAAGTCAGTCATTACCACAAGATTATTTTTTCTGGGGAAAACTTAACCTAAGCCCTTAGCAGAGGATAGTTTCGATCTATCAACCTCTGGGTTATGGGCCCAGCACGCTTCCGCTGCGCCACTCTGCTCTACATGGGACAAGATCTACTACTGACAGTAGGATCTGACCCTATGCAGAGAAAAGGAAAGAAATTGGGGGTCCATTGTCTAAGAAAGTCAGTCATTACCACAAGATTATTTTTTTATGGGGAAAACTTACCCTAAGACCTTAGCAGAGGATAGTTTCGATATATCGACCTCTGGGTTATGGGCCCAGCACGCTTCCACTGCGCCACTCTGCTCTACAAGGGACAAGTTCTACTACTGACAGTAGGATCTGACCCAATGCAGAGAAAAGGAAAGAGTTTGGGGGTCCATTGTTTGAAAAAGTCAGTCATTACCACAAGATTATTTTTTCTGGGGAAAACTTAACCTAAGCCCTTAGCAGAGGATAGTTTCGATCTATCGACCTCTGGGTTATGGGCCCAGCACGCTTCCGCTGCGCCACTCTGCTCTACAAGGGACAAGTTCTACTACTGACAGTAGGATCTGACCCTATGCAGAGAAAAGGAAAGAGATTGGGGGTCCATTGTTTGACAAAATCAGTCATTACCACAATATTATTTTTTCATGGGGAAAACTTAACCTAAGCCCTTAGCAGAGGATAGTTTCAATCTATCGACCTCTGGGTTATGGGCCCAGCACGCTTCCGCTGCGCCACTCTGCTCTACATGGGACAAGATCTACTACTGACAGTAGGATCTGACCCTATGCAGAGAAAAGGAAAGAAATTGGGGGTCCATTGTTTGACAAAATCAGTCATTACCACAAGATTATTTTTTTATGGGGAAAATTTAACCTTAGCAGAGGATAGTTTCGATCTATCGACCTCTGGGTTAAGGGCCCAGCACGCTTCCGCTGCGCCACTCTGCTCTACAAGGGACAAGATCTACTACTGACAGTATGATCTGACCCTATGCAGAGAAAAGGAAAGAGATTGGGGGTCCATTGTCTAAGAAAGTCAGTCATTACCACAAGATTATGTTTTTATGGGGAAAATTTAACCTAAGACCTTAGCAGAGGATAGTTTCCATCTATCGACCTCTGGGTTATGGGCCCAGCACGCTTCCGCTGCGCCACTCTGCTCTACATGGGACAAGATCTACTACTGACAGTAGGATCTGACCCTATGCAGAGAAAAGGAAAGAGATTGGGGGTCCATTGTTTGACACAGTCAGTCATTACCACAAGATTATTTTTTTTATGGGGAAAACTTAACCTAAGCCCTTAGCAAAGGATAGTTTCGATCTATCGACCTCTGGGTTATGGGCCCAGCACGCTTCCGCTGTGCCACTCTGCTCTATAAGGGACAAGTTCTACTACTGACAGTAGGATCTGACCCTATGCAGAGAAAAGGAAAGAGTTTGGGGGTCCATTGTTTGACAAAATCAGTCATTACCACAATATTATTTTTTTATGGGGAAAACTTAACCTAAGCCCTTAGCAGAGGATAGTTTCGATCTATCGACCTCTGGGTTATGGGCCCAGCACGCTTCCGCTGCGCCACTCTGCTCTACATGGGACAAGATCTACTACTGACAGTAGGATCTGACCCTATGCAGAGAAAAGGAAAGAAATTGGGGGTCCATTGTCTAAGAAAGTCAGTCTTTACCACAAGATTATTTTTTTAAGGGGAAAACTTAACCTAAGCCCTGAGCAGAGGATAGTTTCGATCTATCGACCTCTGGGTTATGGGCCCAGCACGCTTCCGCTGCGCCACTCTGCTCTACATGGGACAAGTTCTACTACTGACAGTAGGATCTGACATTATGCAGAGAAAAGGACAGAGATAGGGGGTCCATTGTTTGACAAAGTCAATCATTACCACAAGATAATTTTTTTTATGGGGAAAACTTAACCTAAGCCCTTAGCAGAGGATAGTTTCGATCTATCGACCTCTGGGTTATGGGCCCAGCACGCTTCCGCTGCGCCACTCTGCTCTTCAACGGACAAGTTCTACTACTGACAGTAGGATCTGAGCCTATGCAGAGAAAAGGAAAGATATTGGGGGTCCATTGTCTAAGAAAGTCAGTCATTACCACAAGATTATTTTTTTATGGGGAAAATTTAACCTTAGCAGAGGATAGTTTCGATCTATCGACCTCTGGGTTATGGGCCCAGCACGCTTCCGCTGCGCAACTCTGCTCTACAAGGGACAAGATCTACTACTGACAGTATGATCTGACCCTATGCAGAGAAAAGGAAAGAGATTGGGGGTCCATTGTCTAAGAAAGTCAGTCATTACCACAAGATTATGTTTTTATGGGGAAAATTTAACCTAAGACCTTAGCAGAGGATAGTTTCGATCTATCGACCTCTGGGTTATGGGCCCAGCACGCTTCCGCTGCGCCACTCTGCTCTACATGGGACAAGATCTACTACTGACAGTAGGATCTGACTGTATGCAGAGAAAAGGAAAGAGATTGGGGGTCCATTGTTTGACAAAGTCAGTCATTACCACAAGATTATTTTTTTATGGGGAAAACTTAACTTAAGCCCTTAGCAGAGGATAGTTTCGATCTATCGACCTCTGGGTTATGGGCCCAGCACGCTTCCGCTGCGCCACTCTGCTCTACATGGGACAAGATCTACTACTGACAGTAGGATCTGACCCTATGCAGAGAAAAGGAAAGAAATTGGGGGTCCATTGTCTAAGAAAGTCAGTCATTACCAAAGATTATTTTTTTTATGGGGAAAACTTAACCTAAGCCCTTAGCAGAGGATAGTTTCGATCTATCGACCTCTGGGTTATGGGCCCAGCACGCTTCCGCTGCGCCACTCTGCTCTACAAGGGACAAGATCTACTACTGACAGTAGGATCTGACCCTATGCAGAGAAAAGGAAAGAGATTGGGGGTCCATTGTTTGACAAAATCAGTCATTACCACAATATTATTTTTTTATGGGGAAAATTTAACCTAAGACCTTAGCAGAGGATAGTTTCGATCTATCGACCTCTGGGTTATGGGCCTAGCACGCTTCCGCTGCGCCACTCTGCTCTACAATGGACAAGTTCTACTACTGACAGTAGGATCTGAGCCTATGCATAGAAAAGGAAAGAGATTGGGGGTCCATTGTTTGACAAAATCAGTCATTACCACAATATTATTTTTTTATGGGGAAAACTTAACCTAAGCCCTTAGCAGAGGATAGTTTCGATCTATCAACCTCTGGGTTATGGGCCCAGCACGCTTCCGCTGCGCCACTCTGCTCTACAAGGGACAAGATCTACTACTGACAGTAGGATCTGACCCTATGCAGAGAAAAGGAAAGAGATTGGGGGTCCATTGTTTGACAAAGTCAGTCATTACCACAATATTATTTTTTTATGGGGAAAACTTAACCTAAGCCCTTAGCAGAGGATAGTTTCGATCTATCGACCTCTGGGTTATGGGCCCAGCACGCTTCCGCTGCGCCAGTCTGCTCTACAAGGGACAAGATCTACTACTGACAGTAGGATCTGACATTATGCAGAGAAAAGGAAAGAGATTGGGGGTCCATTGTTTGACAAAGTCAATCATTACCACAAGATTTTTTTTTTATGGGGAAAACTTAACCTAAGCCCTTAGCAGAGGACAGTGTCGATCTATCGACCTCTGGGTTATGGGCCTAGCACGCTTCCGCTGCGCCACTCTGCTCTACATGGGACAAGTTCTACTACTGACAGTAGGATCTGAGCCTATGCAGAGAAAAGGAAAGAGATTGGGGGTCCATTGTTTGACACAGTCAGTCATTACAACAAGATTATTTTTTTTATGGGGAAAACTTAACCTAAGCCCTTAGCAGAGGATAGTTTCGATCTATCGACCTCTGGGTTATGGGCCCAGCACGCTTCCGCTGTGCCACTCTGCTCTATAAGGGACAAGTTCTACTACTGACAGTAGGATCTGACCCTATGCAGAGAAAAGGAGAGAGTTTGGGGGTCCATTGTTTGAAAAAGTCAGTCATTACCACAAAATTATTTTTTTTATGGGGAAAACTTAACCTAAGCCCTTAGCAGAGGATAGTTTCGATCTATCGACCTCTGGGTTATGGGCCCAGCACGCTTCCGCTGCGCCACTCTGCTCTACAATGGACAAGTTCTACTACTGACAGTAGGATCTGAGCCTATGCATAGAAAAGGAAAGAGATTGGGGGTCCATTGTTTGACAAAATCAGTCATTACCACAATATTATTTTTTTATGGGGAAAACTTAACCTAAGCCCTTAGCAGAGGATAGTTTCGATCTATCAACCTCTGGGTTATGGGCCCAGCACGCTTCCGCTGCGCCACTCTGCTGTACATGGGACAAGATCTACTACTGACAGTAGGATCTGACCCTATGCAGAGAAAAGGAAAGAGTTTGGGGGTCTATTGTCTATCAAAGTCAGTCATTACCACAAGATTATTTTTTTAAGGGGAAAACTTAACTTAAGCCCTTAGCAGAGGATAGTTTCGATCTATCGACCTCTGGGTTATGGGCCCAGCACGCTTCCGCTGCGCCAGTCTGCTCTACAAGGGACAAGTTCTACTACTGACAGTAGGATCTGACATTATGCAGAGAAAAGGAAAGAGATTGGGGGTCCATTGTTTGACAAAGTCAATCATTACCACAAGATTTTTTTTTATGGGGAAAACTTAACCTAAGCCCTTAGCAGAGGACAGTTTCGATCTATCGACCTCTGGGTTATGGGCCCAGCACGCTTCCGCTGCGCCACTCTGCTCAACAAGACACAAGATCTACTACTGACAGTAGGATCTGACCCTATGCAGAGAAAAGTAAAGAGATTGGGGGTCCATTGTTTGACAAAGTCAGTCATTACCACAAGATAATTTTTTTATGGGGAAAACTTAACCTAAGCCCTTAGCAGAGGATAGTTTCGATCTATCGACCTCTGGGTTATGGGCCCAGCACGCTTCCGCTGCGCCACTCTGCTCTACAAGGGACAAGATCTACTACTGACAGTAGGATCTGACCCTATGCAGAGAAAAGGAAAGAGATTGGGGGTCCATTGTTTGACAAAGTCAGTCATTACCACAATATTATTTTTTTATGGGGAAAACTTAACCTAAGCCCTTAGCAGAGGATAGTTTCGATCTATCGACCTCTGGGTTATGGGCCCAGCACGCTTCCGCTGCGCCAGTCTGCTCTACAAGGGACAAGTTCTACTACTGACAGTAGGATCTGACATTATGCAGAGAAAAGGAAAGAGATTGGGGGTCCATTGTTTGACAAAGTCAATCATTACCACAAGATTTTTTTTTTATGGGGAAAACTTAACCTAAGCCCTTAGCAGAGGACAGTTTCGATCTATCGACCTCTGGGTTATGGGCCCAGCACGCTTCCGCTGCGCCACTCTGCTCTACATGGGACAAGTTCTACTACTGACAGTAGGATCTGAGCCTATGCAGAGAAAAGGAAAGAGATTGGGGGTCCATTGTTTGACACAGTCAGTCATTACAACAAGATTATTTTTTTTATGGGGAAAACTTAACCTAAGCCCTTAGCAGAGGATAGTTTCGATCTATCGACCTCTGGGTTATGGGCCCAGCACGCTTCCGCTGTGCCACTCTGCTCTATAAGGGACAAGTTCTACTACTGACAGTAGGATCTGACCCAATGCAGAGAAAAGGAAAGAGTTTGGGGGTCCATTGTTTGAAAAAGTCAGTCATTACCACAAAATTATTTTTTTTATGGGGAAAACTTACCCTAAGCCCTTAGCAGAGGATAGTTTCGATCTATCGACCTCTGGGTTATGGGCCCAGCACGCTTCCGCTGCGCCACTCTGCTCTACAAGGGACAAGATCTACTACTGACAGTAGGATCTGACCCTATGCAGAGAAAAGTAAAGAGATTGGGGGTCCATTGTTTGACAAAGTCAGTCATTACTACAAGATAATTTTTTTATGGGGAAAACTTAACCTAAGCCCTTAGCAGAGGATAGTTTCGATCTATCGACCTCTGGGTTATGGGCCCAGCACGCTTCCGCTGCGCCACTCTGCTCTACAAGGGACAAGATCTACTACTGACAGTAGGATCTGACCCTATGCAGAGAAAAGGAAAGAGATTGGGGGTCCATTGTTTGACAAAGTCAGTCATTACCACAATATTATTTTTTTATGGGGAAAACTTAACCTAAGCCCTTAGCAGAGGATAGTTTCGATCTATCGACCTCTGGGTTATGGGCCCAGCACGCTTCCGCTGCGCCACTCTACTCAACAAGAGACAAGATCTACTACTGACAGTAGGATCTGACCCTATGCAGAGAAAAGGAAAGAGATTGGGGGTCCATTGTCTAAGAAAGTCAGTCATTACCACAAGATTATTTTTTCTGGGGAAAACTTAACCTAAGCCCTTAGCAGAGGATAGTTTCGATCTATCGACCTCTGGGTTATGGGCCCAGCACGCTTCCGCTGGGCCACTCTGCGCTACATGGGACAAGATCTACTACTGACAGTAGGATCTGACCCTATGCAGAGAAAAGGAAAGAAATTGGGGGTCCATTGTCTAAGAAAGTCAGTCATTACCACAAGATTATTTTTTTATGGGGAAAATTTAACCTAAGACCTTAGCAGAGGATAGTTTCGATCTATCGACCTCTGGGTTAAAGGCCCAGCACGCTTCCACTGCGCCACTCTGCTCTACAAGGGACAAGATCTACTACTGACAGTAGGATCTGACCCTATGCAGAGAAAAGGAAAGAGATTGGGGGTCCATTGTTTGACAAAATCAGTCATTACCACAATATTATTTTTTTATGGGGAAAACTTAACCTAAGCCCTTAGCAGAGGATAGTTTCAATCTATCGACCTCTGGGTTATGGGCCCAGCACGCTTCCGCTGCGCCACTCTGCTCTACATGGGACAAGATCTACTACTGACAGTAGGATCTGACCCTATGCAGAGAAAAGGAAAGAAATTGGGGGTCCATTGTTTGACAAAATCAGTCATTACCACAAGATTATTTTTTTATGGGGAAAATTTAACCTTAGCAGAGGATAGTTTCGATCTATCGACCTCTGGGTTATGGGCCCAGCACGCTTCCGCTGCGCAACTCTGCTCTACAAGGGACAAGATCTACTACTGACAGTATGATCTGACCCTATGCAGAGAAAAGGAAAGAGATTGGGGGTCCATTGTCTAAGAAAGTCAGTCATTACCACAAGATTATGTTTTTATGGGGAAAATTTAACCTAAGACCTTAGCAGAGGATAGTTTCGATCTATCGACCTCTGGGTTATGGGCCCAGCACGCTTCCGCTGCGCCACTCTGCTCTACATGGGACAAGATCTACTACTGACAGTAGGATCTGACCCTATGCAGAGAAAAGGAAAGAGATTGGGGGTCCATTGTTTGACACAGTCAGTCATTACCACAAGATTATTTTTTTTATGGGGAAAACTTAACCTAAGCCCTTAGCAGAGGATAGTTTCGATCTATCGACCTCTGGGTTATGGGCCCAGCACGCTTCCGCTGTGCCACTCTGCTCTATAAGGGACAAGTTATACTACTGACAGTAGGATCTGACCCTATGCAGAGAAAAGGAAAAAGTTTGGGGGTCCATTGTTTGACAAAATCAGTCATTACCACAATATTATTTTTTTATGGGGAAAACTTAACCTAAGCCCTTAGCAGAGGATAGTTTCGATCTATCGACCTCTGGGTTATGGGCCCAGCACGCTTCCGCTGCGCCACTCTGCTCTACATGGGACAAGATCTACTACTGACAGTAGGATCTGACCCTATGCAGAGAAAAGGAAAGAAATTGGGGGTCCATTGTCTAAGAAAGTCAGTCATTACCACAAGATTATTTTTTTAAGGGGAAAACTTAACCTAAGCCCTTAGCAGAGGATAGTTTCGATCTATCGACCTCTGGGTTATGGGCCCAGCACGCTTCCGCTGCGCCACTCTGCTCTACATGGGACAAGTTCTACTACTGACAGTAGGATCTGACATTATGCAGAGAAAAGGACAGAGATAGGGGGTCCATTGTTTGACAAAGTCAATCATTACCACAAGATAATTTTTTTTATGGGGAAAACTTAACCTAAGCCCTTAGCAGAGGATAGTTTCGATCTATCGACCTCTGGGTTATGGGCCCAGCACGCTTCCGCTGCGCCACTCTGCTCTACAACGGACAAGTTCTACTACTGACAGTAGGATCTGAGCCTATGCAGAGAAAAGGAAAGAGATTGGGGGTCCATTGTCTAAGAAAGTCAGTCATTACCACAAGATTATTTTTTTATGGGGAAAATTTAACCTTAGCAGAGGATAGTTTCGATCTATCGACCTCTGGGTTATGGGCCCAGCACGCTTCTGCTGCGCCACTCTGCTCTACATGGGACAAGATCTACTACTGACAGTAGGATCTGACCCTATGCAGAGAAAAGGAAAGAGATTGGGGGTCCATTGTTTGACACAGTCAGTCATTACCACAAGATTATTTTTTTTATGGGGAAAACTTAACCTAAGCGCTTAGCAGAGGATAGTTTCGATCTATCGACCTCTGGGTTATGGGCCCAGCACGCTTCCGCTGTGCCACTCTGCTCTATAAGGGACAAGTTATACTACTGACAGTAGGATCTGACCCTATGCAGAGAAAAGGAAAAAGTTTGGGGGTCCATTGTTTGACAAAATCAGTCATTACCACAATATTATTTTTTTATGGGGAAAACTTAACCTAAGCCCTTAGCAGAGGATAGTTTCGATCTATCGACCTCTGGGTTATGGGCCCAGCACGCTTCCGCTGCGCCACTCTGCTCTACATGGGACAAGATCTACTACTGACAGTAGGATCTGACCCTATGCAGAGAAAAGGAAAGAAATTGGGGGTCCATTGTCTAAGAAAGTCAGTCATTACCACAAGATTATTTTTTTAAGGGGAAAACTTAACCTAAGCCCTTAGCAGAGGATAGTTTCGATCTATCGACCTCTGGGTTATGGGCCCAGCACGCTTCCGCTGCGCCACTCTGCTCTACATGGGACAAGTTCTACTACTGACAGTAGGATCTGACATTATGCAGAGAAAAGGACACAGATAGGGGGTCCATTGTTTGACAAAGTCAATCATTACCACAAGATTATTTTTTTATGGGGAAAATTTAACCTTAGCAGAGGATAGTTTCAATCTATCGACCTCTGGGTTATGGGCCCAGCACGCTTCCGCTGCGCAACTCTGCTCTACAAGGGACAAGATCTACTACTGACAGTATGATCTGACCCTATGCAGAGAAAAGGAAAGAGATTGGGGGTCCATTGTCTAAGAAAGTCAGTCATTACCACAAGATTATGTTTTTATGGGGAAAATTTAACCTAAGACCTTAGCAGAGGATAGTTTCGATCTATCGACCTCTGGGTTATGGGCCCAGCACCCTTCCGCTGCGCCACTCTGCTCTACATGGGACAAGATCTACTACTGACAGTAGGATCTGACCCTATGCAGAGAAAAGGAAAGAGTTTGGGGGTCTATTGTCTATCAAAGTCAGTCATTACCACAAGATTATTTTTTTAAGGGGAAAACTTAACTTAAGCCCTTAGCAGAGGATAGTTTCGATCTATCGACCTCTGGGTTATGGGCCCAGCACGCTTCCGCTGCGCCACTCTGCTCTACAATGGACAAGATCTACTACTGACAGTAGGATCTGAGCCTATGCAGAGAAAAAGAAAGAGATTGGGGGTCCATTGTTTGAAAAAGTCAGTCATTACCACAAGATTATTTTTTCTGGGGAAAACTTAACCGAAGCCCTTAGCAGAGGATAGTTCTGATCTATCGACCTCTGGGTTATGGGCCCAGCACGCTTCCGCTGCGCCACTCTGCTCTACAATAGACAAGATCTACTACTGACAGTAGGATCTGAGCCTATGCAGAGAAAAGGAAAGAGATTGGGGGTCCATTGTTTGACAAAATCAGTCATTACCACAATATTATTTTTTTATGGGGAAAACTTAACCTAAGCCCTTAGCAGAGGATAGTTTCAATCTATCGACCTCTGGGTTATGGGCCCAGCACGCTTCCGCTGCGCAACTCTGCTCTACAAGGGACAATATCTACTACTGACAGTATGATCTGACCCTATGCAGAGAAAAGGAAAGAGATTGGGGGTCCATTGTCTAAGAAAGTCAGTCATTACCACAAGATTATTTTTTTATGGGGAAAATTTAACCTTAGCAGAGGATAGTTTCCATCTATCGACCTCTGGGTTATGGGCCCAGCACGCTTCCGCTGCGCCACTCTGCTTTACATGGGACAAGATCTACTACTGACAGTAGGATCTGACCCTATGCAGAGAAAAGGAAAGAGATTGGGGGTCCATTGTTTGACACAGTCAGTCATTACCACAAGATTATTTTTTTTATGGGGAAAACTTAACCTAAGCCCTTAGCAGAGGATAGTTTCGATCTATCGACCTCTGGGTTATGGGCCCAGCACTCTTCCACTGCGCCACTCTGCTCTACAAGGGACAAGATCTACTACTGACAGTAGGATCTGACCCTATGCAGAGAAAAGGAAAGAGATTGGGGGTCTATTGTTTGACAAAATCAGTCATTACCACAATATTATTTTTTTATGGGGAAAACTTAACCTAAGCCCTTAGCAGAGGATAGTTTCAATCTATCGACCTCTGGGTTATGGGGCCAACACGCTTCCGCTGCGCCACTCTGCTCTACATGGGACAAGATCTACTACTGACAGTAGGATCTGACCCTATGCAGAGAAAAGGAAAGAAATTGGGGGTCCATTGTCTAAGAAAGTCAGTCATTACCACAAGATTATTTTTTTAAGGGGAAAACTTAACCTAAGCCCTTAGCAGAGGATAGTTTCGATCTATCGACCTCTGGGTTATGGGCCCAGCACGCTTCCACTGCGCCACTCTGCTCTACATGGGACAAGATCTACTACTGACAGTAGGATCTGACCCTATGCAGAGAAAAGGAAAGAGATTGGGGGTCCATTGTTTGACAAAATCAGTCATTACCACAATATTATTTTTTTATGGGGAGAACTTAACCTAAGACCTTAGCAGAGGATAGTTTCGATCTATCGACCTCTGGGTTATGGGCCCAGCACGCTTCCGCTGCGCCACTCTGCTCTACAACGGACAAGTTCTACTACTGACAGTAGGATCTGAGCCTATGCAGAGAAAAGGAAAGAGATTGGGGGTCCATTGTTTGACAAAATCAGTCATTACCACAATATTATTTTTTTATGGGGAAAACTTAACCTAAGCCCTTAGCAGAGGATAGTTTCAATCTATCGACCTCTGGGTTATGGGCCCAGCACGCTTCCGCTGCGCCACTCTGCTCTACATGGGACAAGATCTACTACTGACAGTAGGATCTGACCCTATGCAGAGAAAAGGAAAGAAATTGGGGGTCCATTGTCTAAGAAAGTCAGTCATTACCACAAGATTATGTTTTTATGGGGAAAATTTAACCTAAGACCTTAGCAGAGGATAGTTTCGATCTATCGACCTCTGGGTTATGGGCCCAGCACGCTTCCGCTGCGCCACTCTGCTATACATGGGACAAGATCTACTACTGACAGTAGGATCTGAGCCTATGCAGAGAAAAGGAAAGAGATTGGGGGTCCATTGTTTGACACAGTCAGTCATTACCACAAGATTATTTTTTTTATGGGGAAAACTTAACCTAAGCCCTTAGCAGAGGATAGTTTCGATCTATCGACCTCTGGGTTATGGGCCCAGCACGCTTCCGCTGTGCCACTCTGCTCTATAAGGGACAAGTTCTACTACTGACAGTAGGATCTGACCCTATGCAGAGAAAAGGAAAGAGTTTGGGGGTCCATTGTTTGAAAAAGTCAGTCATTACCACAAGATTATTTTTTCTGGGGAAAACTTAACCTAAGCCCTTAGCAGAGGATAGTTTCGATCTATCGACCTCTGGGTTATGGGCCCAGCACGCTTCCGCTGCGCCACTCTGCTCTACATGGGACAAGATCTACTACTGACAGTAGGATCTGACCCTATGCAGAGAAAAGGAAAGAAATTGGGGGTCCATTGTCTAAGAAAGTCAGTCATTACCAAAGATTATTTTTTTAAGGGGAAAACTTAACCTAAGCCCTTAGCAGAGGATAGTTTCGATCTATCGACCTCTGGGTTATGGGCCCAGCACGCTTCCGCTGCGCCACTCAGCTCTACATGGGACAAGATCTACTACTGACAGTAGGATCTGAACCTATGCAGAGAAAAGGAAAGAGATTGGGGGTCCATTGTTTGACAAAATCAGTCATTACCACAATATTATTTTTTTATGGGGAAAACTTAACCGAAGCCCTTAGCAGAGGATAGTTTCGATCTATCGACCTCTGGGTTATGGGCCCAGCACGCTTCCGCTGCGCCACTCTGCTCTACTAGGGACAAGATCTACTACTGACAGTAGGATCTGAGCCTATGCAGAGAAAAGGAAAGAGATTGGGGGTCCATTGTTTGACAAAATCAGTCATTACCACAATATTATTTTTTTATGGGGAAAATTTAACCTAAGACCTTAGCAGAGGATAGTTTCGATCAATCGACCTCTGGGTTATGGGCCCAGCACGCTTCCGCTGCGCCACTCTGCTCAACAAGACACAAGATCTACTACTGACAGTAGGATCTGACATTATGCAGAGAAAAGGAAAGGGATTGGGGGTGTATTGTCTAACAAAGTCAGTCATTACCACAAGATTATTTTTTCTGGGGAAAACTTAACCTAAGCCCTTAGCAGAGGATAGTTTCGATCTATCGACCTCTGGGTTATGGGCCCAGCACGCTTCCGCTGCGCCACTCTGCTCTACAAGGGACAAGATCTACTACTGACAGTAGGATCTGACCCTATGCAGAGAAAAGGAAAGAGATTGGGGGTCCATTGTTTGACAAAGTCAGTCATTACCACAAGATTTTTTTTTATGGGGAAAACTTAACCTAAGCCCTTAGCAGAGGATAGTTTCGATCTATCGACCTCTGGGTTATGGGCCCAGCACGCTTCCGCTGCGCCACTCTGCTCAACAAGACACAAGATCTACTACTGACAGTAGGATCTGACATTATGCAGAGAAAAGGAAAGGGATTGGGGATGTATTGTCTAACAAAGTCAGTCATTACCACAAGATTATTTTTTCTGGGGAAAACTTAACCTAAGCCCTTAGCAGAGGATAGTTTTGATCTATCGACCTCTGGGTTATGGGCCCAGCAGGCTTCCGCTGCGCCACTCTGCTCAACAAGAGACAAGATCTACTACTGACAGTAGGATCTGACCCTATGCAGAGAAAAGGAAAGAGATTGGGGGTCCATTGTTTGACAAAGTCAGTCATTACCACAAGATTATTTTTTCTGGGGAAAACTTAACCTAAGCCCTTAGCAGAGGATAGTTTCGATCTATCGACCTCTGGGTTATGGGCCCACCACGCTTCCGCTGCGCCACTCTGCTCTACATGTGACAAGATCTACTACTGACAGTAGGATCTGACCCTATGCAGAGAAAAGGAAAGAGATTGGGGGTCCATTGTTTGACAAAATCAGTCATTACCACAATAATATTTTTTTATGGGGAAAACTTAACCTAAGCCCTTAGCAGAGGATAGTTTCGATCTATCGACCTCTGGGTTATGGGCCCAGCACGCTTCCGCTGCGCCACTCTGCTCTACATGGGACAAGATCTACTACTGACAGTAGGATCTGACCCTATGCAGAGAAAAGGAAAGAAATTGGGGGTCCATTGTCTAAGAAAGTCAGTCATTACCACAAGATTATTTTTTTAATGGGGAAAATTTAACCTAAGACCTTAGCAGAGGATAGTTTCGATCTATCGACCTCTGGGTTATGGGCCCAGCACGCTTCCGCTGCGCCAGTCTGCTCTACAAGGGACAAGTTCTACTACTGACAGTAGGATCTGAGCCTATGCAGAGAAAAGGAAAGAAATTGGGGGTCCATTGTCTAAGAAAGTCAGTCATTACCACAAGATTATTTTTTTATGGGGAAAACTTAACCTAAGCCCTTAGCAGAGGATAGTTTCGATCTATCGACCTCTGGGTTATGGGCCCAGCACGCTTCCACTGCGCCACTCTGCTCTACATGGGACAAGTTCTACTACTGACAGTAGGATCTGACCCTATGCAGAGAAAAGGAAAGAGTTTGGGGGTCCATTGTTTGAAAAAGTCAGTCATTACCACAAGATTATTTTTTTATGGGGAAAATTTAACCTAAGCCCTTAGCAGAGGATAGTTTCGATCTATCGACCTCTGGGTTATGGGCCCAGCACGCTTCCGCTGCGCCACTCTGCTCTACAAGGGACAATATCTACTACTGACAGTAGGATCTGACATTATGCAGAGAAAAGGACAGAGATAGGGGGTCCATTGTTTGACAAAGTCAATCATTACCACAAGATTGTTTTTTATGGGGAAAACTCAACCTAAGCCCTTAGCAGAGAATAGTTTCGATCTATCGACCTCTGGGTTATGGGCCCAGCACGCTTCCGCTGCGCCACTCTGCTCAACAAGAGACAAGATCTACTACTGACAGTAGGATCTGACCCTATGCAGAGAAAAGGAAAGAGATTGGGGGTCCATTGTTTGACAAAGTCAGTCATTACCACAAGATTATTTTTTTATGGGGAAAACTTAACCTAAGCCCTTAGCAGAGGATAGTTTCGATCTATCGACCTCTGGGTTATGGGCCCAGCACGCTTCCGCTGCGCCACTCTGCTCTACATGGGACAAGTTCTACTACTGACAGTAGGATCTGAGCCTATGCAGAGAAAAGGAAAGAAATTGGGGGTCCATTGTCTAAGAAAGTCAGTCATTACCACAAGATTATTTTTTTAAGGGGAAAACTTAACCTAAGCCCTTAGCAGAGGATAGTTTCGATCTATCGACCTCTGGGTTATGGGCCCAGCACGCTTCCGCTGCGCCACTCTGCTCTACATGGGTCAAGATCTACTACTGACAGTAGGATCTGACCCTATGCAGAGAAAAGGAAAGAGATTGGGGGTCCATTGTTTGACAAAATCAGTCATTACCACAATATTATTTTTTTATGGGGAAAACTTAACCTAAGCCCTTAGAAGAGGATAGTTTCGATCTATCGACCTCTGGGTTATGGGCCCAGCACGCTTCCGCTGCGCCACTCTGCTCTACATGGGACAAGTTCTAATAATGACAGGAGGATCTGACCCTATGCAGAGAAAAGGAAAGAGTTTGGGGGTCCATTGTTTGAAAAAGTCAGTCATTACCACAAGATTATTTTTTCTGGGGAAAACTTAACCTAAGCCCTTAGGAGAGGATAGTTTCAATCTATCGACCTCTGGGTTATGGGCCCAGCACGCTTCCGCTGCGCCACTCTGCTCAACAAGAGACAAGATCTACTACTGACAGTAGGATCTGACCCTATGCAGAGAAAAGGAAAGAGATTGGGGGTCCATTGTTTGACAAAGTCAGTCATTACCACAAGATTATTTTTTTATGGGGAAAACTTAACCTAAGCCCTTAGCAGAGGATAGTTTCGATCTATCGACCTCTGGGTTATGGGCCCAGCACACTTCCACTGCGCCACTCTGCTCTACATGGGACAAGTTCTACTACTGACAGTAGGATATGAGCCTATGCAGAGAAAAGGAAAGAAATTGGGGGTCCATTGTCTAAGAAAGTCAGTCATTACCACAAGATTATTTTTTTAAGGGGAAAACTTAACCTAAGCCCTTAGCAGAGGATAGTTTCGATCTATCGACCTCTGGGTTATGGGCCCAGCACGCTTCCGCTGCGCCACTCTGCTCTACATGGGACAATATCTACTACTGACAGTAGGATCTGACATTATGCAGAGAAAAGGAAAGAAATTGGGGGTCCATTGTTTGACAAAGTCAGTCATTACCACAAGATTTTTTTTTTTATAGTGAAAACTTAACCTAAGCCCTTAGCAGAGGATAGTTTCGATCTATCGACCTCTGGGTTATGGGCCCAGCACGCTTCCGCTGCGCCACTCTGCTCAACAAGAAACAAGATCTACTACTGACAGTAGGATCTGACATCATGCAGAGAAAAGGAAAGGGATTGGGGGTCTATTGTCTATCAAAGTCAGTCATTACCACAAGATTATTTTTTTAAGGGGAAAACTTAACTTAAGCCCTTAGCAGAGGATAGTTTCGACCTATCGACCTCTGGGTTATGGGCCCAGCACGCTTCCGCTGCGCCACTCTGCTCTACATGGGTCAAGATCTACTACTGACAGTAGGATCTGACATTATGCAGAGAAAAGGAAAGAAATTGGGGGTCCATTGTCTAAGAAAGTCAGTCATTACCACAAGATTATTTTTTTAAGGGGAAAACTTAACCTAAGCCCTTAGCAGAGGATAGTTTCGATCTATCGACCTCTGGGTTATGGGCCCAGCACGCTTCCGCTGCGCCACTCTGCTCTACATGGGACAAGATCTACTACTGACAGTAGGATCTGACCCTATGCAGAGAAAAGGAAAGAGATTGGGGGTCCATTGTTTGACAAAATCAGTCATTACCACAATATTATTTTTTTATGGGGAAAACTTAACCTAAGCCCTTAGCAGAGAATAGTTTTGATCTATCGACCTCTGGGTTATGGGCCCAGCAGGCTTCCGCTGCGCCACTCTGCTCAACAAGAGACAAGATCTACTACTGACAGTAGGATCTGACCCTATGCAGAGAAAAGGAAAGAAATTGGGGGTCCATTGTCTAAGAAAGTCAGTCATTACCACAAGATTATTTTTTTATGGGGAAAATTTAACCTAAGACCTTAGCAGAGGATAGTTTCGATCTATCGACCTCTGGGTTATGGGCCCAGCACGCTTCCGCTGCGCCACTCTGCTCTACAAGGGACAAGTTCTACTACTGACAGTAGGATCTGACCCTATGCAGAGAAAAGGAAAGAGTTTGGGGGTCCATTGTTTGAAAAAGTCAGTCATTACCACAAGATTATTTTTTTATGGGGAAAATTTAACCTAAGACCTTAGCAGAGGATAGTTTCGATCTATCGACCTCTGGGTTATGGGCCCAGCACGCTTCCGCTGCGCCACTCTGCTCTACAAGGGACAAGTTCTACTACTGACAGTAGGATCTGACCCTATGCAGAGAAAAGGAAAGAGTTTGGGGGTCCATTGTTTGAAAAAGTCAGTCATTACCACAAGATTATTTTTTCTGGGGAAAACTTAACCTAAGCCATTAGCAGAGGATAGTTTCGATCTATCGACCTCTGGGTTATGGGCCCAGAACACTTCCGCTGCGCCACTCTGCTCTACAACGGACAAGTTCTACTACTGACAGTAGGATCTGAGCCTATGCAGAGAAAAGGAAAGAAATTGGGGGTCCATTGTCTAAGAAAGTCAGTCATTACCACAAGATTATTTTTTTAAGGGGAAAACTTAACCTAAGCCCTTAGCAGAGGATAGTTTCGATCTATCGACCTCTGGGTTATGGGCCCAGCACGCTTCCGCTGCGCCACTCTGCTCTACATGGGACAAGATCTACTACTGACAGTAGGATCTGAGCCTATGCAGAGAAAAGGAAAGAAATTGGGGGTCCATTGTCTAAGAAAGTCAGTCATTACCACAAGATTATTTTTTTAAGGGGAAAACTTAACCTAAGCCCTTAGCAGAGGATAGTTTCGATCTATCGACCTCTGGGTTATGGGCCCAGCACTCTTCCGCTGCGCCACTCTGCTCTACAAGGGACAATATCTACTACTGACAGTAGGATCTGACATTATGCAGAGAAAAGGACAGAGATAGGGGGTCCATTGTTTGACAAAGTCAATCATTACCACAAGATTTTTTTTTTTATAGTGAAAACTTAACCTAAGCCCTTAGCAGAGGATAGTTTCGATCTATCGACCTCTGGGTTATGGGCCCAGCACGCTTCCGCTGCGCCACTCTGCACAACAAGAAACAAGATCTACTACTGACAGTAGGATCTGACATTATGCAGAGAAAAGGAAAGGGATTGGGGGTCTATTGTCTATCAAAGTCAGTCATTACCACAAGATTATTTTTTTAAGGGGAAAACTTAACTTAAGCCCTTAGCAGAGGATAGTTTCGATCTATCGACCTCTGGGTTATGGGCCCAGCACGCTTCCGCTGCGCCACTCTGCTCTACATGTGTCAAGATCTACTACTGACAGTAGGATCTGACATTATGCAGAGAAAAGGAAAGAAATTGGGGGTCCATTGTCTAAGAAAGTCAGTCATTACCACAAGATTATTTTTTTAAGGGGAAAACTTAACCTAAGCCCTTAGCAGAGGATAGTTTCGATCTATCGACCTCTGGGTTATGGGCCCAGCACGCTTCCGCTGCGCCACTCTGCTCTACATGGGACAAGATCTACTACTGACAGTAGGATCTGACCCTATGCAGAGAAAAGGAAAGAGATTGGGGGTCCATTGTTTGACAAAATCAGTCATTACCACAATATTATTTTTTTATGGGGAAAACTTAACCTAAGCCCTTAGCAGAGGATAGTTTTGATCTATCGACCTCTGGGTTATGGGCCCAGCAGGCTTCCGCTGCGCCACTCTGCTCAACAAGAGACAAGAACTACTACTGACTGTAGGATCTGACCCGATGCAGAGAAAAGGAAAGAAATTGGGGGTCCATTGTCTAAGAAAGTCAGTCATTACCACAAGATTATTTTTTTATGGGGAAAATTTAACCTAAGACCTTAGCAGAGGATAGTTTCGATCTATCGACCTCTGGGTTATGGGCCCAGCACGCTTCCGCTGCGCCACTCTGCTCTACAACGGACAAGTTCTACTACTGACAGTAGAATCTGAGCCTATGCAGAGAAAAGGAAAGAGATTGGGGGTCCATTGTTTGACAAAATCAGTCATTACCACAATATTACTTTTTATAGGGAAAACTTAACCTAAGCCCTTAGCAGAGGATAGTTTCAATCTATCGACCTCTGGGTTATGGGCCCAGCACGCTTCCGCTGCGCCACTCTGCTCTACATGGGACAAGATCTACTACTGACAGTAGGATCTGACCCTATGCAGAGAAAAGGAAAGAAATTGGGGGTCCATTGTCTAAGAAAGTCAGTCATTACCACAAGATTATTTTTTTATGGGGAAAATTTAACCTAAGACCTTAGCAGAGGATAGTTTCGATCTATCGACCTCTGGGTTATGGGCCCAGCACGCTTCCGCTGCGCCACTCTGCTCTACATGGGACAAGATCTACTACTGACAGTAGGATCTGCCCCTATGCAGAGAAAAGGAAAGAGATTGGGGGTCCATTGTTTGACAAAGTCAGTCATTACCACAAGATTATTTTTTTATGGGGAAAACTTAACCTAAGGCCTTAGCAGAGGATAGTTTCGATCTATCGACCTCTGGGTTATGGGCCCAGCACGCTTCCGCTGCGCCACTCTGCTATACATGGGACAAGATCTACTACTGACAGTAGGATCTGACCCTATGCAGAGAAAAGGAAAGAAATTGGGGGTCCATTGTCTAAGAAAGTCAGTCATTACCACAAGATTATTTTTTTATGGGGAAAATTTAACCTAAGACCTTAGTAGAGGATAGTTTCGATCTATCGACCTCTGGGTTATGGGCCCAGCACGCTTCCGCTGCGCCACTCTGCTCTACAAGGGAGAAGATCTACTACTGACAGTAGGATCTGACCCTATGCAGAGAAAAGGAAAGAAATTGGGGGTCCATTGTTTGAAAAAGTCAGTCATTACCACAAGATTATTTTTTTATGGGGAAAACTTAACCTAAGGCCTTAGCAGAGGATAGTTTCGATCTATCGACCTCTGGGTTATGGGCCCAGCACGCTTCCGCTGCGCCACTCTGCTCTACATGGGACAAGTTCTACTACTGACAGTAGGATCTGAGCCTATGCAGAGAAAAGGAAAGAGATTGGGGGTCCATTGTTTGACAAAATCAGTCATTACCACAAGATTATTTTTTTATGGGGAAAATTTAACCTAAGACCTTAGCAGAGGATAGTTTCGATCTATCAACCTCTGGGTTATGGGCCCAGCACGCTTCCGCTGCGCCACTCTGCTCTACAAGGGAGAAGATCTACTACTGACAGTAGGATCTGACCCTATGCAGAGAAAAGGAAAGAAATTGGGGGTCCATTGTTTGAAAAAGTCAGTCATTACCACAAGATTATTTTTTCTGGGGAAAACTTAACCTAAGCCCTTAGCAGAGGATAGTTTCAATCTATCGACCTCTGGGTTATGGGCCCAGCACGCTTCCGCTGCGCCACTCTGCTCTACAACGGACAAGTTCTACTACTGACAGTAGGATCTGAGCCTATGCAGAGAAAAGGAAAGAGATTGGGGGTCCATTGTTTGACAAAATCAGTCATTACCACAATATTATTTTTTATGGGGAAAACTTAACCTAAGCCCTTAGCAGAGGATAGTTTCAATCTATCAACCTCTGGGTTATGGGCCCAGCACGCTTCCGCTGCGCCACTCTGCTCTACATGGGACAAGATCTACTACTGACAGTAGGATCTGACCCTATGCAGAGAAAAGGAAAGAGATTGGGGGTCCATTGTTTGACAAAGTCAGTCATTACCACAAGATTATTTTTTTATGGGGAAAACTTAACCTAAGCCCTTAGCAGAGTATAGTTTCTATCTATCGACCTCTGGGTTATGGGCCCAGCACGCTTCCGCTGCGCCACTCTGCTATACATGGGACAAGATCTACTACTGACAGTAGGATCTGACCCTATGCAGAGAAAAGGAAAGAAATTGGGGGTCCATTGTCTAAGAAAGTCAGTCATTACCACAAGATTATTTTTTTATGGGGAAAACTTAACCTAAGCCCTTATCAGAGGATAGTTTCGATCTATCGACCTCTGGGTTATGGGCCCAGCACGCTTCCGCTGCGCCACTCTGCTCTACATGGGACAAGTTCTACTACTGACAGTAGGATCTGAGCCTATGCAGAGAAAAGGAAAGAGATTGGGGGTCCATTGTTTGACACAGTCAGTCATTACCACAAGATTATTTTTTTTATGGGGAAAACTTAACCTAAGCCCTTAGCAGAGGATAGTTTCGATCTATCGACCTCTGGGTTATGGGCCCAGCACGCTTCCGCTGCGCCACTCTGCTCTACATGGGACAAGATCTACTACTGACAGTAGGATCTGACCCTATGCAGAGAAAAGGAAAGAAATTGGGGGTCCATTGTCTAAGAAGGTCAGTCATTACCACAAGATTATTTTTTTATGGGGAAAATTTAACCTAAGCCCTTAGCAGAGGATAGTTTCGATCTATCGACCTCTGGGTTATGGGCCCAGCACGCTTCCGCTGCGCCACTCTGCTCTACATGGGACAAGTTCTACTACTGACAGTAGGATCTGAGCCTATGCAGAGAAAAGGAAAGAGTTTGGGGGTCCATTGTTTGAAAAAGTCAGTCATTACCACAAGATTATTTTTTCTGGGGAAAACTTAACCTAAGCCCTTAGCAGAGGATAGTTTCGATCTATCAACCTCTGGGTTATGGGCCCAGCACGCTTCCGCTGCGCCACTCTGCTCTACAAGGGACAAGATCTACTACTGACAGTAGGATCTGACCCTATGCAGAGAAAAGGAAAGAAATTGGGGGTCCATTGTTTGAAAAAGTCAGTCATTACCACAAGATTATTTTTTCTGGGGAAAACTTAACCTAAGCCCTTAGCAGAGGATAGTTTCAATCTATCGACCTCTGGGTTATGGGCCCAGCACGCTTCCGCTGCGCCACTCTGCTCTACAAAGGACAAGTTCTACTACTGACAGTAGGATCTGAGCCTATGCAGAGAAAAGGAAAGAGATTGGGGGTCCATTGTTTGACAAAATCAGTCATTACCACAATATTATTTTTTATGGGGAAAACTTAACCTAAGCCCTTAGCAGAGGATAGTTTCAATCTATCAACCTCTGGGTTATGGGCCCAGCACGCTTCCGCTGCGCCACTCTGCTCTACATGGGACAAGATCTACTACTGACAGTAGGATCTGACCCTATGCAGAGAAAAGGAAAGAGATTGGGGGTCCATTGTTTGACAAAGTCAGTCATTACCACAAGATTATTTTTTTATGGGGAAAACTTAACCTAAGCCCTTAGCAGAGTATAGTTTCTATCTATCGACCTCTGGGTTATGGGCCCAGCACGCTTCCGCTGCGCCACTCTGCTATACATGGGACAAGATCTACTACTGACAGTAGGATCTGACCCTATGCAGAGAAAAGGAAAGAAATTGGGGATCCATTGTCTAAGAAAGTCAGTCATTACCACAAGATTATTTTTTTATGGGGAAAACTTAACCTAAGCCCTTAGCAGAGGATAGTTTCGATCTATCGACCTCTGGGTTATGGGCCCAGCACGCTTCCGCTGCGCCACTCTGCTCTACATGGGACAAGTTCTACTACTGACAGTAGGATCTGAGCCTATGCAGAGAAAAGGAAAGAGATTGGGGGTCCATTGTTTGACACAGTCAGTCATTACCACAAGATTATTTTTTTTATGGGGAAAACTTAACCTAAGCCCTTAGCAGAGGATAGTTTCGATCTATCGACCTCTGGGTTATGGGCCCAGCACGCTTCCGCTGCGCCACTCTGCTCTACATGGGACAAGATCTACTACTGACAGTAGGATCTGACCCTATGCAGAGAAAAGGAAAGAAATTGGGGGTCCATTGTCTAAGAAGGTCAGTCATTACCACAAGATTATTTTTTTATGGGGAAAATTTAACCTAAGCCCTTAGCAGAGGATAGATTCGATCTATCGACCTCTGGGTTATGGGCCCAGCACGCTTCCGCTGCGCCACTCTGTTCTACATGGGACAAGTTCTACTACTGACAGTAGGATCTGAGGCTATGCAGAGAAAAGGAAAGAGTTTGGGGGTCCATTGTTTGAAAAAGTCAGTCATTACCACAAGATTATTTTTTCTGGGGAAAACTTAACCTAAGCCCTTAGCAGAGGATAGTTTCGATCTATCGACCTCTGGGTTATGGGCCCAGCACGCTTCCACTGCGCCACTCTGCTCTACAATGGACAAGATCTACTACTGACAGTAGGATCTGAGCCTATGCAGAGAAAAGGAAAGAGATTGGGGGTCCATTGTTTGACACAGTCAGTCATTACCACAAGATTATTTTTTTTATGGGGAAAACTTAACCTAAGCCCTTAGCAGAGGATAGTTTCGATCTATCGACCTCTGGGTTATGGGCCCAGCACGCTTCCGCTGCGCCACTCTGCTCTACATGGGACAAGATCTACTACTGACAGTAGGATCTGACCCTATGCAGAGAAAAGGAAAGAAATTGGGGGTCCATTGTCTAAGAAGGTCAGTCATTACCACAAGATTATTTTTTTATGGGGAAAATTTAACCTAAGCCCTTAGCAGAGGATAGTTTCGATCTATCGACCTCTGGGTTATGGGCCCAGCACGCTTCCGCTGCGCCACTCTGCTCTACATGGGACAAGTTCTACTACTGACAGTAGGATCTGAGCCTATGCAGAGAAAAGGAAAGAGTTTGGGGGTCCATTGTTTGAAAAAGTCAGTCATTACCACAAGATTATTTTTTCTGGGGAAAACTTAACCTAAGCCCTTAGCAGAGGATAGTTTCGATCTATCAACCTCTGGGTTATGGGCCCAGCACGCTTCCGCTGCGCCACTCTGCTCTACAAGGGACAAGATCTACTACTGACAGTAGGATCTGACCCTATGCAGAGAAAAGGAAAGAAATTGGGGGTCCATTGTTTGAAAAAGTCAGTCATTACCACAAGATTATTTTTTCTGGGGAAAACTTAACCTAAGCCCTTAGCAGAGGATAGTTTCAATCTATCGACCTCTGGGTTATGGGCCCAGCACGCTTCCGCTGCGCCACTCTGCTCTACAACGGACAAGTTCTACTACTGACAGTAGGATCTGAGCCTATGCAGAGAAAAGGAAAGAGATTGGGGGTCCATTGTTTGACAAAATCAGTCATTACCACAATATTATTTTTTATGGGGAAAACTTAACCTAAGCCCTTAGCAGAGGATAGTTTCAATCTATCAACCTCTGGGTTATGGGCCCAGCACGCTTCCGCTGCGCCACTCTGCTCTACATGGGACAAGATCTACTACTGACAGTAGGATCTGACCCTATGCAGAGAAAAGGAAAGAAATTGGGGGTCCATTGTCTAAGAAGGTCAGTCATTACCACAAGATTATTTTTTTATGGGGAAAATTTAACCTAAGCCCTTAGCAGAGGATAGATTCGATCTATCGACCTCTGGGTTATGGGCCCAGCACGCTTCCGCTGCGCCACTCTGTTCTACATGGGACAAGTTCTACTACTGACAGTAGGATCTGAGGCTATGCAGAGAAAAGGAAAGAGTTTGGGGGTCCATTGTTTGAAAAAGTCAGTCATTACCACAAGATAATTTTTTCTGGGGAAAACTTAACCTAAGCCCTTAGCAGAGGATAGTTTCGATCTATCGACCTCTGGGTTATGGGCCCAGCACGCTTCCACTGCGCCACTCTGCTCTACAATGGACAAGATCTACTACTGACAGTAGGATCTGAGCCTATGCAGAGAAAAGGAAAGAGATTGGGGGTCCATTGTTTGACACAGTCAGTCATTACCACAAGATTATTTTTTTTATGGGGAAAACTTAACCTAAGCCCTTAGCAGAGGATAGTTTCGATCTATCGACCTCTGGGTTATGGGCCCAGCACGCTTCCGCTGCGCCACTCTGCTCTACATGGGACAAGATCTACTACTGACAGTAGGATCTGACCCTATGCAGAGAAAAGGAAAGAAATTGGGGGTCCATTGTCTAAGAAGGTCAGTCATTACCACAAGATTATTTTTTTATGGGGAAAATTTAACCTAAGCCCTTAGCAGAGGATAGTTTCGATCTATCGACCTCTGGGTTATGGGCCCAGCACGCTTCCGCTGCGCCACTCTGCTCTACATGGGACAAGTTCTACTACTGACAGTAGGATCTGAGCCTATGCAGAGAAAAGGAAAGAGTTTGGGGGTCCATTGTTTGAAAAAGTCAGTCATTACCACAAGATTATTTTTTCTGGGGAAAACTTAACCTAAGCCCTTAGCAGAGGATAGTTTCGATCTATCAACCTCTGGGTTATGGGCCCAGCACGCTTCCGCTGCGCCACTCTGCTCTACAACGGACAAGATCTACTACTGACAGTAGGATCTGACCCTATGCAGAGAAAAGGAAAGAAATTGGGGGTCCATTGTTTGAAAAAGTCAGTCATTACCACAAGATTATTTTTTCTGGGGAAAACTTAACCTAAGCCCTTAGCAGAGGATAGTTTCAATCTATCGACCTCTGGGTTATGGGCCCAGCACGCTTCCGCTGCGCCACTCTGCTCTACAACGGACAAGTTCTACTACTGACAGTAGGATCTGAGCCTATGCAGAGAAAAGGAAAGAGATTGGGGGTCCATTGTTTGACAAAATCAGTCATTACCACAATATTATTTTTTATGGGGAAAACTTAACCTAAGCCCTTAGCAGAGGATAGTTTCAATCTATCAACCTCTGGGTTATGGGCCCAGCACGCTTCCGCTGCGCCACTCTGCTCTACATGGGACAAGATCTACTACTGACAGTAGGATCTGACCCTATGCAGAGAAAAGGAAAGAGATTGGGGGTCCATTGTTTGACAAAGTCAGTCATTACCACAAGATTATTTTTTTATGGGGAAAACTTAACCTAAGCCCTTAGCAGAGTATAGTTTCTATCTATCGACCTCTGGGTTATGGGCCCAGCACGCTTCCGCTGCGCCACTCTGCTATACATGGGACAAGATCTACTACTGACAGTAGGATCTGACCCTATGCAGAGAAAAGGAAAGAAATTGGGGATCCATTGTCTAAGAAAGTCAGTCATTACCACAAGATTATTTTTTTATGGGGAAAACTTAACCTAAGCCCTTAGCAGAGGATAGTTTCGATCTATCGACCTCTGGGTTATGGGCCCAGCACGCTTCCGCTGCGCCACTCTGCTCTACATGGGACAAGTTCTACTACTGACAGTAGGATCTGAGCCTATGCAGAGAAAAGGAAAGAGATTGGGGGTCCATTGTTTGACACAGTCAGTCATTACCACAAGATTATTTTTTTTATGGGGAAAACTTAACCTAAGCCCTTAGCAGAGGATAGTTTCGATCTATCGACCTCTGGGTTATGGGCCCAGCACGCTTCCGCTGCGCCACTCTGCTCTACATGGGACAAGATCTACTACTGACAGTAGGATCTGACCCTATGCAGAGAAAAGGAAAGAAATTGGGGGTCCATTGTCTAAGAAGGTCAGTCATTACCACAAGATTATTTTTTTATGGGGAAAATTTAACCTAAGCCCTTAGCAGAGGATAGTTTCGATCTATCGACCTCTGGGTTATGGGCCCAGCACGCTTCCGCTGCGCCACTCTGTTCTACATGGGACAAGTTCTACTACTGACAGTAGGATCTGAGGCTATGCAGAGAAAAGGAAAGAGTTTGGGGGTCCATTGTTTGAAAAAGTCAGTCATTACCACAAGATTATTTTTTCTGGGGAAAACTTAACCTAAGCCCTTAGCAGAGGATAGTTTCGATCTATCAACCTCTGGGTTATGGGCCCAGCACGCTTCCGCTGCGCCACTCTGCTCTACAAGGGACAAGATCTACTACTGACAGTAGGATCTGACCCTATGCAGAGAAAAGGAAAGAGATTGGGGGTCCATTGTTTGACAAAATCAGTCATTACCACAAGATTATTTTTTTATGGGGAAAATTTAACCTAAGACCTTAGCAGAGGATAGTTTCGATCTATCGACCTCTGGGTTATGGGCCCAGCACGTTTCCACTGCGCCATTCTGCTCTACATGGGACAAGATCAACTACTGACAGTAGGATCTGACCCTATGCAGAGAAAAGGAAAGAAATTGGGGGTCCATTGTCTAAGAAAGTCAGTCATTACCACAAGATTATTTTTTTATGGGGAAAATTTAACCTTAGCAGAGGATAGTTTCGATCTATCGACCTCTGGGTTATGGGCCCAGCACGCTTCCGCTGCGCAACTCTGCTCTACATGGGACAAGATCTACTACTGACAGTAGGATCTGACCCTATGCAGAGAAAAGGAAAGAGATTGGGGGTCCATTGTCTAAGAAAGTCAGTCATTACCACAAGATTATGTTTTTATGGGGAAAATTTAACCTAAGACCTTAGCAGAGGATAGTTTCGATCTATCGACCTCTGGGTTATGGGCCCAGCACGCTTCCGCTGCGCCACTCTGCTCTACAAGGGACAAGATCTACTACTGACAGTAGGATCTGACCCTATGCAGAGAAAAGGAAAGAGATTGGGGGTCCATTGTTTGACAAAGTCAGTCATTACCACAAGATTATTTTTTTATGGGGAAAACTTAACCTAAGCCCTTAGCAGAGGATAGTTTCTATCTATCGACCTCTGGGTTATGGGCCCAGCACGCCTCCGCTGCGCCACTCTGCTATACATGGGACAAGTTCTACTACTGACAGTAGGCTCTGAGCCTATGCAGAGAAAAGGAAAGAGATTGGGGGTCCATTGTTTGACACAGTCAGTCATTACCACAAGATTATTTTTTTTATGGGGAAAACTTAACCTAAGCCCTTAGCAGACGATAGTTTCGATCTATCGACCTCTGGGTTATGGGCCCAGCACGCTTCCGCTGCGCCACTCTGCTCTACATGGGACAAGATCTACTACTGACAGTAGGATCTGACCCTATGCAGAGAAAAGGAAAGAAATTGGGGGTCCATTGTCTAAGAAAGTCAGTCATTACCACAAGATTATTTTTTATGGGGAAAACTTAACCTAAGCCCTTAGCAGAGGATAGTTTCGATCTATCGACCTCTGGGTTATGGGCCCAGCACGCTTCCGCTGCGCCACTCTGCTCTACAACGGACAAGTTCTACTACTGACAGTAGGATCTGAGCCTATGCAGAGAAAAGGAAAGAGATTGGGGGTCCATTGTTTGACAAAATCAGTCATTACCACAATATTATTTTTTATGGGGAAAACTTAACCTAAGCCCATAGCAGAGGATAGTTTCAATCTATCAACCTCTGGGTTATGGGCCCAGCACACTTCCGCTGCGCCACTCTGCTCTACATGGGACAAGATCTACTACTGACAGTAGGATCTGACCCTATGCAGAGAAAAGGAAAGAGATTGGGGGTCCATTGTTTGACAAAGTCAGTCATTACCACAAGATTATTTTTTTATGGGGAAAACTTAACCTAAGCCCTTAGCAGAGTATAGTTTCTATCTATCGACCTCTGGGTTATGGGCCCAGCACGCTTCCGCTGCGCCACTCTGCTATACATGGGACAAGATCTACTACTGACAGTAGGATCTGACCCTATGCAGAGAAAAGGAAAGAAATTGGGGGTCCATTGTCTAAGAAAGTCAGTCATTACCACAAGATTATTTTTTTATGGGGAAAACTTAACCTAAGCCCTTAGCAGAGGATAGTTTCGATCTATCGACCTCTGGGTTATGGGCCCAGCACGCTTCCGCTGCGCCACTCTGCTCTACATGGGACAAGTTCTACTACTGACAGTAGGATCTGAGCCTATGCAGAGAAAAGGAAAGAGATTGGGGGTCCATTGTTTGACACAGTCAGTCATTACCACAAGATTATTTTTTTTATGGGGAAAACTTAACCTAAGCCCTTAGCAGAGGATAGTTTCGATCTATCGACCTCTGGGTTATGGGCCCAGCACGCTTCCGCTGCGCCACTCTGCTCTACATGGGACAAGATCTACTACTGACAGTAGGATCTGACCCTATGCAGAGAAAAGGAAAGAAATTGGGGGTCCATTGTCTAAGAAAGTCAGTCATTACCACAAGATTATTTTTTTATGGGGAAAATTTAACCTAAGCCCTTAGCAGAGGATAGTTTCAATCTATCGACCTCTGGGTTATGGGCCCAGCACGCTTCCGCTGCGCCACTCTGCTCTACATGGGACAAGTTCTACTACTGACAGTAGGATCTGAGCCTATGCAGAGAAAAGGAAAGAGTTTGGGGGTCCATTGTTTGAAAAAGTCAGTCATTACCACAAGATTATTTTTTATGGGGAAAACTTAACCTAAGCCCTTAGCAGAGGATAGTTTCGATCTATCGACCTCTGGGTTATGGGCCCAGCACACTTCCGCTGCGCCACTCTGCTCTACAAGGGACAAGATCTACTACTCACAGTAGGATCTGACCCTATGCAGAGAAAAGGAAAGAGATTGGGGGTCCATTGTTTGACAAAATCAGTCATTACCACAAGATTATTTTTTTATGGGGAAAATTTAACCTAAGAGCTTAGCAGAGGATAGTTTCGATCTATCGACCTCTGGGTTATGGGCCCAGCACGTTTCCGCTGCGCCATTCTGCTCTACATGGGACAAGATCAACTACTGACAGTGGGATCTGACCCTATGCAGAGAAAAGGAAAGAAATTGGGGGTCCATTGTCTAAGAAAGTCAGTCATTACCACAAGATTATTTTTTTATGGGGAAAATTTAACCTTAGCAGAGGATAGTTTCGATCTATCGACCTCTGGGTTATGGGCCCAGCACGCTTCCGCTGCGCAACTCTGCTCTACATGGGACAAGATCTACTACTGACAGTAGGATCTGACCCTATGCAGAGAAAAGGAAAGAGATTGGGGGTCCATTGTCTAAGAAAGTCAGTCATTACCACAAGATTATGTTTTTATGGGGAAAATTTAACCTAAGACCTTAGCAGAGGATAGTTTCGATCTATCGACCTCTGGGTTATGGGCCCAGCACGCTTCCGCTGCGCCACTCTGCTCTACAAGGGACAAGATCTACTACTGACAGTAGGATCTGACCCTATGCAGAGAAAAGGAAAGAGATTGGGGGTCCATTGTTTGACAAAGTCAGTCATTACCACAAGATTATTTTTTTATGGGGAAAACTTAACCTAAGCCCTTAGCAGAGGATAGTTTCTATCTATCGACCTCTGGGTTATGGGCCCAGCACGCTTCCGCTGCGCCACTCTGCTATACATGGGACAAGATCTACTACTGACAGTAGGATCTGACCCTATGCAGAGAAAAGGAAAGAAATTGGGGGTCCATTGTCTAAGAAAGTCAGTCATTACCACAAGATTATTTTTTTATGGGGAAAATTTAACCTAAGACCTTAGCAGAGGATAGTTTCGATCTATCGACCTCTGGGTTATGGGCCCAGCACGCTTCCGCTGCGCCACTTTGCTCTACAAGGGACAAGTTCTACTACTGACAGTAGGATCTGAGCCTATGCAGAGAAAAGGAAAGAGATTGGGGGTCCATTGTTTGACACAGTCAGTCATTACCACAAGATTATTTTTTTTATGGGGAAAACTTAACCTAAGCCCTTAGCAGAGGATAGTTTCGATCTATCGACCTCTGGGTTATGGGTCCAGCACTCTTCCGCTGCGCCACTCTGCTCTACAAGGGACAAGATCTACTACTGACAGTAGGATCTGACCCTATGCAGAGAAAAGGAAAGAGATTGGGGGTCCATTGTTTGACAAAATCAGTCATTACCACAATATTATTTTTTTATAGGGCAAACTTAACCAAAGCCCTTAGCAGAGGATAGTTTCGATCTATCGTCCTCTGGGTTATGGGCCCAGCACGCTTCCGCTGCGCCACTCTGCTCTACATGGGACAAGATCTACTACTGACAGTAGGATCTGACCCTATGCAGAGAAAAGGAAAGAGATTGGGGGTCCATTGTTTGACAAAATCAGTCATTACCACAATATTATTTTTTTATGGGGAAAATTTAACCTAAGACCTTAGCAGAGGATAGTTTCGATCTATCGACCTCTGGGTTATGGGCCCAGCACGCTTCCGCTGCGCCACTCTGCTCTACAAGGGACAAGTTCTACTACTGACAGTAGGATCTGAGCATATGCAGAGAAAAGGAAAGAGATTGGGGGTCCATTGTTTGACAAAATCAGTCATTACCACAATATTATTTTTTTATGGGGAAAACTTAACCAAAGCCCTTAGCAGAGGATAGTTTCGATCTATCGACCTCTGGGTTATGGGCCCAGCACGCTTCCGCTGCGCCACTCTGCTCTACATGGGACAAGATCTACTACTGACAGTAGGATCTGAGCCTATGCAGAGAAAAGGAAAGAAATTGGGGGTCCATTGTCTAAGAAAGTCAGTCATTACCACAAGATTATTTTTTTATGGGGAAATTTTAACCTAAGACCTTAGCAGAGGATAGTTTCAATCTATCGACCTCTGGGTTATGGGCCCAGCACGCTTCCGCTGCGCCACTCTGCTCTACATGGGACAAGTTCTACTACTGACAGTAGGATCTGAGCCTATGCAGAGAAAAGGAAAGAGATTGGGGGTCCATTGTTTGACACAGTCAGTCATTACCACAAGATTATTTTTTTTATGCGGAAAACTTAACCTATGCCCTTAGCAGAGGATAGTTTCGATCTATCAACCTCTGGGTTATGGGCCCAGCACGCTTCCGCTGCGCCACTCTGCTCTACAAGGGACAAGATCTACTACTGACAGTAGGATCTGACCCTATGCAGAGAAAAGGAAAGAGATTGGGGGTCCATTGTTTGACAAAATCAGTCATTACCACAAGATTATTTTTTTATGGGGAAAATTTAACCTAAGACCTTAGCAGAGGATAGTTTCGATCTATCGACCTCTGGGTTATGGGCCCAGCACGCTTCCGCTGCGCCACTCTGCTCTACATGGGACAAGATCTACTACTGACAGTAGGATCTGACCCTATGTTGAGAAAAGGAAAGAGATTGGGGGTCCATTGTCTAAGAAAGTCAGTCATTACCACAAGATTATGTTTTTATGGGGAAAATTTAACCTAAGACCTTAGCAGAGGATAGTTTCGATCTATCGACCTCTGGGTTATGGGCCCAGCACGCTTCCGCTGCGCCACTCTGCTCTACATGGGACAAGATCTACTACTGACAGTAGGATCTGACCCTATGCAGAGAAAAGGAAAGAGATTGGGGGTCCATTGTTTGACACAGTCAGTCATTACCACAAGATTATTTTTTTTATGCGGAAAACTTAACCTATGCCCTTAGCAGAGGATAGTTTCGATCTATCAACCTCTGGGTTATGGGCCCAGCACGCTTCCGCTGCGCCACTCTGCTCTACAAGGGACAAGATCTACTACTGACAGTAGGATCTGACCCTATGCAGAGAAAAGGAAAGAGATTGGGGGTCCATTGTTTGACAAAATCAGTCATTACCACAAGATTATTTTTTTATGGGGAAAATTTAACCTAAGACCTTAGCAGAGGATAGTTTCGATCTATCGACCTCTGGGTTATGGGCCCAGCACGCTTCCGCTGCGCCACTCTGCTCTACATGGGACAAGATCTACTACTGACAGTAGGATCTGACCCTATGTTGAGAAAAGGAAAGAGATAGGGGGGCCATTGTCTAAGAAAGTCAGTCATTACCACAAGATTATGTTTTTATGGGGAAAATTTAACCTAAGACCTTAGCAGAGGATAGTTTCGATCTATCGACCTCTGGGTTATGGGCCCAGCACGCTTCCGCTGCGCCACTCTGCTCTACATGGGACAAGATCTACTACTGACAGTAGGATCTGACCCTATGCAGAGAAAAGGAAAGAGATTGGGGGTCCATTGTTTGACAAAGTCAGTCATTACCACAAGATTATTTTTTTATGGGGAAAACTTAACCTAAGCCCTTAGCAGAGGATAGTTTCTATCTATCGACCTCTGGGTTATGGGCCCAGCACGCTTCCACTGCGCCACTCTGCTATACATGGGACAAGATCTACTACTGACAGTAGGATCTGACCCTATGCAGAGAAAAGGAAAGAAATTGGGGGTCCATTGTCTAAGAAAGTCAGTCATTACCACAAGATTATTTTTTTATGGGGAAAATTTAACCTAAGACCTTAGCAGAGGATAGTTTCGATCTATCGACCTCTGGGTTATGGGCCCAGCACGCTTCCGCTGCGCCACTCTGCTCTACATGGGACAAGTTCTACTACTGACAGTAGGATCTGAGCCTATGCAGAGAAAAGGAAAGAGATTGGGGGTCCATTGTTTGACACAGTCAGTCATTACCACAAGATTATTTTTTTTATGGGGAAAACTTAACCTAAGCCCTTAGCAGAGGATAGTTTCGATCTATCGACCTCTGGGTTATGGGCCCAGCACGCTTCCACTGCGCCACTCTGCTATACATGGGACAAGATCTACTACTGACAGTAGGATCTGACCCTATGCAGAGAAAAGGAAAGAAATTGGGGGTCCATTGTCTAAGAAAGTCAGTCATTACCACAAGATTATTTTTTTATGGGGAAAATTTAACCTAAGACCTTAGCAGAGGATAGTTTCGATCTATCGACCTCTGGGTTATGGGCCCAGCACGCTTCCGCTGCGCCACTCTGCTCTACATGGGACAAGTTCTACTACTGACAGTAGGATCTGAGCCTATGCAGAGAAAAGGAAAGAGATTGGGGGTCCATTGTTTGACACAGTCAGTCATTACCACAAGATTATTTTTTTTATGGGGAAAACTTAACCTAAGCCCTTAGCAGAGGATAGTTTCGATCTATCGACCTCTGGGTTATGGGCCCAGCACTCTTCCGCTGCGCCACTCTGCTCTACAAGGGACAAGATCTACTACTGACAGTAGGATCTGACCCTATGCAGAGAAAAGGAAAGAGATTGGGGGTCCATTGTTTGACAAAATCAGTCATTACCACAAGATTATTTTTTTATGGGGAAAACTTAACCTAAGCCCTTAGCAGAGGATAGTTTCTATCTATCGACCTCTGGGTTATGGGCCCAGCACGCTTCCGCTGCGCCACTCTGCTATACATGGGACAAGATCTACTACTGACAGTAGGATCTGACCCTATGCAGAGAAAAGGAAAGAAATTGGGGGTCCATTGTCTAAGAAAGTCAGTCATTACCACAAGATTATTTTTTTATGGGGAAAATTTAACCTAAGACCTTAGCAGAGGATAGTTTCGATCTATCGACCTCTGGGTTATGGGCCCAGCACGCTTCCGCTGTGCCACTCTGCTCTACATGGGACAAGATCTACTACTGACAGTAGGATCTGACCCTATGCAGAGAAAAGGAAAGAAATTGGGGGTCCATTGTCTAAGAAAGTCAGTCATTACCACAAGATTATTTTTTTATGGGGAAAATTTAACCTAAGACCTTAGCAGAGGATAGTTTCGATCTATCGACCTCTGGGTTATGGGCCCAGCACGCTTCCGCTGCGCCACTCTGCTCTACATGGGACAAGTTCTACTACTGACAGTAGGATCTGAGCCTATGCAGAGAAAAGGAAAGAGATTGGGGGTCCATTGTTTGACACAGTCAGTCATTACCACAAGATTATTTTTTTTATGCGGAAAACTTAACCTAAGCCCTTAGCAGAGGATAGTTTCGATCTATCAACCTCTGGGTTATGGGCCCAGCACGCTTCCGCTGCGCCACTCTGCTCTACAAGGGACAAGATCTACTACTGACAGTAGGATCTGACCCTATGCAGAGAAAAGGAAAGAGATTGGGGGTCCATTGTTTGACAAAATCAGTCATTACCACAAGATTATTTTTTTATGGGGAAAATTTAACCTAAGACCTTAGCAGAGGATAGTTTCGATCTATCGACCTCTGGGTTATGGGCCCAGCACGCTTCCGCTGCGCCACTCTGCTCTACATGGGACAAGATCTACTACTGACAGTAGGATCTGACCCTATGCAGAGAAAAGGAAAGAAATTGGGGGTCCATTGTCTAAGAAAGTCAGTCATTACCACAAGATTATTTTTTTATGGGGAAAATTTAACCTAAGACCTTAGCAGAGGATAGTTTCGATCTATCGACCTCTGGGTTATGGGCCCAGCACGCTTCCGCTGCGCCACTCTGCTCTACATGGGACAAGTTCTACTACTGACAGTAGGATCTGAGCCTATGCAGAGAAAAGGAAAGAGATTGGGGGTCCATTGTTTGACAGAGTCAGTCATTACCACAAGATTATTTTTTTTATGGGGAAAACTTAACCTAAGCCCTTAGCAGAGGATAGTTTCGATCTATCGACCTCTGGGTTGTGGGCCCAGCACTCTTCCGCTGCGCCACTCTGCTCTACAAGGGACAAGATCTACTACTGACAGTAGGATCTGACCCTATGCAGAGAAAAGGAAAGAGATTGGGGGTCCATTGTTTGACAAAATCAGTCATTACCACAAGATTATTTTTTTATGGGGAAAACTTAACCTAAGCCCTTAGCAGAGGATAGTTTCTATCTATCGACCTCTGGGTTATGGGCCCAGCACGCTTCCGCTGCGCCACTCTGCTATACATGGGACAAGATCTACTACTGACAGTAGGATCTGACCCTATGCAGAGAAAAGGAAAGAAATTGGGGGTCCATTGTCTAAGAAAGTCAGTCATTACCACAAGATTATTTTTTTATGGGGAAAATTTAACCTAAGACCTTAGCAGAGGATAGTTTCGATCTATCGACCTCTGGGTTATGGGCCCAGCACGCTTCCGCTGCGCCACTCTGCTCTACATGGGACAAGTTCTACTACTGACAGTAGGATCTGAGCCTATGCAGAGAAAAGGAAAGAGATTGGGGGTCCATCGTTTGACACAGTCAGTCATTACCACAAGATTATTTTTTTTATGGGGAAAACTTAACCTAAGCCCTTAGCAGAGGATAGTTTCGATCTATCGACCTCTGGGTTATGGGCCCAGCACTCTTCCGCTGCGCCACTCTGCTCTACAAGGGACAAGATCTACTACTGACAGTAGGATCTGACCCTATGCAGAGAAAAGGAAAGAGATTGGGGGTCCATTGTTTGACAAAATCAGTCATTACCACAATATTATTTTTTTATGGGGAAAATTTAACCTAAGCCCTTAGCAGAGGATAGTTTCGATCTATCGACCTCTGGGTTATGGGCCCAGCACGCTTCCGCTGCACCACTCTGCTCTACATGGGACAAGATCTACTACTGACAGTAGGATCTGACCCTATGCAGAGAAAAGGAAAGAAATTGGGGGTCCATTGTCTAAGAAAGTCAGTCATTACCACAAGATTATTTTTTCATGGGGAAAATTTAACCTAAGACCTTAGCAGAGGATAGTTTCGATCTATCGACCTCTGGGTTATGGGCCCAGCACGCTTCCGCTGCGCCACTCTGCTCTACATGGGACAAGTTCTACTACTGACAGTAGGATCTGAGCCTATGCAGAGAAAAGGAAAGAGATTGGGGGTCCATTGTTTGACACAGTCAGTCATTACAACAAGATTATTTTTTTTATGGGGAAAACTTAACCTAAGCCCTTAGCAGAGGATAGTTTCGATCTATCGACCTCTGTGTTATGGGCCCAGCACGCTTCCGCTGTGCCACTTTGCTCTATAAGGGACAAGTTCTACTACTGACAGTAGGATCTGACCCTATGCAGAGAAAAGGAAAGAGTTTGGGGGTCCAATGTTTGAAAAAGTCAGTCATTACCACAAGATTATTTTTTCTGGGGAAAACTTAACCTAAGCCCTTAGCAGAGGATAGTTTCGATCTATCGACCTCTGGGTTATGGGCCCAGCACGCTTCCGCTGCGCCACTCTGCTCTACATGGAACAAGATCTACTACTGACAGTAGGATCTGACCCTATGCAGAGAAAAGGAAAGAGATTGGGGGTCCATTGTTTGACAAAATCAGTCATTACCACAAGATTATTTTTTTATGGGGAAAACTTAACCTAAGCCCTTAGTAGAGGATAGTTTCTATCTATCGACCTCTGGGTTATGGGCCCAGCACTCTTCCGCTGCGCCACTCTGCTATAAATGGGACAAGATCTACTACTGACAGTAGGATCTGACCCTATGCAGAGAAAAGGAAAGAAATTGGGGGTCCATTGTCTAAGAAAGTCAGTCATTACCACAAGATTATTTTTTTATGGGGAAAATTTAACCTAAGACCTTAGCAGAGGATAGTTTCGATCTATCGACCTCTGGGTTATGGGCCCAGCACGCTTCCGCTGCACCACTCTGCTCTACATGGGACAAGTTCTACTACTGACAGTAGGATCTGAGCCTATGCAGAGAAAAGGAAAGAGATTGGGGGTCCATCGTTTGACACAGTCAGTCATTACCACAAGATTATTTTTTTTATGGGGAAAACTTAACCTAAGCCCTTAGCAGAGGATAGTTTCGATCTATCGACCTCTGGGTTATGGGCCCAGCACTCTTCCGCTGCGCCACTCTGCTCTACAAGGGACAAGATCTACTACTGACAGTAGGATCTGACCCTATGCAGAGAAAAGGAAAGAGATTGGGGGTCCATTGTTTGACAAAATCAGTCATTACCACAATATTATTTTTTTATGGGGAAAACTTAACCTAAGCCCTTAGCAGAGAATAGTTTCGATCTATCGACCTCTGGGTTATGGGCCCAGCACGCTTCCGCTGCGCCACTCTGCTCTACATGGGACAAGATCTACTACTGACAGTAGGATCTGACCCTATGCAGAGAAAAGGAAAGAAATTGGGGGTCCATTGTCTAAGAAAGTCAGTCATTACCACAAGATTATTTTTTTATGGGGAAAATTTAACCTAAGACCTTAGCAGAGGATAGTTTCGATCTATCGACCTCTGGGTTATGGGCCCAGCACGCTTCCGCTGCGCCACTCTGCTCTACATGGGACAAGTTCTACTACTGACAGTAGGATCTGAGCCTATGCAGAGAAAAGGAAAGAGATTGGGGGTCCATTGCTTGACACAGTCAGTCATTACAACAAGATTATTTTTTTTATGGGGAAAACTTAACCTAAGCCCTTAGCAGAGGATAGTTTCGATCTATCGACCTCTGGGTTATGGGCCCAGCACGCTTCCGCAGTGCCACTCTGCTCTACAAGGGACAAGTTCTACTACTGACAGTAGGATCTGACCCTATGTAGAGAAAAGGAAAGAGTTTGGGGGTCCATTGTTTGAAAAAGTCAGTCATTACCACAAGATTATTTTTTCTGGGGAAAACTTAACCTAAGCCCTTAGCAGAGGATAGTTTCGATCTATCGACTTCTGGGTTATCGGCCCAGCACTCTTCCGCTGCGCCACTCTGCTCTACAAGGGACAAGATCTACTACTGACAGTAGGATCTGACCCTATGCAGAGAAAAGGAAAGAGATTGGGGGTCCATTGTTTGACACAGTCAGTCATTACCACAAGATTATTTTTTTTATGCGGAAAACTTAAGCTAAGCCCTTAGCAGAGGATAGTTTCGATCTATCGACCTCTGGGTTATGGGCCCAGCACTCTTCCGCTGCGCCACTCTGCTCTACAAGGGACAAGATCTACTACTGACAGTAGGATCTGACCCTATGCAGAGAAAAGGAAAGAGATTGGGGGTCCATTGTTTGACAAAATCAGTCATTACCACAAGATTATTTTTTTATGGGGAAAACTTAACCTAAGCCCTTAGCAGAGGATAGTTTCTATCTATCGACCTCTGGGTTATGGGCCCAGCACGCTTCCGCTGCGCCACTCTGCTATACATGGGACAAGATCTACTACTGACAGTAGGATCTGACCCTATGCAGAGAAAAGGAAAGAAATTGGGGGTCCATTGTCTAAGAAAGTCAGTCATTACCACAAGATTATTTTTTTATGGGGAAAATTTAACCTAAGCCCTTAGCAGAGGATAGTTTCGATCTATCGACCTCTGGGTTATGGGCCCAGCACTCTTCCGCTGCGCCACTCTGCTCTACAAGGGACAAGATCTACTACTGACAGTAGGATCTGACCCTATGCAGAGAAAAGGAAAGAGATTGGGGGTCCATTGTTTGACAAAATCAGTCATTACCACAATATTATTTTTTTATGGGGAAAACTTAACCTAAGCCCTTAGCAGAGGATAGTTTCAATCTATCGACCTCTGGGTTATGGGCCCAGCACGCTTCCGCTGCACCACTCTGCTCTACATGGGACAAGATCTACTACTGACAGTAGGATCTGACCCTATGCAGAGAAAAGGAAAGAAATTGGGGGTCCATTGTCTAAGAAAGTCAGTCATTACCACAAGATTATTTTTTTATGGGGAAAATTTAACCTAAGCCCTTAGCAGAGGATAGTTTCTATCTATCGACCTCTGGGTTATGGGCCCAGCACGCTTCCGCTGCGCCACTCTGCTATACATGGGACAAGATCTACTACTGACAGTAGGATCTGACCCTATGCAGAGAAAAGGAAAGAAATTGGGGGTCCATTGTCTAAGAAAGTCAGTCATTACCACAAGATTATTTTTTTATGGGGAAAATTTAACCTAAGCCCTTAGCAGAGGATAGTTTCGATCTATCGACCTCTGGGTTATGGGCCCAGCACTCTTCCGCTGCGCCACTCTGCTCTACAAGGGACAAGATCTACTACTGACAGTAGGATCTGACCCTATGCAGAGAAAAGGAAAGAGATTGGGGGTCCATTGTTTGACAAAATCAGTCATTACCACAATATTATTTTTTATGGGGAAAACTTAACCTAAGCCCTTAGCAGAGGATAGTTTCGATCTATCGACCTCTGGGTTATGGGCCCAGCACGCTTCCGCTGCGCCACTCTGCTCTACATGGGACAAGATCTACTACTGACAGTAGGATCTGACCCTATGCAGAGAAAAGGAAAGAGATTGGGGGTCCATTGTTTGACACAGTCAGTCATTACAACAAGATTATTTTTTTTATGGGGAAAACTTAACCTAAGCCCTTAGCAGAGGATAGTTTCGATCTATCGACCTCTGGGTTATGGGCCCAGCACGCTTCCGCTGTGCCACTCTGCTCTATAAGGGACAAGTTCTACTACTGACAGTAGGATCTGACCCTATGCAGAGAAAAGGAAAGAGTTTGGGGGTCCAATGTTTGAAAAAGTCAGTCATTACCACAAGATTATTTTTTCTGGGGAAAACTTAACCTAAGCCCTTAGCAGAGGATAGTTTCGATCTATCGACCTCTGGGTTATGGGCCCAGCACGCTTCCGCTGCGCCACTCTGCTCTACATGGGACAAGATCTACTACTGACAGTAGGATCTGACCCTATGCAGAGAAAAGGAAAGAGATTGGGGGTCCATTGTTTGACAAAATCAGTCATTACCACAAGATTATTTTTTTATGGGGAAAACTTAACCTAAGCCCTTAGTAGAGGATAGTTTCTATCTATCGACCTCTGGGTTATGGGCCCAGCACTCTTCCGCTGCGCCACTCTGCTATACATGGGACAAGATCTACTACTGACAGTAGGATCTGACCCTATGCAGAGAAAAGGAAAGAAATTGGGGGTCCATTGTCTAAGAAAGTCAGTCATTACCACAAGATTATTTTTTTATGGGGAAAATTTAACCTAAGACCTTAGCAGAGGATAGTTTCGATCTATCGACCTCTGGGTTATGGGCCCAGCACGCTTCCGCTGCGCCACTCTGCTCTACATGAGACAAGTTCTACTACTGACAGTAGGATCTGAGCCTATGCAGAGAAAAGGAAAGAGATTGGGGGTCCATCGTTTGACACAGTCAGTCATTACCACAAGATTATTTTTTTTATGGGGAAAACTTAACCTAAGCCCTTAGCAGAGGATAGTTTCGATCTATCGACCTCTGGGTTATGGGCCCAGCACTCTTCCGCTGCGCCACTCTGCTCTACAAGGGACAAGATCTACTACTGACAGTAGGATCTGACCCTATGCAGAGAAAAGGAAAGAGATTGGGGGTCCATTGTTTGACAAAATCAGTCATTACCACAATATTATTTTTTTATGGGGAAAACTTAACCTAAGCCCTTAGCAGAGAATAGTTTCGATCTATCGACCTCTGGGTTATGGGCCCAGCACGCTTCCGCTGCGCCACTCTGCTCTACATGGGACAAGATCTACTACTGACAGTAGGATCTGACCCTATGCAGAGAAAAGGAAAGAAATTGGGGGTCCATTGTCTAAGAAAGTCAGTCATTACCACAAGATTATTTTTTTATGGGGAAAATTTAACCTAAGACCTTAGCAGAGGATAGTTTTGATCTATCGACCTCTGGGTTATGGGCCCAGCACGCTTCCGCTGCGCCACTCTGCTCTACATGGGACAAGTTCTACTACTGACAGTAGGATCTGAGCCTATGCAGAGAAAAGGAAAGAGATTGGGGGTCCATTGTTTGACACAGTCAGTCATTACAACAAGATTATTTTTTTTATGGGGAAAACTTAACCTAAGCCCTTAGCAGAGGATAGTTTCGATCTATCGACCTCTGGGTTATGGGCCCAGCACGCTTCCGCAGTGCCACTCTGCTCTACAAGGGACAAGTTCTACTACTGACAGTAGGATCTGACCCTATGTAGAGAAAAGGAAAGAGTTTGGGGGTCCATTGTTTGAAAAAGTCAGTCATTACCACAAGATTATTTTTTCTGGGGAAAACTTAACCTAAGCCCTTAGCAGAGGATAGTTTCGATCTAGCGACTTCTGGGTTATCGGCCCAGCACGCTCCCGCTGCGTCACTCTGCTCTACAAGGGACAAGATCTACTACTGACAGTAGGATCTGACTCTATGCAGAGAAAAGGAAAGAGATTGGGGGTCCATTGTTTGACAAAGTCAGTCATTACCACAAGATTATTTTTTTATGGGGAAAACTTAACCTAAGCCCTTAGCAGAGGATAGTTTCTATCTATCGACCTCTGGGTTATGGGCCCAGCACGCTTCCGCTGCGCCACTCTGCTATACATGGGACAAGATCTACTACTGACAGTAGGATCTGACCCTATGCAGAGAAAAGGAAAGAAATTGGGGGTCCATTGTCTAAGAAAGTCGGTCATTACCACAAGATTATTTTTTTATGGGGAAAATTTAACCTAAGACCTTAGCAGAGGATAGTTTCGATCTATCGACCTCTGGGTTATGGGCCCAGCACGCTTCCGCTGCGCAACTCTGCTCTACATGGGACAAGTTCTACTACTGACAGTAGGATCTGAGCCTATGCAGAGAAAAGGAAAGAGATTGGGGGTCCATTGTTTGACACAGTCAGTCATTACCACAAGATTATTTTTTTTATGGGGAAAACTTAACCTAAGCCCTTAGCAGAGGATAGTTTCGATCTATCGACCTTTGGGTTATGGGCCCAGCACTCTTCCACTGCGCCACTCTGCTCTACAAGGGACAAGATCTACTACTGACAGTAGGATCTGACCCTATGCAGAGAAAAGGAAAGAGATTGGGGGTCCATTGTTTGACAAAATCAGTCATTACCACAAGATTATTTTTTTATGGGGAAAACTTAACCTAAGCCCTTAGCAGAGGATAGATTCTATCTATCGACCTCTGGGTTATGGGCCCAGCACGCTTCCGCTGCGCCACTCTGCTCTACATGGGACAAGTTCTACTACTGACAGTAGGATCTGAGCCTATGCAGAGAAAAGGAAAGAAATTGGGGGTCCATTGTCTAAGAAAGTCAGTCATTACCACAAGATTATTTTTTTATGGGGAAAATTTAACCTAAGACCTTAGCAGAGGATAGTTTCGATCTATCGACCTCTGGGTTATGGGCCCAGCACGCTTCCGCTGCGCCACTCTGCTCTACATGGGACAAGTTCTACTACTGACAGTAGGATCTGAGCCTATGCAGAGAAAAGGAAAGAGATTGGGGGTCCATTGTTTGACACAGTCAGTCATTACAACAAGATTATTTTTTTTATGGGGAAAACTTAACCTAAGCCCTTAGCAGAGGATAGTTTCGATCTATCGACCTCTGGGTTATGGGCCCAGCACGCTTCCGCAGTGCCACTCTGCTCTATAAGGGACAAGTTCTACTACTGACAGTAGGATCTGACCCTATGCAGAGAAAAGGAAAGAGTTTGGGGGTCCATTGTTTGAAAAAGTCAGTCATTACCACAAGATTATTTTTTCTGGGGAAAACTTAACCTAAGCCCTTAGCAGAGGATAGTTTCGATCTATCGACCTCTGGGTTATGGGCCCAGCACGCTTCCGCTGCGCCACTCTGCTCTACATGGGACAAGATCTACTACTGACAGTAGGATCTGACCCTATGCAGAGAAAAGGAAAGAGATTGGGGGTCCATTGTTTGACAAAATCAGTCATTACCACAATATTATTTTTTTATGGGGAAAACTTAACCTAAGCAATTAGCAGAGGATAGTTTCGATCTATCGACCTCTGGGTTATGGGCCCAGCACGCTTCCGCTGCGCCACTCTGCTCTACATGGGACAAGTTCTACTACTGACAGTAGGATCTGAGCCTATGCAGAGAAAAGGAAAGAGATTGGGGGTCCATTGTTTGACACAGTCAGTCATTACCACAAGATTATTTTTTCTGGGGAAAACTTAACCTAAGCCCTTAGCAGAGGATAGTTTCGATCTATCGACCTCTGGGTTATGGGCCCAGCACGCTTCCGCTGCGCCACTCTGCTCTACATGGGACAAGATCTACTACTGACAGTAGGATCTGACCCTATGCAGAGAAAAGGAAAGAGATTGGGGGTCCATTGTTTGACAAAATCAGTCATTACCACAATATTATTTTTTTATGGGGAAAACTTAACCTAAGCAATTAGCAGAGGATAGTTTCGATCTATCGACCTCTGGGTTATGGGCCCAGCACGCTTCCGCTGCGCCACTCTGCTCTACATGGGACAAGTTCTACTACTGACAGTAGGATCTGAGCCTATGCAGAGAAAAGGAAAGAGATTGGGGGTCCATTGTTTGACACAGTCAGTCATTACAACAAGATTATTTTTTTTATGGGGAAAACTTAACCTAAGCCCTTAGCAGAGGATAGTTTCGATCTATCGACCTCTGGGTTATGGGCCCAGCACGCTTCCGCAGTGCCACTCTGCTCTATAAGGGACAAGTTCTACTACTGACAGTAGGATCTGACCCTATGCAGAGAAAAGGAAAGAGTTTGGGGGTCCATTGTTTGAAAAAGTCAGTCATTACCACAAGATTATTTTTTCTGGGGAAAACTTAACCTAAGCCCTTAGCAGAGGATAGTTTCGATCTATCGACCTCTGGGTTATGGGCCCAGCACGCTTCCGCTGCGCCACTCTGCTCTACATGGGACAAGATCTACTACTGACAGTAGGATCTGACCCTATGCAGAGAAAAGGAAAGAGATTGGGGGTCCATTGTTTGACAAAATCAGTCATTACCACAATATTATTTTTTTATGGGGAAAACTTAACCTAAGCAATTAGCAGAGGATAGTTTCGATCTATCGACCTCTGGGTTATGGGCCCAGCACGCTTCCGCTGCGCCACTCTGCTCTACATGGGACAAGTTGTACTACTGACAGTAGGATCTGAGCCTATGCAGAGAAAAGGAAAGAGATTGGGGGTCCATTGTTTGACACAGTCAGTCATTACAACAAGATTATTTTTTTTATGGGGAAAACTTAACCTAAGCCCTTAGCAGAGGATAGTTTCGATCTATCGACCTCTGGGTTATGGGCCCAGCACGCTTCCGCAGTGCCACTCTGCTCTATAAGGGACAAGTTCTACTACTGACAGTAGGATCTGACCCTATGCAGAGAAAAGGAAAGAGTTTGGGGGTCCATTGTTTGAAAAAGTCAGTCATTACCACAAGATTATTTTTTCTGGGGAAAACTTAACCTAAGCCCTTAGCAGAGGATAGTTTCGATCTATCGACCTCTGGGTTATGGGCCCAGCACGCTTCCGCTGCGCCACTCTGCTCTACATGGGACAAGATCTACTACTGACAGTAGGATCTGACCCTATGCAGAGAAAAGGAAAGAGATTGGGGGTCCATTGTTTGACAAAATCAGTCATTACCACAATATTATTTTTTTATGGGGAAAACTTAACCTAAGCCCTTAGCAGAGGATAGTTTCGATCTATCGACCTCTGGGTTATGGGCCCAGCACGCTTCCGCTGCGCCACTCTGCTCTACATGGGACAAGATCTACTACTGACAGTAGGATCTGACCCTATGCAGAGAAAAGGAAAGAGATTGGGGGTCCATTGTTTGACAAAATCAGTCATTACCACAAGATTATTTTTTTATGGGGAAAACTTAACCTAAGCCCTTAGCAGAGGATAGTTTCGATCTATCGACCTCTGGGTTATGGGCCCAGCACGCTTCCGCTGCGCCACTCTGCTCTACAAGGGACAAGTTCTACTACTGACAGTAGGATCTGACCCTATGTAGAGAAAAGGAAAGAGTTTGGGGGTCCATTGTTTGAAAAAGTCAGTCATTACCACAAGATTATTTTTTCTGGGGAAAACTTAACCTAAGCCCTTAGCAGAGGATAGTTTCGATCTATCGACCTCTGGGTTATGGGCCCAGCACGCTCCCGCTGTGCCACTCTGCTCTACAAGGGACAAGATCTACTACTGACAGTAGGATTTGACCCTATGCAGAGAAAAGGAAAGGGATTGGGGGTCCATTGTCTAAGAAAGTCAGTCATTACCACAAGATTATGTTTTTATGGGGAAAATTTAACCTAAGACCTTAGCAGAGGATAGTTTCAATCTATCGACCTCTGGGTTATGGGCCCACCACGCTTCCGCTGCGCCACTCTGCTCTACAAGGGGCAAGTTCTACTACTGACAGTAGGATCTGAGCCTATGCAGAGAAAAGGAAAGAGATTGGGGGTCCATTGTCTAACAAAGTGTGTCATTACAACAACATAATTTTTTTATGGGGAAAACTTAACCTAAGCCCTTAGCAGAGGATAGTTTCGATCTATCGACCTCTGGGTTATGGGCACAGCAGGCTTCCGCTGCGCCACTCTGCTCTACAATGGACAAGATCTACTACTGACAGTAGGATCTGAGCCTATGCAGAGAAAAGGAAAGAGATTGGGGGTCCATTGTTTGACAAAATCAGTCATTACCACAATATTATTTTTTTATGGGGAAAACTTAACCTAAGCCCTTAGCAGAGGATAGTTTCAATCTATCGACCTCTGGGTTATGGGCCCAGCACGCTTCCGCTGCGCCACTCTGCTCTACATGGGACAAGATCTACTACTGACAGTAGGATCTGACCCTATGCAGAGAAAAGGAAAGAAATTGGGGGTCCATTGTCTAAGAAAGTCAGTCATTACCACAAGATTATTTTTTTATGGGGAAAATTTAACCTTAGCAGAGGATAGTTTCGATCTATCGACCTCTGGGTTATGGGCCCAGCACGCTTCCGCTGCGCAACTCTGCTCTACATGGGACAAGATCTACTACTGACAGTAGGATCTGACCCTATGCAGAGAAAAGGAAAGAGATTGGGGGTCCATTGTTTGACAAAGTCAGTCATTACCACAAGATTATTTTTTTATGGGGAAAACTTAACCTAAGACCTTAGCAGAGGATAGCTTCGATCTATCGACCTCTGGGTTATGGGCCCAGCACGCTTCCGCTGCGCCACTCTGCTCTACATGGGACAAGATCTAATACTGACAGTAGGATCTGACCCTATGCAGAGAAAAGGAAAGAAATTGGGGGTCCATTGTTTGACAAAGTCAGTCATTACCACAAGATTATTTTTTTAAGGGGAAAACTTAACCTAAGACCTTAGCAGAGGATAGCTTCGATCTATCGACCTCTGGGTTATGGGCCCAGCACGCTTCCACTGCGCCACTCTGCTCTACAAGAGACAAGTTCTACTACTGACAGTAGGATCTGACCCTATGCAGAGAAAAGGAAAGACATTGGGGGTCCATTGTTTGACAAAGTCAGTCATTACCACAAGATTATTTTTTTAAGGGGAAAACTTAACCTAAGCCCTTAGCAGAGGATAGTTTCAATCTATCGACCTCTGGGTAATGGGCCCAGCACGCTTCCGCTGCGCCACTCTGCTCTACAAGTGACGAGTTCTACTACTGACAGTAGGATCTGACCCTATGCAGAGAAAAGGAAAGAGATTGGGGGTCCATTGTTTGACAAAGTCAGTCATGACCACAAGATTATTTTTTTATGAGGAAAACTTAACCAAAGCCCTTAGCAGAGGATAGTTTCGATCTATCGACCTCTGGGTTATGGGCCCAGCACACTTCCGCTGCGCCACTCTGCTCTACATGGGACAAGTTCTACTACTGACAGTAGGATCTGACCCTACGCAGAGAAAAGGAAAGAAATTGGGGGTACATTGTCTAAGAAAGTCAGTCATTACCAGAAGATTATTTTTTATGGGGAAAACTTAACCTAAGCCCTTAGCAGAGGATAGTTTCAATCTATCGATCTCTGGGTTATGGGCCCAGCACGCTTCCGCTGCGCCACTCTGCTCTACAAAGGACAAGTTCTACTACTGAAAGTAGGATCTGACATTATGCAGAGAAAAGGACAGAGATTGGGGGTCCATTGTTTGACAAAATCAATCATTACCACAAGATTATTTTTTCTGGGGAGAACTTAACCTAAGCCCTTAGCAGAGGATAGTTTCGATCTATTGACCTCTGGGTTATGGGCCCAGCACGCTTCCAATGCGCCACTCTGCTCTACAAGAGACAAGTTCTACTACTGACAGTAGGATCTGAGCCTATGCAGAGAAAAGGAAAGAGATTGGGGGTCCATTGTTTGACAAAGTCAGTCATTACCACAATATTATTTTTTCATGGGGAAAACTTAACCAAAGCCCTTAGCAGAGGATAGTTTCGATCTATCGACCTCTGGGTTATGGGCCCAGCACGCTTCCGCTGCGCCACTCTGCTCTACAAAGGACAAGTTCTACTACTGAAAGTAGGATCTGACATTATGCAGAGAAAAGGACAGAGATTGGGGGTCCATTATTTGACAAAGTCAATCATTACCACAAGATTATTTTTTCTGGGGAGAACTTAACCTAAGCCCTTAGCAGAGGATAGTTTCGATCTATCAACCTCTGGGTTATGGGCCCAGCACGCTTCCACTGCGCCACTCTGCCCAACAAGAAACAAGATCTACTACTGACAGTAGGATCTGACCCTATGCAGAGAAAAGGAAAGAGTTTGGGGGTCCATTGTTTGACAAAGTCAATCATTACCGCAAGATTATTTCTTGATAGGGAAAACTTAACCTAAGCCCTTAGCAGAGGATAGTTTCGATCTGTCGACCTCTGGGTTATGGGCCCAGCATGGTTCCGCTGCGCCACTCTGCTTTACAAAAGACAAGTTCTACTACTGACAGTAGGATCTGACCCTACGCAGAGAAAAGGAAAGAGATTGGGCGTCCATTGTTTGACAAAGTCAGTCATTACCACAATATTATTTTTTCATGGGGAAAACTTAACCTAAGCCCTTAGCAGAGGATAGTTTCGATCTATCGACCTCTGGGTTATGGGCCCAGCACGCTTCCGCTGCGCCACTCTGCTCTACAAAAGACGAGATCTACTACTGAAAGTAGGATCAAACCCTATGCAGAGAAAAGGAAAGAAATTGGGGGTCCATTGTCTAAGAAAGTCAGTCATTACCAGAAGATTATTTTTTATGGGGAAAACTTAACCTAAGCCCTTAGCAGAGGATAGTTTCAATCTATCGATCTCTGGGTTATGGGCCCAGCACGCTTCCGCTGCGCCACTCTGCTCTACAACGGACAAGTTCTACTACTGACAGTAGGATCTGAGCCTATGCAGAGAAAAGGAAAGAGATTGGGGGTCCATTGTTTGACAAAATCAGTCATTACCACAATATTATTTTTTTATGGGGAAAACTTAACCTAAGCCCTTAGCAGAGGATAGTTTCGATCTATCGACCTCTGGGTTATGGGCCCAGCACGCTTCCGCTGCGCCACTCTGCTCTACATGGGACAAGATCTACTACTGACAGTAGGATCTGACCCTATGCAGAGAAAAGGAAAGAAATTGGGGGTCCATTGTCTAAGAAAGTCAGTCATTACCACAAGATTATTTTTTATGGGGAAAATTTAACCTAAGACCTTAGCAGAGGATAGTTTCGATCTATCGACCTCTGGGTTATGGGCCCAGCACGCTTCCGCTGCGCCACTCTGCTCTACAATGGACAAGTTCTACTACTGACAGTAGGATCTGAGCCTATGCAGAGAAAAGGAAAGAGTTTGGGGGTCCATTGTTTGAAAAAATCAGTCATTACCACAAGATTATTTTTTCTGGGGAAAACTTAACCGAAGCCCTTAGCAGAGGATAGTTTCGATCTATCGACCTCTGGGTTATGGGCCCAGCACGCTTCCGCTGCGCCACTCTGCTCTACAAGGGACGAGTTCTACTACTGACAGTAGGATCTGACCCTATGCAGAGAAAAGGAAAGAGTTTGGGGGTCCATTGTTTGAAAAAGTCAGTCATTACCACAAGATTATTTTTTCTGGGGAAAACTTAACCGAAGCCCTCAGCAGTGGATAGTTTCGATCTATCGACCTCTGGGTTATGGGCCCAGCACGCTTCCGCTGCGCCACTCTGCTCTACAAGGGACAAGATCTACTACTGACAGTAGGATCTGAGCCTATGCAGAGAAAAAGAAAGAGATTGGGGGTCCATTGTTTGACAAAATCAGTCATTACCACAATATTATTTTTTTATGGGGAAAACTTAACCTAAGCCCTTAGCAGAGGATAGTTTCAATCTATCGACCTCTGGCTTATGGGCCCAGCACGCTTCCGCTGCGCCACTCTGCTCTACAAGGGACAAGATCTACTACTGACAGTAGGATCTGAGCCTATGCAGAGAAAAGGAAAGAGATTGGGGGTCCATTGTTTGACAAAATCAGTCATTACCACAATATTATTTTTTTATGGGGAAAACTTAACCTAAGCCCTTAGCAGAGGATAGTTTCGATCTATCGACCTCTGGGTTATGGGCCCAGCACGCTTCCACTGCGCCACTCTGCTCTACAATGGACAAGATCTACTACTGACAGTAGGATCTGAGCCTATGCAGAGAAAAGGAAAGAGATTGGGGGTCCATTGTTTGACAAAATCAGTCATTACCACAATATTATTTTTTTATGGGGAAAACTTAACCTAAGCCCTTAGCAGAGGATAGTTTCAATCTATCGACCTCTGGGTTATGGGCCCAGCACGCTTCCGCTGCGCCACTCTGCTCTACATGGGACAAGATCTACTACTGACAGTAGGATCTGTCCCTATGCAGAGAAAAGGAAAGAAATTGGGGGTCTATTGTCTAAGAAAGTCAGTCATTACCACAAGATTATTTTTTTATGGGGAAAATTTAACCTTAGCAGAGGATATTTTCGATCTATCGACCTCTGGGTTATGGGCCCAGCACGCTTCCGCTGCGCAACTCTGCTCTACAAGGGACAAGATCTACTACTGACAGTATGATCTGACCCTATGCAGAGAAAAGGAAAGAGATTGGGGGTCCATTGTCTAAGAAAGTCAGTCATTACCACAAGATTATGTTTTTATGGGGAAAATTTAACCTAAGACCTTAGCAGAGGATAGTTTCGATCTATCGACCTCTGGGTTATGGGCCCAGCACGCTTCCGCTGCGCCACTCTGCTCTACATGGGACAAGATCTACTACTGACAGTAGGATCTGACCCTATGCAGAGAAAAGGAAAGAGATTGGGGGTCCATTGTTTGACACAGTCAGTCATTACCACAAGATTATTTTTTTTATGGGGAAAACTTAACCTAAGCCCTTAGCAGAGGATAGTTTCGATCTATCGACCTCTGGGTTATGGGCCCAGCACGCTTCCACTGTGCCACTCTGCTCTATAAGGGACAAGTTCTACTACTGACAGTAGGATCTGACCCTATGCAGAGAAAAGGAAAGAGTTTGGGGGTCCATTGTTTGAAAAAGTCAGTCATTACCACAAGATAATTTTTTCTGGGGAAAACTTAACCTAAGCCCTTAGCAGAGGATAGTTTCGATCTATCGACCTCTGGGTTATGGGCCCAGCACTCTTCCGCTGCGCCACTCTGCTCTACAAGGGACAAGATCTACTACTGACAGTAGGATCTGACCCTATGCAGAGAAAAGGAAAGAGATTGGTGGTCCATTGTTTGACAAAATCAGTCATTACCACAATATTATTTTTTTATGGGGAAAACTTAACCTAAGCCCTTAGCAGAGGATAGTTTCGATCTATCGACCTCTGGGTTATGGGCCCAGCACGCTTCCGCTGCGCCACTCTGCTCTACATGGGACAAGATCTACTACTGACAGTAGGATCTGACCCTATGCAGAGAAAAGGAAAGAAATTGGGGGTCCATTGTCTAAGAAAGTCAGTCATTACCACAAGATTATTTTTTTAAGGGGAAAACTTAACCTAAGCCCTTAGCAGAGGATAGTTTCGATCTATCGACCTCTGGGTTATGGGCCCAGCACGCTTCCGCTGCGCCACTCTGCTCTACATGGGACAAGATCTACTACTGACAGTAGGATCTGACCCTATGCAGAGAAAAGGAAAGAGATTGGGGGTCCATTGTTTGACAAAATAAGTCATTACCACAATATTATTTTTTTATGGGGAAAACTTAACCTAAGCCCTTAGCAGAGGATAGTTTCGATCTATCGACCTCTGGGTTATGGGCCCAGCACGCTTCCGCTGCGCCACTCTGCTCTACATGGGACAAGTTCTACTACTGACAGTAGGATCTGACATTATGCAGAGAAAAGGACAGAGATAGGGGGTCCATTGTTTGACAAAGTCAATCATTACCACAAGATAATTTTTTTTATGGGGAAAACTTAACCTAAGCCCTTAGCAGAGGATAGTTTCGATCTATCGACCTCTGGGTTATGGGCCCAGCACGCTTCCGCTGCGCCACTCTGCTCTACAACGGACAAGTTCTACTACTGACAGTAGGATCTGAGCCTATGCAGAGAAAAGGAAAGAGATTGGGGGTCCATTGTTTGACAAAATCAGTCATTACCACAATATTATTTTTTTATGGGGAAAACTTAACCGAAGCCCTTTGCAGAGGATAGTTTCAATCTATCGACCTCTGGGTTATGGGCCCAACACGCTTCCGCTGCGCCACTCTGCTCTACATGGGACAAGATCTACTACTGACAGTAGGATCTGACCCTATGCAGAGAAAAGGAAAGAAATTGGGGGTCCATTGTCTAAGAAAGTCAGTCATTACCACAAGATTATTTTTTTATGGGGAAAATTTAACCTTAGCAGAGGATAGTTTCGATCTATCGACCTCTGGGTTATGGGCCCAGCACGCTTCCGCTGTGCAACTCTGCTCTACAAGGGACAAGATCTACTACTGACAGTATGATCTGACCCTATGCAGAGAAAAGGAAAGAGATTGGGGGTCCATTGTCTAAGAAAGTCAGTCATTACCACAAGATTATGTTTTTATGGGGAAAATTTAACCTAAGACCTTAGCAGAGGATAGTTTCGATCTATCGACCTCTGGGTTATGGGCCCAGCACGCTTCCGCTGCGCCACTCTGCTCTACATGGGACAAGATCTACTACTGACAGTAGGATCTGACCCTATGCAGAGAAAAGGAAAGAGATTGGGGGTCCATTGTTTGACAAAGTCAGTCATTACCACAAGATTATTTTTTTATGGGGAAAACTTAACCTAAGCCCTTAGCAGAGGATAGTTTCTATCTATCGACCTCTGGGTTATGGGCCCAGCACGCTTCCGCTGCGCCACTCTGCTATACATGGGACAAGATCTACTACTGACAGTAGGATCTGAGCCTATGCAGAGAAAAGGAAAGAGATTGGGGGTCCATTGTTTGACACAGTCAGTCATTACCACAAGATTATTTTTTTTATGGGGAAAACTTAACCTAAGCCCTTAGCAGAGGATAGTTTCGATCTATCGACCTCTGGGTTATGGGCCCAGCACGCTTCCGCTGTGCCACTCTGCTCTATAAGGGACAAGTTCTACTACTGACAGTAGGATCTGACCCTATGCAGAGAAAAGGAAAGAGTTTGGGGGTCCATTGTTTGAAAAAGTCAGTCATTACCACAAGATTATTTTTTCTGGGGAAAACTTAACCTAAGCCATTAGCAGAGGATAGTTTCGATCTATCGACCTCTGGGTTATGGGCCCAGCACTCTTCCGCTGCGCCACTCTGCTCTACAATGGACAAGATCTACTACTGACAGTAGGATCTGACCCTATGCAGAGAAAAGGAAAGAGATTGGGGGTCCATTGTTTGACAAAATCAGTCATTACCACAATATTATTTTTTTATGGGGAAAACTTAACCTAAGCCCTTAGCAGAGGATAGTTTCGATCTATCGACCTCTGGGTTATGGGCCCAGCACGCTTCCGCTGCGCCACTCTGCTCTACATGGGACAAGATCTACTACTGACAGTAGGATCTGACCCTATGCAGAGAAAAGGAAAGAGATTGGGGGTCCATTGTTTGACAAAATCAGTCATTACCACAATAATATTTTTTTATGGGGAAAACTTAACCTAAGCCCTTAGCAGAGGATAGTTTCGATCTATCGACCTCTGGGTTAAGGGCCCAGCACGCTTCCGCTGCGCCACTCTGCTCTACATGGGACAAGATCTACTACTGACAGTAGGATCTGACCCTATGCAGAGAAAAGGAAAGAAATTGGGGGTCCATTGTCTAAGAAAGTCAGTCATTACCACAAGATTATTTTTTTATGGGGAAAATTTAACCTAAGACCTTAGCAGAGGATAGTTTCGATCTATCGACCTCTGGGTTATGGGCCCAGCATGCTTCCGCTGCGCCAGTCTGCTCTACAAGGGACAAGTTCTACTACTGACAGTAGGATCTGACATTATGCAGAGAAAAGGAAAGAGATTGGGGGTCCATTGTTTGAGAAAGTCAATCATTACCACAAGATTTTTTTTTATGGGGAAAACTTAACCTAAGCCCTTAGCAGAGGATAGTTTCGATCTATTGACCTCTGGGTTATGGGCCCAGCACGCTTCCGCTGCGCCACTCTGCTCAACAAGAGACAAGATCTACTACTGACAGTAGGATCTGACCCTATGCAGAGAAAAGGAAAGAAATTGGGGGTCCATTGTCTAAGAAAGTCAGTCATTACCACAAGATTATTTTTTTATGGGGAAAACTTAACCTAAGCCCTTAGCAGAGGATAGTTTCGATCTATCGACCTCTGGGTTATGGGCCCAGCACGCTTCCGCTGCACCACTCTGCTCTACAAGGGACAAGTTCTACTACTGACAGTAGGATCTGACCCTATGTAGAGAAAAGGAAAGAGTTTGGGGGTCCATTGTTTGAAAAAGTCAGTCATTACCACAAGATTATTTTTTTTATGGGGAAAACTTAACCTAAGCCCTTAGCAGAGGATAGTTTCGATCTATCGACTTCTGGGTTATGGGCCCAGCACGCTCCCGCTGCGCCACTCTGCTCTACAAGGGACAAGATCTACTACTGACAGTAGGATCTGAGCCTATGCAGAGAAAAGGAAAGAGATTGGGGGTCCATTGTTTGACAAAGTCAGTCATTACCACAAGATTATTTTTTTATGGGGAAAACTTAACCTAAGCCCTTAGCAGAGGATAGTTTCGATCTATCGACCTCTGGGTTATGGGCCCAGCACGCTTCCGCTGCGCCACTCTGCTCAACAAGAGACAAACTCTACTACTGACAGTAGGATCTGAGCCTATGCAGAGAAAAGGAAAGAGATTGGGGGTCCATTGTCTAACAAAGTGTGTCATTACAACAACATAATTTTTTTATGGGGAAAACTTAACCTAAGCCCTTAGCAGAGGATAGTTTCAATCTATCGACCTCTGGGTTATGGGCCCAGCACGCTTCCGCTGCGCCACTCTGCTCTACATGGGGCAAGTTCTACTACTGACAGTAGGATCTGAGCCTATGCAGAGAAAAGGAAAGAGATTGGGGGTCCATTGTTTGACACAGTCAGTCATTACCACAAGATTATTTTTTTTATGGGGAAAACTTAACCTAAGCCCTTAGCAGAGGATAGTTTCGATCTATCGACCTCTGGGTTATGGGCCCAGCACGCTTCCGCTGCGCCACTCTGCTCTACATGGGACAAGATCTACTACTGACAGTAGGATCTGACCCTATGCAGAGAAAAGGAAAGAAATTGGGGGTCCATTGTCTAAGAAAGTCAGTCATTACCACAAGATTATTTTTTTATGGGGAAAATTTAACCTAAGACCTTAGCAGAGGATAGTTTCGATCTATCGACCTCTGGGTTATGGGCCCAGCACGCTTCCGCTGCGCCACTCTGCTCTACATGGGACAAGATCTACTACTGACAGTAGGATCTGACCCTATGCAGAGAAAAGGAAAGAAATTGGGGGTCCATTGTCTAAGAAAGTCAGTCATTACCACAAGAATATTTTTTTATGGGGAAAATTTAACCTTAGCAGAGGATAGTTTCGATCTATCGACCTCTGGGTTATGGGCCCAGCACGCTTCCGCTGCGACACTCTGCTCTACATGGGACAAGACCTACTACTGACAGGAGGATCTGACCCTATGCAGAGAAAAGGAAAGAGATTGGGGGTCCATTGTTTGACAAAGTCAGTCATTACCACAAGATTATTTTTTTATGGGGAAAACTTAACCTAAGCCCTTAGCAGAGGATAGTTTCGATCTATCGACCTCTGGGTTATGGGCCCAGCACGCTTCCGCTGCGCCACTCTGCTCTACATGGGACAAGATCTACTACTGACAGTAGGATCTGACCCTATGCAGAGAAAAGGAAAGAGATTGGGGGTCCATTGATTGACAAAGTCAGTCATTACCACAAGATTATTTTTTTATGGGGAAAACTTAACCTAAGCCCTTAGCAGAGGATAGTTTCGATCTATCGACCTCTGGGTTATGGGCCCAGCACGCTTCCGCTGCGCCACTCTGCTCTACATGGGACCAGATCTACTACTGACAGTAGGATCTGACCCTATGCAGAGAAAAGGAAAGAAATTGGGGGTCCATTGTCTAAGAAAGTCAGTCATTACCACAAGACTATTTTTTTATGGGGAAAACTTAACCTAAGCCCTTAGCAGAGGATAGTTTCCATCTATCGACCTCTGGGTTATGGGCCCAGCACGCTTCCGCTGCGCCACTCTGCTCTACATGGGACAAGATCTACTACTGACAGTAGGATCTGACCCTATGCAGAGAAAAGGAAAGAGATTGGGGGTCCATTGTTTGACAAAGTCAGTCATTACCACAAGATTATGTTTTTATGGGGAAAATTTAACCTAAGACCTTAGCAGAGGATAGTTTCGATCTATCGACCTCTGGGTAATGGGCCCAGCACGCTTCCGCTGCGCCACTCTGCTCTACATGGGACAAGATCTACTACTGACAGTAGGATCTGACCCTATGCAGAGAAAAGGAAAGAAATTGGGGGTCCATTGTCTAAGAAAGTCAGTCATTACCACAAGATTATTTTTTTATGGGGAAAATTTAACCTAAGACCTTAGCAGAGGATAGTTTCGATCTATCGACCTCTGGGTTATGGGCCCAGCACGCTTCCGCTGCGCCACTCTGCTCTACATGGGACAAGATCTACTACTGACAGTAGGATCTGAGCCTTTGCAGAGAAAAGGAAAGAGATTGGGGGTCCATTGTTTGACACAGTCAGTCATTACCACAATATTATTTTTTTATGGGGAAAATTTAACCTAAGCCCTTAGCAGAGGATAGTTTCGATCTATCCACCTCTGGGTTATGGGCCCAGCACGCTTCCGCTGCGCCACTCTGCTCTACAAGGGACAAGTTCTACTACTGACAGTAGGATCTGACCCTATGCAGAGAAAAGGAAAGAAATTGGGGGTCCATTGTCTAAGAAAGTCAGTCATTACCACAAGATAATTTTCTTATGGGGAAAATTTAACCTAAGACCTTAGCAGAGGATAGTTTCGATCTATCGACCTCTGGGTTATGGGCCAAGCACGCTTCCGCTGCGCCACTCTGCTCTACATGGGACAAGATCTACTACTGACAGTAGGATCTGACCCTATGCAGAGAAAAGGAAAGAGATTGGGGGTCCATTGTCTAAGAAAGTCAGTCATTACCACAAGATTATTTTTTTATGGGGAAAACTTAACCTAAGCCCTTAGCAAAGGATAGTTTCGATCTATCGACCTCTGGGTTATGGGTCCAGCACGCTTCCGCTGCGCCACTCTGCTCTACATGGGACAAGATCTACTACTGACAGTAGGATCTGACCCTATGCAGAGAAAAGGACAGAGATAGGGGGTCCATTCTCTAAGAAAGTCAGTCATTACCACAAGATTATTTTTTTATGGGGAAAATTTAACCTTAGCAGAGGATAGTTTCGATCTATCGACCTCTGGGTTATGGGCCCAGCACGCTTCCGCTGCGCCACTCTGCTCTACATGGGACAAGATCTACTACTGACAGTAGGATCTGACCCTATGCAGAGAAAAGGAAAGAGATTGGGGGTCCATTGTTTGACAAAGTCAGTCATTACCACAAGATTATTTTTTTATGGGGAAAATTTAACCTAAGACCTTAGCAGGGGATAGTTTCGATCTATCGACCTCTGGTTTATGGGCCCAGCACGCTTCCGCTGCGCCACTCTGCTCTACATGGGACAAGATCTACTACTGACAGTAGGATCTGACCTCATGCAGAGAAAAGGAAAGAGATTGGGGGTCCATTGTTTGACACAGTCAGTCATTACCACAAGATTATTTTTTTATGGGGAAAATTCAACCTAAGACCTTAGCAGAGGATAGTTTCGATCTATCGACCTCTGGGTTATGGGCCCAACACGCTTCCGCTGCGCCACTCTGCTCTACATGGGACATGTTCTACTACTGACAGTAGGATCTGAGCCTATGCAGAGAAAAGGAAAGAGATTGGGGGTCCATTGTTTGACAAAGTCAGTCATTACCACAAGATTATTTTTTTTATGGGGAAAACTTAACCTAAGACCTTAGCAGAGGATAGTTTCGATCAATCGACCTCTGGGTTATGGGCCCAGCACGCTTCCGCTGCGCCACTCTGCTCTACATGGGACAAGTTCTACTAGTGACAGTAGGATCTGACCCTATGCAGAGAAAAGGAAAGAAATTGGGGGTCCATTGTTTGACAAAGTCAGTCATTACCGCAAGATTATTTTTTTATGGGGAAAATTTAACCTAAGACCTTAGCAGAGGATAGTTTCGATCTATCGACCTCTGGGTTATGGGCCCAGCACGCTTCCGCTGCGCCACTCTGCTCTACATGGGACAAGTTCTACTACTGACAGTAGGATCTGAGCCTATGCAGAGAAAAGGAAAGAGTTTGGGGGTCCATTGTTTGACAAAGTCAGTCATTACCGCAAGATTATTTTTTTTATGGGGAAAACTTAACCTAAGCCCTTAGCAGAGGATAGTTTCGATCTATCGACCTCTGGGTTATGGGCCCAGCACGCTTCCGCTGCGCCACTCTGCTCTAGAAGGGACAAGTTCTACTACTGACAGTAGGATCTGACCCTATGCAGAGAAAAGGAAAGAGTTTGGGGGTCCATTGTCTAAGAAAGTCAGTCATTACCGCAAGATTATTTTTTTTATGGGGAAAACTTAACCTAAGCCCTTAGCAGAGGATAGTTTCAATCTATCGACCTCTGGGTTATGGGCCCAGCAGGCTTCCGCTGCGCCACTCTGCTCAACAAGAGACAAGTTCTACTACTGACAGTAGGATCTGAGCCTATGCAGAGAAAAGGAAAGAGATTGGGGGTCCATTGTTTGACAAAGTCAGTCATTAAAACAAGATAATTTTTTTTATGGGGAAAATTTAACCTAAGACCTTAGCAGAGGATAGTTTCAATCTATCGACCTCTGGGTTATGGGCCCAGCACGCTTCCGCTGCGCCACTCTGCTCTACATGGGACAAGATCTACTACTGACAGTAGGATCTGAGCCTTTGCAGAGAAAAGGAAAGAGATTGGGGGTCCATTGTTTGACACAGTCAGTCATTACCACAATATTATTTTTTTATGGGGAAAATTTAACCTAAGCCCTTAGCAGAGGATAGTTTCGATCTATCCACCTCTGGGTTATGGGCCCAGCACGCTTCCGCTGCGCTACTCTGCTCTACAAGGGACAAGTTCTACTACTGACAGTAGGATCTGACCCTATGCAGAGAAAAGGAAAGAAATTGGGGGTCCATTGTCTAAGAAAGTCAGTCATTACCACAAGATAATTTTCTTATGGGGAAAATTTAACCTAAGACCTTAGCAGAGGATAGTTTCGATCTATCGACCTCTGGGTTATGGGCCAAGCACGCTTCCGCTGCGCCACTCTGCTCTACATGGGACAAGATCTACTACTGACAGTAGGATCTGACCCTATGCAGAGAAAAGGAAAGAGATTGGGGGTCCATTGTCTAAGAAAGTCAGTCATTACCACAAGATTATTTTTTTATGGGGAAAACTTAACCTAAGCCCTTAGCAAAGGATAGTTTCGATCTATCGACCTCTGGGTTATGGGTCCAGCACGCTTCCGCTGCGCCACTCTGCTCTACATGGGACAAGATCTACTACTGACAGTAGGATCTGACCCTATGCAGAGAAAAGGACAGAGATAGGGGGTCCATTGTCTAAGAAAGTCAGTCATTACCACAAGATTATTTTTTTATGGGGAAAATTTAACCTTAGCAGAGGATAGTTTCGATCTATCGACCTCTGGGTTATGGGCCCAGCACGCTTCCGCTGCGCCACTCTGCTCTACATGGGACAAGATCTACTACTGACAGTAGGATCTGACCCTATGCAGAGAAAAGGAAAGAGATTGGGGGTCCATTGTTTGACAAAGTCAGTCATTACCACAAGATTATTTTTTTATGGGGAAAATTTAACCTAAGACCTTAGCAGGGGATAGTTTCGATCTATCGACCTCTGGTTTATGGGCCCAGCACGCTTCCGCTGCGCCACTCTGCTCTACATGGGACAAGATCTACTACTGACAGTAGGATCTGACCTCATGCAGAGAAAAGGAAAGAGATTGGGGGTCCATTGTTTGACACAGTCAGTCATTACCACAAGATTATTTTTTTATGGGGAAAATTCAACCTAAGACCTTAGCAGAGGATAGTTTCGATCTATCGACCTCTGGGTTATGGGCCCAACACGCTTCCGCTGCGCCACTCTGCTCTACATGGGACACGTTCTACTACTGACAGTAGGATCTGAGCCTATGCAGAGAAAAGGAAAGAGATTGGGGGTCCATTGTTTGACAAAGTCAGTCATTACCACAAGATTATTTTTTTTATGGGGAAAACTTAACCTAAGACCTTAGCAGAGGATAGTTTCGATCAATCGACCTCTGGGTTATGGGCCCAGCACGCTTCCGCTGCGCCACTCTGCTCTACATGGGACAAGTTCTACTAGTGACAGTAGGATCTGACCCTATGCAGAGAAAAGGAAAGAAATTGGGGGTCCATTGTTTGACAAAGTCAGTCATTACCGCAAGATTATTTTTTTATGGGGAAAATTTAACCTAAGACCTTAGCAGAGGATAGTTTCGATCTATCGACCTCTGGGTTATGGGCCCAGCACGCTTCCGCTGCGCCACTCTGCTCTACATGGGACAAGTTCTACTACTGACAGTAGGATCTGAGCCTATGCAGAGAAAAGGAAAGAGTTTGGGGGTCCATTGTTTGACAAAGTCAGTCATTACCGCAAGATTATTTTTTTTATGGGGAAAACTTAACCTAAGCCCTTAGCAGAGGATAGTTTCGATCTATCGACCTCTGGGTTATGGGCCCAGCACGCTTCCGCTGCGCCACTCTGCTCTAGAAGGGACAAGTTCTACTACTGACAGTAGGATCTGACCCTATGCAGAGAAAAGGAAAGAGTTTGGGGGTCCATTGTCTAAGAAAGTCAGTCATTACCGCAAGATTATTTTTTTTATGGGGAAAACTTAACCTAAGCCCTTAGCAGAGGATAGTTTCAATCTATCGACCTCTGGGTTATGGGCCCAGCAGGCTTCCGCTGCGCCACTCTGCTCAACAAGAGACAAGTTCTACTACTGACAGTAGGATCTGAGCCTATGCAGAGAAAAGGAAAGAGATTGGGGGTCCATTGTTTGACAAAGTCAGTCATTAAAACAAGATTATTTTTTTTATGGGGAAAATTTAACCTAAGACCTTAGCAGAGGATAGTTTCAATCTATCGACCTCTGGGTTATGGGCCCAGCACGCTTCCGCTGCGCCACTCTGCTCTAGAAGGGACAAGTTCTACTACTGACAGTAGGATCTGAGTCTATGCAGAGAAAAGGAAAGAGATTGGGGGTCCATTGTTTGACAAAATCAGTCATTACCACAATATTATTTTTTTATGGGGAAAACTTAACCTAAGCCCTTAGCAGAGGATAGTTTCGATCTATCGACCTCTGGGTTATGGGCCCAGCACGCTTCCGCTGCGCCACTCTGCTCTACAAGAGATGAGATCCACTACTGACAGAAGAATCTGACCCTATGCAGAGAAAAGGAAAGAGATTGGGGGTCCATTGTTTGACAAAATCAGTCATTACCACAATATTATTTTTTTTTGGGGAAAACTTACCCTAAGCCCTTAGCAGAGGATAGTTTCGATCTATCGACCTCTGGGTTATGGGCCCAGCACGCTTCCGCTGCGCCATTCTGCTCTACATGGGACAAGATCAACTACTGACAGTAGGATCTGACCCTATGCAGAGAAAAGGAAAGAAATTGGGGGTCCATTGTCTAAGAAAGTCAGTCATTACCACAAGATTATTTTTTTATGGGGAAAATTTAACCTTAGCAGAGGATAGTTTCCATCCATCGACCTCTGGGTTATCGGCCCAGCACTCTTCCGCTGCGCCACTCTGCTCTACAAGGGACAAGTTCTACTACTGACAGTAGGATCTGACCCTATGCAGAGAAAAGGAAAGAGTTTGGGGGTCCATTGTCTAAGAAAGTCAGTCATTACCACAAGATTATGTTTTTATGGGGAAAATTTAACCTAAGACCTTAGCAGAGGATAGTTTCGATCTATCGACATCTGGGTTATGGGCCCAGCACGCTTCCGCTGCGCCACTCTGCTCTACAAGGGACAAGTTCTACTACTGACAGTAGGATCTGAGCCTATGCAGAGAAAAGGAAAGAGATTGGGGGTCCATTGTTTGACAAAGTCAGTCATTACCACAAGATTATTTTTTTATGGGGAAAACTTAACCTAAGCCCTTAGCAGAGGATAGTTTCGATCTATCGACCTCTGGGTTATGGGCCCAGCACGCTTCCGCTGCGCCACTCTGCTCTACAAGGGACAAGATCTACTACTGACAGTAGGATCTGACCCTATGCAGAGAAAAGGAAAGAGATTGGGGGTCCATTGTTTGACAAAGTCAGTCATTACCACAATATTATTTTTTTATGGGGAAAACTTAACCTAAGCCCTTAGCAGAGGATAGTTTCCATCTATCGACCTCTGGGTTATGGGTCCAGCACGCTTCCGCTGCGCCACTCTGCTCAACAAAAAACAAGATCTACTACTGACAGTAGGATCTGACCCTATGCAGAGAAAAGGAAAGAGATTGGGGGTCCATTGTTTGACAAAATCAGTCATTACCACAATATTATTTTTTTATAGAGAAAGCTTAACCTAAGCCCTTAGCAGAGGATAGTTTCGATCTATCGACCTCTGGGTTATGGGCCCAGCACGCTTCCGCTGCGCCACTCTGCTCTACAAGGGACAATATCTACTACTGACAGTAGGATCTGACATTATGCAGAGAAAAGGCCAGAGATAGAGGGTCCATTGTTTGACAAAGTCAATCATTACCACAAGATTTTTTTTTTTATAGTGAAAACTTAACCTAAGCCCTTAGCAGAGGATAGTTTCGATCTACCGACCTCTGGGTTATGGGCCCAGCACGCTTCCGCTGCGCCACTCTGCTCTACAAGGGACAAGATCTACTACTGACAGTAGGATCTGACCCTATGCAGAGAAAAGGAAAGAGATTGGGGGTCCATTGTTTGACAAAGTCAGTCATTACCACAATATTATTTTTTTATGGGGAAAACTTAACCTAAGCCCTTACCAGAGGATAGTTTCGATCTATCGACCTCTGGGTTATGGGCCCAGCACGCTTCCGCTGCGCCACTCTGCTCTACAAGGGACAAGTTCTACTACTGACAGTAGGATCTGACCCTATGCAGAGAAAAGGAAAAAGATTGGGGGTCCATTTTTTGACAAAGTCAGTCATTACCACAATATTATTTTTTCATGGAGAAAACTTAACCTAAGCCCTTAGCAGAGGATAGTTTCAATCTATCGACCTCTGGGTTATGGGCCCAGCACGCTTCCGCTGCGCCACTCTGCTCTACAAAGGACAAGATCTACTACTGACAGTAGGATCTGACCCTATGCAGAGAAAAGGAAAGAAATTGGGGGTCCATTGTCTAAGAAAGTCAGTCATTACCACAAGATTATCTTTTTATGGGGAAAATATAACCTAAGACCTTAGCAGAGGATAGTTTCGATCTATCGACCTCTGGGTTATGGGCCCAGCACGCTTCCGCTGCGCCACTCTGCTCTACAAGGGATAAGTTCTACTACTGACAGTAGGATCTGAGCCTATGCAGAGAAAAGGAACGAGATTGGGGGTCCATTGTCTAAGAAAGTCAGTCATTACCACAAGATTATTTTTTATGGGGAAAATTTAACCTAAGACCTTAGCAGAGGATAGTTTCGATCTATCGACCTCTGGGTTATGGGCCCAGCACGCTTCCGCTGCGCCACTCTGCTCTACATGGGACAAGTTCTACTACTGACAGTAGGATCTGAGCCTATGCAGAGAAAAGGAAAGAGATTGGGGGTCCATTGTTTGACAAAATCAGTCATTACCACAATATTATTTTTTTATGGGGAAAATTTAACCTAAGCCCTTAGCAGAGGATAGTTTTGATCTATCGACCTCTGGGTTATGGGCCCAGCACGCTTCCGCTGCGCCACTCTGCTCTACATGGGACAATATCTACTACTGACAGTAGGATCTGACCCTATGCAGAGAAAAGGAAAGAGATTGGGGGTCCATTGTTTGACAAAATCAGTCATTACCACAATATTATTTTTTTATGGGGAAAACTTAACCTAAGCCCTTAGCAGAGGATAGTTTCGATCTATCGACCTCTGGGTTATGGGCCCAGCACGCTTCCGCTGCGCCACTCTGCTCTACAAGAGGCAAGTTCTACTTCTGACAGTAGGATTTGACCCTATGCAGAGAAAAGGAAAGAAATTGGGGGTCCATTGTCTAACAAAGTCAGTCATTACAACAAGATTATTTTTTTATGGGGAAAATTTAACCTAAGCCCTTAGCAGAGGATAGTTTCGATCTATCGACTTCTGGGTTATGGGCCCAGCACGCTTCCGCTGCGCCACTCTGCTCTACATGGGACAAGATCTACTACTGACAGTAGGATCTGACCCTATGCAGAGAAAAGGAAAGAGTTTGGGGGTCCATTGTTTGAAAAAGTCAGTCATTACCACAAGATTATTTTTTCTGGGGAAAACTTAACCTAAGCCCTTAGCAGAGGATAGTTTTGATCTATCGACCTCTGGGTTATGGGCCCAGCAGGCTTCCGCTGCGCCACTCTGCTCAACAAGAGACAAGATCTACTACTGACAGTAGGATCTGACCCTATGCAGAGAAAAGGAAAGAGATTGGGGGTCCATTGTCTAAGAAAGTCAGTCATTACCACAAGATTATTTTTTTATAGGGAAAACTTAACCTAAGCCCTTAGCAGAGGATAGTTTTGATCTATCGACCTCTGGGTTATGGGCCCAGCAGGCTTCCGCTGCGCCACTCTGCTCAACAAGAGACAAGTTCTACTACTGACAGTAGGATCTGAGCCTATGCAGAGAAAAGGAAAGAGATTGGGGGTCCATTGTTTGACAAAGTCAGTCATTAAAACAAGATTATTTTTTTTATGGGGAAAATTTAACCTAAGACCTTAGCAGAGGATAGTTTCAATCTATCGACCTCTGGGTTATGGGCCCAGCACGCTTCCGCTGCGCCACTCTGCTCTACAAGGGACAAGTTCTACTACTGACAGTAGGATCTGACCCTATGCAGAGAAAAGGAAAAAGATTGGGGGTCCATTTTTTGACAAAGTCAGTCATTACCACAATATTATTTTTTTATGGGGAAAACTTAACCTAAGCCCTTAGCAGAGGATAGTTTCGATCTATCGACCTCTGGGTTATGGGCCCAGCACGCTTCCGCTGCGCCACTCTGCTCAACAAAAAACAAGATCTACTACTGACAGTAGGATCTGAAATTATGCAGAGAAAAGGAAAGAGATTGGGGGTCCATTGTTTGACAAAGTCAGTCATTACCACAAGATTATTTTTTTAAGGGGAAAACTTAACCTAAGCCCTTAGCAGAGGATAGTTTCGATCTATCGACCTCTGGGTTATGGGCCCAGCACGCTTCCGCTGCGCCACTCTGCTCTACAAGGGACAAGTCCTACTACTGACAGTAGGATCTGACCCTATGCAGAGAAAAGGAAAGAGTTTGGGGGTCCATTGTTTGAAAAAGTCAGTCATTACCACAAGATTATTTTTTCTTGGGAAAACTTAACCTAAGCCCTTAGCAGAGGATAGTTTCGATCTATCGACCTCTGGGTTATGGGCCCAGCACGCTTCCGCTGCGCCACTCTGCTCTACAAGGGACAAGATCTACTACTGACAGTAGGATCTGACCCTATGCAGAGAAAAGGAAAGAGTTTGGGGGTCCATTGTTTGACAAAGTCAATCATTACCACAAGATTTTTTTTTTTATAGTGAAAACTTAACCTAAGCCCTTAGCAGAGGACAGTTTCGATCTACCGACCTATGGGTTATGGGCCCAGCACGCTTCCGCTGCGCCACTCTGCTCTACAAGGGACATGATCTACTACTGACAGTAGGATCTGACCCTATGCAGAGAAAAGGAAAGAGATTGGGGGTCCATTGTCTAAGAAAGTCAGTCATTACCACAAGATTATTTTTTTATGGGGAAAATTTAACCTTAGCAGAGTATAGTTTCCATCTATCGACCTCTGGGTTATCGGCCCAGCACTCTTCCGCTGCGCCACTCTGCTCTACATGGGACACGTTCTACTACTGACAGTAGGATCTGAGCCTATGCAGAGAAAAGGAAAGAGATTGGGGGTCCATTGTCTAAGAAAGTCAGTCATTACCACAAGATTATTTTTTTATGGGGAAAACTTAACCTAAGCCCTTAGCAGAGGATAGTTTTGATCTATCGACCTCTGGGTTATGGACCCAGCAGGCTTCCGCTGCGCCACTCTGCTCAACAAGAGACAAGATCTACTACTGACAGTAGGATCTGACCCTATGCAGAGAAAAGGAAAGAGATTGGGGGTCCATTGTCTAAGAAAGTCAGTCATTACCACAAGATTATTTTTTCTGGGGAAAACTTAACCTAAGCCCTTAGCAGAGGATAGTTTCGATCTATCGACCTCTGGGTTATAGGCCCAGCACGCTTCCGCTGCGCCACTCTGCTCAACAAAAAACAAGACCTACTACTGACAGTAGGATCTGACATTATGCAGAGAAAAGGAAAGAGATTGGGGGTCCATTGTTTGACAAAGTCAGTCATTACCACAAGATTATTTTTTTAGGGGGAAAACTTAACCTAAGCCCTTAGCAGAGGATAGTTTCGATCTATCGACCTCTGGGTTATGGGCCCAGCACGCTTCCGCTGCGCCACTCTGCTCTACAAGGGACAAGATCTACTACTGACAGTAGGATCTGACCCTATGCAGAGAAAAGGAAAGAGATTGGGGATCCATTGTTTGACAAAATCAGTCATTACCACAATATTATTTTTTTATGGAGAAAGCTTAACCTAAGCCCTTAGAAGAGGATAGTTTCGATATATCGACCTCTGGGTTATGGGCCCAGCACGCTTCCGCTGCGCCACTCTGCTCTACATGGGAAAAGTTCTACTACTGACAGTAGGATCTGACCCTATGCAGAGAAAAGGAAAGAAATTGGGGGTCCATTGTTTGACAAAGTCAGTCATTACCGCAAGATTATTTTTTTATGGGGAAAATTTAACCTAAGACCTTAGCAGAGGATAGTTTCGATCTATCGACCTCTGGGTTATGGGCCCAGCACGCTTCCGCTGCGCCACTCTGCTCTACATGGGACAAGTTCTACTACTGACAGTAGGATCTGAGCCTATGCAGAGAAAAGGAAAGAGTTTGGGGGTCCATTGTTTGACAAAGTCAGTCATTACCGCAAGATTATTTTTTTTATGGGGAAAACTTAACCTAAGCCCTTAGCAGAGGATAGTTTCGATCTATCGACCTCTGGGTTATGGGCCTAGCACGCTTCCGCTGCGCCACTCTGCTCTAGAAGGGACAAGTTCTACTACTGACAGTAGGATCTGACCCTATGCAGAGAAAAGGAAAGAGTTTGGGGGTCCATTGTCTAAGAAAGTCAGTCATTACCGCAAGATTATTTTTTTTATGGGGAAAAGGTAACCTAAGCCCTTAGCAGAGGATAGTTTCGATCTATCGACCTCTGGGTTATGGGCCCAGCACGCTTCCGCTGCGCCACTCTGCTCTAGAAGGGACAAGTTCTACTACTGACAGTAGGATCTGAGTCTATGCAGAGAAAAGGAAAGAGATTGGGGGTCCATTGTTTGACAAAATCAGTCATTACCACAATATTATTTTTTTATGGGGAAAACTTAACCTAAGCCCTTAGCAGAGGATAGTTTCGATCTATCGACCTCTGGGTTATGGGCCCAGCACGCTTCCGCTGCGCCACTCTGCTCTACAAGAGATGAGATCCACTACTGACAGTAGAATCTGACCCTATGCAGAGAAAAGGAAAGAGATTGGGGGTCCATTGTTTGACAAAATCAGTCATTACCACAATATTATTTTTTTATGGGGAAAACTTACCCTAAGCCCTTAGCAGAGGATAGTTTCGATCTATCGACCTCTGGGTTATGGGCCCAGCACGCTTCCGCTGCGCCATTCTGCTCTACATGGGACAAGATCAACTACTGACAGTAGGATCTGACCCTATGCAGAGAAAAGGAAAGAAATTGGGGGTCCATTGTCTAAGAAAGTCAGTCATTACCACAAGATTATTTTTTTATGGGGAAAATTTAACCTTAGCAGAGGATAGTTTCCATCTATCGACCTCTGGGTTATCGGCCCAGCACTCTTCCGCTGCGCCACTCTGCTCTACAAGGGACAAGTTCTACTACTGACAGTAGGATCTGACCCTATGCAGAGAAAAGGAAAGAGTTTGGGGGTCCATTGTCTAAGAAAGTCAGTCATTACCACAAGATTATGTTTTTATGGGGAAAATTTAACCTAAGACCTTAGCAGAGGATAGTTTCGATCTATCGACATCTGGGTTATGGGCCCAGCACGCTTCCGCTGCGCCACTCTGCTCTACAAAGGACAAGATCTACTACTGACAGTAGGATCTGACCCTATGCAGAGAAAAGGAAAGAAATTGGGGGTCCATTGTCTAAGAAAGTCAGTCATTACCACAAGATTATCTTTTTATGGGGAAAATATAACCTAAGACCTTAGCAGAGGATAGTTTCGATCTATCGACCTCTGGGTTATGGGCCCAGCACGCTTCCACTGCGCCACTCTGCTCTACATGGGGAAAGTTCTACTACTGACAGTAGGATCTGAGCCTATGCAGAGAAAAGGAAAGAGATTGGGGGTCCATTGTTTCACAAAGTCAGTCATTACCACAAGATTATTTTTTTATGGGGAAAACTTAACCTAAGTCCTTAGCAGAGGATAGTTTCGATCTATCGACCTCTGGGTTATGGGCCCAGCACGCTTCCGCTGCGCCACTCTGCTCTACAAGGGACAAGATCTACTACTGACAGTAGGATCTGACCCTATGCAGAGAAAAGGAAAGAGATTGGGGGTCCATTGTTTGACAAAGTCAGTCATTACCACAATATTATTTTTTTATGGGGAAAACTTAACCTAAGCCCTTAGCAGAGGATAGTTTCGATCTATCGACTTCTGGGTTATGGGCCCAGCACGCTTCCGCTGCGCCACCCTGCTCTACAAGAGATGAGATCCACTACTGACAGTAGGATCTGAGCCTATGCAGAGAAAAGGAAAGAGATTGGGGGTCCATTGTTTGACAAAGTCAGTCATTACCACAAGATTATTTTTTTATGGGGAAAATTTAACCTTAGCAGAGGATAGTTTCCATCTATCGACCTCTGGGTTATCGGCCCAGCACTCTTCCGCTGCGCCACTCTGCTCTACATGGGACAAGTTCTACTACTGACAGTAGGATCTGAGCCTATGCAGAGAAAAGGAAAGAGATTGGGGGTCCATTGTTTGACAAAGTCAGTCATTAAAACAAGATTATTTTTTTTATGGGGAAAATTTAACCTAAGCCCTTAGCAGAGGATAGTTTCGATCTATCGACCTCTGGGTTATGGGCCCAGCACGCTTCCGCTGCGCCACTCTGCTCTACAAGGGACAAGTTCTACTACTGACAGTAGGATCTGACCCTATGCAGAGAAAAGGAAAAAGATTGGGGGTCCATTTTTTGACAAAGTCAGTCATTACCACAATATTATTTTTTTATGGGGAAAACTTAACCTAAGCCCTTAGCAGAGGATAGTTTCGATCTATCGACCTCTGGGTTATGGGTCCAGCACGCTTCCGCTGCGCCACTCTGCTCAACAAAAAACAAGATCTACTACTGACAGTAGGATCTGACCCTATGCAGAGAAAAGGAAAGAGATTGGGGGTCCATTGTTTGACAAAATCAGTCATTACCACAATATTATATTTTTATAGAGAAAGCTTAACCTAAGCCCTTAGCAGAGGATAGTTTCGATCTATCGACCTCTGGGTTATGGGCCCAGCACGCTTCCGCTGCGCCACTCTGCTCTACAAGGGACAATATCTACTACTGACAGTAGGATCTGACATTATGCAGAGAAAAGGACAGAGATAGGGGGTCCATTGTTTGACAAAGTCAATCATTACCACAAGATTTTTTTTTTTTATAGTGAAAACTTAACGTAAGCCCTTAGCAGAGGATAGTTTCCATCTACCGACCTCTGGGTTATGGGCCCAGCACGCTTCCGCTGCGCCACTCTGCTCTACAAGGGACAAGATCTACTACTGACAGTAGGATCTGACCCTATGCAGAGAAAAGGAAAGAGATTGGGGGTCCATTGTTTGACAAAGTCAGTCATTACCACAATATTATTTTTTTATGGGGAAAACTTAACCTAAGCCCTTACCAGAGGATAGTTTCGATCTATCGACCTCTGGGTTATGGGCCCAGCACGCTTCCGCTGCGCCACTCTGCTCTACATGGGACAAGATCTACTACTGACAGTAGGATCTGACCCTATGCAGAGAAAAGGAAAGAAATTGGGGGTCCATTGTCTAAGAAAGTCAGTCATTACCACAAGATTATTTTTTATGGGGAAATTTAACCTAAGACCTTAGCAGAGGATAGTTTCGATCTATCGACCTCTGGGTTATGGGCCCAGCACGCTTCCGCTGTGCCACTCTGCTCTACATGGGACAAGTTCTACTACTGACAGTAGGATCTGAGCCTATGCAGAGAAAAGGAAAGAGATTGGGGGTCCATTGTTTGACAAAATCAGTCATTACCACAATATTATTTTTTTATGGGGAAAATTTAACCTAAGCCCTTAGCAGAGGATAGTTTTGATCTATCGACCTCTGGGTTATGGGCCCAGCACGCTTCCGCTGCACCACTCTGCTCTACATGGGACAATATCTACTACTGACAGTAGGATCTGACCCTATGCAGAGAAAAGGAAAGAGATTGGGGGTCCATTGTTTAACAAAATCAGTCATTACCACAATATTATTTTTTTATGGGGAAAACTTAACCTAAGCCCTTAGCAGAGGATAGTTTCGATCTATCGACCTCTGGGTTATGGGCCCAGCACGCTTCCGCTGCGCCACTCTGCTCTACAAGAGGCAAGTTCTACTTCTGACAGTAGGATTTGACCCTATGCAGAGAAAAGGAAAGAAATTGGGGGTCCATTGTCTAACAAAGTCAGTCATTACAACAAGATTATTTTTTTATGGGGAAAATTTAACCTAAGCCCTTAGCAGAGGATAGTTTCGATCTATCGACTTCTGGGTTATGGGCCCAGCACGCTTCCGCTGCGCCACTCTGCTCTACATGGGACAAGATCTACTACTGACAGTAGGATCTGACCCTATGCAGAGAAAAGGAAAGAGTTTGGGGGTCCATTGTTTGAAAAAGTCAGTCATTACCACAAGATTATTTTTTCTGGGGAAAACTTAACCTAAGCCCTTAGCAGAGGATAGTTTCGATCTATCGACCTCTGGGTTATGGGCCCAGCACGCTTCCGCTGCGCCACTCTGCTCTACATGGGACAAGTTCTACTACTGACAGTAGGATCTGAGCCTATGCAGAGAAAAGGAAAGAGTTTGGGGGTCCATTGTTTGACAAAGTCAGTCATTACCGCAAGATTATTTTTTTTATGGGGAAAACTTAACCTAAGCCCTTAGCAGAGGATAGTTTCGATCTATCGACCTCTGGGTTATGGGCCTAGCACGCTTCCGCTGCGCCACTCTGCTCTAGAAGGGACAAGTTCTACTACTGACAGTAGGATCTGACCCTATGCAGAGAAAAGGAAAGAGTTTGGGGGTCCATTGTCTAAGAAAGTCAGTCATTACCGCAAGATTATTTTTTTTATGGGGAAAAGGTAACCTAAGCCCTTAGCAGAGGATAGTTTCGATCTATCGACCTCTGGGTTATGGGCCCAGCACGCTTCCGCTGCGCCACTCTGCTCTAGAAGGGACAAGTTCTACTACTGACAGTAGGATCTGAGTCTATGCAGAGAAAAGGAAAGAGATTGGGGGTCCATTGTTTGACAAAATCAGTCATTACCACAATATTATTTTTTTATGGGGAAAACTTAACCTAAGCCCTTAGCAGAGGATAGTTTCGATCTATCGACCTCTGGGTTATGGGCCCAGCACGCTTCCGCTGCGCCACTCTGCTCTACAAGAGATGAGATCCACTACTGACAGTAGAATCTGACCCTATGCAGAGAAAAGGAAAGAGATTGGGGGTCCATTGTTTGACAAAATCAGTCATTACCACAATATTATTTTTTTAGGGGGAAAACTTACCCTAAGCCCTTAGCAGAGGATAGTTTCGATCTATCGACCTCTGGGTTATGGGCCCAGCACGCTTCCGCTGCGCCATTCTGCTCTACATGGGACAAGATCAACTACTGACAGTAGGATCTGACCCTATGCAGAGAAAAGGAAAGAAATTGGGGGTCCATTGTCTAAGAAAGTCAGTCATTACCACAAGATTATTTTTTTATGGGGAAAATTTAACCTTAGCAGAGGATAGTTTCCATCTATCGACCTCTGGGTTATCGGCCCAGCACTCTTCCGCTGCGCCACTCTGCTCTACAAGGGACAAGTTCTACTACTGACAGTAGGATCTGACCCTATGCAGAGAAAAGGAAAGAGTTTGGGGGTCCATTGTCTAAGAAAGTCAGTCATTACCACAAGATTATGTTTTTATGGGGAAAATTTAACCTAAGACCTTAGCAGAGGATAGTTTCGATCTATCGACATCTGGGTTATGGGCCCAGCACGCTTCCGCTGCGCCACTCTGCTCTACAAAGGACAAGATCTACTACTGACAGTAGGATCTGACCCTATGCAGAGAAAAGGAAAGAAATTGGGGGTCCATTGTCTAAGAAAGTCAGTCATTACCACAAGATTATCTTTTTATGGGGAAAATATAACCTAAGACCTTAGCAGAGGATAGTTTCGATCTATCGACCTCTGGGTTATGGGCCCAGCACGCTTCCACTGCGCCACTCTGCTCTACATGGGGAAAGTTCTACTACTGACAGTAGGATCTGAGCCTATGCAGAGAAAAGGAAAGAGATTGGGGGTCCATTGTTTCACAAAGTCAGTCATTACCACAAGATTATTTTTTTATGGGGAAAACTTAACCTAAGTCCTTAGCAGAGGATAGTTTCGATCTATCGACCTCTGGGTTATGGGCCCAGCACGCTTCCGCTGCGCCACTCTGCTCTACAAGGGACAAGATCTACTACTGACAGTAGGATCTGACCCTATGCAGAGAAAAGGAAAGAGATTGGGGGTCCATTGTTTGACAAAGTCAGTCATTACCACAATATTATTTTTTTATGGGGAAAACTTAACCTAAGCCCTTAGCAGAGGATAGTTTCGATCTATCGACTTCTGGGTTATGGGCCCAGCACGCTTCCGCTGCGCCACCCTGCTCTACAAGAGATGAGATCCACTACTGACAGTAGGATCTGAGCCTATGCAGAGAAAAGGAAAGAGATTGGGGGTCCATTGTTTGACAAAGTCAGTCATTACCACAAGATTATTTTTTTATGGGGAAAATTTAACCTTAGCAGAGGATAGTTTCCATCTATCGACCTCTGGGTTATCGGCCCAGCACTCTTCCGCTGCGCCACTCTGCTCTACATGGGACAAGTTCTACTACTGACAGTAGGATCTGAGCCTATGCAGAGAAAAGGAAAGAGATTGGGGGTCCATTGTTTGACAAAGTCAGTCATTAAAACAAGATTATTTTTTTTATGGGGAAAATTTAACCTAAGCCCTTAGCAGAGGATAGTTTCGATCTATCGACCTCTGGGTTATGGGCCCAGCACGCTTCCGCTGCGCCACTCTGCTCTACAAGGGACAAGTTCTACTACTGACAGTAGGATCTGACCCTATGCAGAGAAAAGGAAAAAGATTGGGGGTCCATTTTTTGACAAAGTCAGTCATTACCACAATATTATTTTTTTATGGGGAAAACTTAACCTAAGCCCTTAGCAGAGGATAGTTTCGATCTATCGACCTCTGGGTTATGGGTCCAGCACGCTTCCGCTGCGCCACTCTGCTCAACAAAAAACAAGATCTACTACTGACAGTAGGATCTGACCCTATGCAGAGAAAAGGAAAGAGATTGGGGGTCCATTGTTTGACAAAATCAGTCATTACCACAATATTATATTTTTATAGAGAAAGCTTAACCTAAGCCCTTAGCAGAGGATAGTTTCGATCTATCGACCTCTGGGTTATGGGCCCAGCACGCTTCCGCTGCGCCACTCTGCTCTACAAGGGACAATATCTACTACTGACAGTAGGATCTGACATTATGCAGAGAAAAGGACAGAGATAGGGGGTCCATTGTTTGACAAAGTCAATCATTACCACAAGATTTTTTTTTTTTATAGTGAAAACTTAACGTAAGCCCTTAGCAGAGGATAGTTTCCATCTACCGACCTCTGGGTTATGGGCCCAGCACGCTTCCGCTGCGCCACTCTGCTCTACAAGGGACAAGATCTACTACTGACAGTAGGATCTGACCCTATGCAGAGAAAAGGAAAGAGATTGGGGGTCCATTGTTTGACAAAGTCAGTCATTACCACAATATTATTTTTTTATGGGGAAAACTTAACCTAAGCCCTTACCAGAGGATAGTTTCGATCTATCGACCTCTGGGTTATGGGCCCAGCACGCTTCCGCTGCGCCACTCTGCTCTACATGGGACAAGATCTACTACTGACAGTAGGATCTGACCCTATGCAGAGAAAAGGAAAGAGATTGGGGGTCCATTGTTTGACAAAGTCAGTCATTACCACAATATTATTTTTTTATGGGGAAAACTTAACCTAAGCCCTTAGCAGAGGATAGTTTCGATCTATCGACTTCTGGGTTATGGGCCCAGCACGCTTCCGCTGCGCCACCCTGCTCTACAAGAGATGAGATCCACTACTGACAGTAGGATCTGAGCCTATGCAGAGAAAAGGAAAGAGATTGGGGGTCCATTGTTTGACAAAGTCAGTCATTACCACAAGATTATTTTTTTATGGGGAAAATTTAACCTTAGCAGAGGATAGTTTCCATCTATCGACCTCTGGGTTATCGGCCCAGCACTCTTCCGCTGCGCCACTCTGCTCTACATGGGACAAGTTCTACTACTGACAGTAGGATCTGAGCCTATGCAGAGAAAAGGAAAGAGATTGGGGGTCCATTGTTTGACAAAGTCAGTCATTAAAACAAGATTATTTTTTTTATGGGGAAAATTTAACCTAAGCCCTTAGCAGAGGATAGTTTCGATCTATCGACCTCTGGGTTATGGGCCCAGCACGCTTCCGCTGCGCCACTCTGCTCTACAAGGGACAAGTTCTACTACTGACAGTAGGATCTGACCCTATGCAGAGAAAAGGAAAAAGATTGGGGGTCCATTTTTTGACAAAGTCAGTCATTACCACAATATTATTTTTTTATGGGGAAAACTTAACCTAAGCCCTTAGCAGAGGATAGTTTCGATCTATCGACCTCTGGGTTATGGGTCCAGCACGCTTCCGCTGCGCCACTCTGCTCAACAAAAAACAAGATCTACTACTGACAGTAGGATCTGACCCTATGCAGAGAAAAGGAAAGAGATTGGGGGTCCATTGTTTGACAAAATCAGTCATTACCACAATATTATATTTTTATAGAGAAAGCTTAACCTAAGCCCTTAGCAGAGGATAGTTTCGATCTATCGACCTCTGGGTTATGGGCCCAGCACGCTTCCGCTGCGCCACTCTGCTCTACAAGGGACAATATCTACTACTGACAGTAGGATCTGACATTATGCAGAGAAAAGGACAGAGATAGGGGGTCCATTGTTTGACAAAGTCAATCATTACCACAAGATTTTTTTTTTTTATAGTGAAAACTTAACGTAAGCCCTTAGCAGAGGATAGTTTCCATCTACCGACCTCTGGGTTATGGGCCCAGCACGCTTCCGCTGCGCCACTCTGCTCTACAAGGGACAAGATCTACTACTGACAGTAGGATCTGACCCTATGCAGAGAAAAGGAAAGAGATTGGGGGTCCATTGTTTGACAAAGTCAGTCATTACCACAATATTATTTTTTTATGGGGAAAACTTAACCTAAGCCCTTACCAGAGGATAGTTTCGATCTATCGACCTCTGGGTTATGGGCCCAGCACGCTTCCGCTGCGCCACTCTGCTCTACATGGGACAAGATCTACTACTGACAGTAGGATCTGACCCTATGCAGAGAAAAGGAAAGAAATTGGGGGTCCATTGTCTAAGAAAGTCAGTCATTACCACAAGATTATTTTTTATGGGGAAAATTTAACCTAAGACCTTAGCAGAGGATAGTTTCGATCTATCGACCTCTGGGTTATGGGCCCAGCACGCTTCCGCTGCGCCACTCTGCTCTACATGGGACAAGTTCTACTACTGACAGTAGGATCTGAGCCTATGCAGAGAAAAGGAAAGAGATTGGGGGTCCATTGTTTGACAAAATCAGTCATTACCACAATATTATTTTTTTATGGGGAAAATTTAACCTAAGCCCTTAGCAGAGGATAGTTTTGATCTATCGACCTCTGGGTTATGGGCCCAGCACGCTTCCGCTGCACCACTCTGCTCTACATGGGACAATATCTACTACTGACAGTAGGATCTGACCCTATGCTGAGAAAAGGAAAGAAATTGGGGGTCCATTGTCTAAGAAAGTCAGTCATTACCACAAGATTATTTTTTTATGGGGAAAATTTAACCTTAGCAGAGGATAGTTTCCATCTATCGACCTCTGGGTTATCGGCCCAGCACTCTTCCGCTGCGCCACTCTGCTCTACATGGGACACGTTCTACTACTGACAGTAGGATCTGAGCCTATGCAGAGAAAAGGAAAGAGATTGGGGGTCCATTGTCTAAGAAAGTCAGTCATTACCACAAGATTATTTTTTTATAGGGAAAAACTTAACCTAAGCCCTTAGCAGAGGATAGTTTTGATCTATCGACCTCTGGGTTATGGGCCCAGCAGGCTTCCGCTGCGCCACTCTGCTCAACAAGAGACAAGATCTACTACTGACAGTAGGATCTGACCCTATGCAGAGAAAAGGAAAGAGATTGGGGGTCCATTGTCTAAGAAAGTCAGTCATTACCACAAGATTATTTTTTTATAGGGAAAACTTAACCTAAGCCCTTAGCAGAGGATAGTTTTGATCTATCGACCTCTGGTCGATGGGCCCAGCACGCTTCCGCTGCGCCACTCTGCTCTACAAGGGACAAGTTCTACTACTGACAGTAGGATCTGACCCTATGCAGAGAAAAGGAAAAAGATTGGGGGTCCATTTTTTGACAAAGTCAGTCATTACCACAATATTATTTTTTTATGGGGAAAACTTAACCTAAGCCCTTAGCAGAGGATAGTTTCGATCTATCGATCTCTGGGTTATGGGCCCAGCACGCTTCCGCTGCGCCACTCTGCTCAACAAAAAACAAGATCTACTACTGACAGTAGGATCTGACATTATGCAGAGAAAAGGAAAGAGATTGGGGGTCCATTGTTTGACAAAGTCAGTCATTAAAACAAGATTATTTTTTTTATGGGGAAAATTTAACCTAAGACCTTAGCAGAGGATAGTTTCAATCTATCGACCTCTGGGTTATGGGCCCAGCACGCTTCCGCTGCGCCACTCTGCTCTACAAGGGACAAGTTCTACTACTGACAGTAGGATCTGACCCTATGCAGAGAAAAGGAAAGAGTTTGGGGGTCCATTGTTTGAAAAAGTCAGTCATTACCACAAGATTATTTTTTCTTGGGAAAACTTAACCTAAGCCCTTAGCAGAGGATAGTTTCGATCTATCGACCTCTGGGTTATGGGCCCAGCACGCTTCCGCTGCGCCACTCTGCTCTACAAGGGACAAGATCTACTACTGACAGTAGGATCTGACCCTATGCAGAGAAAAGGAAAGAGTTTGGGGGTCCATTGTTTGACAAAGTCAATCATTACCACAAGATTTTTTTTTTTATAGTGAAAACTTAACCTAAGCCCTTAGCAGAGGATAGTTTCGATCTACCGACCTCTGGGTTATGGGCCCAGCACGCTTCCGCTGCGCCACTCTGCTCTACAAGGGACACGATCTACTACTGACAGTAGGATCTGACCCTATGCAGAGAAAAGGAAAGAGATTGGGGGTCCATTGTCTAAGAAAGTCAGTCATTACCACAAGATAATTTTTTTATGGGGAAAATTTAACCTTAGCAGAGGATAGTTTCCATCTATCGACCTCTGGGTTATCGGCCCAGCACTCTTCCGCTGCGCCACTCTGCTCTACATGGGACACGTTCTACTACTGACAGTAGGATCTGAGCCTATGCAGAGAAAAGGAAAGAGATTGGGGGTCCATTGTCTAAGAAAGTCAGTCATTACCACAAGATTATTTTTTTATGGGGAAAACTTAACCTAAGCCCTTAGCAGAGGATAGTTTTGATCTATCGACCTCTGGGTTATGGGCCCAGCAGGCTTCCGCTGCGCCACTCCGCTCAACAAGAGACAAGATCTACTACTGACAGTAGGATCTGACCCTATGCAGAGAAAAGGAAAGAGATTGGGGGTCCATTGTCTAAGAAAGTCAGTCATTACCACAAGATTATTTTTTCTGGGGAAAACTTAACCTAAGCCCTTAGCAGAGGATAGTTTCGATCTATCGACCTCTGGGTTATGGGCCCAGCACGCTTCCGCTGCGCCACTCTGCTCTACATGGGACAAGTTCTACTACTGACAGTAGGATCTGACCCTATGCAGAGAAAAGGAAAGAGATTGGGGGTCCATTGTTTGACAAAGTCAGTCATTACCACAAGATTATTTTTTTATGGGGAAAATTTAACCTTAGCAGAGGATAGTTTCCATCTATCGACCTCTGGGTTATCGGCCCAGCACTCTTCCGCTGCGCCACTCTGCTCTACATGGGACAAGTTCTACTACTGACAGTAGGATCTGAGCCTATGCAGAGAAAAGGAAAGAGATTGGGGGTCCATTGTTTGACAAAGTCAGTCATTAAAACAAGATTATTTTTTTTATGGGGAAAATTTAACCTAAGACCTTAGCAGAGGATAGTTTCAATCTATCGACCTCTGGGTTATGGGCCCAGCACGCTTCCGCTGCGCCACTCTGCTCTACAAGGGACAAGTTCTACTACTGACAGTAGGATCTGACCCTATGCAGAGAAAAGGAAAAAGATTGGGGGTCCATTTTTTGACAAAGTCAGTCATTACCACAATATTATTTTTTTATGGGGAAAACTTAACCTAAGCCCTTAGCAGAGGATAGTTTCGATCTATCGACCTCTGGGTTATGGGCCCAGCACGCTTCCGCTGCGCCACTCTGCTCTACAAGGGACAAGATCTACTACTGACAGTAGGATCTGACCCTATGCAGAGAAAAGGAAAGAGATTGGGGATCCATTGTTTGACAAAATCAGTCATTACCACAATATTATTTTTTTATGGAGAAAGCTTAACCTAAGCCCTTAGCAGAGGATAGTTTCGATCTATCGACCTCTGGGTTATGGGCCCAGCACGCTTCCGCTGCGCCACTCTGCTCTACAAGGGACACGATCTACTACTGACAGTAGGATCTGACCCTATGCAGAGAAAAGGAAAGAGATTGGGGGTCCATTGTTTGACAAAGTCAGTCATTACCACAAGATTATTTTTTCTGGGGAAAACTTAACCTAAGCCCTTAGCAGAGGACAGTTTCGATCTATCGACCTCTGGGTTATGGGCCCAGCACGCTTCCGCTGCGCCACTCTGCTCAACAAAAAACAAGATCTACTACTGACAGTAGGATCTGACATTATGCAGAGAAAAGGAAAGGGATTGGGGGTGTATTGTTTGACAAAGTCAATCATTACCACAAGATTATTTTTTTATGGGGAAAACAACCTAAGCCCTTAGCAGAGGATAGTTTCCATCAATCGACCTCTGGGTTATGGGCCCAGCACGCTTCCGCTGCGCCACTCTGCTCTACAAGAGGCAAGTTCTACTTCTGACAGTAGGATTTGACCCTATGCAGAGAAAAGGAAAGAGATTGGGGGTCCATTGTTTGACAAAGTCAGTCATTACCACAATATTATTTTTTTATGGGGAAAATTTAACCTAAGCCCGTAGCAGAGGATAGTTTCGATCTATCGACTTCTGGGTTATGGGCCCAGCACGCTTCCGCTGCGCCACTCTGCTCGACAAGAGACAAGTTCTACTACTGACAGTAGGATCTGACCCTATGCAGAGAAAAGGAAAGAGATTGGGGGTCCATTGTTTGACAAAGTCAGTCATTACCACAATATTATTTTTTTATGGGGAAAACTTAACCTAAGCCCTTAGCAGAGGATAGTTTCGATCTATCGACCTCTGGGTTATGGGCCCAGCACGCTTCCGCTGCACCACTCCGCTCTGCGAATGAGATAGTCTACCATTGACAGTAGGATCTGACCCTATGCAAGGATACACCGGGTGCTCAGTAGGCTGTTACCTTAAACACTGAATCATGGTCACCACAGTATATTTTATTAACAAAATTTAACCAAACTCATTAGCAGAGTATGGTTTTGGTAAAACTTCACCAAAGCACTCAGCAGAGGAGTGTTTCGCTCCATCGACGTTTTCCACCGCACCGCTCTGCTATACAAGGAATAGGCTGTACCATTGAGAGTTGGATCTGAATCTATGTGGGGAAAAGGCAACAGACTCAGTCTGTTTTTTAATTGGGAATACTTAACCTATGCCTTTAGCAGAAGATGGTTTTAATAAAACTTAACCAAAGCACTTAGCAGAGGATGGTTTCGTCCACCGACCTCTTCCACTGTGCCACTCTGCTCCTCAAGAAAAGGGTTCTACCATAGCCAGTAGCATATGAACCTATGCGGGGAATCAGGAGATTTTTCGCTCATTGCTTTAAAAGCTCAGCCAGTACTATATTAGTACTAAAGCTAGTACTAAAATAGTAAATTTTATTGAAGAAAATCTAATCAAAACGCTTAACAGAGGATAGTTTCAATATATTAATATCTGGGCTATGGGTGCATCCCGCATTTTCCACACCTCTCCCCTCTATGGGAGGAGTTGAAACATCATAGCTAGCAGTATTTCAACCTAGCTGAGGATACAGCAGCTAATTTCATGCCCATAGTCTTAATCACTGAGACAGTACCACTAGAGCATATTTAGTTCTCATTTAGATAATTTGATCAAACATTTAAGGTTGTTTTCAGACAAAGCAGGATTTACATATTTTTCAAACTCATTGTCATTCTGATTGGAGAACTGACCTTCTCAGCACCTTTGAGCCCAGTGTTGTGCTTAATACATGCCTGAAAAACCATCCCTAAGTACAGCCACTTCCTTTCTCTGGATAATACATAAGTTGCATGGTGATGTGTATTATGGGTCATGTAAACTGGATGAGTGATGCACAGCAAGCCATAAATGCCTGACAGGTCCAGGAGATGCTCTGATAAGGAGCCAAGCTGCGATACCTTAACCTCTACCACTTGGGAGGTAGACAATGAAAGGTGTGCTGGAAAACTCTCTCTCACAATATACCAGCTACGGAGGCTACATTTGATAACAGTTTCACAATAATTCACTTTATTTTATCTTTGTGGAGCATATGAGGTTACTAACCTTCATTTGGCTTTTCACAACTCCCTATCCATCCTTAAATTTATGCTATTAAGGTCTGCACAAGATGTTCCGCTGGAAATAAAATCAAACTCATCCAAAAACGTTATGTGACCCACCTCCACTCTCTGCTGTCCAGTGTCAGGAGAGGCAGTGAGGAGCACTGGCTGACATGAATGGTACATCCCCGACATCAGAGGGACCCCAACAAGGAAGGCGTCAAGTGAGGGCAGGGAAACTGCAGGAACACAGCAGGCAGACAGGATGTGCCTAGTGCTTGTTTATAAAACGGTCTAAATAAGCATGCTGTCGTTATTTCCATTCTTGAATGCCCCATCCACTCAATATAACCACAACAATGTCACGTGACACAAGAAGGATAACTCAACACCTTCTCAATTACCCATATTAGCATTTAAGTAGTAATCTGAATACCTATCAAGACATACTATCGCACCTGTGGACCCTACCTGCAATTTCCTTCTGACAGAGGAAGGGATATTGTTCACCACACGCCATGGTCCTCCACTGCCCCATGGAACCCAGTTCCATCTGAGTGCAGCCACCCTGCCTTCCATCGCCTTTCTCCCACTCCTGGCTGCTTTCTGTTGTTACTTGGTGCGATCCTTTCCAATCACTCCCCACCAGCCATACCCACAAAGAAGCCTCCCTACATAGATACACATATGCAGACACAGGCCCATCCTTAACTGCAAAATATACAATCTCAGAGAACAGCTTCTCTAATATTAAGTATATTATTTTCATTATACCTTTAGATAGTCAGATAGATATTCAGAATTTTATAATTTAGATATTCAATATACCTTAGATATTCATTACCATGGTACACCTTTTCAAAACATTACATTTGTATTCACTAATTTAATTATAACTTGTGCTAAAATTAAATTAAATGTCCATAAATATTAATATACATTTGTGGCTCTAAATTCCAACAGCACTTGCCTTCCTTTGATTTGATGCTACAAGCAGCACACAGTGCAATATTTTAAATACTTCTTCTCCACTCTTGTTATGCTCCTCAACATTTCTGAATTCCAGAGACTGAAACTCCGGATAATGGTGTCAGTACTCACGAAGGAAAGGAGGCTTGAATAAAATCCTGCTCTTCAGCACTGTTGATCCTAGCAAGGTCACCTCCTTCCGTCTGTCGGCAGGCAGTCTGCGCCTCCACCCACGAGGATGTCAGTGTGTTCAGCCAGTAGCAGTGCAAACTGGCCAGATGGACCCAAGCACCCTTTGGACAAGGGTACTCATCTGGTACAATAAATATACACACAAAACGTGATGCTGCATTTAACATATACATGGTATTACATCAAAATTGCATTTTTAAAAGAAATTATACCATATGGCATTTGGTGTTATTTTGTTGCAACATCCAGGCTTAAATTTATTTTTAAATACATTAAAATCCACATACTACAGGCTGAAAATAGAATGAACTGAATACCTCCTCATTAGTGATACTATCCCTGGAAAAAAAACTCGAAAATAAAAAAATAAATAAACAGTAGATTCCTTAAATGCTACCAAAATACTTAAAAAATAGTTCTCTGAGTATTCCAGATTGCTACCCTGTTCAATTACCATATGTAAATTAGCCAGCTAGGTCCTGTCAGTTGGTGTCACACTTTTGGAAAAGTGCCCGGCCACAGGAGAGATGGCCCACCAGCACGGAGACCCCCACCAAGAAATCGTGAAGAAAACAAACAAAACCTCACCACAAGCAGTGGGTGCTACCACAGTCAGGATCCAGATGAGTTGAAAGTACTTTTCAAAAAACATTTTTTTAACGCCGTTGACAAGGCAACCCTGAGTATAAAGGTAGGAAACGCACCGCAGCAGTTGTGCGAAATTTCAGATTTATAAGCAGCCTCAATTGATAGTTTATCACCCCGTCAAGAAAAGTGAAGCACCGCTTTCATGTGCTTCTCCTTCCTTTCCATCGTCCTTTATGTCTGTTATTCCTCGTCATCTCTCTGCCGTCTGCCTTTCCCTGACTTCTTCACTGCTGCCTAGGTATCATTTTTGCTTTTGACGTTTTCTGCTGCTGTCCACTCACTTTACTCACCTCATTCTATTTTTCCTTCTGTTCTCTCCTCCTTTCTCTCTCTCTCCCTGTACTTGTGCCCTCTCCCCCCCCCCCCCCAGATGACCTATCAGCATCAAGGGGCCTGTATTTAAGAACACTTTCTTCTTCCCAGAAAAGGAGTTTGGCACTCTTGTGCCTTTTGGTCCCACAGCAACAAGAGACCAGAGGCTGCTGCTTCATTAGCATGTTAAAAATCCATGCTTTTCTCACCTCCTCATTGGACATGCCATTAAAACCCTTCTAGATGTACAGCTTCATTTAATGGCCTGAAAAAAGTCAAGACAACATAAATTATGGGTCTGTGTGCTGGTCTACGAAACTACGGCAGCATAGCCATTGTTGTGCAAATTTCTGTATCTGGGCAACCTAGTCCAAAAGGACAAATTCTCACATAAAACACTTTTTGTACTTAGTCGCTGCAAGCATTTAAAAGTTTTGCATGACTGGACAGTAGTCTAATTTATACTATCTCCAATTTAGAATGTTTAAAAACCAGGTATTATGTAATTAGAGAATGAAAATTCTTAATTATGCTAAACAAGAACCAGCATCCTGCGAACCAATTGGCATTGTTAGGGAACATAATGGATAAAGTGCTGTGTGAGATTAATTGCCTTTTTGTCCAAAGCATTCTTGGCCTGTGAAACAGATTCTTAGTTTATACCACAAAAGACTGAAAACGACGGACAAGGCTAAACACTCATTAAGTAATAGTAATGGCGTAATTCTATTACACAAAGACAGAAAAACCTTCTGTCAGCATGAACCACTTGCAATATTTCAACAGTCCCTACACCTAGCATAATGTGTTGCCTTTGGTTAAAACACTGAGACTGAAACTGAAGATATCTCCCCTGGTCAAACAACAGTGTCAGAAAACATCGTTATCTATTGTCCACTATGCAACCACAGACCAGCACACTCCGCTTTATTCGCTGGAAAAAAAACTGTTGGAAGTACGTAGTTTAGTTCATGGGATAGAGTCAGATCACGACAGAGCCATCATTTAAGCCGTCATCAATCTAAATCAGTGTTTCTCAACCCGGTCCTCGGGGACCCCCAGACAGTCCACGTTTTTGCTCCCTCCCAGCTCCCAACACACCTAAACCAGGAATTCTGTGTGATCGATAATCTGGGAGAGACCAAATACGTGGACTGTCTGGGGGTCGCTGAGGACTGGGTTGAGAAACACTGATCTAAATGTACTCAATGATTAAATATTTTCATATTGTATCTGATTATTTATGAATGTTTACTTATGCATCACTTCTAGGTAACAGCAGTATGTTTTTCTGTGTGGATTAAATCAATCATCATAGACTGACGTTAATACCTGTTTCATAACTTTCAAAATGGTGCAGATATGATGGGATTTGGAACTGGGCGGAGCCTCAGGCAGCTAACAGACCATCACATTCTTAGTTTTAGTGTGGCTTTTGTTCCATTTTGAACCACCGTTGTGAATATTGTGAACAGTGAACACCTATAATACACACAATAAATAATTGAAGTTTGAAGGTTAAATGAAAAAAGGTTCTTGTAGCCACATTATATAACATTACAATCTGTCATTTAACAACTGTCCTCCATGTTGCATTTCTAATGACATCTAAATTGGATTCATATCAAAATGTTGCTAAACATCTTCACTTTACAGTATCCTTGTCTGAATTTGTTGCTCATCTGATTTTGCATGTCTGTTTCTCCAAGTACAGTTGGAAGTCCTACTGAGTTTAATATATTCTCCTGCTATCCCCAGTCTCTCATGTAAACTTTACCTAAATTAGTTCAAATTGCTCTTTTTGGGAAATGCCCGACTCCTCCCTGTCATGGCCTTAACAAGCCACACCTATCCCTCTCTTCTTGCCTCTAGTTAATAACCCTTGTGTGGAAACCACCTGTCATGCCCTGCTCATGCCGATCCTCCTGTGTGCTACGCTCCCCTTGTTACCTCATGTGGAATCCCCATGTCATCAGCTGCTCCTAGCTGTTAATCAGTTTTGGTGTATTTAAGTCCATGTCTGTGCATTTTGCTTGAGTCCGGTCATTAACATTGTGAAGTCGTTGTTTGTTCCTTTCTGTCTTAATCTTGATTAAACCCCGAGTTCACCCAATCCTGCTCCTGTTTCCCCGGTCCATGCCCCGTGCGACATGACACTACTCCTAGTGGCCTCTCGTTAGTTCCTTCGTCAGTCCTGTATGTATGTGCTTCCCAGTCCTGTTTTCCCCGGTCTGGTCAGTGATGTCGAACTGTCTCGTTGCCTGTGCCCTCCCTTGTTCCACTTCTCCTGATTTGATCCCTCGCTATCCTGTTTATTTCCAGTCTCTGTTCTTTGAGTTCAATAAACTCCCTTTTGGTTCGCTACAACACCTGCCCTCAAGTCCTTCTTCCCACAAGTCGTGACAAGGAGGTCAAAAATACCAGACATTTCAGCAATGACAAACGATATCTCCATGGTGATGAGGCCAAATTAGAAAGGTTCCACCTCCACTAATAACATTCTTCTTCTTTAGCAGCCCTGATGGGAAAAAAAATCTCAATAGAAGGACTGACCTATTGCCTTACAAATACAAAAGAGAGGTGAATGTCATTTGCACAAAAAGTGCAATTAGTTTCCATGCCTATTCTGAGAGCCTTTACCCCAACAATGTTCAACTATTCAAATAATTTTATTGGTCACCCTCCAGGCTGGTGCAAAATAGCTGTCACAATAGAGGCTAAAGTTGGATTTGGTTGCGCAGAATGAAACCTTTCAGAAAGGTTTTCATATGTGGAAAACTTTAGGTGGATTTCTGTTGGAAACCCAGTTAACAAGATGCAACATTTAGTGATAAGTGTTCCTTCCAAATTATGGCAAAACATTACTCCCATTTACTAACTGCTTATATGTGCTAAAGGCAATTAAACACGCTTCTTTAAAAAATGAGGTAAAATGGTCACATAAAACTTTGCCCTTGTTTTTTCAAATTGTTAAAACATTGCAAAAAGTTACAATATATGCAAACCCGAGGGCTCAAATAGCACCTCCAGTCTGTCTTTCTAAGCACACACATACACACACACACACACACACACACACACACACACACACACACACATATATATATATATATATATATATATATATATATATATATATATATATATATATATATATATATATATATATATATTACATACAACTGTGAATGAAGTTTAATCATGTTTTTCCCCTGCTGAAGAAAATATTTAGTGCAGTTATTTATTACAGAATTAATACTGTGACAGTAAGTCAATATTGCTGAGGATGTGCAATTAATTTGAATTATACTCGCTTATAGGACATTTACTAATAGGCACATAATTTATTTAAGTTACATAATTGTGCATCTATAACCCTCATGTAAATAAATTGTTTCCAGAATTGATGGATTCTATATTTTATGCAATTTACGACTATAATGAACATCTTGGTAGTGTGGTGGATCACTGGTTAGCACTGTGACTCCATTTATCCAAAGCTATGGATTCATTTACTGCCCGGCAGCTATGGGTGAGGAGCTCACCCCCCCCCGCCCGGAATTGTGCAGCTTGCCTCCCGCAGTATGAAGATATCTCAGGTTCCAAGGCAAAAGATCCAGGCTCGGTGACCTTGAATCAAATAAGTGGTTATAAAAGATGTATAAAAACACTGTGATATATTAGAAGGGAAGTCTAAAGACTGTAAGTACCACTGCATTGAATTAAATGACACCAATAATTTGAATATGTATAATTTTTGGACCACCACCAAAGACTGCATTAGAAAGGCCTGGTGCAGTACAGTTAAAATTAATTACATATAAAACATTATGCACATTATATTAAACTTAAGAAGGTACTTATAAGGGTGGCTCAGTTGGTGGTACTCTTGTTTCTGACCTTTATAGTCAAAACTTTGAATTCTGCCTCTACTCTGCCAGTGAGAAGATTGAGCATTTTACCCATGTTAGGTAGGAGAAAGAAATGTAGTGGTTGTATATAGGCCCTTTCACACCACAGGAACTTTTCAGGAACCAGAACCTTTTTCCAGAACCAATTTTCACACCGCAGGAACTCTGTCCAGTTGTAGTTGTTTGGAGGCAGTTCCAGAATCTTTTTTTAGGTTCTACTCCACACTTAACGCTGTGCCAAAATTCGGGGGCTGCATATCCTTCTTAGGCTATGTCTACATAGCTTGTGTGTCTATGCCTTGATAGCGAAAGGTAAAACTGAAATACCTAAAATGTTTTTTTAAATCAATTATTTTCACGTAAAATTGTATCTGATAAATGATTAAAAGCCTGATATCTTTCTGGTCTTTTGCATACAACCATTTTATTCAGAGTAGATCAGGTATATCAACATAAATATATCAACAAACTACAGTCATTAAGAAAGTTTGACATAAAGCGAATCTAAAGAATATGTGCATAACAAGAAATTAATATAAGCTAACTTATAAGCTATAAGTAAAATTAAATAAATATTCATAAAATGCGATACAGATACAATAAAATAAAAAATAAACGAACAAACAAATAAAAAGGATTCGCTTAGGAATCTTTATTTTTTTCTTCGTTTCAGCCTGGCAACGCACTCTTAATTCATCCCCCATAGCACGACACTTCTTTCGGATGCCATGTTGAAAAATCAGTGACAAGCTAAATAAAATAAATCACATACATAAAGTTTTGTTAGTTCTATCGGTGTTAATGGTTGTTTTTAATGAGAGGAGGACCGCGAGCTATTTGGTAAGAAATGGAGGGTAAAATGGGAAATTTCATTGGCTTGTGGCGCTTTTGCTCTGGGGACGATCAGCTGTTACACACCTCCCCCTGGTGGTAAACTGTTGAAATGTTTATAATCCCATCTTAATAATATGATACGTGAATAATTGTTTTGCCGCTCTGTTACAAAATGGATGCATGGAATAATAATTTTTAATTGGAAAAACAATTATGTTTAATTACAAGTATAAAACAATCTACAGTCAATGTATCATGAAGACTTGATAAATGAATTTAACACTGAGTACTTTATTTTCTGATTCTTTAGTATGGAGCCACGATCGTCGTGTGACAAACAAATCCAAATATTACTATCTTAATTAAGACAACTGAAGTAAAAATCATATCAAATGCAAATAAGATTGTATTTTTTTATTTAAAATTTTAAACTTCAAGAGAACGTGAAAAAAACTGGAGGATGCGGGCATCGATCCCGCTACCTCTCGCATGCTAAGCGAGCGCTCTACCATTTGAGCTAATCCCCCGACCGAAACTCAGGAAGGAAACAAACCTATTTAAATGATATACAGAAATACTTGAATGTTTTTATGTAGCATAATTATTATGTTATTTCAAACACTTAATTAAAGCTTACATGTGTGTACAATGTAGCATCTAAAGTATGATTAATTAAAATAGCCTTGCAAGTGTGCTGTTGATTGTCTAGCCGAAATACGAAAAAAGTTACCTGCGGCAAATAAAGGAACGATCCGGAAATACAATGTGACTTGTATAAGCCAATCGTGTTATTAGCATTCATTGAACAGAACGCCCCTTATGCCTAAAGATAGGAAGTGGATGACCAAAGTCCCGGTCATCAAATTACTAACAGAAGTTATACCTTATATTTGGAATCAAATCAACATTTGGGTGTTTCTTTTAATTGACGTGTAAGTATCATCGGAGTAGTGAGGCATGATTTTTGCGAAAAAAAAAATCTGATTCATTAATGAAATCAAAATATTCGTGTCAAACATAAACTTCTTAATCGTAAGTTATTTTGTAAACTACTCTGCAAAGAAATAACATTGTGATTAATCGACTGTGGAACAGGGTGACTCGCCGTTAAGTATATCCGTCCACCATGGCGGCCAGTGTGAACGATGTTGTCGAAGAAGCCCGGCGGCTGTTCCGGAGCAGCTTCGGCGGCCTGGATCCGGAGGTGGCTGTCTGCGCCCCCGGACGGGTCAATCTGATAGGGGAACACACCGATTACAATGAAGGATTCGTTCTGCCGATGGTAATGCAGGGTTTTGTAAAAGTGTCCGTGAGTCGTGACATATTTTCAACCCGCCTACTAACAAGGACTTTCCAAGTTTTTGTGGCCCTTTTTATCCAAATCTTATTATTATTTTTTAATCTTATCCACATTTTTATCCAAATCTTCTCACTTTGAGGCTTCTCCTGAAGGGAAAAATAGGAAGACCTGCTTTATGATACATGTCCAGGTCCAACAAACTAATAAATGGTGGATTTAGTACAAGAAAATCAAGTACTACATCACATAAAAATCATGCCCCGCAACTACATTTGTGTGGGTACAGTAATTGTAAACAATAAATTAACATTGAAGCAACCTGACACCATTTTGCTGAGTCACCGTTTTGAGTTAAACTGGAGCAAATAGGTTATGTATGTAATATTCTATTTAGTAAATACGGTTCTAAGTGTCCACATGGTTATTTACTTTGTGTTTTAGGCATTGCCCCTTGTGACTGTAATGGTGGGCAGTAAAACCTCAGACCAGAATGTTTCTATTATAACGCTGACGGAAGCTGTAGAGGACCCACGCAGAATGGACTTTGTTCTGTCGAAAGATGGAGCCTCACTGTCTCCAGGGCAACCTAGCTGGGCTAATTACATAAAAGGAGTCTTGCATCACTACAGAGGTATTATAAATCCCATTTTATTTTTGACAGAAATTAGAAGTTTTCTAAGTACCTTTCTTTGGGACACATAAGACACTCTGATGCAAGTCCAGTCCCTTAATCTAAAGTAAGTTATATATTTGGGTGTCTGTATGTTTGGAGATTTAGAGGCTCTGTCAGCTGTAGGGATTCAGCATCCATTTTCTCTCTCTACAGCCAGCCCCCTGCCTGGTTTTAGGGCTGTGGTGGCCAGCAGTGTGCCGCTTGGAGGTGGACTGTCTAGCTCAGCCTCCCTTGAAGTAGCAGTGTACACTTTTCTCCAGCAGCTGTGCCCAGGTGAGAATCAGGCTCAATCTTTCCTGACCCTGTCATGCATAAGGAGATAAAAAAAAAGAAAAAAAAACTGCGTGCTTATCAGTGAAAAGAACACAAAGAACGTTCTTCTGTTCTTGGTAAGAGTGTTCTTGCTAACTTATCTCTCAAGAATGAACTTGGGACGCAATGAGTCGTAGGATTGTTCTTGTTTGGTGAGGATGCAACTGATTGATATTTGGGCCGAGGCAAGAACAACATCTGTGGATCTTTACCATCCTCCGTTGTCCTGTTCTTGAGTATTGGAACTGTACTTCGACAATGGAAGATGAGTTCAAACGGGTATGTGAGAACACAAGAATGGCAAGCATGCATATCGATAAACACCAGTTCTCTCCCCTTTACTCACAGATGATGGAGACATGGTAGCAAAGGCTCTGGCGTGTCAGCAGGCAGAGCATACGCATGCAGGAGTCCCATGTGGGATTATGGACCAATTTGTGTCTGTGATGGCAAAGAAGGATCACGCCCTCCTTATAGACTGCAGGTGTGGGTCATTTTAGATCAATGCCTTCTTCTACCTTCCAATCTCACAGTACTTTTAAAGTGTCGCATCCAGTAATGTTGCACATATCTTGTTCCCGTTGCTTGTATAGAACCTTAGAGGGTACACTCGTGCCACTGAAGGACCCCAAGTTGGTGGTCCTTATTACCAACTCAAATGTGAGGCACTCGCTCACAGGTAGTGAATATCCGACTCGACGGAGGCAGTGTGAAGAGGCGGCAGCTATACTGGGGAAGGGGAGTCTGAGAGAGGCCACGCTCCAAGACCTGGAAGGTGAAGAAGTGGGAAATAACTAATGGCAAGCGTGGGCGGTACAGCACTGGGAGCAGCAACGGACTTGATGAGAGGAAGAACACACTGTAGACAATGCCAAGGTTGTGCCTCTTGTAAGAAGAAAGTAATAATTCATATTTGTCATTCTAATGGAGATTTGTCCCTTGGTGACAGGAGTCAAGCAGCAGCTGAACAGTGTGACTTTCCAGCGAGCGCATCATGTAATTGAAGAGATTGAGCGCACTGCCCGAGCAGCAGAAGCTCTGAAGCGTGGAGCCTACAGAGAGTTTGGCAAACTTATGGTTGAGAGCCATAACTCACTCAGGTGACAGTTAAACCCGCTATAGTGCAAGACCATTTATAATTCCTGTTGTTATTTCAGACGTAAGGCCGAATATCATCTCTTTGCATACAACTTATATTAGTGTAGTGTTGTAAAGTTGAGATTTTGTATATAATATCTCTAATGTTTAGAATCAAGGGCGTAGGCTTGGTTTCAATATCGGTAGGGATAAAATCAGCATTTGACCCCCACATTAAACACACACGGTGCTCCCACAATATTGGTACGGACATGTCCCTACTGTACATACCCAAATGTACACCCTTGGGCAGGATCCTTACTAATTTGCAGTGCTATGATTTTACTAATACATTAGATGCTAACTACTTATGAAACTAGTATTTTGCAACAGCTGGTACACTGCTTCATTCACATGGATGTTATTTAAATTAGTTTGAGCTAAGTTCTGCTTCTTGTGGGCGGAGTGATGGCTCTGAGGCTAGGGATCTGTGCCAGCAATCGGAAGGTTGCTGATTTGAATCCCATGAATCCCTGAGGTGATTCCACTCCTTTGGGCCCTTGAGCAAGGCCCTTATCCTGCAGTTGCTTTGTCTTGACTGTGACGCTAATCTACATCCAGCCCTGCAAGCAGTCCTCCAACTTAGAGGGAAAAACTTGGGGTTGGTGGCAGGACTGGCACTCTAGCCATTGGAAAAAAGACTCGTACAGTTCCATTGGTCTACTCTGGTACTGAGGTATCACCCGCCGCATGGCTGCACTCAGGTTCTCATCCCTGAGGTGGTTCGTCATGTGGTGGGTGCAGTAACGTGCTGTAATCAGTCCACACTGCTTACCTCCTCCTCCTCCTCTAAAGTTCTCTCAACAGAAACCGAGAATGAGTATTAAGAGGCCATTTAATGGTATGTGGGGTATTTTCGCATGTTTATGGCCTGTAGGCCTATAATTTGACCTTTTTCTAGGGACCAGTATGAAGTCAGTTGCAAAGAACTAGACGAACTGGTTTCTACAACCTTGGAAGTGAAGGGGGTGTATGGAAGTCGCATGACTGGAGGGGGATTCGGTGGCTGCACTGTCACCCTACTGGAAGCTGATGCTGTAAAAAAGACCATGGAGCATGTCAAAGTAAGTGTGAGTTATGCATTCAACTGGTTTAATTTGCCGTTTCTCTTCGTATGGGATGGAATAACTGGACAGAGTGACCTGAGTTTGTATTCCCTAAACAGGAACGATATAGTGGAACACCAACCTTTTACATCACTACCCCATCAGACGGAGCACGAGTCCTTAAACTCTGAAAACCTGATGCAAATCCTACACAATTACCTGAAAACTCTTACCCCTCTATATATATTCCCATACAATTATTGATCTTTAATATGTCCAAACTCATCCTATTTACATGACAAGCTTTCTGTTACAATCGTGGCATATTTAATTAAAATTCAACTTCAATTCAAATTATGTTGATTTACAGTTTTGTTTAGCTAATAAAATTAATTGCACTTGCCATCTCTGGTGTTTGTGTTTTTAAGAAGAAAAGTTCCAAATAAATCTACTAAGTATTATTAGCCTACGGAGTAGAATAGTCAAGTGTTTGTCGTACCAGTGATCGATGTAGCCTAGTGTATAATAAAGAAATTCATTATAAAAATATAAGCAAAAATATAATTTTGTAGATTGTGATACAATTGTCAAACTGTATACATCGTTTGCACATGTAAACAAATACATTTAATAATATTTTGACAGCGTTTTACGTGTCAGCGTGAGAGTGACACTTTAATTAGAGCCGTACTTGGGTGGGGTTGGGGGGGAAATCTACCCCTCTCGATAACTTTAAAAATAAATCTGGGTGTTACATGTCACACCTATGAGGAAATGAACTGAAACTAAAGCTTATGAATGAGTAGCAAGTGCTGCGACCCTCCGCTGGTAAACAAAAAGGGAGGAAAAAAAATCCCGGAAGCGGACTTTGGAGGAGGAGCCGATTAAGGCGAGTCAAGTTGCGAGCTCGAACCGGGCGAGGGGCAGCAGGAAACACCGAGGCTGACTAAGAGGGACCGCCGGGCATTAGAGGGGCTGCGAGAGCCCCCCCCTCCCCCACCGAGACACGGCCCGATCCGAGGTTATTGTTTTATTTATGTGACGCCGGTGGGAGGAAGGAAGAAAGGCGGAGAGAAGGAGGTGGAAGAGAGCGATCCGAAAGCGCCTGGAAACAAAGTGGGCAGATCGGACGCCGCCGATCAGGTGAGTGGGACAGCGGGCCCGCAGGAAGTCGAGCGTCGCCGCTACAGGTGAATCGCGTCTTTCTGGGAAAGCTAACCACTTAGCTGGAGGGTGGCCGATGGGCGACGGGGCTCGGATGGGGTAAGCTAACGCGTGGCTGCGAAGCGGCTGTGCGGCATCGGAGTGGATCGGGCTAGGGGGGAATGAGTAGCTTCATACTGGGGATAGGTCAGCTCAGCGTGCCCCCCCCCCTCTCCATCTGCGCGTACACCCAGCCGGTGTAGCGGGGTAACTCGCCGGGTGAGGGGTGGCCCTGCCGATGTTGCCGCGTTTTGCCACTTTTTTTGTCCGAAATCGACGAGGTTGCAGTTGATTTCGGTAGCAGGTTGATTGAAATGGGACTGAAGGAGACCCGAATAAAGTTTAATCGTGGATTATGTTACATAGGAAGCGTTTGAGGGACTGCAGGGTTGTAATGCGAATTTCGTTATTTAGCCAGCCTTGTAAGAAATGACGTTTGAGGTTTGCTGAACTCAGATCTACATTCGTCAGTATGTGTGCAGGTATATATGAATAGGTGCTGCCGGATTGGATTATCACAGACCGGAACGGCAGGGTAACGAAAATGCAAAACTTGACCAGGGAGGTGGAAACAGAAACTAACACGTATGAGGCGTGTCCCCCCCGGATCAGGTAGTGCTGGCAGTCGGCGTGCTGGTTTCAGCTGGTGATTATTGCGGGGTAAGTTAATTTCACCCATCCACACTGGTTTGTCCGGTTACCAGTCTGCTTCCAGTGCAGCAGGTCACAGTGATCGATCGCAGGTTACACGAACCCTACCTGCAGCGGCCGTTTGCTTATGAGATCCGCTCCTGTATTTAAGCGATGCAGTAGACTCCTAAATCGTGGCCTCGCTGGGGGTTATTTATGTCATTCATATCCAACTTTTTCTCTCCTTATTAGTTTAAAGAGTAACGTCACGGCGATTGCGTTACATCCCACGGGGAAAATACGCCTCCTCTATGTCCTTAACTTCTAATAATTACGTAGGTGAGCAATTGTGTCCCAATGCATTGAACCGCCCTGACAGCTGATGACTTTTTGTAGACTAATCGTTTTATAGTATGCATTTGGCAGACTGAGCATTTTTCTTTAACATCGATTCAATGGGAAGCCGATCAGTGGCTGTTCCCACCAACCCCAAAAAGCAGCCTTTAAAATACAAGTTTTGGGAATGACGGCGGTGCGCTTCTCATCTGTACAGTTTATTCTTTTGTGAAATTGCAGGAAGGGTTTAGTTTGACTGCCGAACCACACCCAAGGCATTAGGATCATATTTATTTAGCGTATTTGAGCGACGAGTCGTCGTCTCGCAGCCGCTGTGTACGTCATGTCGTCGGCGCATCAGTAATGGACACATGCATATAACTCGGCTCTTTTTGTTATTGATACACGATCAGCAAAGGAATCGTGCTGTCCATGTTTTTAGCGATGTATTAAAAAGGTGACGAGCTTTATACCTCATGAAATCCCACTTCCCATGGAAACTATGACTTTGAAAACAAAATTTCCTATACCAACACTAATATCTGTACATATTTTTCATAGAAACTGGCAGAATATCAACACTGACTAGTGTTTTGGCCGCACCCTGCTAGTTTGTATTTACCGTAGTTAACAATAAAACTGCAGTGCGTGTCTCAAATTGATCCGAGCCAAAACCAGGAGGGTGGTTGTCTTCCTAGTTTGTCAGCAAACTATTTTTTTGGCACTTGTATTTTGTATAGCGGTTGGACTGGTTTTTTGTTTTTCTGTGTTTTTGCCTGTATGGAAATTGCTCTTTTCCCCTAAACCTACATTGATTTTGGGTTAATGTCTGTAGGAGCTACAGACGGGCTTCCCTTTTTTCCACGGTATTCATTGCATGTGTCTTGAGCTCATAGTTGAAATGTTTTAAATGCTGTGCAATTCTGGCATATCTTAGTGAAACGTATTGTAGATGGCAGCAGTTCTTCCCTGCTTCCTATTTTAGTAAAGGTCTGCTTTCTACATAAAGCAATGCTGAGAATGCGGTGGTCAGTTTTTAGGATACTAAAAGCTTAGTCAGGTGACTTTGCATGTACTTTTTGGAAAACTTAGGACGCTGAGCATGAGGGCTGGACTGTGACCCTGACTGGGCAAGGTAGCCTTTAACGTGTGATAAATGACTGAGGCGCCTACAGTGCTGGACATCTAAGCAGGTTGAGGAATATATAAGGTACGTCTAAACTGTTAACCTTGCAATCTTTATCTGACACCTTTTTAATATGGTTTATGTGAAGTGAGAGTGCTACCTGGACAGAAGCCAGGCATGCAGGTTTACTGTTTGAACAACTGGTTTGCTGTGTGCTAACAACCGTGACTAAATGCTGGTGTTTTGTTTGTGGGGTTCCGAGGTGCTAATTTGTATGTTGGACAGCACATATGGTCCTAGCTTTAGATCACGGATCTGAAGACGGTGTCTTCTGAAGACTGGGGTAGAAGGATAGGAAAGAGTCAATATTCTGTGTTGATGTTTTGTAGTTTATTCAGTATGTCTGAAGTTTATGATGTCTGAAATGAAGTAAGATAATTTGTTGCTTGACATTTATGACCGGACTTTTTAATGAAACATGTATCATGCTAAAAGTAGTTCTCATTAAGAGTGAGATGGGAGTATTTTTGCCATTGTAGTACTTGGTGTTATTGAGAGGAAGTTTGTTAGTCTATGTACTGACTCTTCTGTAGCCTGAAATCCGTTGCGCAAATCATGCCAGGTCTACACAAGCGTGGCCCATTTCAGGTGAAGTTCTGGGAAAGAATGATCATTTTAAGTTGTATGGCCTCCTTGTCACGCATGGGTTAGATATGTATTTCTCTTACTGTTTTATGTTCCCGATATTTGGTTTATTTCCTTTAGCAATTGTATCATACATTCTCTCTAACAGTAAAGTTCCATTTCCACTTGGATAACAAGATCATTTGCAGTGTGATATAGTGCATTATCAATAATGCTTCTGGTTGGTTTTAAGGATATTGACCATCACATTGCTTAATTGATCTGTTGTCTAGATGATTAACATAAGCTGGCAGTGAAATTTCTAGCACAGTAGAAGGTCTGCAGCATGGTATCAGAATTTCACCATTTCGTGGTAATTTGAACGCTGATTGACTCTCCTTTCAGTGCAGCAATGTCCAGCAGTGGCTCGTATACTTTTCCAAGTGCTTTCACATCTTTCTCTCTCTCTCTCTCTCTCTCTCTCTCTCTCAAAACTGGGTATAATGCTCCAGTACTTAAACTCAGGCCATATTGTCATAAAATTGCAATTGGACTAGCTAAGTTTGAGCATGCAGTACACAACTGTGTTTTTTGAGAACTGTGTCTCACAGTCTGAGCTGATTGGCAAGAAGCAGCTGAATGCTGTACAACTGTGTTCGTTTAGCATCACACACTTTCAGAGTAGGTCATGTTTTCTGGTCAGATGGTAAATGTCGGTTGTAAAGAAGACACACTGCAATCCATATTATACCATCAGTCCGGATATGAGCACAGCGCATATGTGGTCGTGTTTGTGTGAACTGCAAGTTAAGCCGCTTTATTTAGTTCGTGCTGCTTTTATACAGGGAGTTTCCCCTTTTGTGTATCACATGAAGGGTTGGGGAGAATGAGTCTGTCTGTGATCAAGTACTCATGCATCCTTTGACTATACTAAGGTGATCAGGTGAGTAATGATGTAAATATATGAATATCTAGCCATTACTACTTGATTTGGAAAACCTTACAAAGTTAGTCACACCAGACAGTTGGTTGAGTCAGATAATTCTGACACACCTCAGTATATGCAGACGCGTTTCGGTAGATATTGTGTTTAGTTATGATTGCAACATCTCTCAGAATTCTGAAGCTACCAGCACTGTGTAACTTTGGCTACAAACATCATGTCCAATGTTTGCTTTATGTACATGACAATCATATCCAACTACTTTATTATTTTCAGTATCTACTGTGGTAATGGTGCTGATTTTCAAATAGTTAAAGATGCTGCTTCTACGGTTTTAGATGAGATTTTTTAAACTGAGGGACAATCGGATAATCTTGCTTCCATGCAGGACCATGTGGTTACAGCACGCACAAGTTGTCACGCCTTGGTATTCCCACAGTGTTGGGAAATCAGCGTCACGGCCTTGAATGGCATCGCCAAGCGGAGCGACGCTTGCTTCTGCTCAAACACGGTCCCTTTTTTTCACCAGGAAATGAATACCTGGCTCTGGTATTCCTCCTTGGACTGATGTAATGGCAGCTTTGACAAATCCTGAGTTTGCGTAATATCAAGCTTTGTGTAAAAGTACTGTTTTTTTTTCTCTCTAATTATTAAATCTAACTGATATCCGACAATATTGGTTGGGCCAAAGATTACTGATCACAAATGGGAATGGGTGTTTAGTGGTCTTTTTTAAAAAAAAAAAAAAAATAAAAAAAAAAAAAATATATATATATATATATATATATATATATATATATATATATATATATATATATATATATATATATATATATAATGTGATCATAACGCTGTGTTTGCTTTGCTGTCATATATAGGATAGAGGTACACTCAAAGTGCACTTGGAAATGAAATGAATGGTATTGTATATTTGATAACTTTCACTTTTGAACCCTCTGTGTCCTTGTTGACTACAGTTGTATCCCAGAATAGCCAGTTTACTGAGGAACTGAAGAATACAATTAAAAGGCGTCACAATCTTACTCTAATCTCAGCTGCAACAGGTGTAAAAATAAATCGGGGGGGGGGGGGGGGGTAGCGTATGGTATTGGTAGCATAATTCTTGTTTAAGAACTGTATGTACTGGAAGCACATAGATGCTTTAAGTGTTTAACTGTTTTGTTTGAGGAGACTGATAGAACAGTGCAACATAGTTATATATTCTATATATTCCTCCATCTATAAGCATAAATAAGAATGTTACTAGTATGTTACTATTTTTGTTTAAGTCCTAAATTTGATTTCCTTGTGAGTCCCCCGCCCCCCATACTTTGGTTCTCATCTCATAATTGTGAGAATGACCCACGATATCGTCATACATTTTACACACTTTCCCCAGGAAAGTCCTGAACAGTTCAGTCCAGAACAGGCTTTTTCTCTCCATGTTTCTGGCTTCGTGTCAGTGGTGAAGTGGACACTGCTTTGAGTTTCATGTCTAATTGGACTGATCGCTGTGAGCCTGACACCCGACCCACCCCCTGACCCTGCTGCTCCGAAGGGTCTGCTTTATGCAACAGGTGTTTATCAGCTGCTGTTTGTGCAGGAGGTGGGTTGGGGGGGGGGCGGGGGGTTCTTGGCTGGGTTTGCTGTAGCCTGAGAACAATGGACGCCTCATTTGGGCCCCTCTCTTCTGACCTCTTCGCTCGAGTTTAGACCAGCCGTCGCAGGATGATGCGAGTGCCGGGTTGTAGCCACGGAAATGTTTGTTTTGTGTAGCTGCAGACGAATGTTTTTCTGCCTGATTATTTCTCCTTAAGATTCCCTCCTGTTTGAAAATCAGCTCACATTGGGCAATACCTTCTATGGCGTCTTTTATCTCTTGAGTGGCTGGACTTTTGACAAAGGGATGCTAAATTTGAATCCTTTATTTCCTGCCTCCTTTGGTTCCCCTCCTCACCGGTTCTCTTCTTTCCTGTCAGGAAGTGCAGTGTGAGAACGCAGCAGGGGAGGACTTCGGCGCGGGAGGATGAGGAGGTTCCGGCGGCACGGGCAGGAGTCGCACAGGGACAAGCTTAAGCAGGAGCTCTACCAGTTCAACAAGGTGACTGGCATGACTGGCCACCTTACTGGCAGCGCTGAGCCGCTCCGCTGTGTTGATGCTTTAAGTCTCCCTTCCTCTTTCCCGGTACTCTGACTGTTATAGTGAATATCATGTTAACCATTCTCCATTCCCCTCCCCCTGCCTCCTCTCTTTGCTGGCAGACTGTAGAGCATGGCTTTCCCCACCAGCCCAGCGCTCTGGGGTACAGCCCCAGCCTACAGCTACTGGCCATCGGTACTCGCTCTGGCGCCATTAAGCTGTATCCTTCGCCCCGTTAATCCGTGTCCACGGTGACCGCTTGGGATTAGCCAGATTCGCCACGTAGGACGGATGTGTGTATGATTTGCGTTAGGCTGTCGCATTTAGTATTTGGGCTCATAATTGTAAGCTTGTCTGTTTTGTAAAATTTTGTATGGGAACACCACTCCCACTATCCAATGTTATTGGTTTAAATGGAGATGAATGCGTTTGGATGCCTTTGGATCTGCACGCCTCACTTTGTCTCTGTGTACATTCTTTCCCATGGTGTAGCACAATTCAGCCCTGTCATGGTGGAATTGGCTTGAGGGTTTCCCATAATGCCGGTTGCTCAAAATGTAGTGGAACCTGTCTGAATACCTGCACAGCTAAAACACAGGCGCTCTGTTAGTTCTTGCCTTTTGGGCAAGGAGACGTTCTCCCTCTACATAAATGCTTTTTAGGTATAGTCCTGTAAATCTACACCGACCCGCATCACGCCTTATCGTTTATAGAATGCATTACGTCTGTTTTTCTTTAAACTTGTAAATAGTGGATTAAATTAAACTCGGGTGTGTCAGCAGAGTTTGAATAGTCTGTGTTTGCTTGAGAGCAACTGAAGCCACCTACTGCGCGTCTGCCCTCCCGAATTCTGTTTTTGCGTTAGTTTGGTGTGTTTTTGGGTATACAAGGCTATTGTCAGTAAACAGCCCCGCCAGCATGACAAACAGATACCCTCTCCCTTCTATTCCAATGTCATTGGTGGGCAAGAGGGGATTTTTTTTCCCCTTAACGTAGCATTAGATACGGAGCACCAGGAGTTGAGTTCATGGGGCTCCACGACGAGACCGCTGCTGTCACTCAGGTGCACTTCCTCCCAAACTTGGTGAGTCTCCCCTCCCTTGTTCTCTGGAACAGTGACTCTCTGTTTATACAAACATAACCAGTAATATCCGGTTTGGACTGGATGAAGTGTAAATTCTGCCTATGATTCTGAGAGTAAAAGTGTTACATTTTTTTCAAATCAAGTTCATCTTTAAAGTGCCCGAATAAATGGCCGACATGCATTCCTTGACGTTTGTTCTTTTTCTGCATTTCTGTGTAGCCGAGCTTTTCCTTGAATTTTCCACACCCACTTCCTCTTGTTTATTCTTTTTTAATCTGTGCCCCCCCCCCCCCGGCTTCCTCTGTCTGGCAGGTTGAACTGGTGACTCTGCTTGATGACAATAGTCTGCATATGTGGACCCTTCGAGCGCACAACGGTGTCTCGGAGCTGCTGGAGATCGGCCGCTTCATACTGACTGGGCCTCCAGGGTGGGTCTCCATTTCATTACCATCTATATACACGCGTCCAGCCTTGCAAGCACATATGTGGACTGCAAAGTAGCGTAGTAGTTGACGATCTTTGTCTATTTGGCTCATATCTTAATCAACAGCTATATAAACCCGTTTAACTATGTTTCTCATTAAACTGACTGTACTGAGACAGTGTACCTGTGGATGTCATTTAGCTTATTATGCTAGGTACCGGACGCACCAAAGCACACCGCTTTCTGCGTCAGACCTTCGGCCTCTGTGCTCCCACGCAGCACACAAACTCAAATGCTGATCATACAGTAGCAACGGCATGTAAGCTGAACCCTGCACGTTTGCTCCCTTCCCTCAGTGCCCCTCCTAGTGTGACACGGGTGACCGCCGTGCTGGCACACTCCTCCGGAGAGCTGCTCCTCCTGGGCACCGAGGGCGGGCACGTGTTTGTGGTAGAGGTGCCTGGCTTCCGGGAAGTGGAGGATAAGAGCATCAGCCTGGAGTCCGTGCAGAGCCGGTGCGTGTCCTGGCCGAGAGTCAAAAACCATCCATTACTAGGGCGACCAAAGTACCGGCGACTTTGCGCTGCCGTGCCAACCTACATGGTCCTGTCAAGCCAAGCCAGGCTTTAATGCCTTAAATTCGCTTGAGTGTGAGTCGTTATCAGGATTAGTCTGCCTCAAACATTGAACGCATTCATGCAGTTGCCAACTGAATATAGATGTTACGGGGAACTGTTTATATGAATCTCTGTGCCTTTTTTTGTGTCCCTGTGTGTATGCTACTATATAACTGATTAATTTATAATCCTTGTGTAAAAATCAAATGAGAAAAGAGACCAAATAAGCTGCAAAGTTGTGGCACCTTCCCTTGCATGACATGAAATATGTGATATTTCTTAATCCTAAAGTTCAGGGTAACTGCCCCCCAGGGGGCTTTGTCAGCACGGCGAGTAAGGAAGTTGCTCGCTTGCCGCCTGGCAGTTTCCACCACCGGGAATCTGTAGAACAGGAAGTGCTTCCTGCAGCAGCCATTTCAATCCCTGTCTCTCCTCTCAGAATTCCGGATGATTATGTGGGTCGCCGAAACCTGCAGTGTGTGGAGGCCCTTCAGGAGAACCCCCTGAACTTCCACCAGGTCCTAGTGGGCTATGGGCGTGGCCTCATTGTATTATGGGATCTGGATGCAAGACGTGCTGTGCAGCAGTTCCTGGGCACGCAGGTATGTGGCTGAAATGCCTCGCTATCGCCTCTTTGTTTGCCCGAGTTTTTCCTTTTGTATATCGTACTCTTTCGTGGCATTTTACTTGGGAGGATCTCTACAAAAGTGGCAAATCATAATCACGAATAGTGAAAAGTAGCGGCTTTGTCAGTGTTTCAGTAACCCGCACAAATGCTAAGTTCTTCGTTCATTCGTGAGGTTTCGTGTGTGCTGTTTTGCAGCAGTTGGAGAGCATGTGGTGGGTGCCGGATGGAGGGTGTGTTCTCAGTTGTCATAGTGATGGCAGCTACTGTCAGTGGAAATTGGGCGAGGAGAAGACTCAGTCCGCGCCTCACAGGACGGAGACGCCATACGGTGAGTCTTATGGCACAGGAAGTACATAGACCTTTTGTTTTATTGTTGTGGTTGACCTCTTCCATCTGCTCTCCTAGGTGCCTTCCCATGCAAAGCAATTTCCAAAATTGTACAGATACCGACAGCAAAAGGGTATGTATGCTTTTAAAGGTGCGGCAATTATGTCTATTTAAATGGCAATGTTGTCTTTCCGGTTCATCCAGGAAATGACTGCAATGAATATGTAAATATATGCAAAAGACGTCTTTGGCTTTTCCTCATCCCGTTTGTAATCTTCCTTGTTTCTCACCCTTTCCATTGTCGCCAGAATTTTGTTTCCTCTTAACACTCTTTCTCCCCAACTGTGAAATAATTAGCACTACCTCCATCTCCCTCCTCTTTCATTATCGCTGGTTGTTATTCTTTTACTTTGTCAGTGTTTTGATACGCAGCCTGCAGTGTTCATTCCTAATAAGTAGCTGGACAGCAATCATAACAGACGAAGTATTGACCTTGTCTATGCGATGCTCACTCTCTCCCTGGCCCACACTAGGCCTCCATTCTTAATCTTCAGTGGTGGCATGCCCCGGGCCAGCTACGGTGACCGTCACTGCATATCCGTCATCAATGGCAAGACCCATGTGGCACTGGATTTCACGTCACGCATCATTGACTTCTTCGTCATTCAGGACTGGGACTGCCACAAAGGTGAGGGGGCTTAAGTTCCACTTGTTTCGAGAGGCAGAAGGAACCTCGGCAAACTCTTCAGTGGCAGGTTTTTTCCAGCAGCCCAAATGCATGTAGTCTGCCTAATTGGTATCCGAATTGCCTGCAGTCTGTCTGTGTGCCCCATCACTGACTGGCATTTGCTGCAGCCTCTGGATGCCTTAGATAGATAGGCTTCAGGCCCACCATGATTGACTGGGATAAGCAGCTGACAGGTCGATGGATACATATATAAATATGCTATTTTTGATTTTGTTTTTGTTTAATTACAGTGCTTTCAAATGCCTTGAGTGAATAGATTTTTCCAACATGATGATAACGACAAAGGATCCTGATTGCAAATGGCAACCCACCCTACGCTGGTGTGCTGATTAATGCATATTTAAAGGAGCTGCTTATCAGATCTCAACTAGCATGATGCCTTGTGATTCTGTTTCTTGTAGTTTGTGGGTTAGGATACTGTGCTGGTCGGCAAAGTGATTTTACTGTTGGGTCTTTGAGCAAGGCCCGTAAACCCACGAACTTTGAACCTAACTTTATAGTCTAATATATGCAAATGTCAATCACTCGTAAACATTTTGTAGGTTATTTATGATCAGTTAACTCTTAATAGGCTCATAGGCTGCTCAGCCTTTCAAGTGAAACTAAACAGTGTTCTGTACTGTTTGCAGTGGTTCTACTTCTTAAGGGAATGGTATTTCAGTAACATGAGCCTTATTATTTTTCAAATAACATTATTACGAGTCAGGTTGGGCCCAGATGATGTTAGTGTACATTTCAATATATTTTTTGAAAACCCACAAGAGATCTTTGTTTTTGAAGTAAATACCTTTGGACTGTAAGCTACTGCTTTTGCCATCAGGTTCTGTGAGGCCGGAGGTGAAATGCTGGCAGGAAAAAAAAATACAAAAGTAGGTTTTTAAATGGGAAAATATGCCAGTATTGTAAAAACAAACATACAAACAAATAAATATAGATTGGTATAAGCATGTTTCTGTAGAAATTTAACTGTTAACTGTTTTAAAAACAACTTACAAAGAGTGGATCCTGTAATTATATTTGTGAATGTATAGGGATGGTGTCGGACCAGAAATTTAATAACTCTATTAATGCGTTCATGCATTCATTAGTTTCTGCTGAAATCCTTTGTTCTGATTTTTATTAATTTATTTTTAATTCTGCTAGCCTAGTGGACTACCGTATGCATTCAGAATTTGTACACCCCGGAATTTAAGTTTAATAAATTTTTCAGTTATGAAACTGCCTCGAGTGTGTAAAATGACAAGGAGTTAAAAATTACAGTCCTAGTTATGGATTATATTTTATAAATGGCTTAGGAAAGGAATAAGGTGGTAAGTGTACAGAGCGCAGTCAATTGCACTGTCTGTACCACGGACACCTCCATTAGGGCTAGTGCTGTAATACCAAAGCTTATGTTAATGATCGAAGGTTGCAGATCGAAGTCTGCATCTATAAACTGTGTAGCGTGAAGGAACTAGAACTTCCCACGCCTGCATTGTGTTTCAGATGTAGGTATGAAATTGTACTTCCTGTATCTTTCAGTTAAATGGGTTAAATCGGGAACAGTGATCAAACTTTGACAGAATGATGAGCTTGTCTGGTCTGATTGTGGGAGTTTTCTACTCAACTTCGTTGTTCTTCCTCTTAGAGCTTAATAAATAAACGAGTCGTGAACAGGGAAAAGCTGAAAAGCAGTTGCATCAGCCTCCTCGTTAAGGTATAGGTTAAAGAGTATTGCAAAGTAAACAAATTTGCCTCATCTCTTTCGGGCGTTTACGCGGTATTACTCTCCTGGCTTATAAAATTCACTGTGTACTCCCCTTCGTGCACTGGCCTCTTGTTCAGAGTATACCTCTGCCTCATGCACTGCGCAGGCTCCAGCCTCACCCCCAGTGATGGATGGTTGGATAAATGTAGTCAAATTGACTTGTTTTGGCGTATAGTTTTGTCTGTCTGTATTCTTGGGTGTTAAGTTAAATAAGTGTGATTGAGTGCCTCGCTAAGTGGTGTATCAGCTGGGCTATTTCTGGGAATCGAAGCTGGTGGTAGCCCAAAGTAGCATGGCAGAGACTATCTGCCTCTGCTAAAGCAGTTCGCTAAAACCGTTCGTTATTTTAAAGACAATCGTTTGTCAGCCGCTTGACAGAATCTGCTGCTTAATTTATTTTTTAATTATATTTTTAATTTGTTGTACAGTGCTTTTCTCATGCCCTGGAGCACTTGGCATAGACTATGAACAGACACGGCACAATTACCTTTTAGAAGCACGTTAAACATTTGGTAAAAAGTAATTAACTTTCAGAAACTCCCAAGATAGGACCCTGTAGGAGCTGCTGCCCTTCTTTGCTGCCGATACTCTGCGCATATAAGAGTTTTCTGTGACTAATCGGGGAAATCTCCTTTTAGGCCAGTCAGCCAGCGGTAGTCACTCCGTGGTCCATCTGCTGTCCTGGAGGGAGGCTGATACTGATGGCCTAACAGGTTTCGTTCAGTGATACGCGATATGTGTATCGGGACTCATTAGTCAGGACGGAGTGGTGGCTCTGATGCTAGGGATCTGGCTAGGGTTCAAATCCCGTGAATGCCCAGAGTGATTGTACTCCATTGGGCCCTTGAGCAAGGCCCCTAACCTGCAATTGCTTCATCCTGGGTATGACGTTACTCTACATTCAGCCCTTTAAGGAGATCCTCCAACTTACAAACTTGGAGCTTGGTGGCAGGATTGGCACTCCAGCCATAGGGAAAAAAACTCAGTGTGGTGCTGAGGTATCACCCACCACACGGCTGCACTCAGGTTCTCATCTCTGGTTTGTTGTGTGGTGGGTGCATGCTCCTTACCTACCTCTACTTATTGTGAAGAAATTTTTTTTAGAATTGCTGCTCTTAATTCGACTCGGTACTGTCCAGAGAACTTGCATCAATGCTGCAAGATGCTTATAGATTCGTTGGTGGTAATGAAGTCACAACTCTGGGGCTTTGAATGATAGTTCTTTCCAGGTATTGATCGATGCCACGTTTCCAAACCAAGACAAATAACTGGTACCAGTAGTTAATATCAAGCGAGCTTATCATAAACTCGTTATTCTTCCGGAGAGTCGCTTGTAATAAGAGGGATGGCTGATTGGGCACTCATTTGTAGTGTACTCCCGGTGAAGTAAAATGCTGCTTATACCCTATGATGTGGGTCTGTCGCTTTAGGCAGAGAAAAGTAAGTGAACTGAGTGACTGACTAAGAGAGATACTCAAGCACAATCAGCCTGACCGGAAACCAAACATTTATCGCAATTAAGTTGGTTATACTTTCTAGTTCTGCCTGAAAGATCATTGAGATGTAGGGTAATTCCAGTGCAACGATGTTTGCTATTTTTTCTGCCTTGTTTCGTTGTGCTTTTTTTCCCTTAATTACTCGACAAGAGTCCACATACGGTGTTAAGATCATATGGCTGAATATGTTGTGATGTATGTCAGCAAATGAATGTGCATGTTGCCTGATCTTCCCTGTAGCACAGCTGTAGTTAGAGAAGATGACAGAGAAAATAAGTCTAAGAGAAATATCATCAGGCAGCGTTGTAGAATCAAACTGCTTTATGGGGCTGTACAGGACTCGGCAGCAGCCACCTGTATACCTGCACCTGTGTGCCGTTTACGCTCCTAACTCGCTCTCCTTCCCGCCCAGGTGACCCGAGCGCGCTGGTGGTCCTGGCGGAGGAGGAGCTGGTGGTGGTGGACCTGCTGTCGGCCGGCTGGCCGGTGATGCAGGCGCCCTACCTGGCTCCGCTGCACTGCTCGGCCATCACCTGCTCGCACCACGTCTCCAGCATCCCCCTGAAGCTGTGGGAGCGCGTGCGAGCCGTGGGCCAGCTGCAGAACACGCAGTCCTCACACCGGGTAGGTGGGCAGTGAGGCTCTGCAGGGCTTTTAAAATATGGATCTGGAGAGACGTGTACGATGTTAGGTCCCTTATCATGGTAGATGTCTTTTTTTTCACCTGGCAAGGGTAAGAGGTTCTAGGATGGATGGATGGATGGATAAATTTCTCTTGGTTAACAAACCAACAGCCTCTGATCAGGTTTTACAGCAGAGATGCCCAACCCATCACAATGGGCCGGTCAGTCTTGAGATGATTAATGGGTGATGCTTTATTGATATAAACGGTCGATCGCTATCTACAAAATATACCATGGGGACCCCGCCCCCTCAGTCTGCAGCAGAATACACTGTCATGATTCAGTAGCTTGTCAGAGTTCTCACAAAAAAATTATTAAAAAAAAATAGATTGGTCACCCCTGTTTTACAGCAATGCCACAATGTCTCATATATATTTACATAGTCAAATATTTCCTTGTTTGTTGAAGATGTTCGGTCGTCTTTAAGTGCATGCCAGCAGCTCTTATCCTCATCGTGCTTTGGCCTCCATTGTCTTGGTCATAACACAGCTTGTAACAATTTGTTCAAACGGCAAATCGTTAAAAGGGAAAAGCTGTAAACATCTCTCTACTCTTCAGCCGTGGCCATTGAACGGAGGGCAAAACCTGGCTCCGGACCCTCCCCAGCGGGACCTGCTGCTCACAGGGTATGGGTGCCTTTCATCAGCCTTTTCATCTCTTGGCCGTATCGTGCATGTAGTTAAGACCTGCATGAATCCGTTTGGGTCGGACTACTTGTTTTCCACAAACCAAACTCCTTTCCCACAGTCATGAAGATGGTACGGTCCGTTTCTGGGACGCCTCGGGGGTTTGCCTGTACCCCATGTACAAACTGAGCACCTCTAGTGTGTTTCACACTGATGCCGACCCCAATGACAACATGAATCAGGGAAGCGAGGGAGACTGGCCACCCTTCCGTAAGGTAGGGACCCCCGGGGGAGGCCTACAAGCACAATCATCAAAGAAGTATTTGCACCTTAACACTGTGATTGGTGATTTTGTGGGATGGTTGTAAAAGCTGTTTGTTTGATCTAGCAACAGGGGTAACTTTGACCTTATGTTATGAATTTGTCAGTTTGACGTCCTGTTCACGACTTGCTGTCCAGTGGCTCATGGCAAAAGGCATTTCCTCTGCTCCTCCAGGTGGGCTGCTTTGATCCCTACAGCGATGACCCCCGGCTGGGGATTCAGAAGATACACTTGTGCAAATACAGTGGATACCTGGCCGTCGCAGGCACTGCGGGACAAGTGAGCACTGAATTAACCTTGAGCCACTGTGTGTTTTAGGGCGTTTCGGCATGCTTTCAGTTACTTATTTACCTTGCGATTCTCTGCGCTGACTGTAGTAAAGCATAACAACTGCACAGGAACTATAGGAACCATTACTTAAAAATATTTATTAAACTTTTTACTGTTCATTTATTGGTTGCGCAAATTAGGGGTATATTGGGGTATAGTGCAGTGATTCTTAGACTTTTTCTGCTAGTCTCCCCTTTTGCTGATAAGATTTTCTTGCTGGTGGACGCAGCCCCTCAAAGTCTTGATGTTCCCGGTCCCTCGGCCAGGTTCTGGTGCTGGAGCTGAATGACGAGGCACTGGAGCAGACCGTGGAGGTGAGCCTGGTGGATCTGCTACTGGGCCAGGAGGGCTTCCGCTGGAAGGGCCACACCCGACTGGAGGAGAGGGAAGAGCCAGTGAATTTCCTTCCGGGCTTCCAGCCCTTCGCTCTGGTGCAGTGCCAGCCTCCCGCCGTGGTCACGGCCCTCAACTTGCATTCGGAGTGGAAGCTGGTGGCCTTCGGGACGAGCCATGGATTCGGCCTGTATGACTACCAGCAGAGGAACATCGTCCTGATCAGGTAGGGGCCTTCTGATGTTTGACAAACTGCCTGTAACCTCCAGGGTAAAACCCCAGGATGCAAAGCTCTCATCTAAAAATCCTGATGCTCGTGAGACATTAAGTAGAAGCTCGTTTCTGGCGTTCAGAGGCGGTTCTTTCTCTGCAGCTATCCTCCTGTGTGAAGTATAAGCTATTGATGGGTGTGCCGAGGGAGGGGGGGCGAGCGGCCTCTAACACGGCCCCTTCCTGCAGGTGCACGCTGAGCCCCAGTGACCAGCTCGCCATGGAGGGCCCGCTGTCTCGCGTAAAGTCCATTAAGAAGTCTCTGCGCCAGTCTTTCCGCCGCATCCGCCGCAGCCGGGTTTCTGTACGCAAGCAGCATACCAACAACCCCGCCAAGGTTAGTGGGCCACCATGTTTGTTTTTAGAAGTTTCCGGAATACATCTTGATCCACACTTAATTCTTCTCATTTTCACTGTTATGCTCCTGCCTACTTCCCCACGTCCATGTGACCCATCCATATTCCTGTTTCTGTATCGCCTCCTCCTCCTCCTCTCCTTTTCTGACCAATCCCAGCTACAGGAGATAAATGCTCGTATGGAGGCAGAAGCTCTCCAAGAGATGGAGCTGGCCCCGGTGCAGCGAAAGATCGAGGCGCGCTCCTCTGACGACTCCTTCACGGGCCTGGTGCGCACTCTGTACTTCGCGGACACATTCCTCAGCGACAGTGAGTACTGCTCCAACAGAGGCCTTGTTGAGAGTGTGAGGATCTAGCGCCGCCCCAGTGGCCGCACCTGTCATTCTGCCTGCACCTATTTTACAGTAACACACTGTCACCGTGCTGTTTAGCCCAGAGGATTTAAGCTGCTTGTCTAAGTCCACAGAAGTCTGTTAAAGGACCATGATCTCAACCAAACCACCACATGATGGATTGTCAAAGTAATCACATGATTCTTAGTCACCAGTATCCCCTACAACCTCAGTATGTATTCATTGATTTAGGTCATTAAGCTGCTGGAAAAAGTGTTTCCTCCTGCCTAACTCGGAAATACTTTACCATCCAGTGTGGTTGCATTCTTTCAATGTATTTTTAATGCAGAATACTTTGACTGTCATACTCTGAAAGTCTTCTGCTTGTAGGCAAGTTAGCAGTCTGCTGTCTGTTTCTACATTCTTTTGTTAATGATTGATTTTATGGAAGGAAAAAAACAGGTCCAGGGCACACAGCTTGGAGGTTGTTGTGCGCTGTGGGTTCAGGAGACCTGTTCAAAGTTCATTGAAGCTGCGCGTTTCCTTTTTGAGAAAGTCCATCCTTTCCTGTCTGTCCTGTAACCCCCCAGGTACCCATAGCACGGCATCGCTGTGGGCGGGTACGAATGGTGGCTCAGTCTTCGCCTATGCCCTGCGCTTGCCCCCTATCGAGCGGCGTAATGAAGAGGTGGTAACGGCTCACCCTGGTGAGTCAGTTTTGTTTATGAGCAATGAGACTGCATTGATCTGGCTCGTCGTACTACTGGAAATTTATTTGCTTGCTGACTTTCGTGGAACTCTGTGGAGTGTTGATTGTGAGCAGTATTTGGCAAGTTCCGGGTTTTGTGGTGCTTGATACATTCCTCCTTTGCTATTCATACACGCACAGGAATGCCAGAAAACTGGGTAGTCAGTTCTTATATGACAATTTTTAACCCCCTTCTCCCCCCAGCCAAGGAGATACAGCTGATGCACCGTGCTCCTGTGGTGGGCCTGGTAGTGTTGGACGGCCGTGGGGCTCCGCTTCCTGAGCCGCTTGAGGTAGCCCACGACCTGGCCCGTAGCCCAGACATGCAGGGCTCCCACCACCTGCTGGTGATTTCTGAAGAGCAGTTCAAGGTGAGTTAATAGGTGCCAGTAACCCTCTTCCTCAGTCAATGTAGGGAAGCTGCAAAAGGACCGAAACACCATTTCCTGTTCTCATCCCAAATTGAGGATATCTACTCCATCCTTAAGGACGGTCTGTTAACTAGATTCTTTTAGTTGACGCTCTGCTAAATCAACCGTTTAAATGTGTATGCAAACCAGTGGCGTTGCTTTGTATGGCAGTTTGCTGTAATTGTATCCTGAAGTATTTGAACTTCATCGCCAAGTCCTTATATTTAATTAAGGAAAAATCTTTAACTATAGAATTTTAATATGCTTAAAGTACACTGTCAAAGGGACGGTTCTTTTAGTCGCATACATTATCATCTCTGTCTCATAGAATGGAATATGCCCATTATCCCTGTACACTAAGCATTTGACATCTTTTTGACCAAGGAAAAGATGTGTGAAATAATCTGTTTACTATTTGTTTGTACTAATTAATGTTTGTATTCATGATAATCATTTATTTGGATTACTCTGTCGTTAATTTTAACAACGTAACATTGATTGATATCTAGCTAACTAATGTCATTGTTAAATGGGAATATAAAGCAAGATTAGTTTGTATCTTGGTGACACTAACATTTGTGTGGCTGATGACAATCCACGTAAATCCACTAAAACATTAAACCACTCGCTGACACATTTAAAGAGGTTTCTCTTTGGTGCTAAGAGTGTCTCAAGTTGTCTTATGTTTATTTTATAAAGTAGTTTCTGAGAAAAGGCTTTTTTTCGCCCTACAATCCTGAGATAATGGAATTCTGTGGATGCGTGTTTCATCTGACCGTTTGTATAAGTCTGCCATATGCCTCGGGAACACGGAGAGATTAGGACTCTCTTAAATTGGCGAAACCCTTTTGCTTCAGGTGTTCACACTACCGAAGGTGAGCTCCAAGACGAAGCTGAAGCTGACGGCAGTGGAGGGCTCGCGGGTCCGGCGAGTGGGCTTGGCCTGGTTCGGCAGCAGCCGGACGGAGGAATATGGAGAGAGTGGGCTGGTGGTGCTGACCAACCTGGGGGAGCTGCACGTGCTGTCGCTGCCCCACATCAAGATGCAGGTGCACTATTCCTGCATCCGCCGGGAGGACATCAGCGGAATCGCCTCCTGCGTCTTCACGAAGCACGGCCAAGGTACAGAAGCACAGGCCCGGGCCTGGAACCTGACCCACGTCTGTATGTCTGTGAAACACCTTTTTATATACTTTCATACATGACTCCTTACTGCTTTCTTTGACGATTTATTGCCAACTTGTATTTATGTATAACATGCATCAACTTATTCCATGTTATTGTATGAAGAAGCTTTGGAAACTTGAGTTTGGGGGGAAGTGCCCTATGACCTCTTCAGTGCATCATGAACTCTTCTCACTCATTTATATCGGGACGCTTGAGGTCTTGTGGTCCCACATGTTTCTTCAGTTGTACAGAAGAATGGGCTTCCATAATACTCTCCACACACATATTGCCGGCTTTATGGTGCTTACTGCCATTGTTTTCTTCCTGTAATTTCTGGTTGGGTCGGTATCTCTTAATGGTGTTAAGCGTGGCTTACTCTAGGTCTTTGTACACTTTCTCTCCTGCAGGGTTCTACCTGATCTCTCCCTCCGAGTTTGAGCGGTTCTCCTTGTCCGCTCGCTGGATTGTGGAACCCAAGTGCTTGGTGGAGGTACCACCCCCTCCATCCACCTCCTCAGCCTCTCCCACCGCATACAGGACGCAGCCCGATGGGATGGCCGTCAAGCATCGGTAACGCAGTGCCGGCAAATCTTTCTCACTGAGCATCCATCATAGCGTCTTAAAGCTTGCAGTTTAACAGTAAACAATGAACTGAAATGCATTGTGTGATGAAATATGTTATTTATATTTCAGAAAAGACAATGAAGAATCCGGTAAGTTTGATTTGTGGTGTCTTCATCTGTCTACTAAATCCAGCTGCATGTCTCATCAGATGAGCACTCCACTTGAAATACGATTCTGTGCATTTGGTGTCCATGAATAAAACTGCAAGTCACCAGGTTCAGCCTGCAAGATTAAATTAGTACGTGCAGTCACTTGGAGTCATTTTATAAGGTTTGGAAAATTCCATACCTGACACCTACCTGTATCGACGGAGGTCTGCATCTGTAAAATTCACTCAGAAGGGAATGGGGAAGATCTTTCAGCACGTACAAAAAAGTGAACCTCTTTCAGTGGCGTGCTCCTTTACGCATAATCCCTCTAAAAGCTTTTGTGTGCCTGCTGGTCCGACTGAGCTGTCCGTCTGTTCCAGAAAGTTCCGCCAAGCGTGTCATGGAGCATGCCTTGCTGAATGATGAGAGTGAGTATGCCTGTGAATATCTAACCCTGTAACCCTCATCCTCCACGCTGAGGGGAAGGGTCCCTTGCTTGTGTCCCGTGGAGCCCACAGCTTGCACAAACGTGTGAGCGCTTTGTCGGTATCTTCTCGAGCTGCTATGGCAACCAGCTGTTTCTCTGTGAACTGTCCGCACACTCCCAAAGTTAAAATAAAGGCGGCGGCGGGGGGGGGGGGGTGGGGGGTGTAGGAATCATCTAGTGACAGAACGACACAAAAGTGCAACGAGGAAACTTTTAAAATGATCTGGTAACAAATTGTTTTCCTGTGGAAGCAGATGGGAGTTAAATTAAATTGAAATTGAATGGAAACCTTCTGCAGGAAATTAACCGAATGATAAATGTTGAATTTGGCTGCTATATGCACTGTATCAATGAGTTTGGCAGTATTAATCGATGTTAAATTACGGGTTGTGATGTAGCATTGTAATCCATAATTACGAAGATTGTCACCACACTTTCTTTCCAACAGCCGTGCTCCAGCAGATCCAGAAAGCATTAGAAGGAGATCAGACGTGAGTGTCAAGTCTGAGACGGTTTAAAAATTGGCGGTCGGGTGAAATCTTGAAGTGGCTACTGACGTCGTCCTCTGTTGCAGGACACACGTTGAAAACAACATGAAAATCAAGCCAAGACGAGGCAATGTGATGAGCAATGGAGGTGAGATGCGATGCGGGGAAAAAAAATTGCAAGAATACTATAGACCTGAATTGCATCACTAGTTATTGCCACAAAAAGCAAGTAAAAGTTCATGTTTCACTTGTATTCTGTTTTTAATTGCTTGTGTCTTTCTATCCCTTTTCGAAGACTGAGCCCCTCGTTGCTGTGCCTGAAATACCTTGGAATCCACCAGCACTGCTCCTGATAGCAATGACACTACTACTGCTAACAAGACCACTACTGACGCCTAACCCCCCAGCCCTGGAAGGGCACCACTGACGCACCGCTACTGAGTAGGGAGGAAGGGCAGAAGGAAGTGCCGCTTGTGCCTCATCCATCCGCTGTCTCTCCGCCAACCTTCCTTCCGTATGCGCCCAGCTGTCCAGTCCCCCATAAACCTCCTTGGTCCCTGACACCATGAGACCAACCAGCAAAAACTCAAACGTAACACCTTGCCTTACCTTTGACAGTAAGCGGGGAATGCTTAAAAATGTTTTTAGTGTGATGGAAGAGTGCCGGGTCGAAGAGCCTCTTTTGAAATCTTTTTATATTTAATTAGACTTTGGTTTTTCTATTTAAGGTAAATCCTGTTGACTCTGAACCTCTTATTCGTACCAGTTAAACGAAAACAGTAACACTATTTTAGGAGGGCTTGTATAAGGCACTAATTAAGTGCTACTAATCAGTTCTTTATTGGCATCTAATAAGGGCGTGTTGGGAACGTAATTTTTTATACAATGTTTGCTAATTCAGCATTTTGAAGATATGTTTTTATGCTTTTTTTTTTATTTTTTTGCAAGTTATCCGTTACTGTTTGGACAATAATTACTGAGAGGTTGAGTCTGTGAAGTCTGTGAAGTGTGTGTGTGTGTGTGTGTGTGTGTGTGTGTGTGTGTGTGTTTCCCACCCCTGTTTTCTTAGCAGACTGACAACTAACTCCAGTATTTCTCACTGAAACCATTTAGAAATGGTTTCAATTATGTATTTTGTCCCTCATTCTGACTTTTAAATAAACATGGTCGCCCTAGTAACGAGCAAGCAGAGTGTATGTTCAGTTTGGTTGAGCTTGGCTGCACATGGCTTTGAATTCTGTAGTGTAGTAGGCGTTTGTCTTGAATGAATGACTTGGAGGAAATGGGTGAAACGCTTGAACGATATAAAATAACAATACTGGAATTAAGTGTGGAGCAACTGATGAACTGAGCTGCTAAGTGAGATCCAGTGTACTTAAAATACGAACGATCGATTCAGCTGAAGTAGGGCTTGTCTTAATGTACATACAAAATTTGCTTGTGTCTCAAGTAATGTATCCCTACACATGAGTTCCTTATGCAGTAGTGAGTGTGTCTAAGTATCCCAACAGCCGCTTATCTGCCAATGTAGTTGCCATTTGGCACCCAATTAGTCCATTATACTTTGCCGCTTAAAAAGGTGTCGCCAAAGTAGAAGAATTGCAGTTTATATTGAAGTCTAACACTTGCATTGAAAGCAATGTTATTGGAAATGTGCAGACCTACCTGTAGACTACAGAGCATCAATAGACATGTGCAGTGAATATATGACATTAAAGGAAATAAGAATGCCTTTGAACTGCATTCATACAACCCCCTGACAATGTCAGCCGCCTTGCTGTCATTGTCTTGGCACATGTAGTTCAAGGGGACTATTATTATGCTAATTATTAGGTACTTTTTCACTGCTGTGTAGCACACACATTTTGTACTTTTTGAGATGAACAGCTTTTTACAGGGTCTTTCATTTTTGTATGTAAACAATGAAAATTGTAATTTAGGAATGTAATTTTTAAATATTGTAGTGAAATGTTTAATATATATGTATAATGAAAATCCATACTTGTTTTTATAGAGGTTTGAGGGGAGGGGGGTTGGCTGCTATATCTTGCAAGGAAATATTTTGGTACCAACTCCCAAATGCTGGGTATTTTTTAGATTAGTTTATATTTTTGTAGTGATTCAATGAGTATGAGAACTCTAATATGACATGTAACTCCACACTACAGTATGTCCTGCTGCAAGAGTAAATCATTTTTCACAAGAATATTGTTTGTGTTTTCTTTGCTTCCACTTTCCATTGAGGGCTATAATTTTGTATATAATATAAGTGGCGATTGCACATACACAAGAGCGTCATGTGGTGACTCGTCCTATAAGGATTTTTTGCAGTGTCTACAGGTTTATAAATTGTGTAATAAGTGCCTCGGATTTATGTCCGTGCGACTCTCGCAGAGGGTGGTGGGATTTTGGGTGAGGTATTTAGACATTTTTTGACTTAGTGTTTACCCCCTTTTAACAGAAATCCAATTTTTTAAATAGGTGACTCCTGAAGTATAGGAATCTAGTACTTTAAGTTCCTCTCCAAGCTAAAGCAGAATTGCTTTTATACAGGCGAGTATCAGGATGCACTAAAGCCTGAACCTAGACCCAAGCTATCTGACATTTGATTAAATATCTAAACATGGATCAATTTTAAGCGCTTATAAATATAAAATATATTTAAATATACATTACATATACATTAAATATATAATAAAGTATAATTTTTTCCACAGCTGTATTTCATTTAAGAGACCACTCTATATTTTTAAGCAAACCTGCATTTTTAAATCCTGGTTTAATCCTGGTTCTGCTGGCAGAAGCAGCAGGTTACTTCCAGGTTCACCCTTTCTAAGACTGCAGTACAAAAGAATAAGGTGACGCAGGAGACACTGGGAACGATCAGAAACCAGCCAGGTAGAGGGCAGAAGCGACTTTCTAATGCCGGAGATGACTGTTAACTTGCGCAACAGTTTCTCATGAATCGTAGGAGGACGTCAAGTGACCTTCAAAAGGAATGGGAAACATCAAGGACAGGTGTGAAGTGCACTGCTAGGACAGTGTATCAGGTTCCTCAAAGTAGGATTGAAATCCCATAAAGCAAGGAAGAAGCCCTTCATTAATGAGAAACGGGGAACAACCAGACTGTAATTTGCAAAAAAAAGTATTATTCACAGACACACACCTATAAATAGGGAAATGAGCCAAACAAAATATTGTGATGTGGTCTGTATAACGGTTTTCACCTTTAACCATAGAAGGGTATGATGTTAGTTGTACGTGTGGAGTCTTGACGTTCTTACGACACATGGGTTCCCCCTGCTTTCTTCCCTCATTATGAATACATACAATTAGGCTAGCTGCTATTTCTAAATTGGCCCATGCTCGTGCCAAGTACTCCAGGCCGGCTTTAGCTATGGGCAGAGTAGGTAGCTGCCTAGGATCTGCAAATTACTTTCGTTGCAGTGGAAATGAAATGATCAGTTTTCTTGATATGGGAGACACCCAGGTAAAGCTGTACCTAGGACCCCTGAAATGGTAGAGCTGGCCCTGTCAGTACTGTCTGGGACAACCTCAATACCCCCCAAGCCCCAACCCTGCTCAGAATAATCATTTGGAAGGTAGATGAATAAATTGATCCATTAATAATGCGTTTGCATATGAATGTTGGATGAAATGCACACGCGTGCTGGCTTGCAGTCCGCATGGGGTCAGTCATCCATGTGTATAGCCGAGAGTTTCGTTCATTCATCACTGAAAATCCCTTTGTTTGCTAAGAGGTTAGGCATCATCACCATCCTGCTGAAATTTTATCTATTGATGAACCTCCCCTGAAAGGCTGTGCTAGTTTAAGGTGTGGGTCACACATTCACTGAGCTGGAAACAGCAAACCTTGTCTGCTCTAATAGATCCGTGCCTTAATTCCACTACAATGTGTAACATTACCAGGTTGCTTAGCAAACCCTTCTATCTTAAGTAACACAGGGTCTCCTGTTCTGCTCATTTTGTGCTGGTTTTTATGAAGATATTTAAGTACCTTATTTAAAGACTCTCTGGAGGCTTGGTCCTATTGACAACTTTTTGTATTTGTTTTGTATTTTTACCTAAATTAATTCAACTTTTTATGGGGGCTGGATTAGCCTTTAACAAAATATCGATCCTCCTTTCAAATTATATGTCTATATTCCTAATGCTTCTCTTCGTCAAGGATGAAGGGACCAAGAGCCTTTCTGAGGCAGCGGAGCACAGCAGGCTTAGGTACACCCTAGTAAAGATGCTGGTCCATCACTCACAGCAGGCGATTTAGTCACACCTAATTATGGACTATAACTATATGTCTGGACTGCAGGATGAAAAATGCAGCCCAGGGATAACATGTAAATTGCCCACATGTGAGGCTGCTGTGAGAGTCAAACAGCCAAACCTGCACATGTGAGGCAAGAGCGTTAGTCACTGAGCCACCGTAGTTCTGTATTCTAATTGATCATCAATTTTTCCATATAATAACACGTCGTTTCTCTTTGTTAAACCTCATGCTGATTATTTCTGAAGTATATGAAAAATAATATCAGCAATCTTAATGATCTTGGCTTCAAGTCTTTTTACAGATTTTGACATGCATCTTAAGATGTTTTCAATATTACATTTCTAGATTGTTGGCAAAGACTTTTCACCAATAAATTCCAAAATAAAACTACAGCTGTACAGTAATTACCCTAATAGGCACCATAAGTGGTAACTGACAGTGGTCTGTCCAGGGATTTTTGGGATATCTTCAAGACCATATTTTGTGACAATCTGGGCAAAAAAGAAAGTTATTAAGAATATTCTTCATTATCATCTCATTGTGTCTTACCTACTCCCTCCAACCATTTAGTACTCTCTCTCTCTCTCTCTCTCTCTCTCTCTCGCTCTCTCTGGCTCTATCCCTCTCCCTACCTACTCCACTCTATCGTATGTCATCACCTATTGTCAATCTTTCAGTGTGGCTTCTCACCTTCCCTGGCCCTGTTCACCAGCTGTTAATAGGAATGGCTACAGAAATTATGGCCCATTGAGCCGGACTGAATAATTCACAAGCCAGCACTGGGGTGTTCGGGTGCGTGATTCTTTGCATTCTCATGCCCCCTGTCCCATGTGTATCTGTGTTGGGGACCAAAAGGGTTGTTTGATGGTCACCATTTGGAATAGATAGAGCAGCACCCTCTCGAAAGCCCATCAACCTGCCAGCTGCACTGAGAAGCCAGGTAAGTGGATTTACTTTGGGATGCATGAATGAATGCTGGAAACCATATTTCTTCATCGCAGAAATAACAGATTTTTCTGTGTGGAATTTCATCAATATTAATATATGTATTATCAGTGTCGGTGTGAGGCCATGGTCTCAGACCTAAACCATGATACAACCCAGTCCTGCTATTTATTCACTGTCTAAAGCAGCTTTAACATTGGCCTACATATATATGCAATAAAGTCTGTGTCTGTGGGTGGGCACATTTACTTATTAACTTTATTTTGTATTTATTTTGTATTGTATAATGTTTTTCATTTTTAGGTGAGCGTGAAATATCTATTTTGAGGAAGTTATGTAAAGAAATCCAAGTATATATATATAAGTAATTCTTAATAAATGACTGATAAATAATTCATTACTATTCACTGGCACTTATTCATAGAATTGTAAAAAAAAAAAAACCACGACTGAAACTGGAAAGGATGTTAAAGTATACATAATTGTCAAGTAGTAATTATAGTCACAAGTTTTTCACCTTTTTAGCATGTAACTTTATAAATGTCTATATCTAGGTTTTAACTTTTCGTTTATGTTTATGTAGAAATTTCCTTATTGTAGTTTTTAAACATTATTTTGAGTTAGCAAAGTCCATGTAAAATGTTTAGCACCCAATGCCTTTTATTCATTTATCACCAAGATAAGTCTTTAGTAAATATTTAATTTGAGTTTAAGTTTGAGTATTTCTAAAATGGAAAAAAAAATCTACTTTTCAGGCTAACAGAGAACCATTATTGCCCTGCTCTCTAACAGAGGGAAAGGAAAGTCCATATAACTGGTGTGCGAGCATCCTGCAGCTATGGCTCCTGGCAAGTCATGCAAGAATACTGAAGGACAGAAGATGGATGGAGGGAAAAAGCAGAAGAAACATGCAAAGGGGGAAAAATGCAAGGAGGCAAACAGTCCGCAAGAGGCTAGAAAGGCTGCAGATGTGAAATGTGGGAGCAAGAGTGAAATCAAAAACACTGAAAAGAATGTCAAATCTGGCAAACCCAGATTCTTCACAATGGGCAAGGGAGGGAAAGAGAAAACGAAGGAGAGTGCAGACACAAGGACGGAAAAGGAGCAGAAAGTTCATACAAAGACACACCAAAGACGTGTGTCCTCAAAAGAGACCAGTAAAAAACCTGTGGCTAAAGAGGCCAGGAAGAAAGTTGCTAAATCCAATGCTATTTCAAGGGACACTCAAGTAAAAGCAGCTAAGTTGACCAAAGTTGATACGAAGACTCCGAGCAAGAAAGGTAGCAAGGTTGTGGAGTCGGATAAGGAGGAATCGGGGAGTGAGGAGGAGAGCACAGAGGAGGAGAGTGAAGAAGCCGGGAGCAGCAAGGAGGGGAAAAGTGATGCAGACGGTAAAGAGGAATCCACTGGATCTGAAGATGAACGTAGCCATGAAGAAGAGGCATGTGACACAGAAAATGAGGATGAGAAGGAGGGAGAACTTGAACCATCAAATGTTTTCACAAGCAAAGGAGAGCCAGAAGAAGAACCTGTAACTAGTGAGAATGAAACTAACTCAGAGGCAGATCGTAGTGACACCCTAGAGGACCACCAAGGACCTAGTAGCAGTGTAACTTCAATAAAGGAAACTGGACCACTGCAGTTGTCTACCCAGTTACTGGGCCAGGGAGCAAGGATTAAGTCTAAAATGCTCATGAAAAAAGGACTTCTTGCAGAAGAGAAACCAAAAAAAGAAGCCGTGGCAACCAAACCATTCCCAATGAAAGGGTTAGTTTTTAACAAAAATGCGATAACAAAAGGGAAGCCTCAGATACTTCAGATAGCTAAGACAGCAAAAACAAACGATAAGAAACAAAGCCTGAATGAAGATACAGAAGCATCTCCATCTACATCCTCTCCACAAACTCTCATGGCTGGTAAATCTTACTTAATGCTGAACATGAAAGTGAAAAAGAAAGAGGATAAGAACAGTCTAAGTCCAAGAGCTGAACCTGACAATGAAAAACAAAATGAAGATATTATGGAAGAACGGCAAAGTAATGGTCAGTCAAGAAATCTTGGATTAGCGCTTGCAAAGGTAAAGATGGCTTCTATGAGGTATCAAACCAGGAAGAATCAAAGAATGTTAGATGAGCTTGCATTGGTAGATGAACCTGTAGAAGCAACATCTTCTAAAGTCACCAAATCCTTAGTAGCTCAACGGAAGAGCATCAATACACTGCGACGTGTCTCTGGATGGATACAGAAAAAGATTCCGAAAAGTACCAGCTTACGGACTAAGTTGACTACAGTTTCCAGAGCTATTGGCATCACCAGATGGCTCTCTGCACAAGCAGCAAAGCACCAGAGAAGTAGCAAAAGTTCTAAGCAGAACGTCTTCCACCGGAAGGTGATTAAGGGTATTTCCAGTACTGCTACACTAGCCAGAAAGAAGGCTCAGTTGCCAATTAAAGGAGCAAAAGACTTTGAGGAGGAGATGACAACTTTTCGAGAGAAGCAAAGAGTCGTGAAGGAAGAAACACAAGATGCCTCTTCTGATGAGCTTAGCTCATCACCCCAAGCTAATGATAGTCATAGCGAACCAGAAGAAAAAGGAAATTCCATAGACCCTAAATATGCTATTGTCTTCCCAAGGATGCACAAGATTGGCAAGGGCAAAGGAGGTTCGCCTTCCTCCACCAGTGCAAGCACTGCAAGCACTGTCAAAGAACCCAAGCGTGTTCCTCCAAAGCCAGGAGCTCGCCTTGTTCTCCCAGTACAGCCTGATCTAACCCTCCTGAAATCTGTCAAAATGATCTCTCACAAGGAAGATCGGCCTAAGAGTAGAACAATAGATAAGAATGTAGAGGAGAAAGGATTAGAGAAATTGGACACTGCACAATCACTAATTGTTGGGAAAGGACACAGCACGACACAGTCAGCTAGAGGAAAACTACACTTAAAGCCAGAGGTATCTGAACTAAAATTACCTAAGAATTTAGCTGGATCAGAATTAAAGTTGAGAGAGGGTTTAGGTAAAAATAAAAACAAAAATGAATCAGTTGATAAAACAATGGAGGCACAAGAAGAAAGGACAGTTATAACGCCGTCCTTCTACGAGGAGGAAGCTGACCGAGAAGTGGCGGAGTTGATGGGTGAGGATACTTTCTCCACTTCAGTGGAGGTGCATTGGGCTCAGGATCACCCATTCCGGAGCGATCCTCAGGACTGGCTGAAAGCAGAAACCCTGCTTCCACACCAAACTGTTGAGAAGCTCAGCAAATGGTCCATATACCAGGAGACAGAACAGTGTCATACTATTCCAATCAAAAATGGTAAAGGACCATGGGAGGCAGAGGATGTTGTTCAAAATATGCTGGAAAGCCGACTCACCAACACACAGGTAAATTAAATCAGGGTTCTGCATGAGATTAATGGGAAAATCATTATAGCACTACATGCTTTTGGGAAACTTTCACAGAATAATTTTTGATTTAGTTAAAAAAAGTTTATATCCGTGTGTTTACTATATTGGTGTTTTCTCACTATACTTGTTTAAAGTATATTTCACGCTCATTTCACGCTCATTTTCACTATTCATAATTTTATTACTATTATAGATTTATGTACTTCAATATTCCAAAAGCACATTACTTTTCTCATACTGCACATCTCCTTACACTCTGCCTATAACTCTGTCTGAAATGCTGTATTAAAGCTATAAGCCCCACCCCTGATGAGCCCAGTGTACTCTGAATCGTCAGCTTGCCCAATTGGTCAGCTTGCCCTACATGTCCTGCCCATCTTGCAGTATGTAGACAGATCATTGCAGATAGACAGCCAATAAGGATTATGTTACAAGGTGATGTCACCATGTCACGGAAGTAAGGGCTAGAATTCCGATAAGCTGTTTCAGGCAGACTAAAGAAGGGTGGTTTCTGTGGTAAGAGATACTCCCGTAGGCATGTACTTTGAGTCTTAAGACTTTGCAGACTGTTTACATGCCCATAATGCTATATAGCACAATGAAAAGGAAAACCGGAAAAGTATAATAGGGCCCTGTTAATATGTGCGTGCATGGAGTAGGGGCCGGAGATGGAATGCAAGATGCTTTTGATTAGCTCTAGCATCTTGCATTGTGATTTTTTCTTTTGCTCAATGTCACAGGTATATATGAAAGACACCAAGCAAATCTTGGAAGTGGATGAAGTGGATGATTTGTCACGGCTTGAGTGAGTTGCAGTGTGATGGGTTCCTGTGATGCCTCCCAGTACAATTAAATTGACAGTAAATATTACTGTTCAGCTTTGTAAGACCAAAAATATTTAAACAGATTTACCAAAATGTTAATCAGAATGTTGTGATTATTTAAAAAATAGTAATACATGAACATTCAGCGTATATCCAACCTCAGAATATAAACTGTTAAGATATTGCATTTCAGTAATTATATATCGCAACGACAGTGGAGGGAAAGCATGTGCACATGTAGATATGGTTACAGTATATCCAGAGGTGGACATTTCACATCCAGAAGGTAGAAATCCAGACGAAGATTTTGTTTCAACCAACCAGCTGAATATAAAGAGTTAAGCTATTGACTTTCTGGACCAGAAATGTCCACTTTTGCATATATCAGAACTGCACATTATGAGAGCAACTGTAAAATTAACAATTTACCTAGTCGTAAAATTCGCTTGTATCTGCCAGAACCATTAAATGTTGTCAGTTTACAATAACTGTGAAGACTGCTTTGTTTTTTTTTCCAGAGAAGTGTGTGAGAGTTCTGTGCTGCTCAATCTGAAAAAAAGATTTCATCGAGACTTGATTTATGTATGTGTTGCCCTGAATCTACACATGGGTTCATTTGCTTGATGCTGCAAAGAATGATGTCTAGAAACATGTTCCATTAGGTGTTTCTCAGTGGTTAGTACTGCTGGTGGTTTGAAACCTAAGGTTGTGGCATTTGCATGTTCTCCCCATGTCACGGCAGTTTGCTGCCACAGTCCAAAAAACATGCAGTTAGACTAACCGATGTCTCTGAATTGTGAGTGTGTGCATGTCCGTGCCCTGCAAAGATCTGGCATCCCATGCTGAATGCCTTGTACTCTATTCTACCTGTTCGTGGGAGTTTTGCTTACACAAAAATGTTCTGAGGGCAGAACAAAAAAATGATTAGTTAAAAGATATAACCAATCACATCGTACAAGAGGTGGGTCCAAGCAACTAGAGGAGGAGGGGTCAAGACATCTAATTGGATGGTCCTGCCTTCTCTTGTTCCCTGGACCCACCTCTCTACAATCTAATTGGTTATCTCGCTGAACGAATCATGTTTTTGTTCTGCCATATATTTTTGTGTAAGTACTGTAAAACTTCCATGAACATTCTGCCTAGGATAGGTTTCAGGTATCCCCCTGTACCCTAACCATGATAAGGTTTAGAAGATGGATGGATATTTTCAATATTCCTTCAAACTCTTTGAAATAACCTTTATAAGTGTGTTTATTTATGCAATTCCAAAATGACATAATTTTATAGCTGAGCATAGCTTTATACTAATTTGTTTCGTTGGCTCACTTAATGACTGTGCTGTTAGACATACATCGGAAACATGCTGCTGTCAGTCAACCCCTTTAAGCCCCTCGGTATCTATTCAGAGGAGGTGGGCGTGCAGTATCAAGGCAAGCTGTTGCAGCAGAACTCACCGTGAGTGACCGTCTTTGCAAACCATCACTATGGAAGCTGCCAGGAATAATCTTACAAAAAATTCCTGACATACAATGTAGAAAGTTAATTTTATGTGTTTATACGATATAATATCCTTTAAATGTACTGTGTACTATTGCCATTTTATGTAATAAGACACAAGCCAGTGCTTGATAAGCATTTAGAAGATGGAGGGATCTAAAATAGCAATAATATTGTTGTTGCCAATACCAATTGATAGTCAGTAAATTTAAAATTCATTTCAAGATTTAATTAATAGACATTTCACATAGCATGGTTTACCATAATCCATAGTAAAACTGGGAACGTTAAAGCAGCACAAATTAGCAGTACTGATTTGCCTGTGTTAAACATCACTGACGCCATATGTTTGTTTTGGAAATATAGTCTGTCTGTAACTAGGAGCTGCTCTTCATAGAGTGTGTGTACTCTTCCTGCAGTCATGTTTATGCTGTCGCAGAGGAAGCCTTCTGCCACTCCCAGAATTCTCCCCAAGAGCAGTGTATCGTCATTAGGTCAGTTCACACGCATTCCTTATGCCTTCCATTACCTTTTCATCTGTTAATAATATTTTATTTCTCCTCTGTCTAACATAGAACTGCAACACCCGTAGATCTGCAACACGTGTAGAAATGCAAATGCCGTGTTTCATATTCTGTGTGACGGAACGGGAGAGCAGACCTACTCTTTCCACTTCACAGTGGGCAGAGCGGTTCTGGGAAGACAGAAGCCACCAAGCGTATCGTACAGTACCTGAGCTGCATGTACCAGGGGAGGGCTGACAGTGTGAGGCAGGTCAGTCAGCCAATGTGTGTCCCTGTTTTTTTGTCAGTTAGAGGGTTCATTTCAGTACAAGGCAAATACAGAAGCTCACATAATCTAAATTCATCCATCCATCCATTTTCCAAACTGCTTATCCTACTGGGTCGCAGGGGGTCCAGAGCCTATCCCGGAATCAATGGGCACGAAGCAGGGAACAACCCAGGATGGGGGGGCCAGCCCATCGCAGGGCACACTCACACACCATTCACACACACATGCACACCTACGGGCAATTTAGCAACTCCAATTAGCCTCAGCATGTTTTTGGACTGTGGGGGGAAACCGGAGTACCCGGAGGAAACCCCACGACGACATGGGGAGAACATACAAACTCCACACACATGTAACCCAGGCGGAGACTCAAACCCGGGTCCCAGAGGTGTGAGGCAACAGTGCTAACCACTGCACCACCATGCCGCCCCCAATCTAAATTCAGTTTTGTCACAATTTTGCACCCATGTACCTGTCAGCCCTTGGATGTCTTGCCCATTCTGGAGAGCTTTGGCAACGCCAAGACCATCCTTAACAACAATTCAAGTCGTTTTGGCAAGTACCTACACATCCACATTCGGCAGTGAGTCTTCATTTTTAATCATTATGCTAATTCATACTACAACTATAGAGTCATTGCAGTGAAGCGGTCTTAACCGTAATACTAAACATAGATTTGTTACAGAGACTATAAAATAATGTACAACTCATTGACTCTATAGCAAATCCTCCAGAAAATGCCGGATAATCTCTGTCATGCCATAATCCTCGGTGAACTGGGTTTGTGCAACTGAACACTGGACACCACCTCTCTCGTTTTTTTTTCTGTTGATCTGTAGTGGTGTCGTGGTGGGGACCTCTCTTTCACACTACCTCCTTGAGAAATCACGAGTTGTGTTTCAGGTGAGACCCCTCTTTTCCAGAATCCTTATAGAATTTAACGGTCCGTGCATCCAAATATGATTAGCATTTAGCTGATTAGCTGCTGCAATGCACACCTGCAGCGTTCGGTTTTGATGTCCCTCAGGCCCAAGGGGAGAGGAACTACCATGTGTTCTATGAGATGTTGGCTGGGCTAAATGACTGGGACAAACAGGAGCTGTACTTACAGGGAGCAGAGACATACTTCTACCTCAATCAGGTGATACTTCTGGGTTCTGCGGTCTGCTGTCATTAGCAATTACAGGCCATTAAAAATTAACACAAAACCCCTTTCAGGTTGTGAGGCAATGCATGAAAAGAATTCCCATTATTCTTTTAACAAAAGAATTTTTAAATATATATATTACGGTAGAACTGGAAATTTAGTATTTTGTGTGCCAACAAATAGTAATAGGTCCTTCTGTTTGACTCCGACCACCCTACATCTTAAACCCCTTGTTGAGTACTGTATTGTGATTTAAACAGAAGTCCATTACATATCACTCCTTTCTGTTTGTATGTTGCACTGTGAACCTCAGGTAATGTTATCTCATGAAACTGTACACCTCTGTATGGACGGTCTACGTCTGTATGACCATAAAGCCCCGCTTCGCTTGATTTCACTCTCCTGAGGCTCTAGCTCACCCTGTGGCTGACTTCTGCTCCACATAGTACTTAAATTGCAACAATCACAAATTATTACTATGTGGTATATTGTATGTAAGTTTCAGGCCTATAATTAACTTTTGTTTTCTAAATGGTAATTTCATTTTAATTGATAACGGAAAATAACATAAACATTACTTCTCCACTTCCCCAGTCTTTCAGATCATATAAGAATTTGCCCTATTTTATAAATAAAATTGTAAGTTTAATAAATTAAGGGTGTAAAATAGAAGTCTTTGAAATCCCCAAAATGTGCATTTTGAGTTTTCTGTCTTTCAGTTTTAAAGGAATCTGATTATTTTCAGAATTTCCTGAAAAAAAAGTAGCTCCATACCAGATAAATATGCTTTCCTTTACTGTTTCCTGATACAGAAATACTTTTTGAAAATGACGTTGGAATGTGGGTTTTCCATTTCCGTGCTGTAATGCCTGTGAATGCACAGGGCGGCACTTGTGAGCTGGAGGGCAAGTGGGACAGAGAAGACTTTGTGACATTAGTCCGCTGCTTGGAGACTATCGATCTGCATGCGGATCAGCTGTCCTCTGTGTGGGCCATTCTGTCATCCATCCTGCAGCTGGGCAACATCTGCTTCAGCTCTTATGAGGTGTGCTTTTCTGCATTCCTGCTTCATTTGTGTACTCTGGGATTCCCTACATAGCAACAGCAAGGTCAAAGTTCAAGGTTTTATTGTTATATGCAAGTACAATGAAATTCTAGCATGAACTTCCTGCAAGCCATAACGCCAAATAAATCCAGAAGCTAGTAATGAATATCAATACATAAAAAATAAAGATACTGTCACTGTAAACAAACATTTGCATGCATGCATGTTCAAAAGTGGAACCATGGGTAGATCCTGAGGAATGCAGTGTTATTTATCTGACTCTTTTACCCAAATCAACTTACAGTACAGGGAAGGGTTGCAATTTATGGATGCTCCCTGGCATTTGAACCCATGACCTTTACATTGTTAGCCCATAATATTCTACTTGTTGAGTAACAGCATCTCTTGTAGTAAGGTTAGGCATGCAGTTAGTTTATGATTGTTGCTGTTGGTACTTGTCGGTTTAGACAGATATATATCACGCTTACGTGGATGCGTGTTGCACGCAGCGCGAGTCGCTGGAGGTGGCACGCATCTTCAGTGAGGCTGAGGCAAGGCGTGTGGGCAGCCTGCTGCAGGTGTCTGCAGAGGCCCTCCAGACCGTCATTACCCACCGTGTCACAGTGAGCACCAGCAGGCCACAGTTTCTGTGCACTGCGTTCTTATCAAAATTGAATCTGCTGACCTGTAGCACTTTGTTTCTGATGTGCGTCTCTCACTGTATGTTGCTCCTTAGGAAACAACCTATGATAGAATCTACTGCCCCCTATCAGTGGAAGGTGCCATAGAGTGCAGGTATAGATACAATGTTACTGCTGCCATTGAGGTAGTAAATATAGTGTTGCATTGTAATTATGAGGCCAATGCACTGCTTTCAGAAGTAAATCGCCATATATCTGCTGGAACTGCACAACCTGTTCCTTATATTGGGTGTCTTTCAGAGACGCCATAGCCAAAACGCTCTACTCAGTGCTGTTTAACTGGCTGCTGGATCGCATCAACGAGTGGCTGATTCCTACAGAGATGGACAGCACCGTTGGAATCGTGGACATTTATGGGTTTGAGGTATTCTTCCTCAAAAGAAACAAGATAATAAGGATCGAAGATCATTTGAGATTTTGTTCACTTTAAGTGTTACTGGTTCATTGAACCACTTTGAAGATTCTGATCAGTCTTTTTATATAATTATCTTAATAAAAGATATGTTGAGACTACTTCACGTGAACAAGCAGCACTCCTTAGAGTACTGCTGCAAGTAACAAGTAATATAAATATTTATTCTGTCGCATGCTGTCTATGTTATTAAGCAGATATACGTTTAAAATAATGTTGGATTTAAGTCAGTGTCTTTCGGACAGGACCTGGGAGTAAACAGCTTTGAACAACTGTGCATTAATTTTGCCAATGAACAGCTGCAACATTTCATCAATAAGGCAGTGGTATCACAGGAGCAGGTGGGTCTTCTAGGGAAGGGATTTGCCATCTCAGCATGAAGGGTCTATAAATCGACTTTATTTATACCCTTTGCGTCTTTTCTGATGTTACCCCTGATCAGATTAGCATACACTCTTTTGCAGGAAGAGTACAATGCAGAGCAGATCAAATATTATCCCGTGACTGTCCAGAACAATGACTCCTGCCTGGAACTCATCTCTGCCCGGCCTTATGGCATCCTTCGTATCCTGGATGACCAAACCTGCCTCCCTCAGGCACAGACATGCATGCTTTTCCATATGAGTACCTTTGTTGACCTTTCTTGCAGTGCTTTCTCATTGGTGTATTAGCACAGTGTGTGGTCTGGTAACAATGCTTCCTTGTCAATTCTCTCCCAGGCCACAGACCACACCTTCCTGCAGAAATGCCATTATCACCACGGAGGAAACCCACTTTACACCAAACCAAAGATTCCACTGCCCACCTTCACAATATACCACTATGCAGGGGCTGTTACCTACCAGGTTGGTCAGCCATTTGCTCGCATTTGAGCATATTCTATGGGTCTGAGGTGTGCGGTTCCAATACATTCAAATTAAATTCCTGCCTGCTTTTCCAGGTACACAATTTCCTGAACAAGAATCATGACCACTTTCGTCCAGAGATTCTTGAGCTTTTTGCACGCAGTCGACTGAAGGTAAATCCCTTAGAGCTGGCCAGTATCAAAATATGAATTATAACTAAGTGAACCAAATATATAACTATGTGTAAAAGCATGAAGATATTTTAGCCCATATATGTCACTTTTACAGTTTTACATAATTTATCATGTAGTCTTTGAATCTCCGCCATGGCTCCGTGTTTGTGGGGTTTGCATTTTCTCCCCATGTCGTCGTGGGGTTTCCTCCAGGTACTCTAGTTTCCCCCCCACAGTCCAAAAACATGCTGAGGTTAACTGGAGTTACCAAACTGCCCATAATTATGCATGCTTGAGTCTACCCATTGATGGGTAGGTGGCTGTAACCGTCCCCCCCAAACCCTGAATAGGGCAAGCAGCTACAGAATGGATGGATGGATATTTCTTGGCATAATTTCAAAGCCATTGAGAATGTCACAGATACAGCCTTGCATGGCAGATATCACAGATAGTAAAGTTTAACATGAACTCTATAATGTATGTGAGGTTTTTGCTAAACCCCCAGATGGTGTCCAGTCTGTTCCGCAAAGTGCAGGAGGGCTACCTGCAGCAGAAGGAGCTGGGCTTGCGTGGCCGGGGCCACCGGCAGCAGATCACCACCGTGGCAGCGCACTTCCAGCACTCACTCTCAGAGCTGACCAAACGACTCGAGAGGTGCGGCCCAAGCCGCCGTTCTCCTCAGCTCCGGTTTGGTTTCACTTTCTAATCCATGTGTGGTGGCTCTTCTACGGATGCATGCATGCACATGTATTATTTCAGCACCCATCCATCCACATTCTTTAAGCTGCCATCCAGGACGCACAGGGCAAGAAGAAGCAGAACACCCTGATCAGGGTGCCAGTTGTATACCTGTATACATTTTTTTCCCACTCAGGTGTAAAACTACATTTGTACGCTGCTTCAAGCCCAATTACATGAAGGTAAGAAGATAACTGTCATCTTTGATATGTTGGGAGGTTTCCCCAGGCAATAACTCATTAGTTCAAGATGTAGTTGATCTTCTTAGGTTGGTATATATATGTAGAACTTGTATGTTTCTGAAAGTTTGTTTATAATCCTTATTTCATGCAACACAGTTACCAGGCATATTTGATATAGACTATATGACACAACAGCTACGGCATGCTGGGATACTGGAGGCTATTCACATCAGGAAAGAGGGATATCCCATTCGGATTCTTTACTCCTACTTCATTGACAGGTACTGAAATAACATCTAACAGGGTATCTAAATGGACTGGGGACCTGTATACAGAGGGTATATGTTATGCATGATAATATCTTCCTTTTAGCAGTTTACATGTACAGTCTTACTTTTGCCTGTCTTTCTTTGCCTTTTTGCTCCTTGTTTCTCCATAAGGTACGGGGTCCTCATGCCACAGCGCACAGTAGAGCTACCTGAGAGGGAGCTCGTGGTTGCACTGCTAGACTCCATTCCAGGTGTAGAGGTGGAGCAGTATCAGCTGGGTCTGACCAAGGTGAGTTTCTACTGGGGATCCCTGTATCTTCTGTCCCTCTCCTGTTCTTTCTTTCATATACCGCCAAAAATGTGTAATCTCCAGCCTGCTCAAAGACTCATTCTGAAACCAAGGATATTAATATGGAGTTGGTTGGCCCATTGTTGCTATAATAGCCTCTGCTCTTCTCTTAGTATTTTCCATTAGTTGTTGGAACCTTGCTGTTGGGATTTGCTGCCATTCAGGTTGGCTGTTGATGTTGGGTGATCAGCTCCCTTTCTGTTAGCTTACATCACTTTGCAACTCAACTTGCTCCTAGAAGTTTCTGCTTCTCTAGGGCAGCTCTAGAGAGCAGAACTGACTTGTTGGAAAGATGGCATCACATGATGGTGACAAGTGGGAAGTCATTAACCTCTTTTATATAATATTTGTTACAGGAGATTGTGTTACTGAGGCCTAAATTATACTCCTACATCAACGGGTCAATGGGTTTGACTCAATTAGGCAATTCCTTTAAATAATAGATATATAAATAATTTTGGCCATGTAGCGTGTCCTGATGTTCTGATAGCAGAATGAAAAATGATTGTTTCAAAGAGATAACTAATCAGATTGTAGAGCAGTTGCTTGGACCCACCTCCTCTACAATCTAATTGGTTACCTCTCTGAACCAACCATTTTTCTGCCCTCAGAACATTCTTGTGTAAGTAAAACTTACACAAATCTCATGAGCATCCTGATTCTGGCTAAAGAAAACATTTGTTTGATACACAAATGTATATATGTTCCTCTCTCAGTGTGGAACATGACAGAATTTTAAACAATTCAAAACTATTGCAGAAATAAAATCACACAAAATTGGATTCCCGTTGCCTCCTGCAGGAGCAACTTAACCTTGGGCCCTGCTGCATTGCTGTAGGTGTTCCTGAAGGAGGTGCTGTACCAGAAGGTGGAGGAGCGATGGAAGAGCACGCAGACCTGGGCTGCTATCACGCTACAACGGAATATCCGTGGTTTTATCTGCCGTCGTAATTACCGCTACTTCCGGCAGAAGGCCATCGTCCTCCAGTCACATATCCGGGGTCACCAGGCCAGGTGGGTCTCAGCAAAGGCCTTTCATCAAGTAAAGAAGGAGAAATGAATGGAGAGAGTAATGCTGAAAACACGATATAATAAAGGACAATCTCAAGGAAGTGTACCTGATAGAAATAAGTAGGCTGGTCCTTAAGCATTATCTGAGCTGATGGGCGGGTAAGGTCAAGGGTGTAAGAGAGAATTTGATATCGGGGGGAGGGGGGGTGGCACAACTCAATAATTTAAAAGCAAAGGTATGTTTTTTGGGGAAAGCCAAATTAATTATCGGGGGGTACACATCACCCCCCCCTCCCCAACCTTCTATGGTTCCTACACCCTTAGAGAAGTCTATAGTTTCTTCAATGTATAACAACAATAGCAGTGAACCGATGGGGATAGAAAAGTATGCTCTGTTTTTGCTCCGTTTTTCTTTAGGAGTGTGTCTCTTAACAAACACCATCACCTTCTGTGTGAGGCAGGAAGCACTACAAGAGAATGAAGCAGTCCTTCACCCAGTTTTGGGCAACCATGATGATCACCAGAAACACCTTAAAGAGGCAGCAGTGGCGAGTAAGAACACTGGGACAACAATGCACTGGGGGCTTCCTGAAGACACGTGTTCACACATGAGAGCACTACACACCTACGTATACTACAGGAATGCTCACACTCTTCAGACTGATCAGTGATCAGTTTCCTTCATTGTCTTATGCAGCTTATCTAAACTACATGTTACATAAAAACTGTGCAGAGTTTACTTAGCTCCTTTCATTTATCTTACCCACACAATGATGACGCATTGTAAATTCTTTCCTTGTTGCATCTTACCGTATCATGTGTCTACATATTTGCATGGCTGTGCCTTGTCATTCTTTAGTCTTTCTTGATTTTGAGATGTTACCCTCACAGTACTTAGCACTTTTCTAGGGAACTGTAGAGCAGTGGTCAATCTTTTTTACACTGCGACCCAGTTTTTACCATGCCAGCTGAGTCACAACCCGTTATCAAGTATAGGTTTAAATTAACACTATGATCAAGCATGCAGTGCACTCTGCAGTTTACGCCAATCAATGCCTGTCGCACAAATCTGATTGGCCGTGCCAGTGAATTTTAAATTAGTCATCTGTGGTTTGGCTTCTTGGGTTGGTTGAGGGTTCACTAGTTTTGTGCTAAGCGCTTGCAGAACGAAGGCCCATTTATATAGGTTAATTCTAGGACTGGGGCTAGGAAATCTGATTGTGGATCAGCATATGAGCTTGCTGGTTTTAAAATACTTACATTTCCAACTCTGTCTTGTGACCCTTGAGAATCACTGCTGTAGAGTATGATTTGGGCATGACGTTCTCATTAAAAAAAAAAGATTAATCGAAAAGAAATACTAGTCTGCTGAAGCTGCTGAACTGTAGAATCAAATGATTTGGATCCCCACAAAACAACCTTCTTCCACTTCAGTTTTTGGAAGGTAAACAGCTATTACATGATACCAAGGTTACTGCTCCCGAAGCAAAGTGTACTATGAAAGTTATGAAATACATCAATTGATATTTTACTCAAGATACTTAATTGTGATTGATAATTAAAGGTTGACATTTGCAAAGATATTTATCTAGTTTAACTCAATTATTTGGATGACTTTCATAATTACAATATCCCCTTTTCTAACATTTAAATGAATAACTTTTCAAGAGTCACACTTGAATGAACAACATGTGCAGAATCTGACATGGTGAAACCTTACCTCTTTATGGTATGGAATAGAACATTACTATTGTCTTAAACTTTGGCGCTGATAATTTCTGTAGATTGTAAAAGGGGGTAAAATTCAGGATTTTCTCAAGTCTCCCATTATAATTATGCACCACCATGTAATGACTGTAGCAAAGAAAAGCCCCAAAGGCTGGTATTCCAAACGCGTCATACCCTTACAGCATCTTCCTAGGACAGGATCACAAAATCCAAACCTGTCATCACATATTAAAATTCCAAATTCTCATAAATCTAACACTGTTTTTAGTATGCTTTCACTATGTTTTACTAGGCACTAGAGTGACTAGCATATGTAGTAGTATGATGTGATCTACTTAGATTACCAGAAGGCATTCAATGTTGTCCCTTACAAACGGCTCTTGCTGAAGCTCAAAGCTGCAGGGATTTTAAGAACGGTAGCAGCTGGGATCGAAAACTGGTTAACTGACTGGAAGCAGCCTGTAGTTATTAGAGGCACAATGTCACGGTGGGCCTGCGTTCGCAGTGGGGTACCGTAGGATTCAATTTTAGGACCACTGTTGTTTCTAATTTACATTAATTATATTGACACCAATACAAACAGTAAACTGGTTAAATTTGCAGACGACACCAAGGTGGGTGGTGTAGCAGATACTAATCTAGCAGCACAGAGGCTACAATGGGATCTGGATTTAATTAGCGACTGGGCTGATACCTGGCTGATGAAATTTAACACAGATAAATGTAAGGTAATCCATGCAGGGAATAGAAATATAAAGTACAGATATTTTATGGGTTCCACTGAAATAAAGGTTGTATGAGAAAGACCTCGGTGTGTATGTTGACGCTTCCATGTTCCACTCTTGCCAGTGTGGGGAAGTACTTACAAAGGCCAATAGGATGTTGGGTTACATCTCTAGGTGTGTGGATTTTAAGTCAAGGGAGGTGATGCTATGATTATATGATTCCTTGGTAAGACCCCACCTAGAATATTATGTGCAGGTTTGGTTACCATCTCTTAAAAAGGACATTGCTGCCTTGGAAAGGGGGCTACAAGAATGATTCCTGGTCTTAGAGGAATGTCTTATGAGGAGAGCTGAGCTGAATCTGTTAAGCCGCGAGCAAAAGAGACTAAGGGGTACATGATCCAGGTGTATAAGATTCTAACCGGTCAGGATACTGTTCAGCCAAATGGCTATTTCATTATTAGTTTAAATACTAGAACTCATGGCTATAAGTGGAAATTAGCGGGAGAAAATTTTAAAACGAATTTGAGGAAGCACTTCTTTACACAGCGTGTAGTTGGAGTATGGAATGGTCTTCCTGTTAGTGTAGCGCAAGATAAAACCCTGGGTTCCTTTAAGTCAGAGCTAGATAAGATTTTAACAGCTCTGAGCTATTAGTTCTCCCCAAATGAGCTTGATGGGCCAAACGGCCCCCTCTCATATGTAAATTTCTTATGTTCTTAATAATGATTTAAGGGCTGCTAACAAATTTTTACTCTAAGAATGTCTGCATCAAAAATACCAGTGGAGAATATTATGCTCTTTCATGGTGTTTTAGCCAGTTACAGATGACATGCCAGTTATTTATTGAGCATGTATAGTGCCCTAGTAAATATTTCAGCTGAGAGTTTCATTTTGACCAAATAACTGTCCCGCCCACATCCTTCCTTCTTGGACTTCAACCTCTTGTCATATGTGTGCCACCTCTCCCCTTACCTGGCCAGAATACTACTCATTTTAGCAGGACAGCAGGATTTCTATATTGTATTTTGACAGGTAGGTCTTCCTTTTTCCATAATCTGATATGTATGAATATGAGAGAAGGTGACAAATCACAGGCTAAAAGACATGAGGGTGCAGTCAGCTGTGGGTTTGAATTACACATGAATTCCAGGCTCTGGTCTCTGTATTATCTGGTAGTAAATGTCGGTTCAGGTTTTTGTCTTGGTCAAAGAGTTTGCTTGAAAGACATTTCCTTTTACAGTAACTGAGTGTCTGTTTTGCATTCTTGTGTCTTTCTTTGCCAGTCATTTGTTGGTACGGTTTGGACTCTGGCCTATTTAAAGGAGCAGGATGAGTGCTGATTTGCAAAAATGAAACTGAAGTGCTGTAATGCATGTAACCATAACATAAAAGGGAATTATGAAAATATTTGCATGTTGTGATTATGGCGTAATTATAAAATAATTAGGTTTGGTAAAAGTTCATTTGGCAGGTATGATAGGCGTGTCCCACTCACTAATTTGTTGTACTAAACCTTCACACACAAACTATTTAAGTTAAATACATGTAAGATATTAGTTACATATTCAACATGTGATATTTTGAAAAATGTTAAATACCTCTATTTTTATTGTTACAATGGGGAAACACCACAACAGAATATTGAAATAAAACTCACAGATATTTTAAGAAGGAAGTGGATGTGGATTTAAAACTGTTTCCGCTAATCGGCTATTTTATTTATAACTGTACGTTATAATTCTCTGATTTTCATCAAAAGTTAGAGTATGATGTATACCTGGCAAGTTGATGGGTCTTCTGGCTGCTCTACAACAGAAACGATAAAGAATAGAATGTTAAAAACCCATTAAAATATAAAACATAGAAAACATTGCTATCAGGCCAAATGTGGTGTTTTTGCATACTGTCCTCTTGGTTCTGTCCAGGAGCAGCAGCCATGATAATCAGCTAGCATCATACTGCTACATAAAACACCCGTACAGCCACTGCCTCTGTTACCACTGTAACAACACAGTACTGATTATGGGAAATCTGAGTACATTGAAAAGGGTCATAATCTTATAATGCGGAACTTGGTGTCCCCTCATGCATGCCACCTGTGCTTGCATCAGTCAACGGACAAGACCCAGTCTGCAATAAAACGTGATGTCACAGCTTGAGTTCTGCCCTCTGATTGGGTTTTTGCTGTCTGAGGTGGAGCAAAGGAACATTTTATTGTCCCTGCCATATAAAAGAAAGTGGTGCCTAGAATAGAACTATAGAACGATCCTTTGCATTTGGCTGTTTGCTTTTCATCCTTGGATGAAATGAAGGCAATAATGGAGCAAGAGAAACATTGAAGTCAGCCCCAAAAAGAACGGAAGACAGCCGAGTCACAATGTAGATGTCAGAAAAATAATAGTCTATACCCAGCACTGGTAGGGCACATACACAGGTGAGACAATGCTCGTAATGGATGATAATGGATGGTATTGCTTTGTTTTTCTTATGTATTCTGTATGTTGGCATTTTCTTTTCAAAAGTTTCATGCAGCTGTACCTAAAATTATACTTAAAGACTTGTATGTTATCAAAGACGTCTTGTTACTGCAAGAAAACCAAGAAAGGAATTTTCTCTTTTTTAAACCCTGAAATTCACATATTATTAATTTCTTATTCTGTTTGTATTTCTTTGTATTGTCCACCTGTTTCAATACAGACCCTTTTATGTTATGTTTCCATGTTCCTGTGTCGACCTGAAGGGTGAGGCACAAATACCGGATGCCTTAGTAAAATAATAGATTATCCTTCTTTTCCAAAACAAGGCGGTTTTGCGCTTGTGTGGGCATGTGACAAGTGTATATTTTTTTTATCAGGGACGCAGAAAGAAGAACATATTGAATTCTAACACAGTGACGGGGAAAACCCAGTCTGATTCTGCTGGAATGGTGAGTCAACATGCACCCAGTCTTATTACTTCATTTGATGTATCCCAGCTACTGCGTATTTCATGCTTATATTCAGAGTTGGGTAATTCAGGTCCAGAAAGTAAAAGTCCAGACCGGGGTTTTTTTTAAACCAACCAGTTGAATACCCTGTGACTGTGACTCTTTATGCTCAACATGTTGGTTGAAACAAAATCTTGGTCTGAACTTTTACTCTCTGGATCTTAATTACCGAACTCTGCTTATGTGGTCGATATGCACCCTCTCCATCCAGTCCCACCAAAACACCCCAGTTTTCTGCTCTATGTCTGTAAGCCTAGCCCCGTCTTAACTGGTTTGTTTTTGGTTTAAGGATGTGGGAATGTTAGAGATCCCAGTGGAGCTCTCTGCCAGACTGCGTGGAGCGACTGGTGAGTTCACCTGTGATATTGCAGCATGCGATAGTATAGGCTGCACCGGTGAGAGATTTATTGAGGTGGACTTTAATCAGTCCGTTCTGGTCCTGTAGGCAGGCAGCCTGGTGGCTCAGTGGATAGCACTGCTGCCTCACACCTCCAGGCTGGTGCCTTTACTTCCTCGGTTTCCCCCAGCAGTTGAAAAACATGCAAAATAGGTGAATTTGTATCTTTAAATTGTCTTTAGTGTGTGTGAGCACATGCCTTGAAAATGACTGGTTTCCATCCAGAGTTGCCTTGTACTCTGTGCTTCCTGGGATAGACTTACAAAAGCACTGTAATGGGAAAACAGGTATAAAAATAAGATAAAGTGGTTGGCAAACTTGCTCTCTTGCTGGCGTTTATCAAACCATAGGGCGACGTCCTGGCTCTGGGGTCACGGAGGTGGCCCCTCCACAGGTCAAAGCGGAGCACAACCTCGCACTGCCCCAAGATATTAACAACTTTCCCTTCTCCCGATATGCCAACACCGAGTTTAAGGTAAGACTGCTCAAGCTGGTCATGTTAGACCCACATCTGTATTCTGTATAGAAATACAGGAAAAAAACACGTTTCAAAATAAAACACATACACAAACTCTGTGACTTTCCTTCTTATGATCCTGGCTCAGGATGGATGGTGCCAGAATCAAGGCTACCCCCTTCAGAGGCCTCTGACCTCCCTGAGCCCTGAAGATGCCCACACAGCCCTAGAGATTAATAAACTGGTGAGCATGTCTCCATTGACAATGCAACAGATAAGGGCACAGCATAACAATGTCCAAGCCAGACCTCATGTACGTAAAACTGCTCTGTTTTCTTTCTTCTTTATTTTTCTTTTTTGCTCAGATTCTTCGCTTTTCTGGAGACTCTGAACTTGAGGGATGGCAAGAGCAGATGCTGGGGAACTACATAATGGAGAAGGGGCTGGCAAAACCCTCACTGAGGGATGAGATCCTGTCCCAGCTGGTTTTTCACACTTGGGGCCCAGAGGGCGGTCAGACAGTCTTGCGGGCCTGGCTGCTGATGGCCTGCTGTCTGAGTATATTCACGCCCTCTCCATCCTTGGATAAGCCCCTGCTGAAGTATGTTGATTATTTTTGGCATATTTTCCTTAATGAAAATGTTGCAATGCTCTTAGCTTCTTGCCTTGGTTCCACTTATTCCATTCAGGTACGTGTCAGACCATGGGCCAGGAAAATACCGATCGCTATGCCAACATAAGCTGCTTACTTCCCGGCCGCAGCCTGCCCCAGCCTGCAGATTCTATCCTGCTACACAGCTGGAGTGGACAGCCAATCAGAGGACAGGAAAAATGGTTCTGGATGTTGACACCTTCAATGGTATGTGGCATCACATATAGCAATACCTAAATAGCTGTAGTTATCTGCTTGGAAAATATGTGTACAGGCGTTCCTCTACTTATGCACTTTCAACTTACGAACTCTCAGACATACGAACGAAGAGAACTGTAAGTCCAGATTGTGTTCCTTGGACTCCTGTTTCCTGTCCGCAACATCAATTTTTTTTTTCTTTGTGCTAGTTCCGCCCAGTACGACTTCTTGCCACTTCTCCCACCGCGCAGCAGCGTAGCATATCCTAGTTATCTGTATTTACATATGCCCTTAAATGATGTTAAATAATGAAAGTTACGAACGGGCATTCCGAACGTATCTCGTTCGTAAGTAGAGAAGCATCTGTAGTTATATCCGTGAAAAGATAAATGGGATTCCAGCTTGGCCTATTCATACATTTTTATTCAAGCATTGTAGTTCAGCTGTTTTTTTTTTGTGACAGAGGAAACGCTAACAGCAGAGGTGGAGTCCTGGACTACAGGGGAGCAGCTAGCCTTATGGGTGCTCAGATTCAGGTATAGTATGCATGATCCGCTTCATATTAAAATCACTATCAGGAAATTGCCAATGTTGCTATCCAAAACAAAGCCATGAAATTACAATTGTTAATAAGGGAAGATTGGATGGTTTATTTGCATGTGAAGCTAAATATGTTTGTAGAGAAAACGAAAGGGATGACATTAGAGTCATGAAGAGGATTTATCCATCTGCCGATCTAACAGCTGGTCAGGGTTGCAGGCCTGTAGTCTATCCCAGACAGGGCACACCTTGGATGGAATGCCATTCCATCGCTGGACACATATATGTAATTGATAGGCAGCAAATAGCCTGACTGTATGTCTTTGGACTGTGGGACGAAATTCAAGAGAAACCCAAAGAAAGACAGGGAGAAAATGCAAATATCACACGCAGTGGATGAGGGATTAAAACTCCCAACCCTGGAGGTGTGAGGCAATTCAGGCGCGTCAGAAATGGCATACTTATTTGCTTTGTAGTAGGTGAAATATAGTATGTGAAATGAGCAGTGTCCAAAACTTTAGTATGGATGAGACAGTAGGGACAACGGTACCCGAATGACATACAACATTCTGAGCAAATATTGGACGCTATGCTTTCCTAAAAGGCAACCAGAGATGAAGAATGTTCTCAGAAATTTTTATCAAGATTTGTCAAGTGCTGTCTCTGTACAACTTTAAGTTTAAAACAATATCCAGTTATGTAAGTTGATCCAACTTTGTAACATGCTTGGGGGTCAAGCTCCATCAGTGGTACACACCCAGGTCAGGTAATGTGTGAGATGGTGCCTACAGTATGTCCGAGGACACTCATACTGTTCCCATGCGTACACAGAGTATGTGCTACATTACAGTATGTACTACTGTGTAAGTATGTGATTTCAGAGACACGCTGAATCACCATGTCACCCACTCATAGTATTTAATATGATACTTTGTACAGTGGGCTAATTCTACAAATGGGTTTAATCTATACATTCCCCATTATTACTATTTACTATTATTATTACTATTATTTATTATAATTTTTGTTTACATTTTACATTTATATATTAATAAAAAAATGTATATATTATCCAATGTAAAGCATCTTTATATGTTTGGATAAGAGAAGATTTCAAAAACTGATAAGCAAATAGACGAATAAATGAAGATAAATATATGACTATCTCCGCACCTGCAGGGTTGAGGATCATGCTTGGGTATATAGGCGGATGTGCTGTTTTACAGGGGTTTGCCAGAAGTTCCGCGCGGATGGTCTGTATCGCTCCTGGCTGGGGAGCGTTGGACAGATCTCGCTGGCAGTGACTTTGTCATGGACCTTCTGGCGGAGGTGGAGGCTGATGTCCCACAGGCTGAGCTACTGCCACCACCACCACCTCCACCAGCCAATGAATACCTCTTCAGCTCCCAGAGGAACATGTGAGTGCCAAGCCAACAGAGATACAAAGCACCACAACAGGAAAAACAGCAACTGCTGCTGGGTCATGTAAAGGGCTGTGGTCATATCAATGTATTATTTGGTAAATATGTGCATTAAGTGCACCTTCATAATGATTTATAATGCATTCATAGAACATTAATAAGCAGCATGTATGTATACGGTAACATAGTGGCTATATGCCATCAGTGAGATTGCTCACTACATTTGATTTGAAAGAAATGCAATTTAACTTGACCAATATTGCTTATTAAAGACATTCTTAATGCTTTGTGATGCTTTAATCCAAATTAACATACAATACGCGTATATGAATGCATTATGAAGGTACATAATGGTTATGGCATGTCATACATACATACATACATGCTATTTGAGCTTATGTATTGCTTATGAATACAATTTTGTTTGTTATTAATATATATTAAAACTGTCACGTCTTGTCCTGTTCATTGAAAGTGTTGTGGAATGATTCAGTTTATTTTCACCCTCCTTTAGGATGATGAACTTACATGATTATGAGTTCATTCCTCCTGCTCCATCGATGCAGGCCCCAGGACTGCCGTTCTCTGAGGCTTCCTGGAGCAGCAGTGATTACCCCTCTGTGGAAGGTGAGGGATGAGATATAGCAGGTGTGGAGTACTGGGCACATTTCGAAGACTACAAACATACAGCTCTGAGCTATGCAACTATATATCTTCTTGATTACATCATATTCTAAGCCCTGTTATTTGATATTTGTTTATACTCCGTTCTTCAGGTTCCAGAGGTTGGCAGTTTGACACTTTTGTGGACGACCTTTTTGACCCTGTGTGGGACCAAGCTGTGCCTGTCAGTCCATTAAGTACTATAAAATAGCTGGGTGTAAATGCTTTGACTCACTTATGCTTTTCAGTAATGAACAGTGAGCTGTCTGTGACGTACTGCATGCAGGAATCCTCGGTCTCTCCATCTGTTCAACCTCCTTTTTTGATGCAGCGTTTACGGTTTTAATGCACTGGTGTCTGTGCTTTAAGGACGCGGAGAGAATGGCCATGCTGAACCGACGTTTGAGGGGAGGAGGTGGTATAGGCCCCATGCAACCTGGAATATATCCTACCACAGGTATGCAGATCATGTCACTGATACCTTCTGTGGAGATCTAGGTGTTCCTTGTTATATAAATATGAAAATAAGGTCCCCCCATTCTTGCAGGTGTTCCAATGACAATGCCAATGGCAGGGTATTCCATGGGTAAGACAGAACCTGCTGACTGGTGCTCATTTTCCACATATTCAGAAGTGGAAAGTTCTGGTCCGAAAAGTACAGATCCAGACCAAAGTTTTGCTTCTATCGACCAGTTGAGCATAAAGAGTGACAGTCACAGAGTACTCACCTGGTTGGTTGGAATAAAACATTGGTCTGGATTTGTACTTCCTGGACCTGAACTTTCCACCTCTGCACATATTATACACTTAACCGATCCTCATATGCAGAGTAATGTAAATTTCCAGAACAGTAATGCTTTTACAGCACTGACAACTGACACAGACAAGAATATTAATCATTATCATATTAGATAGCTTGTATCTGTTTAGACATGTTCCCTTAGTTAAGGTCAATCGGTGTGTTTTAATATTTAAATATTTGTCAGAGTGTCTGTAGCGAATCTTATAAACGCTAAGTCCTATTTGTTCTTCCAGTCATCTGCTGATCTGACTCATTGGCATAATGAGTTTTGCCCTTAAATACGCTGACATCCTCGTGTCTTCCCACAGGGATGCCTGCAATGCCCAGCTATCCAGCTGTACCTGCCATGCCGACAGCAGCCCCAGTGTTCCCAAGCATGCCTGGTAAGGAGCTGGAGCACACTGGCCTTGGCACGTTGCTAAAATGATAGAAGTGCTGCCTTTCACTGAATATATTCATTCCTTAATGAAAAGGTATGATGATGCAACCTGCCATGCCCCAGCCTGCACCAGTATTGGATCCCCAGCAGATGGCAGCACAGCAACAGGCCTTCATCAGTCAGCAGGCTTTACTCATGGAAAGTACCAGGAAATACAATACAATGTTTTTCTGTTTCTATCGAAACATTGAGATTTTGTGTAGAGAGAGAAATCTGAGTATATATATATATATATATATATATATATATATATATATATATATATATATATATATATATACACATATACATATAGAATATATTTTTCTTTACTTACAGGCTCAACAGATGACTCTGCAGGCCATAAGCCTTTCACAGCAGGAACAGCTACAGAGGGAGCAACAGCAGCGTTTGGAGCAGCCACCACCACCGCGACAGATAGTGCCAAAAGCAGCACCTGCGCCTACCCTTAAACCATCTCCCAAGACTGCGTCCCACCAGGAGTCTCAGTCTAGGCACAGTTCCCCAGAGGTACACCCCTTACAAACCCTTAAGGTTGATTTAAACTTTTCGGTAGAATCTATGTCATTGGTAGCTGCGTACCCAACACCCTAGAATGACATCCGTAGTTAAATTTCTGAGGTCGGTGGGCGCCAGGCTACGGCACAGGCTACAGCACGGGCTACAGCACGGGCTACGGCACAGACTATGGCACAGACTATGGCACAGGCTACAGCACCGCTACAGCACAGGCTACGGAAGTATAGATCAGCCTTCATATGCTTAGCTAAGTCAGACCACAAGTGTAATGGCTCATGTATCACTTTTTTTTAAAGTATTTTTACAGCCAATTTCATATGTGTATTGACAGCCAGAGGAGATTGTGGACACTTCTGGGATTGATGAGCTAGAATCCTTTAAAGAGAAGCGAGACTTTTTCCAGAGGATTGGTAAGGACAATGAAACAAGGCCATGGCTGTCTTACTCCTGGTAACCTTCAATTTGTTTGACCATGATGCATTTCACTCATTCTACATCGCTACAGTTTAAGCTTGTTTTCTATGAACAACCTCTTTCTATTAGTAATAGAAACATAAATCAGTTCAAAATAAACAGAAAATACGATAAAAATGGAGCTGGGAGCAGCAGTCTATTTGTTGTAGTTAAACTGTTTAGTTGGTCACAATTTAATGTGATGATACGGATTATTTTGTATGTATTTGTAATTGCCGGTGAATCCCACACATGAGTACCATTTTATTATTTATAGGCAGCAACACACATTACTTTACTCTGATCTTAACCATGAGTCCAGCACTTAAATAGGAAACAGGGCAAGATAAAATGCATTATTTATTTTGATGTTTTTTACATAGTCACGCTCTCTAATAGCATATAATATTTATTCATATTCACAACCAAATGATGCTGTGGTCATGCCCTTTATTTTTAGCGAACTTGTGATTATTATTGTGTGTTCCCTTGCTTTTAATTCCTTTCCTTTGTTTTATTTCACAAAACAGTGAATCCTCCACCCAAGCCTTCGAAACAACGGCCATCCCCCATTCAGACGGTGGAAAAGAGAATCACCCCAGAAGAGCCCAAGCCTCCGTCTTCAAGGAAACCAAAAGGTCAGACTCTCGCTCAGAAACGGCAACCGTGGCTTGGCCAGTAAACGTTTAAATACCTGACTGAATAAATGAAGACCCTGTAGTATACTGGATAAGTGGTTATCTAAGATGGATGGATGGATGGTGGATTATGTGTACTGCTGATTATATTCAGAAAGTGTCTTTTTACAGCTAATTAAAAAGATTTTTACAGATTACTCTGTTCCATCTAAAGTGGATAAAACACCCCCGCCGCCCCCAGCAAAGCCACCTCCTGAACGAAGACCAGTGAAAGAGGATCTCCACTCTCCCCCCTCACCTAAACCACAACCTAGCAGCCACATACGAGAAATTGTCAAGTTGTATCAGAGCCGCCCTGCTCCTGAGCCTGTACCATTCAAGCCCATGAGGTCAGTTTTTAAATATAATTAAATATAATTGTTTCTTGGCTCTGTGCAGCTGATATAGAGTGGGTTTAAATTATGTTAATTTATTGGATTTACTAACTGACTAGCAGTGGAAATTATAATAATTGTGACAGATACAGGGTTCATGAAAGCACCGTGAAACTTATTAATTTTAAGGGGAAGTTGCATTTAATTAAGCAGAATCGTTCATCGTTCATTAAGTCAGAAGACTTGAAGACATGGTGCAGCTGGAAATTATGGCTGAATGATGTTTAGCCATAAACGACAGCGGTACAATATAAAGCAGGGGACCCAAATCTAGTGATGCCATTAATTTTGCTGATTCTTAACTTAAGGATTCCTGCAAAATCTTTTGTGAAGAAAAATGACCCCAAAGAAGAGGCACTAGCTATTCTAAAGGCAAATGGACCAGCTGTGCCTTCCAAGGTGAGAACTTCACTTTGTCATGGCATTTCGGTCTAGCACCATTAAACGTACATCTAATAGTATCTGAGCATCAGAGTCTAAGAGTCTTAAAAGATTGTACTGTAGGCAACCCGTTTTTCATAAACAAATCATTTAGCAGAGTCACACAATAAATATCCGTATTACCTTCTGAAGTATAACATAGCACACCTTCCCAAAATTATTATCTTTCTTCAGTGTTACAATATATAAGTATAGCATAATATATATATTATATATAGTAAAAATTATCAACACAAAATAATATTATATATTATTGTAGTGTGGGGCGGCATGGTGGTGCAGTGGTTAGCATGTTTGCATGTTCTCCCCATGTCGTCGTGGGGTTTTCTCCGGGTACTCCGGTTTCCCCCCACAGTCCAAAAACATGCTGAGGCTAATTGGAGTTGCTAAATTGCCCATAGGTGTGCATGTGTGAGTGGATGGTGTGTGAGTGTGCCCTGCGATGGGCTGGCCCCCCATCCAGGATTGTTCCCTGCCTCGTGCCCATTGATTCCGGGATGGGCTCCGGACCCCCCGCGACCCAGTAGGATAAGTGGTTTGGAAAATGGATGGATGGATTATTGTAGTGCTTATAAGTAGGCATTTATTGAAGTGATTCAAATTAAGTATCACAAGGAAAATACCGCTACCCCCTTCCTGTGATTTTAACCAGCAACCTCATACAAAGTGCTGCATTTCGGCTGCTATACCAATCACTGTGCTCTCTTTGCACTCTTCGCAGAAAGAAAAAGTTCCCCTTCCAGTGAGGCAGAACCAAAAATCAGTGCCCCCTCCTCCAAACTCTCAGAGGTCCATCTCAAAAGAAATGAGGCAGAAGCAGCAGTCATTAGCTGACCTCTTCGGCTCTACCCGCTTCAAAAACCCACCCCCTCCACCAAATCTCCCCCCGCCACCTCCTGAGCCCCTCCCCGCCTTCATCCCAGACCCTCCTCCAATGATGGCTCCAGTGATCAGTGAGTATCAGTGCAGTTTTTCTCCTGATACACCAATAAAGCACATACATGCACAAAAATCAGAATTACAATCAGCTTAAAATGCCTACAGGGTTTTTAGGCTCTGCGTTCCTCTCCAGCTCATCTTGACCTCTATGTTCTGTTTTAACAAGGAGATCAAGAGCCCCATCCAAGCAGCAACAAATGATTGCACCCACATTCACATCAAGCATCCTGTAAATATGTCAGCACTGTGAGGAACTCTTTCCAAGCTGAACGTCATATTCATTATGTTTGTTTCTGCAGGTGAGCCTAAAAGACTCACCAGTGAGGAGACCATTGTGTCACAGCTAGACAAATTCTCAGCCAGTGTTTACTTCTCATACTCGAACATGCCTGGTAAATTCTTCCTGCGAAAAGAGGTAGGTACTACAGCTCGATGAAAAAAGTCTCTGCAGTGTATTGCAAATTAATGGAATTACGGAGAATTAACCATGAATGACTCTCAAAGCACTTGCACCATTTTCCCTGTATGTTTCAGGTGTTCTACCCGAGGGAGAAGTTTAACCATCCTTATGTCCTTAACCTTCTGTGCGAGCAAGTGAGTAAGAATTTGCACAAATTACTGATTTAAGCCTGACAGAACTGTATCATGTCCTGCTGATCACTCTCCTGGGTCTGTTTGTAGTTCCCTGCCTAACAGTTCGCTCTGATTTTGGAATTCTAGACATCCATTGAGATTTACAATGTACTCTGCCTCCAGATCATGAGGGACACCTACTCAGACTCCTGTATACGTATCTCCAAAGAGGAACGGCGGAAGATGAAGGACCTGCTGGGTATGGAATAATTCAACTACAAAAAGAAAGTAAAACAGAAGTAGTGATTCTGTATGTGAATACAGATGTGCCTTCACATCGTTTTTTATGTCTCTAGTTCAGACTGAAGGTCAAATGAGTCCTCTTTTGCAAAGTGCTGACTGCATATGATGTTCCACTCATTGTCATATTCACATGGACACATCAACATCTTCTCCAGCTGGATTTCACATACGCACCAGTATCAGCGCAGTGCAGGATGACACTGTAAAGAAGAGGATCGTAATGGCAGCCCGTGACAACTGGACCAATTACTTCTCACGCCTCTTCCCTGTGACAGTCAGTTGCCCGGGAAGCTCCTCACACGTACCCACGCATGGTTTGCTTTCTGAAAGCATGCCTCCCTCTGATCTCATTATCGTTGCTTCTGTCAGGGTGGGAATTCAGGAGACACAGAGGCACTGGGGGTCTCGCACCGTGGGATTCGGTTGCTGCGAGTTGCCAGGGCGTCAGGCATTAACCCAAAACACCTCAAGGTGCTCCGCAGCTACAGGTAGGCTGCATCTCTCCCCACCTCTTCTACTTTAGTAATCCTTTACAATTAAAACAGTTACCCCTGATTAAAAATCACACACCAAAGCAGACTGCCTTCCTGGTCTCCTAAGGGACAACGCATCATTTTACTCATTTGAGTATGTATTATGTCAGATTCTCTTATCATTCAGTGTTAGGAGATGTGAATGTTTATGTGTCTTCTTGCTGGTCTTGGCACAGCTACGCAGAGGTGCTGTCTGTGGAACAGAGAGGGCCACACGTCGTGGAGTTCCTGCTGAGAAACGAACAGCTAGAACTACATTCCCCCCGGACCCCACAAATTGTTGCTATAGTTCGGTTCTTCATTACCGAGCTTCTCAAGGTAAATCCCTGAGGAATATCTCTTTTTTTTGCCTGCTCTGTTCTCCCTCGGCTGGCTTCATCTAGTCTCAGCTCATTTTTTTCTTCCTTCTGCCATTCCTTCCTCTTCATCTAACCAAGGAAATTGAATGAATAGTACATGGAACCCATTGTTCCTTTGCTGGTGATGTTTCAGGACTCAGCCCACGTGGTGGCCTTAAAGAGCTATGTGACCGACGATAAGAGCCTGCTAAGCTTCCAGAAGGGGGACATCATTAAGCTACTCCCCATGGAAGAGACACAAGCAGGTACAGCGATGCCCTGGATAATATTGCAAAAAAAACCCACTTGATCCCATAAAGCAGGGGATGCAACATAACCCAAAAATACATCCTTTTAAACCTAGCTTTGAGAAATTTTATTGGGGACTTTACTAAAGCACTCATCTATAATATATTATAATGGTGGGTATAGGAATTAATAAAGCATTACAGCATCTTCTATTGACAGTCATAAGGTACATTAAGTATTATAATACTTAAGTTCTAATGATGCTCTCATCTATAATGCACTATAGATACCTTCATAATGCATTATAATGGTAAGTATAAGCATTAAGGATGCTTTGTACTGCACTGTGAAGACACTTATAGTGCATTGTCAATGAGAGCTTCATAAAGCATTCATAGTGCATAATAAACATGGCTATGATGTGCTATGCCCTTTTATAAATATTTATAGCCATATTTGTAATGCTTTATGAGTGCATTATAATGGATTCTGAATGAGTTCATAGATTCTTATAGACATGGCATTCATATAAAATATTACCTTTTTTTTGTTTACTTTTAACTTTCATGTTTCATCTCAAGCTTTTTTAAATAAGCATCTTTTTTTCTTGTGATCAGGTTGGAAGTTCGGCTCCATCGGTGGGCGCTGTGGTCTTTTCCCTGCCAAGCTGACCCAGCCTGCAGCCCCCCCAGACTATCACTGCACCCAGATTGAACGGCGTGATGAGCTCCGAAAGAGCTTACGAGTGAAGCCTCCCCCGACACTGCCACAGAAACAGCCGATGAGGTCCTCACCTCCAGACACCCCCGTGATGGCGGAGCCCAGGCATGAGGGCACGCCGCCGCTCTCTGACAGCAACGGCCAGGAGTTCTTCCTGATGGAGTTTGCAACTAAGTACTTCAGGGAGGCTGCAACAGGGTGAGGGCCGTCAATTTAAGATTCCATGCCAACTCTACAGAAAACCCTTCCAGAGAATAAACAAAGACCAAAAACTAGATCCCAGTTCATGAAGTAATGACATAGCGTCAGTATTTTCTAACTACACTTCTCTCTTATTCCCCCATTCTTTTCATAGATTGGGCTGGAAAGGCTTAGCTGCTGAGGGAAGAAGCTGTGCAGAGATGATTCAGCACACAAAGGTTGGGTTTGTTCCACTTAAACCACAGAAAAAGACTAGCAAGAATAAAATAGATCCAAGTAAGACCATTGTGGTAACAATATTTCTCATGGTCAGGTTCCCATTCAGGAATCCCTAATCTTCTACTCAGACAATGATCTGAACGAGCTCGCGGCGCAGTGCTTCATGAGTGAGTTTCTCTGCTCCTTACAGAAACTTGCTTACATATTCCTTCCACCCGTATCGTTCATTTTTCATTCGGTTCCCTCACTTCCAGGCGTGATGCGATTTATGGGGGACCAGCCTTTGATGAAGCACCAGACGGAGGGAGATTGTTTAAACAGCATCCTGCAGGTTGGCCTCCTTACATACTACATACAGTCATGCGTCCACATATGAAAAAAAAAAACAGCTTGGTTCATATAAGGCTATCAAGCATTTCAATTTCATTTATGACAATGAATGATGTTGTTGTACAGTGTTCAGTACAGTCAGTGTTTTATCTTGTTTGATTATATTCATATAAAAAAAACACACTTGACATGTAAAGCACTCAATAGAATCACCACAATCATGTGAGTAATGCACTGGTAATGTCACAACAGCTACAATGTTACTAGGTGAAAGGAATTTTTCAGCTCCATTATAATCTTATGGGACCACCATTGTATCTGCAGTCCGCCGTTGACTGAAACGTCATTATGCCGTGCAATTCTAAGGATTTGTGGCTAATTGGGATTAACTTGTATCTTCCTACTACAGCTGGGGAAGGAGAAGGAGTTCCTGAGGGATGAGATCTACTGCCAGGTGATAAAGCAGACGACCCAAAACCCACGCAAGTGAGTTGTGGTCCAACAGAATTCTGAGTATGTTTGTGCGATACCTCTCCCAGAAGCCCTGTGATGTGTCATGTGTCTCCGTGCAGGGAGAGCTGTACCCTTGGCTGGCGTCTGATGAATCTTGTGACAGGTTTCTTCCCATGCTCAAGCACCCTGAGGCCCTACATTGTCCGACACCTGAAGGACTGTGCCCAAGACTCTGCACACCCCTATCAGGGTAGGAACCTCTCTGACACAGATCCACCAACCTGGCCTGCAGAAGTATATCAATGCATACGCTAGGACAGTATGGACACAGTAGGGTCATCATTAGTAACACAATAATATTTAAAGAAATACTTTCCCATCCAGACCTTGTTGGGGCTCCTTACAAAAGTGACATTGCACAAACTGTTAATTAAATACTGAAAAAAGTATGATTCTGTTGCTTTTTTTTTGGGGGGGGGGGCGGGGCAGCGGTAACAGGTATTAAAATATATTCCAATGAATTGCGTGACATTTGAAATTTGATTTTTGAAAAATGTGACAGCCCTGGAGTACATCTTACAGCATAGAGGTCGCAAACTTAAATAACCCAGTGACCATTCCATAGCTCTTCAGCTCAAGAGAGCCATTTTTTTTAATTTTCCAATATAGGAAAAAAAAAACTATACATGTGTAATCTCCAGACGCCAGTAAAAATGGTTGCATGTGGTGCCAGTAAATTTTACCACCGCCGATTAGCAGAATGACGTTACATTGATTGGCGGGTTAGGTTTAGAAATGAGGTAAAAACGTACCGCTGGCACTTCTGGGACGCCTGCTTTACACACTCTGACACCCAGGCGTCTGGCTCTGTGGCTGCTCTTCTTGTATGTAGGACATATTTAGTAGTTCTTCATTCAGCCCATATGTTCGTGTCCTTCAGAGCTGTCCCGCACCGCTGAGGACAATCTGACACGCTCCCTGACCTACGGTGGCCGCAGACACGTCCCCTCTCAAGTGGAGATCGGGGCCATCTTGGTATGACAAACATACAATGGCAAACAAAGAATCCGACCTCTAAGACGCCACCCGCACATGCATAAGTACAGATCAAAAGTCTGCTCTAGAGTGAGAGAGAGAAACATTAAAACACCATAGACTTTCTTAAAGCTACTTTTCTACATTTTACGTAAGTGTATGGAAATGTGCAAGTTTTCTCTTGGTGAAGGATCTCCGGTTAAAGGCGTTGCTTAGGAAATTAATGATCTCTGAGAATGTGTTGACTAGTGCGCTGCAGAGCAATTCTGGGGTTGTGGCTCAAAACCTCCCTAGAAGATTATAGCTAAGCAGGAGAGAAAATTTTCTAACTTTAGGAAACACTTCACTTGAGGTTGCATGCATAATGTAGCAGTATGCTCTTACTTAATGTATTAATTCATGACAGTTCACGTATTTCATGCACTAATTTAGTACATCAGTTCATCATTTCTTTTCGAGTAGTAATTGAGTAACGCAAGTTATTTGTGCCCCCTCAGATAAAGTGTTATCAAACATAATTTGTTTTACTATTTTATTTTACCGTTTTTCTACTTATTAACTTATCAGAGGGAGCTCTCGAGGAACCTCATGTCATTGGCTGCAGTAATTGTGGTAACTGCTGTATTGTCCTGCATCTGAAAAATAATCTTTGATTTTGATTTGAGGATGCAGACTTGTGCTTACTAGCAGCGAATTCACTAAAATATCCAGTTACATATATGGGTAAAAGCAAAAAAAAAAAAAAAAAAGTAGTAATGATAATCCAAACATATTTTAACCACTTATCCTGGTCAGGGCTTTGGGGTGATAATAATAATGACAACAAAAACTAGAGTGTTGCCAGGATCTTAAGACATACAGGGTTTAGCCCCAAATCTCAAACTGAGAGCATCACTAATAAACATCTGAGCTAAGCAAAATAATTCCGGGCTTCTTCGTCATCATCGTCTCTAGTACAGCAAAGCTCCAGTTAATTGGGTTTCATTAGTGGTTTAGAAGCACAACTTGCTGCCATCCTCTGTTAAAATCTTTTTACACTCCTAACTGTACCTGCAGGCAGGCAGAAGCTCGCGACGCTTCCCCATCACGCTTCCGGGAGGAGAGGAGCTCCCGTGTAAGATTCGCAGCTTCAGTGTGAGTGCAGCCGCTCTCATCTGCCTTCGGCCATGATTTCGCTCACGGATGAAACCAAACACTGTGTCTCTGGCTTCCCCGCACGTGCGTGTGCAGGTGGCGCTGGACGTGATGAGGGAGCTGTGTGCGGAGATGGGCGTGGTGAACCCTGCAGAGATCATGGAGTTCTCCATCCGGGCTGTCCGGAGCAAGGGTGAGCGTACATGTCAGAGGTAGTGCAGTGTGTCACAAAAGAAAGGAAGGTGTCAAATGACAACTAAGTAACTCAAATTTTGGGTAGGACCCTGAAAAGGGTTGGGCCAGATATGACAAGGTTTTCTAAAAGGATTCACACTCTGTGTTTTTACTGTAACCTTGAGATGAACACCACAGTTTAACACATTTAATTACAAAGCTTTACAAGAATGTCTTTTTTGACTCAAAGTGTTTAATTAATAATTAAAACATTCACACCCTAATTTACCTACTTTATGTACCGTCCTTTTTTGCTGAATTTTGATTGAACAGATCGTTTTTCTTTATTCACACCTTTTGTTTATTTATTTTTCTTTTCCACACCTAATGTTCTGTTCCTCCTACCTGTTTCTTTGCTTGGTGTCTTAGATGAATTCGTGCGCCCCATTCAACCGGATGAGTACTTGTTTGACTTCATTTTGGACAGTGGCTCCATTGTTCTTTTATTCCGCCGGATTATCTGGACAACGCACCTGCACTTCGAAAATGACCTGTACATCGCGTTCCACTATCAGCAGGTGCCACTTTGGCGTACAGCGTATCTACACTAAGGTGCCGGTGTAAATGCACGTGGAAATTCTGTGTTCCCCTGAGAAGATGTGACCTCGGACACCCTCAAACATACTCTGTTTCAGTGTTTCACTTGACTGATTTGGTGAATTTGGATCAATCCTTTCATTAGAGGGGAATTAGCAGGTTAAATTTGTTGAATTTGTTAAATTCAGATTTGTTACATTTCTACATTATTATGGCATACTCAGTAGGCTGACATTCATGATAATGGTTCTTTATTATTTATAGGCTTTATACCTAAGACATGTAGGTGTTCAAGGTCCCCTGGAAAGTGCTCTGCCCTCTGAATCTATCGGTGTATCCATGCTGCCCTGCACATGGCCAGCAAGGACAGTGAGTTCTGTTGTCTTCTGCCTGCTAGGTCCTTGCTGATTACCTTGAAGGGAAGCTTATGCTTCCGGGCAGCAGTGCCTCTGTTCACCAGCAGATGGCAGAACTGGCTGTTTTTCAACACCTGGCACTGGGACTGAAAAGCCAACCCACCCAGTGAGTTCGTTCTATCTAATCTCTCAACCAGGTAGAGATCATTAAGTGCTGTATAAACAGAAAACAAAAATGAGTAAGTTATGATTTTCGGAGGCCTTCATCGTAGCTCAAGGCTGGAAAGAGGAATTCAAAAAGACAGTTTTCTATAAATCTGTGAATCGTGTTTATATAATTATCGCATATTTCATGCGCTATATAGAAAATGTGCATGTGTGTAATGTGTATTATTCTGTGCAGACATGAGTTGAAAGCATACCTCCCTCAGACTGTGAGGAGCAAGGGCAACATTCAGCAGCTGCATTCTGCAGTAAACAGACAGCTGGATGGAGCACAACATTTAAGCCCCCATGAAGCCAAAATACGCTGCCTTGGTAAATGTGCTTCGGCAATGTTCACATGCCAATGTGCCTCCAGCCTTCGTTTTGACATGCATAATAAACTTCACGTCTCTCTCTTTTCCAGAAACCTTCAGGAATCTGCCTCTCTTTAGCTGCAATATCTTTCAGGCCCAGAAAGTCAGCCACCACGAGTGCCCATCCCCTTGCCTTGTTGCTGTCAATGATGAAGACGTTTTGTTTTTGAAACCGAGAACACAGGTACTCAGCTCTCAGGGCACAGCTAGGATGAAATACTGGCACGGGTGTTTCTACCTAAGTCTCCTACGTTCTCCCATGACACTCAAATGAAAATGGAGTTATATTTGCAGGTTTAGCATGAATGTTACTCTCGTTGTCGTTTTAGGAGATTGCGTTCAGGATCCCTCTGACTGAAGTGCAGTCCCTCCGATCAAAAAAAGAAAAGTCGCCTCAAATGGAAATAAGCTACGGTCACCCCACCCACCCAAAAACAATAACAATCCACCTCCAACAGGTACAGCAGATAAGTTGCCATGACAACACATTTTTGAGTCAGTGCTAGATATTTTTCCTCTCTCCTATAGGCAATTAAAGAAGGTCTTTATACATGATCTCAGCAACATGTGACATTTCCTGCAGGCCAAAGAGTTATGCCACACCGTTGCAACCATTATGGAGGAGCTGGTGCGACCACGCCCCGGCAGCACTAGGTCAAGACCCTCCACCGGGACACCATCTCGGCATCCGTCGGCCATGTCCTCAGTGAGCTAAAGCACCACTGCTTCACATATCACCTGAGTGGTGAGGATAGTTCAGCTAATAAATAGTACGTACGACTGGTACTGAAGACCCAGCTGCTGCTCACTGATCAAAGGTAACTGCTGTCATACTCTGATGTCCATAAATGAACAAGGGGAAACCATCCAATATTGGTAATGACTTTGCATATTTCTATAATCACCTATCAAAATATTTCAGTTAGCTCATGTGTATATTATTTGTACCGGAAATGTTTGGCTTAAAAGTTCTATATCCAGCTTTTAAATTCACAGTAAACTAGTAATAACCTGTAAGATTAAAAAAGAATTTCCTTCTCCAGATTGAATACTACTTTGCACAGTGTAAATTTTATACACTACAATCAACAAATGCAAAAATGAAAAAGCACTTTTATGAGATCCCTTTTACAGTATTTTGAGGTGTGGGTTTTATTTCCTTTCATTTTTCTGTCTATTGACTTCATTGACTGCAATTTATAAATTAAACTGTATACTTCATAGTATTGCAGAAGTAAGTTATAAGATGGTGGGGATTTTTAATGATGGTGGGAATATTTAAGTACAGTCCTCTTTTAGGGAAATGCTATCATAGTTATATTTTTATTTATTGACTTTGTGTCTGTGATTGTGAAATTTCATGAGGTTGAGAACCAAAGAGCCTCTGTGAAATTCATTGGTATGATATGAACCATCAATCAAATGTCTCAATAATAAAATGTATAAATTTTTATAAATTGTCTGATATGCCTCATATGAAACCCTCTGTGAAAAATGAAGACAAAATAAAACTGTATTGTAATAAAGATGATACAGTATAATGTTTACTGACCATATACTACCATCTTATGACAGGTTTACCTAACCCCCATGCTTTCAAGGGTTACCTCTCATCAGCTCCAGATCAGTACCGTACTGTGCAAAAGTCTTACAGTATGTAGTCAAAGAACATGTTTAAGGCTATTTATCTAGATAGTAAGTGTATATTTGCTCAGAACAAAAAAAAGGCAATTTAACAGGGACAGCATCCTATCCCAATGAGCCATGGCCACAAAAGGTAAGTCCTGTATCACAAAGCTGGATATCTTGCTTAACCAGATAACTTGTCAGATTTAAGGTAGTCTGGGCTAAATGTAAGTGACTGAAGATAAAGTCAATTTAAACTGGGGTACCTAAAAAAATCTGCCTTTGTGATATAGGCCCCAGGGGTTTGACCCAAAGCACTGCTGGGATTCAGACCCAGGGTCTTCTATATACTAGAGAGGCACTTTAACAAACTAAACCACAGTGCTGGATTCCTTGCATTACTAGTTGTTTGAACTTTTCTTTTCTAACACAGAAAAAAAACATGCAGCTCACCTGTGTCTTATCCTTTTGTCATTAATGAATGATTTGTTTTTTTTAATGAACATATTAAAGGATCAAAATGACATCACTCACTTTCTGGCACCGAATCAATCCAGTTCATTCATTTCTCTTGCTTGGTGACAGTTCACAGTATAGACACAGCTAACTATGGGTCTGGCCCGCCGTCTTCATACTGCGTGTTTGAGTCAGTGAATTTCTTCTATATGTTGAGGAACACTGCCTCGTTCGTGCCCATTGCTTCCGGGATAGGCTCCGGACCCCCCGCGACCCAGTAGGATAAGCGATTTGGAAAATGGATGGATGGATGTTGAGGAACAAAATATCAGTAAGAAATACAGTTATACAGTTATGCATTATAAAATTATGTCCAATCGCATTTATGTCTGAGGGCCATATTAAATAATATAGACTGATTGAGAAATGCCTGAAAGTAAAAAAATAAAAATAATGTCTGCTTTACATCAGCAGTCTCATCTCAGTGTGATCCAGCACAAGTGCTCCTATTTAGTTGGCTTATCTTAGCACTCAATCATTTTAGGTGGGTGTCCGATAAATTTGATTTATAACTGAAATAAAATAACACCGGTGTCAACCTTGTTTTTCATTAGGATGCAGTGGCCAGATGCTATATGCTGAACAATGATTGATTGATTAATGACAAACATGGCATCACTACTTAACTAACACTTACTGCTTACTGTATTAAGTAAGAGCGTACTACTACTACATTATTGCCCTCTCCGGTAAAGTGTTACCCAAATATTTATTGAGAATGTTTTTTTTTTTTTACTTATTACTTTTTGTTTGTAAAGTTCATTGACTAGACTGATGTGTGACACCAATAATAAATTAATATTTTTTAGGGCTGGGCGATATATCGTTAAAATATCGTATTGTGATTATGGACATTCATATCGTGATCAATCTGAATATTGCATGCGGGACATGGTTCATATATAGGTAACGATACTCCTTCCTGAATGGTGCATGGTGACACATACAGATAAAAAGGGCACCTTTCCCAGAAGCTCTCGTTTGCATTCAGTTGAATGCTTCCAACTACACAAGTTGTACACTATTATGCTTTTGGAAAACGCAGCAATCTACAGGGCATAATTAAGCGAGTTCGTAGGTTCACACAATGCCGGTTGTGAAACTGCTGGCCTTTAACTGCTGCTCTCCAAGCGGGTCATGTAGGTGCGGGAGAATGGGCAGGACAGCCAGGCGTAGAATGACCCGCTATCTTAACTTGTAATACTGTATCCATAGACTAGTGGATATGTGATGGATGGCTACAATATCGAGATACGCTTAAGTTGACTTGCGTCCAAAGGTCCCAGATGCGAACGCATGTCAAGGCTATGGATCAGTGAGACTGCCACCTGCTGGTGTAATCTAGAACAAATAGTCAATCGTCGAACCAAGGCAACGTCGCGGACGTCAACAAGTTAACTTTTTTTTCCCACTAGAGTAAAGTAAAGCAATATAATGATGGGAGAGAATATCAGCGAGTGATGGCAACGGCTAATTTCACAACGATTAATGTAAGGCGTTGTATTCTTTGGACATGTTAGCTATTCGTTGTTTTCGGTTGGCCTGTGAAAAAAAAATAACACTCGTTTTCGAAACGTTAAAGGTAAATATCCCAAAAGGGAAAATATGATTATTTTCCATTGTTCAAGCACGTGAGCTGTTGGAAGGAGTCGGCATGCTTATCAAAAATGGACAGAAACGTTCGTGGTGAGCATTAAGTTACATCTTGTTCTGGCAATCGGAATTATCGGAATGAACTCAGAAGAAACGAATGTAAGACGCAGAATGGTACTGAAGGTGCGCCGGCCGAAGTGAACCCACCGTGAGGCAGCGCCGACCCCGTCCGCCCGCCGCCCGTCAGCACAGCCCCCTCCGCCTCGCCACGCCCTCCATGCGCACAGCTACTTACTAACATGGCCGACAGTCGAGCGCGTCGTGCGGGACTGGGGGGCAGAGAAGCAGGCTTCGTAGGAGGCATTTAGCTGCTGTTTCCGGGCGAGAGACGCTGGCGCCGCTGCTCAGTGAGTTTCTCAAACGGTGTGTATCGTGATGCCGGTCCGTACGACGGCGTGCGAGTGCAGTTAGCGGACTTTAGCTCGCCGGCTTCCAGTACAGATGTTGGACCGTCGCGTCCCCTTACGCTGCAGGGTAATTCCTGTCCGCTGGCTTCGCCCCTCGAAACGCGGGCGCCGTTTCTCTTTGCACGGCTAGTTCGGCTTGAGCGATGCAGTGTCCAGATTTACCTCTTTTCCACATCCGATCGAGCTGCACGTCGGCAGTGTCCGCCTTGACGTGGCGCCGCATGGACCCTTTTAGACCTTGTTAGCTGGTTTGTTAGCGCATGAGATCATCGTCATTGAAAAGGAGGAAAAATACTCCTATAGTCATTCCCACATTTAATTATTAAGCGTGATGTTTTCTGGATCTCCCGGGGAAAGTCTTAGTAATTTGGGATGGAAGGCTGCCGGATTGATTTCAAATCAGACACCTGTTTTCAAGGTGAAGGGTGGCACTGGTACTTCGGCAGTGGTTAGTTTTTTATTTTTTAATTTCTTCGGTGGTGGTGTTCAACTTGTGCTGTTTCTGTGAAATGTAAATTTAATTTTACTCTAAGATTCTAAGTGATAATTAGATGTCTCATCAAAACGACAGTAGAAGTGCGGTCCCGTAATTGACGATTCAGTTAAAGATATCTGCGCTCAAATTATTGTTGCGCAAAATCACCGTGCAGTGCGGTACTTGTCGCTTGGAGTAGTTAGGGATGGGAATATTTTTCTTAAACAGAATGCCGCCATCTGCACAGCACTGCACTGTTCATGTTCTGCTTAATACGTTATGAGCCCGGAATTAACTAGTATGCCTTTTAAAATACTAATTGGCATTATTAAAATTTAATGTATATGATAAAACTACGTTTCACTCAATAGAATACTAGAACTGCTAGAAACTGAAAAGTACTCGCAGTACGAAGTGTTGTTTTTCTGTAAAAACAAACTGTTAAAGATGTCATAACTTAGTACTGATGTTCTTGTTACAGGGTCAGTTCAAATATCAAGTGCATTTTCTTGGAAATGGCATGAATTGTTATAAAGGAACTGGTTAAATTATCACCGCCCCTTCCTCATCCAGCCCAGGGTACCGTGTTATGCAATATATTTGTGCATTTAATATTTTATTTTTACTTCCAGCAATGCATTGTCAAGCGGAAAATTGAGATCGGTCTTATAGTAGGTGAACTTTTCCACTCCCCAAACGATGAACATTGCAGATATAACTGCTACGCAGAAATAAAGGGGTTTATTGTGTTGGGGTGTTATGCTTAGTTTTTATTGCATAACTGCTCGGAATGAAGCTTACATGTATAAACTTCAACCCACTTTCTTATATGCTGTCAGCGTAATAGTGTGGATTATGTACAGTTACGAGTCCTGAGATGGATTGTTATTGCTTATAAAGAGCTGCAAATTAAGCAGTTCCCTTCGGAATAATAAATCTATTCTGAATATGAATCTGAAACGTGGTGTATAGAAAATCAAAGCACAAAAATATTTACTAGTGAGGCCAAATATGAAGGCCGTTTTAACTCAATCAGAAATATTACCAAGTATAATTATTAAGAAAATTAATTGTATAATGCCGTTTTATTGATCTTTTTGTGCTTTGCTGGGTCGCTGTCAACTATAGACAGAAGTATAGGAGTGAGTGATGAAATTTCCTCCAACTTTAACATACTCTGGACATCTTCAATACTGATTTCTAACACGTGATAACAAAGACTGAACCCAGATTGGAAGTTCCATCATTTCTTAAAAAAAATGTGTTCTGTTGTGCTATTTTGTATTTTTTTAAACTTCAATAGCTATGTGTAATGCTGGTCTGCAAAGGCTAGAAATGGGAGTGTTACTTCATGGATGCATGAAGTAAAAGTGTGCCTTAACTAACGGTCATGTTTCAGCAGAACTCCTTTTGATGGGAAACTTACCAGTAGGAATCGCGGTTTAGTTTCTCCTTTCCGCACGACATTGTACCTGACAGTTCCCTCCACATTCCTAATAACGCTTTAAGTTAGGTGCATTCCGATCCCAAAATAATGTCACCGTGGTTTTGCTGGAGGAATGGAAGAATGTTCGCTTCTGATTTGTTTGGCTGGCGGGGGCGGGGGTGCATTTTCTCGCTATCTAGCTTGTGACGCACACATTAAATCCCCTATATACATATGTATATTTGTGTGTGGGATGCGGACTTGAGGAAGGCTACTGAATGGTGACTTTGAATACAACCTGGAAGTGTGATTTAACAATAGGATGTTCAGCCATTTATTCGTCCCTTAGGCCTGGGTGTGGGTGATGGAAGTTTAGCACCATTTGTACTCTTTGAAAGCTGAGCATAGGTTGGTCATCTACATACCAAATCTCCTGGACTTTAAGCAACATTTGTTTTGATTCTTCTTCATCACTGTATGTTATTGTTGTGCATTGTCATGTAAATGCCTATTGTAGTCCCAGTAGAAACCACGATCTGCTTATATTCTAAAGAGTTAACTTGTTAAGCAGTGGTTACAGTTGTGAACCATGTCAAGATAGCCCGAGTAGTCCTCATCAGCCACGTTTTCTAGGTTTTATGAGTTTTTTTTTGTGGTTACTTTTTTTAATATTCTCTCATGAATCCAAGTTGTGACCTTTTCCACACCGAAAAATCTGATTAGTGTGAAGTAGGTTGTAAGGTTAGAAATCAGCTTTAACACTATGACACCTCGTTTGACCAGAGCAGACTGACCGTTGCCGAGTCTCTGGACTTGTCTAGCAGGTGTGATGACCTTGGGACCTGCTGACACAGGTTTTGTTTAGCAAAAATATTTCCTTTTGGTCTTATTGAATTCCTAATTTACATTTGTTGTACTGAACTGCAGCTGTACCACACAGGCATTGTCATTGTTCGTGTGTTATTTTAGCTCCAATTTGTCACTCCTGTAATGTCTTATTGCTGCGTGAATCTGTTTACAGAGCCACCCTTTATGTGATGAAGACGACAGACGCTCTCAACAGAAGACGTCCAGAGTCTGTGTGCATTTCGCTGAGCCTTCAGAAGTGAAGGAGCTGCAAGCCATTCTTAGTACGCTGGCCCGGCACGCTGGTGAAGCGGACGGGGCTGGGGAGGCCGTGGACCTCTGCTTTCGAGGGGGTTACGGGGACAGCGTTCTCGCCTTCCCGTCCCTCTGTTCCCCAGAGCATGCTCAGCGGTCGAAGCAGTAATGGAACAGGATAGGAAACCGGTAAGTGTCTGCTTGTAAGTCATGAAGTCCCTTTTAGTTTATCGCTCCTAATCTTGAACATGGGGGGTGACCGAGATCCCAATATGGCCTGGTTGTTTGTTTCCTCAAATGAAGGAAGGTATGTGTTTGATTTTGCTCATGGTGTATATTTGGTGTATGCTGGCAACTTGTTTAACCACTTGGGAATGTGAGATGGAAAAACAATGTGAGTGGGCAGTAGGAGTATGATGGGGGGTGTTACATAAAGTAATGTGTGTAAAACTGCACAAAGCACTAGAGGAGTGGAGCATGTTATACATTCCAGTATACATATGAATATGATTTCTATAGCTTCTTTGATTGGTTTATCAATGTTGATTGCTGTTACTCTTCTGATATGTTTGATATCAGTGCTTATATAACGTACTATGAAGATAACACATTAATTAGAACCTTGAAACGGTTTTGGTACCATGTTATTTACTTTAATACAGGTGAGTAATCGAAGGACCTTTGTGTGCTGGTTTGCTCAGAAATATTAATACTCAAGTTAAATTTCTCAAGCTTTCAGGCCTATAAATTGTGGAGAAGTCTGAGCTGGTCGAGTGCCACTTCTGCTGCTTATGTTTTGTTAATTATAGGGAATGAGGTTGATACATTTAATTGTGAGCCTGCTGGGAAGAATATCCATCAGGCTGTCCTTTACTGTCCTTTTCCTTTCACCCCTTTCACCCTCCGATTCCAGGAGAGAAACTGCATCTATAGCAAGAATTGATACTGGCATTGCTCCCGCCTACTTCTTTTCTCCCTATCTGTGCTCAAAGTGCAGACTCAGGAAGAGGCTAAGCTATTCGCTTGCATTGGAAGCAGTATACACTGGAGTTGGATGTCCATTGTTTGGCTCTGTATGTGGTTTATGGAGGCCCCGTGGGAGCGTTGACCAATTTTGACCCCCTCCCACAAAAAAGGAAAGGAGGAAAAAAAAAAACTGTGAGATATCTCATTCCCCCAGTCCCTGTCCTTGCTGTTTTCCTGGACAGCTGCATTTGCCTGGGTGTGCAGTTTTGATTAGAGTCTGGGACTGCAGTGACTTAGTGTTGTGCCAAGATTGGGGATGGGCATGGCTGAATGGGTGCCGCGAGACTGGGCAGCAGGAAGGGTGGGAGAACAGTGGTCCACCTTCCTCCTTACTTTCCATCCTTGAAATAGTGTCATGTCCTGTCACAGAGCAGGAAAGATCCTGACGGAAGACATTAACCATAAGCAAACAATGACGTAAGATCATGAAGGAGAGCGCGATCCAAACAGAGGATGTAAGTTTGCTGGTCCGATTTCTGGCATCTTGATTCTGCGCTTCGTTTTGTTCAGGTGGTGCTCAAGGTTTTGGGTTTGCGTTGGTATTGCAAGGTGGGCGGCTTCCTCTAGTGTTCTATCTGCTTGTCTGCCTGCAACAGTATGTTCCCGTGGGCGAGCGCGTGTGATTCGCTCGTCTTGGGCGTGCGCTGGATGAACGGCTGCCCCTGTGGCGTGTGCGTGGTCGCTACCTGCCGGTGAGTGTGGGTGCTCGCTGCCTCACAGCTTTGCCATTAATATTTCGTTGCTCTCAGCAGGGGCTATTTTTACCAGGGTCTGTCCCCGGTAGCGTCGTGGGCTGGCAGTGCAGGGATGTTGAGCTCCAGCTCTCTAATGGGAATTTTCTTGACGCGATCAGATTTTTTTTTTTTTTTGTGGGAGGGCCATGGAGCATGGGAAAAGACAACATTCCCATGGAGATTGTCTGTCTGTTCTTCATGCTCCCTCCTCTTCTCCGTCCTTTTTCCTTGCTGCTTGTGCCGCTGTTATAATATTTCATACGCATCAGCCGGGTACAGTTTTCCAGTAAATTTATGCGAGTGACAAATCAGTAAAGAATGAAGGAACGATTGCTTATTTTGGAACTGAGTTGGGCAAACATGGTAAAAAGTTGAAGTGTGGCTTGAGTGCCCTGGATGTGTGACAGGCTTGTTCTTACGGGTGTGCAGACTGTCCGCTTTTCACGTCCGTTCCTAACTAGTCCTGAGGCTGTTGCCTGAGACTTTTGCTAAATGGGATTATATCTAATTATGGACTGAACCTTTAATATCAACAACACTGATAAAGACATTTATAAAAAGGGCTAAATGAATGAGCAGCTGAATGAGGAATTTGACGAATAGCTAAGTGTATCTGGTGCATAAATTATACCAGAATTACTTCTTGCGGTACCATCGGAAACCTGGTTATTAATTTGAATAAATCCAAGCTTCAAACAAGAATAGAATGAATTAATTCAGTGTTAAATAATTAAAGGGAGAATTTAACATCAAAAGGACAATGTTATAAGGTAGAATGAATATTAGTAACAGGTAGTTCAGCTGTGGGGATCAGGAGTTGTCAAGGTGGGTCATGCTGTGGTGTTGGGTTAATTATAAAAAAAAAAATCATTATATAATCATTTTCATATAAATTTCTATAGACGTGATGCGTTCCACGACTTACCAGGGATAATGGCAAACCATCCATGAACACTATATATAACGTTATTTTCTTACATATGATAATTGACGCAGTACGCCCAGTAAAACATTACCACCATTTAATAGAATACAGTGATAATAAAATACAGTGTTATACAGTACTGTACCCTCCCTTAAACCAGGGGTGGAGAACCCGTTCCTTGGAGGGCTGGTGTGGCTGCCGGTTTTTGGGATGGAATCTCAATCAGCCAATTATAAAGCAGTGGTCTTCAACTCCAGTCCTGGGGACCCGCTGTCATTGGCTGATCGAGAGGCCAACAACCACGCCCACACCTGCCCTCCACAGAACAGGTTCCCCACCCCTGCCTTAAATGAAAGGGATTATGACGTTACTCTCGAGAGAAGAGAGCAATGTCAAAATGTACGTCATGTATCAAGGGATGAGGGTGCAGTGAAAGTCATGGGCTTTTCATACCCATCAAAGGAAGAAGGAACAGTGGGGGGAAAAAAACATACTGTTACACATTAAAAAAAAAAAAAAAATTCCCAACCCGTGGTAAACTGTGGACAACTGAAATCTTTTTTCCCCATGTGATCAAAATGCTCTATTGTCAGGGGTTGTGAATTGGCTTAAATATACGGGTTATTTTTGGTAACTTACCATCCCAGCTGAAAACCGCTAGTAATCCATGGCCTCGTGGAATCCTTGCTGGGGGATGGGAACCCTTAGCACAATGGCAGACTCTGGCATTAACATTGCTAATTCCATCTGGTAATGAGTTTAATGGGTAAATTGCCTGAAATAGAGAAGCTTTTGGCCGATGATGTGCTAATTGTGGCTGTTGGTTTTCTAGGAAAACTTGTAAGTGTATCGGATATTTTGAAATTGTGAAAACTTATTGGCAGAAAGTGTATGAACCTTGTGTTTGTTAAAGCTAAAGGTATCTTTGTTCCTCTACATTTCAGCAAGCACAGTGCCTTAAACATTTTGATTTTACAAATATAGGCGTTTCCTGATATTTTGGGTAGTATTTTGATTCGGTGGTATTTATAGATTGGAGAACTAGTGTACACTGTCTCGGTGGTTTATCTTACAGCATTGGATGAGAAGTGAGTCTCTTCCGGTCCAATAGCGCCATAATTCGACTGTAAAGTGTGCAGTAAATACAGATGTGTGTGTGTGTGTGTGTGTGTGTGTGTGTCTGTGTGTGCCTGCTTTCTCAAGTGAACAGTTTATGCTAAATGTGTACGGCGCAGTCAGACAGCAAGTGCTTTAAGGGGTAATCGTTTCAGGAGGAGGGGGTCGCCCCCCTGGGGCTCTCCACGGCCCAGGCCCTCGGCATCCTGCGACAGCAGCTTTCCACCCTGCTGGAGCAGCAGCAGCAGGTTGCCAGAAGAAGGCCGACTCTACAGGTACCCCTGCATGCATTTCACTGTAAAACACCAGCAGAATACCTGTCACGATATGCCTGTTATGGCATTAACCTGTTTTTCAGGGGTCATTCCTGCTGCTGTAAAGGGTTTCTTTGTGTTTCTTTTTGTGGGGACAGGAGCTGTGGACTAAGAGCTTCCTTCACCATAACAACCGTCACTCCAGCTTCCACTGGCCCGGAGCTGCCCTCACCCTACTTGTCGTGTGTGGGCTGCTCTGCTGCCATGAGAGTCAGCCATATGGCAGGTACCTACCACATCTATAAAGCCGCGCAGTGTCGCCAGTAGCCCTTGCAGTGATAATCGACTTCAGTGTCAGTGGTAATGCCCGTTTCTGTGCCTGAAGCCAGGGCATAGAGCTGGTGAGTGCCTTTGCGCTCTTCCTCCTGTTATTGCTGAACCTCTTCCTCATCGGGCGCCAGGAGAGGCTGAAGAAAAGTGAGATGGTGCGCCGGCTGAAGTGCGTCATCTCCCAGCTGGACAGTAAGTGATGGAATGGGCCGTCTGGGTGAAGCGGTGAAAGTGCCACATGTAGGGAATAGGTTGAGAGATCGGTGGAGTTAAATGGAAGGAAATGACAAACGGACACTCCGCAGAGTCTCTGCAGGGGAGTGCGGGGGAGCCGGTGAGGTGGTCGCCCTCGCTGTATCCGGACCTGTACACTCCCTCCTCGCCATCCTGGTCCCTGCACTGGACGTACAGGGATGACCAGATGATCAACCTGCCCGTCAGCCTGCTGGTGGAGGGTGACATCATCGCACTGCGGCCTGGACAGGAATCCTTCGCCTCCCTGCGGGGAATCAAGGTCAGCCTTTCGGGGTTGGCTCCTGCTGCCCTTACTGGACAGGGACACTCAATGATTTTCTCTGTGCAGTATAACTTTGGCGACTATAAATAAAATGAAATCCTTTCTGTGCTACAGTGACATTCTCTCATGCTTGCTGCCCCCCCCCCCCCCCCCCCCCCACGTGTCTGTTTCTAGGATGATGAGCACATCGTCCTGGAGCCTGGTGATCTCTTCCCTCCCTTCTCGCCTCCCCCATCGCCACGAGGGAACGAGAAGAGGGGTCCTCAGAACCCCCAACAGTTCCGCCTCTTCCGGGTGGTGCGGACCCCGATCCTTGACAACATCCGGTAGGCCGTCTTTCACCCGCAATCCTGGGAATGTGCGATGGTCTGGTTTATGTTTGTGTTAAAATTCAAGCTTAATGGATGAGTGATGGGTGTTTTTACACCAGTGGTGTGCCATCCAGACTGAGATCTTCAGCGTGTCCCCTCCCACTTAGCAATTTTAATTCAGACACAGCAGACTTGTGCGTCCCTGTTTTGCGTAATACGTTTAAATTAATTAATTAAAAAAAACATATATTTCGCTATAGTAAAGGCAATCTATTACATTAGCCGCACACTTCGTTACGTGCATATGAATGTATGTACATGTAATGCAGGCTATGAAGATAGAACTTCACCTGGTTTCCCTCCCTGCTTCTGCAGGAGCAGTCTGGAGCAGGCTCTGTCCCGGCCCGTTACAGCCCTGGATAATGAACGCTTCACTGTACAGTCCATCATGGTCAAGTTTGCCTGCCCCGTCGTGCTGGTACAGAATGGAGAATTTGTCTCTGATCTACATTCCTGTGCTGAATACCTACTACTCAGCAGTCCGCCTTGTGTCATTCCCAAACCGCGTGTCCCTCTGTGATGTCATTCTCCCGTAGGCGGCGTTCTTCATAGTGAACACGGTGCGTTTCTGCGTAAACGCCCCCAATCTCACACCTGGCTGCTTCAACTTCTTTCAGCTCCAGGTATGGGGGGGTGGGTTTAAAAACCCCATTCGTGCCTCAGCTGGTCTCACCTGAATCGACAGCCCTGTACATTTCAGTCTGTCTGCAATGAATCCGTCACTCCACAGTCTGTCATTTTTCGCCTTTGTTTCAGCTGTTTTCCCCGCTTGTGTTCTAACTGTATTTTCGTCTGCTTGTTGCGCCTGCTTGCTTTACCGCCTCCCATTGACCCTTTTCGTTCGGCCTGGTCGCAGGTGATGGCAGTGCTCCCCATTCTCCCTCTGCTCTTCCCGGTCATGTGGGTGCTGGTGAACGCCTACGGAGAAGCGAGGGTCCTGGCCGAGTCCAGCCACACGTCTCCGACTGGCCTGGTGAGAGTGTTTCGCCTCTTCCGTCCACTCGCACGGCGCCGTGCTCCGCTTGTAGGTGACTCGCCTTCACGTTGCACTTATGCCACATGTCCTCCTCTGAACGAGGGCAGGAGATGAAATCCGTAATCGAGTGTAGGGATCCAGGGGAGGGAGGGCTGTCTGCCTGCCCCCCCCCCCCCCCCATATGTTAATTAGCCTTCTCTCTCGCCCCAGCTTGCTAAGTTCTCTGAGGATACACTAAGCAGCTACACAGAAGTGGTGTCTTCTCAGGTATACCTTCTGAATTCCTTGCCTCTTCCTGTTACCTCCCCATGCGCATTGCAGCTCTCCTCCTTTCTCACCCCACACCTCCCTGGCAGTTTTTTTTCTTTGTGTCCTGGTCACCTTGCAGTGCTTCTTGCCTTAGTGTCCTCCCTCTTGAGATCGTATGCCTCTGCTGTGTGTTCCCATGGCTCGCATCTGTGGTACATTTCTTGCGGTCCAGTTTTATTTTCCTTTGAAATTTCAAGATTTTCTTCTTTTCTCAGCTGCTGAAGTCTATCTAGCCATATTGTTGTTTTTTTTTTTTTTTTTTTTCCTTTTGATTCCAAACAAAATGAGGTTTAAGTACCGGACCTGATCTCTTAGTGGTTGTGCACGAGACGGGTCTCACTGCATGTTTCGCAAATCCACCTCTTCCTGACACCCCCCCCCCCCCCCACACACCATTCAGTCTGCACCTCTTCAGAATCCCTTCAATGTGTGCCTGTGCCACATCCTTTAACCTGAGCTTTGCATGATGGGACACTGGGTCATGTGACTCACGGTGCAGCATTTGAGACTTGCTGAGAATGCCCTGGATAAGGAGTACTGGCAATCTTTTTTTTTTTTTTTTTTTTTTAACACCCAGAACGGCCTGCATGAACTGATCGAAGGTTCAGCTCCGATGCCTTTGCATTTCTGCCTTGAAGTATGATTCTGGCGTTATAACAATGTGAATTGTGTATCTTTTTGTTGTTTTTTTTTTTTTACTTTGATTATTCTGGCTTTAGTAGTTTGTCTACTTGTACTGGTGTGCGTTAAGATTTCACACTACTTTTTCATCACAAAGGAATGAAACGTTTTTTTTCGTGCTACTCTTCTGCCCTGCCCTGCCTCCAGCTTTTCTCGCTTTTAACTGGCACCATCTCAGCTACTCAAGTTTTCACATGAAGTCGCAGGGTCCACGCCTGCTCTGCTGTTTTTCCTTTCGTGAGCGGGACTGGCTGGCTGCATGTGTCAGCTGGATGCAGGGCGCAGCCTCATTCCCTACTGGTTCTGCTCCTGTCCTAGAGGGCTGCTGTACAGGAGGTGCTTCTATGCAACAAAAGCATTTTAATCCATTGGTGTACGTCTTTGCATCTTATTAGCTCGATTTGGTGTGGAGGTGAATCGAGTTTCCTACTGCTACCGCAGCCCAGCAGGTCAGGTGGAGGAGAGTTTTAGCCTAAACGGGGCCAGTGTGTGGCTGGATGGGTTAGTACACTGTGCCTGTGATTGAAAGATCATGCACCGTGGAATTTGAACTGGTAGACTCATGTCACTGTTGGGGTCTTAAGCAAGGATCTTAACCCCCAAATTGCTCTAGGGACTGATCCTGCATTCTCAAAAATATGTCTACTAAATAAAATGTAAATGTAATCACTAGTACAGGTGCACATGTGAAGTATTATGTAAAGTGTGACTTCCCTGGTTGCTATAATAAATAATACCGTGATGCTTCACAGTAGCAGTACACTGCAGACACAGACTGGGGCCTCACTGCCTCTCTTACGCTCACTGGTCCCGTCACGGCTTTTCCCACCTGCTCTATACTTTCCAAAGGGGTTATGGGAGTGAATGAGCTAATAGGCTTGAAGGTGTCCTCATGGAAGCAGTGCAGTGGCCAGTGAGGCGATGCCGAGTGGGTGGCTCCCGGACACGCCCATTATCCCTTTCCTGGAGGGATATGGGGTGGAGCATCCGGCACGTTGCACAGTAAGGCTTCCGGCCGCTGATCCCTCCTCCGTGTCCACACAGGAGCTGTTGCGTTGCATCTGGAGGCACTTGGTCAGCGTCCTGAGAGGAGAGTCCCAGACGTTGTGCTACACCTCCAGCCTGCTGCACAACCTTGGCTCCGTCACCGTGAGTGTCGCGCATGTCGACTCGTCCCCATGCTTGCCTGCTGCTCCGTGTTCTGCCATTTGCCTGTGCTGACACAAGCTGGTTGTTTCCATATGTGGTGCCAGGTGCTGTGCTGCGTAGACAAGCAGGGGGTGCTGTCCTGGCCTAACCCCAGCCCGGAGACTGTACTGTTCTTCAGCGGCCGTGTGGAGCCCCCCCACGACAGCCAGGACGATCTGCGGGATGACCTATCAGTGGGCTCTTTCTGCCGGACAGAGGGGGAAGAGGACAGGGACGAGGTCTGTAATGCAGAGGAATCGGATGGTTCGGAAACCAGTCGATGAAATAAATCTGTTTCTCAGGTGTTGTTTTTTTTTTTTTAAGTACTCCCTGTGACTTACGGTGGTCCTTCCTGGAGCCCTGTGACTCCTGGGATAGATATAGAGTGTGCATTCAGAATCGCATACTTACACAGTACATACTGAATTTCACCGGAAGCCTACTTCTTGACCGTTGCTGCAGTATGTACTGTGCACTCAGACAAACTCAGGTGCCATCTTACATATTACCTCACCGGCTGGTTTCTACTGACATAGCTTGTCCCCTGCGAAAGTTAAAAGCTATTAAAAACAAAGAAAAACTAAATATTCGAGTTGCGTAACTCTGGAATTGTTTTCGATTGAAATTTATGCAGAGCCGGTACCTCCTCCATGTACTTGACAAAAAATTTTGGAGCAAGTGACGTTCTCTGGCTGCAGTTCCAGTGGCATTGTGGGATGGGGTTCTGTTTGCCTACTGACTCATTTGTACTGCTGATGTGGGCACTGCTCACCTATTTTTCGTTTACTACGCAGCGAATAAGTATGCGATTTCCGGCGCACCCCAAGAGGCTGGGGAAAATGCATCATGGGTTGAATGGAAGCTGATTGGCTGCTCGTGTCCGCAGGGCCAGGAGGGAGAAGCCCTGCTCTCCCTTCCCATGGAGCCCTCCGTCCCTGCAGCCAGTGAGCACGAGCCCAGTGAGACGATGTCGCACGACACCGCCCGCTCCTCAGACGCCATGCGCCCGCAGCGCCCTCCGCAGGTACCCCCGTGCCAAACACCCGTCTGGCTCCAATGTCAGCTTCAGCCATGACACCGAAGGCGGTGAGGAAGACTCGGTACAGGTGAGTGAAGAGCTTCTCGGCTGGATTTGGCATGAAGTGACTTACAGTGCAGTTTATAGTTGTCATTGTTTATGTGGATTGGATTACTGTGTACTCCATATATTCCCACAATGTGGTGATAACCTGTTTTGACGTTGTATGGACCATTAAAAAAATTTTTTTTTTATAAAAACTAATAATGTCAAAAATCTTTTATTACTTTTGATCATTTATGGTTAAGCTTAGTGCTAGGTAGGGGTTAAGCATGTCATAGTTTTTTCCATTGAAATGAATGGAGGGTCCCGACAAAGATATGACATGGTGCACGTGTGCATGTGCGTGTATAGGTACACGCCCACGCCCTGGGGTGGACTGCCCTGGGGTGGACTGCCCTGGGGTGGACCCCAACCCTGTGCTGCCTAGAATAGGCTCCACGCCCCCTTTGAACTGGATAAGCAGTTGTGAAATGGTTGGAATATGGCTACTGCGTTGTTTCATTTCGGTATTGTTGTTCGGTTGCTGGTGCCCCTGAAGCCCTGTGGGACGGAGCTGGGCTGCTGCGAAGCCGAGGACTTCGTGTGCGACTACCACCTGGAGATGCTGAGCCTGTCGCAGGACCAGCAGAACCCGGTCAGCATCCAGTTCGATGTCGCAGGGTGGCAGGTCCACCTGCCCTCCCTGAAGCCGCTGGGCCTCAACATCCTGCTGAACCTATGCAATGCCGGCGTGACGGAGCAGCTCTGCCGCTTCTCGGACCACCTGTCCAACCTGGCGCTGCAGGAGAGCCACGGGGCCGTACAGCCCGTCCACGTGCCCTGGGGGCTGTGCGAGCTGTCCCGCCTCATCGGTGCGTGCCGCTGCCCCCAGCTCCTTCCAGTCCCCCTCTGTCTGTCTGCTCTTATCTGGATTTTGGGTTAGGTACAGCCCAGCTCTACGTTAGAACAGCATGAACCCACCTGGGGCTAGAAACTGCATCCATTCAGTCACATTCTGATGTTCTGGTTCTTTAGTGCTCACAGAAAGTCTTGGAGCGCTTGCTTAATTCTATAAATGTATTTCAAATGTGTTGGTTTCCTAACAAAAAGTCCATTGACAAGCTATCTTAAACATAATTGCATATATCGTCCGTCCACACAGACATTTTCTTTTTATTAAGTGTCATAATTTTTTGACTGACTCATTCATTTCTGTTCTTGCCATGTTGCTATTAATTGCAGTTTTAGTCACTGGCTCCCAAAGGGACACTAGACACTTTTCTTGGTGATTGTTATTGCTGAGGCGTCAGCCAGTGAGACTGCTAGTCAAGGAACATCTCTTTTAGAACTATTAAGTAAATATTTAGTTAAAATTTATCACTACTAGAAATTAATGTTTTACTTAAAACTACTGGTTGTTTCTTGTGTATGTATGTGTGTGTGTGTGTGTGTGTGTGTGTGTAAAATGTATTATTTTGTAAATAAATGAAGCAACTTGTGGGAAAGATGGTGGCACAGGAGGTAGTGCTATTTTTCGGCAACCGGAGGGTTGCAGGTTCGAGCCTTGGTTCCTCCTGACCCCATCAAAGTGTCCTTGCAAGACACTGAACCCCAAGTTGCTCCCGGTGTGCAGGTTGGCACCTTGCATTGCAGCCTCTGCCACCGGTGTGAGAATATGTGTGTGAATGGGTGAATGTGAGGCATGAAATGTAAAGCGCTTTGAGTAAGAGTAGAAAAGCGCTATATAAATGCAGTCCATTTACAATGATTTTTGCTATCAAACCACTGAATTTGCAGCACTTAATTGAATTAAGCAAGCATCTCCAGACTTTCTGTGAGCACTGTATACATACCCCCCTGCTTGGATAATTCTAGCCCCCCGGTTCTCAGTGAATTTTATTGCCCAAATACCGGAACTGCATTGATTTTGAAAACACCTTATGCTGGCAGGTGCTTGAGTTTAGTGAATGATTATATTAACAAATATATATTAATAAAGGCTTTTAAATACCATAGCCTCGTTTGGCCTGTGAATCACTTGTCCCCCTCTCTCCTCCCCATCTGGATCTCCCTGGGTGCAGGCTTCACGCCCGGGGCGAGGGAGCTCTTCAAGCAGGAGAACCACCTTGCCCTGTACCAGCTGCCGTCCGGCGAGAAGGCGGAGTCAGCTCAGCGGCGCTCCCACCACATCACAAAGCGGCATCCGCCCATCAGCCACCTCATCAGCCTGTTTGTGCGCGACAGCACCACCAGTCAGTGTCTCCCCACGTCGGCATGTCTCTCGTCTCTCCGTGATGAACTGGCCAGATCGTTTCTGTTTCTCCTGCCCCCCCACACAGATAACGTTCAGATGCTCTCCCACGGCTCCGCCGACCTCATTCTCGAGGCCTGTACTGACTTTTGGGATGGTGCAGATATCTACCCCCTTTCCGGCTCTGACAGGTGAGGTTCTAGCTAAGAAGCTGAGCATCTGGCTTTGTGGTTTATCGCAGAACCCCTGATGTCACACTTCTGAGGAATGTACTCTACCTGAATTGCAAAGTAAATATTTAGAGTTCTGCAAGTTGTTTGCTGTGGAAACTCATTTCCTCATAAAATAAAAACACAAACAAAACAAGCAAAAAAAAAAAAAAAAACGAAAAAGGTCAAAACAACTGCTGATTGCCTCCTTCACTGTGACTCTCTCAGGAAGAAGGTTCTGGACTTCTACCAGCGCGCCTGTCTCTCGGGATACTGCTCGGCTTTCGCCTACAAACCCATGCAGGTGTCCCTGTCGCCGCAGCTGAACGGAAAGTGTGTGGAATTGACCCCGGGCCCCACCCTCTTTTCCGGGCTGGAGCTGCCCAGCACCACACCCATCAAACATGGCAGCCGCAGGAACAGCTGGAGCTCCGATGGTGAGCCTGTGTTTTTGCTCCATTCAAACCGCACGTTCTCCAGAGGCCCCTGAGGTTTGGGGCCACAAACAGTCACTGCATAAAATTGTAAGTAAACTCATTCCTTATTTAGGAGAGGCTAAAACAGCATGTTTTGCTAATTAGCCAGCTAGCCACAACTATCTGTTCAGTATAGTAAATGCGTAAACCAGTATCACACTCTATTATTATTATTATCAGGTGGTATGTTTTGTACAAAACTGTACATGCTATGCTTTTGCATGATTAGCAGTGCAGTAGGTTTGTTCAGACCAGCATCATCCCACACAGGGGTAATGCATTGTGCTACGATAGTACAACATTTTCGGCTATGAGCCCCCAAAGTTACTTTTTTTTTTTAATACGGCCGCAGAATCAACAGCCCCCACCCCTAAGAGGAACAAAGCTTCCTCTCTACTGCCTTTACCCTGTCTGGCTTTGCCCTCACCTCCCTGCATCCTGTGCTCAGAGGGCATCGGAGAGGTGGTGGAGCGGGAAGACTGCGTGCAGGCCCTCAGCGGGCAGATCTTCATGGGCATGGTGTCCTCGCAGTTCCAGGCCCGGCCGGACACGGTGCGGCTCATCGACGCCCTGGTCAAAGCCTGCATCCGCTTCGTCTACTTCTCCATGCAGGATGAGCTACGCAGCAAGGTGCGTAGCTGCGGTCTGTGGGGCCCTGTGATGTCACAGGGGAGTCCCGGGGCAAACGCTTGACGTGTAGTGTCCGTCATTCAGGTGTTTGCGGAGAAGATGGGCTTGGAGACTGGCTGGAACTGCCACATCTCACTGACGCCCAACGGGGATGGCAACTGTGACATGCTGCCCTCCAGCCCCAGCCATGCTGGCTCCCTGCATGACGACCTGCAACAAGGTACTGCGCGTGTATCTGTGTGTGTGAGAGAGAGTGTCAGGCTGTGGGTGTGTGTGTGTGTGTGTGAGAGAGAGTGTCAGGCTGTGGGTGTGTGTGTGTGTGTGTGAGAGAGAGTGTCAGGCTGTGTGTGTGTGTGTGTGTGTGTGTGTGTGAGTGAGAGAGAGTGTCAGGCTGTGGGTGGGTGTGTGTGTGTGTGTGAGAGAGTGTGTCAGGCTGTGTGTGTGTGTGTGTGTGTGTGTGTGTGTGTGAGAGAGAGAGTCTGGCTGTGTGTGTGCGTGGCTGTTTGTGCTTGTGTGGGTGTGGTTGGAAGAGATTGCATACTCAATTCCCATGGACGGAAATGTTTATGTAATTTTGTTTTTGAGGACCGATGAATGATAAGGATGTAAATATACATTCAAAGCTAAGCCAAGTTTCTTTCTGTCTGTTTGATTTCTTTTACATCCTCCTGGACTCGTATTCCCTGCTGTTCCCTTTGTCTTTATACCAGATACTACTATGGCTCTGCCTAATTGGTCCTCTGTCCCACAACCAATCTTAGCTCTCACTTTCCACAGCAGAACTGGCTAGGGCTTCTCAGGCATAACTTCACCTCGTCTTACCTGCTAACAGGGTCCCTGCGGATCCTTGAAAAGCATTAAATCTTCCTTTTATAAATTTTTTAAAAAAAATTTTTTTTTTTTTTTTTTTAGTTTAAGGCGTTAAGGTCTGGAATTTTAAAAGAGGTGGCATTAAATTAATTCTAGGCCAAAATGAAGCAGTGATATCTGTTCGCAGTTAGCCTATTGGGTGCGTTCGACTTCATGCAGCCGCTTAAAGCAATGCATTCTGGTCCTGACGCAGTGCATCATGGTTAGATTTTTTTTGTCCGACTTCAGCCAGCACTGCAAAACGTCACCACATGTCACATGCTACAAAAACCTGGCAAGAGCAAGGCGACAGATCGTGCGGCACCTCTCAGCCGGCTGTACAAACCGGAGCCGCCTCTGTGACAACACAACTTTGCCCTTATTGGCTGAAGATTTTAGTCACACGCCGTAGAAATAGAAAAAATAGTGTTGCATGTCCGTAGCTGGTGCGTAGCAGGGACTGGTTAGAGCAGTTGCTCCAATTAATATGTGCCTTGTTGAAATCAACTAAATTCTAGGCTATTGTGCTTTTTTTTTTTTTTTGCATTTGTGGTGGTCTTAATTTTTCTTCAAGGTCTTGAAAAGGTCTTAAGTCATCGAATTTGCATATCAAACATGTGCAGATACCATTTTCACACAATGATCTGTTAATTCTAAGCATTCAGTGTATTTTGTAGCCTATGAATGATTTGCATTCAGAGTCTCCCCAGCTGCTGTGCTAGTTTAAAGCCTATATGTCTAAAAGTAAAGTCACACATGAATTAAGTCTGGAGTTACGCAGAGCGACATTCAGTGCACATCTAGTCTTCCATCTGTCTTCATTCTGCATGCATCTCTGTTCGGCATTTTGTTCAACAGTACTTGTTCCTCACCAGTTGGCTAATTTTACCCGCCGCGGCTACAATCTCAAGGCTGTGTTCACTTCCTGTTTCCTGTGCAGATTCCCGCGACGAAGCAGAAGGGCTGTTACTCCCGGAGGATGAGGGGCAGTCGGACCTGGTCAGCTTCCAGCCCACAGACAGCGATGTTCCCAGCTTCCTGGAGGACTGCAATCGGGTACACTCAGCCGTCCTGCTTGCGCCTGCTCACAGTATCGCGCCCCTTTGCCACTGACCCCTCCGTCTCTTTCAGGCGAAGCTTCCTCGTGGGATCCACCAGGTCCGCCCGCACCTGAAAAACATCGACAACGTGCCCCTCTTGGTGCCTCTCTTCACGGATTGCACTCCTGAGAGTAAGTGCCTCCCGGCTGGGGCCGAGCCACATGGTGTGTGGGCCGAATCGTGCGCCCGGGCACGTGATGCGGGTCCATGTCCTGCATCTTACCTGGAACGGGAGGCTTGTGTACAGCACTGGATTAAAGATGGTCTTTCTGTTCACGGCAGCCATGTGTGAAATGATGAAGATCATGCAGGAGAACCGTGAGGTGACCTGCTGTCTGGGCAGCTCGGCTAACTTCCGCAACAGCTGTCTCTTCCTGCAGAGTGACGTCAGGTACCTCCAGCGGTATAAGGCGATGAGGTAAGTGCTCTAATATGAATGCTGTTGACACCAGCACCCGTCTGTCTGTCGCGCAGTATTGCCCTGGACCCTCTGTACCCATCCCGCTGCTCGTGGGAGACCTTTGGCTACGCCGCCAGCGGTGGCCTGAACGACTACAGCGATGGCTTGTCTCCCCTGGGGCTGTCGGGCCGGCTCAATGCCCTGGCCTGTTCCGTCACTTTCCACCAGGGGGAGAGTGTGAGCTTGGTTAAGCTCATCGAGCAGGTAAAAGCGTGTGACTAAAGGTTTTTCTCACTCACTGTTCACTATTCTTACTATGACGCTTATAAATACCCCCCCATCCAGGCACGTCACACTACCTATGGCATCCGAAAGTGCTTCCTCTTCCTGCTGCAGTGTCAGCTCATGCTCGTCATTATTCAGGTGGGTAAAATAAATGCCGTCATTTCAAGTTTCAGTTTCTTCCTTGTAATTATAAAGAAAATGAATATCTACTTGCGTTGTAAATATGGGACACTTTACACGCTTTTAGATATTCTGTCTGCTGCAATTGATCCTTTTCTTTCCTTCTTTCTTTCCTTCTTTCTTTCACTTTATAGTTTCTGGCCTGTCTGGCCCAGCTGCCCCCTCCCTTGAACATCACAGACATCATGTGGCTGTCCTGTTTCTGCTACCCACTGCTCAGGTAAGAGCCTCAAAGTATAAGTGTGTTTCTGCCCCCACGGCCGGAGTTCCGTTTGGCGCCTGTGTGCCGCTGTGAGGCCCCAGCTTACACTGCTGCTCTGTCCCCGTGGCAGTGTCTCCTTACTGGGGAAACCGCCTGACAGTTCGGTGATGACCGTCGCCACCGGCAAGAACCTAGACGGCATCCCCAGGAAGGTGAGTCCTGGTCGGACATGGACGGATACAGATCATGGTCATCAGACAGGCGGCGCAATCCCTCGTCGGATTTTCTTGGAGTAAATGGGGCCACTTAACGTCCCGCTGGGTGCCTTTGCAGACGCAGCAGTACTTCCTGGGATGCTTCCTGATCAAGTTCAGCATCACGGTCTGCGCTTATCTCATGGGCTTCAGCTTCAGCCTGGTGGAGGCGTGCGCGAAGGCCAGGAAAGCCAACGTCAGCTGCACCCACATCCTCAATATGAGGTCTCGTCTCCCCCCTCCCCCCCCTAATTATTGTAGCTGCTCTACTTCTAGTTGCTTATGGTTTGACGCTGCTTTCGTGCAGTGCGAGTGGTGGAGCCCCCAACTGGTTTGGAGAACTCGCGAACAGCCTGCTGCTCATTCAGAAGGTCATGGCGGGGTTTTTGGCTCTACACACAGGTGAGACGACTCGCTCACGATCACAGGTGCACACACACACACACACACACAAAGCCATGATGATGTATGGTTTTAAAAAGGTTTTATAAAGAAATTGCTCTTAATGAAATTGTTTAAATTCTGGAGTCGCCTCATGATTAATTTTGCATGATCAGAATGCTGTGTGTGTTCAACATTTTAATTCAGTAGGGAAACATTCCTATTCAGTCCCTATGGCTGTTAAAACGTGCACATTGTCTTGCACCTTTCTGTAGACCCCTGTGCATTCATTCATTCCAAAATGCCTTTAGCAGCAGTCATTAGTATAGCTGCCTACAGTAGTGACTTAAAATGTTTCTCAATAGTGCGTTTAATTGAATACAGCGTAACTCTTCAGTGAAGTGGCATGTATGCCCATTTCTGCACTGTGTTTTTCTTTGTTATCAACGATGTCTGTCTTTGGTTGTTTTGAGCCTCTTGGTGCTGTTTATGGGTGGTATATGTGTATTTGGTTTTCGTCTGTTTCTTTTGGCTCGGACGTGTCTGTGAGTTTACATGACCTCCCCCCTCCCTTTCCCCCTGTCTCTCCCTCAGTGGTAATCTCCCTCAGCTATGTGCACCGCTCCCAGCTACTGTGGAGAAAGAGCCCGTTCAGTAACACCTGGTGGTGCCTGACCGTGCCCGTGGTGTAAGTCCGGCTGCACGTCTGTCACTCGACATCCGCCCGCGTCGGCCGCCCCTCTCCGGCGTGGCCATTTCGCCGCCCGTGCTCTTCTTCTTTCTAGCACCCTGTCGGTGTTGGATTTGCGTATTTGTCATGGCGGTGGCAGGGTGGGTCTGCTGTGTGGCTGCCTTCCATGACAGTGTTTGCTCTCTTTCTGTGGGGTCAGGCTGCTGGGCCAGGGGGTCCAGGCCACAGTGGACTTCCAGCTGTGGAATTATAAGACGGACAATGTGACGTTCACCTTGGGCGACATCCCCAAGGAAGTATGGCTGCCCTTGTCACTGTCGCCGCTGCTGGTGGTGCTGGTTAACGAAGCGGTCAAGCTGCATGAGATCAGGTATGAGATGTTGGGTGAGAGGGTTCATGGAGGCTTTTGAGGATATGCAGTTATGTTCTAAGATGTTTCTCTTAAAATGTTGCTGGATGTTGGTATACTTCGGACAAAATCCGTGGAATCAGCGTCATTTTGGCAGTACGCCGTATGACGAGTAATCACTGCGGTGATCATCCTTTCAGTGCACCACCACTGCAGGGTCCCTGAGATGACCTTTGTCATTTATTCTGATCCCATCCACTGTCTTCAATTATAGTATGACACTGCAGGGTTGGTCAGTAGGACTAATTATGCAGTTACGGCATGTTTTGCGCCGAACTTTAAAGTGTATAAATGAATATGTGTATTTGGGTATTTTCCTTAATAGTATGTCAGAAACCTGTAATATTTGCAGTGGAATGTGTGTGTTTCGTTAGCGTGTAAATTCTTGGCTTCCCTGTCCGCGCCACTGCTAGTATTAAACCAATAGTCACTGTTACTAAAGAGAGCAACTTCCGTATCTTTTATTAAAATGACTCACACACTCCAATTGACATTTGTTTGCCTTCTGTATGTGAGTCTGTTACCTCGATAACATTAGTGTGGTGACATTACGTAGGAGAAACAAGGCGGCAGTTGTCGTTTTAAGTGTGCGACAGATTACTTTTGCTGACGTGTTCGATTTAGTTTTGTTGTTTGATGTACACAGGCACCTCTACAGTGGTAAGTCCAGTACAGCTGCATTTGTAATGCTGAGTCACTTATTGTGGACCTATTATCTTTTGTTTTAGGGTGCGAGATCGCTACCAGAAGAGACAGAAATTACAGTTTGAGACCAAGCTGGGCATGAATTCCCCATTCTGAGAGCCTCCCAGTAAGGGTTTCCAATGGTGCCACCAGCCTGGCAGGAATTGGGTGGGGGGGGTTCTGTCAAGGCGCTTATGTCGTAGACATCCTGCCCGCACTCCGGCGCTGTTTCAGTGGGGAGAGTGCGGTCTCTGTGAATTTTTTTTTTCTTGTGTGTATGTATATATATATATATGTTTTTTTTTTTTTTTTTTTTTTTACATTGTGATTTAACCAAGGAACACCCAAAGTGTTTTTGCTTTTTCCTGGCAAAGTTATAACCCAAAATCCCTTGCTGTTTACCTGAGAATGTCTCACTTTATTTTCATGCATGTGTAACGTTCACCTGATGCACTGCCTGAACCGCATAAAGGGATGAGAGGTGTGACCTTTTGGAAACATTCAGGCAGAGCAAGTCAGCTGGGCGACACTGCATGACCTCTGCTCCCTCTCAAAGGCCCGCAATTTGAAGGCTGCTGCAGCCCAACGTTTCCCACTTTAGAGATGAGCCACACGCTTTGGGCCTTAGTCTATCGGATTATAATACAGGCTCCTTGGCAGCCTGCGTCTGTCGTACCGGCTACTAAATGTGAATGTCTGTTTCTTCTGAAGACTCTTCTTTGGGGTAGTGAAAGGGAAGCTTCAGAAAGGGCAGTGGCAGGTGTACAAAAAACAGCATTAAAGCCAGGTCACGCCTGGCCAAGCAGATCTGTCGGGTATTTAAGCAGCAACTAGATTAAAATTCCAGAACAGTTTATATTTTAAAAACCAGAAAAAAAACTGTAGGCAATATGGTACATAAAAATGCTTTTTACAGTCCTCGATGTGTACGTAATATATAACTTAAATGGGACTAATTCTGAAATAGACTACAGGATGAGTATTCTATATTATGTATTGAAGAATGAAACAATTACAATATGAATACTTACTATGAAAGAAGTGGGGAATATTTATTGACATGTGACAAATGTGTTTAATTTCTTTTGTTTAGGAGAACCATTGCATCTTATTGGTTTCCAATAATTTAATTTTTTTTTTTATGGGATTCCTATTTTTTATCCTCTGTAGATAATGTGCAGTACTGTAATACACCAGTTTGCTGCGTGTCCTTTTTCAGTAGTACTGTAAGAGAGGTGCAACATCAAATAACTTCCTTATATTGACTTAAGCTGACATACAGCTTGATACGACTAGCCTTCTTCGTGATTCTGTCAAGCTGTCAGTCAGCTTAAGTCAATATAAACCATCAAGGCGAAAAGCAAACTGCGATTGAAAGGTAGTGACATCCTCAAAAAAGCCGCTGTACAAAACCCTACTAATGTGAGTGTATTTTCCAGATTTTTCTACCATTATGCATATGTCCTTGCCCATTTTCAGGCATCCATTGCTGAGCCAGAACCTGCTCAAATACATTTACAGCTTACAGCCGTATTTAAATCTTTTTTTTTTCTGTCAGCCTTTCAAAACACTGGAGAGGGAGTTTATTGTTATCCTGGCAGCACCATACATGATGGTTTCACAGCATGCATTGCATGTTCAAAATACATGTATATGTGTTATACCAAAATAATGTTTTCTTAATTAGTGTGTGAACCGGGATGGGGGCGGGGGGCGTGTGTCTCTTGAAAAGGCTGTTTAATTACTAGTCGAGTATCTTGAATATTGGAAAGGAGGAAATATGTGTCACTGTACAGCATTTCTACCTCTGACTCAAGTGGGGTAAATGACTGTTTTAGATGCTGCAGGTGGTTCAGGGTGCACTTCTGCCTGCTTATTATTATTATTATTATTATTATTATTATTATTATTATTATTAATATTATTACTATTTTATTTTTTATCCAGTCTATCAGAAGTTGATCTGCTTTTAATAGCATTTAACTGTGAAACCCTTTGCACTGGTAACTGGACAGTACACAACCTCTTTCATAAACATATTGGAATCATCTAAACAGGATCATAATATCAATACCGTTGATAATTCTGTAAGGAGTTTCTATTTTGCACCAGTTATAGTTATGGTCAACAACTAATTTCTGTGTTCTGAAGTGAATGGACTTGTATGCCAGCAAGATAGTTATGTCCTGAGTACTGCTGTTGAGTTAGGTGCTGGGCGATCTTCCACCTGTAGCTATCTCTTTAAAACAGGGTTTTCCACTACGAGTTCCAAGGAATTTTTTCATGCTTATAACAACGTAAACTTAATGTGGTGCCTTTTGCACAAAATAGTCTGAAAATGCATTCAATTCAAATTTAGATTTAAATGGAAAATTAAAACGAATTCTTTAATTTTACATCTGTCATGCAAACTCGATTCAAATTCTCAAAACTGTGAAGCATTTTGAAATGAAATAGAAATTTAGTCAAGAGCATAATTACTGGTCTTCCTGCTGGACTCTTACATAATGGATTACCAGGATTACAATTCACAAGCCCAGTCAGTGTAAAGCCTGAGCTGCAATGGTTACCTGCATCCTCAGGTAGCAATTGTCAGTTGATGTTAAAAGTGCTTTACATTGGTGTGTGAAGATGCTAATATCAAACATACTGCCCTTCAGCGCACTGGACATGCTGCAAAATAGAACATTAGCAACTCTTAAGTTTATGCAATTCATAGTGCAATCCCTTTTTTTTTCGTTTTTTTTAATTATTTGCATGCTGACAAACATAATGGCACTGCCTTGACCACTTTTTTTGTGTCTCTTGAGCATGTATTGTTTTGTTAAAGCAGCATGTGGGACTGCTGGTGCATCTGAAACCATTCACAGGCACCAATCAATAGTCTCATTTCCAAAGCCTTGTCTATGGGCTGCAGCGAGACTAAGTACCTCTGCACATACACACAACTGTACAGTACAAGAACCTACATTAATCTGATTAGTGATGGACTATTTTTGTCATTGTCCCTGACGGATTTATAAATGTTGTAAATTTTGTATTTTTAAAGTCTTTATGTAAAATTATTTTTAAATAATCTGTCAATTATGTTAATAAATATGGTCTTTTTTTAAATGATTGGTGTTCTTAATGTGTTTCAGCCATCTGGGAGTAAATTGGTATGAGAGAGCATCACATCATGTTACGTTTGAATTGAATCCCAGAACTTGCTTTTTCCCACTTCTTTCTAGTATGTGAAAACTAGTCAAGTCTGTGTCTGCAAGGTGAACTGTCACCTGGTACACAATGAGATGACATAATTGCCTAATAATTGGGGTAGGCAATATTTGGATGATATAAAGCCTCACAAACAACTGTAATAGTATAAAAGAGTAGCACTTTTTCTACTGGTCTTTATTATGTGATCTCAGTTCATGCTGTGATTGGTTCAGGTCTTTCAATAAGTGGAAACGATCATGATTTCCATCTCTGGTTAAAATATTATGACACCAGTAATACCAGGTACACAGCAAAGAAAGCATGACTATGACCGCAAATCTAATGTCCTATTACTCTGCACATTGGAGCCATTAAGCCGGAAGTTCTGGTTAATTATTGCTAAAGGCCGGAAACTGCGTGGGGATTTGAATTATTTTTTTTTAATTATCTATGCAGGTGTTTCGCCGGTTATTGGGGATCCTGAAATGCCGAGGGAGCCACGTGCGGCGCAAAAATTATAAGGCCTCTGTCCATTGGCTCTTCGGAGCACAAACCGAAAGGTTTGGCGGCTTCTGACAAATATGATTGGTCAACGACAACAAACGATGGACAACGGCCGCCAATGAAAGAAGCAGAGATGGGTTATTTTTACAGCGAACGCGGCAATTTCAATATTATTGGCTTGCTTTAATCACATGACCAATTATTTACCAATCGGTAAGAAATACATAGCCAGTTCGTTGAAAAAAACATTACAGGGGACTGCAAAGCAATTTTAAGTCATCTTACGTCAAAGGAGTATATCAAGGGTGAGTATAATGCGAATGTGATTTCGGTTTAGGGGTCTTTTTTGCGTTACGTTTCGTCCTTTTATTGGACTGTCAAGGTGACTTAGAGTTGGTCCTACATTGCTTAATACGGTGCGTGTGACATAAATGGCTATGTGAATAACGGAAGACTCTTCCTTTGCATTACTTTGATGTACCTGTCGTTTCCTTCCTGTTCAAGCTGTAAGATAGCATCCACACATCTAGCTTGTTTTAAATCGATAATTATCTTATTCAGGTTAAACGTTTTATAATATACGCTAGCTTTGTGAGCTAACGAGCTAACAGTGTGATTTGAGAACAAACGTATAACGGCAAAATGTGTTTTCCAAATCAACTAATATAACATGAATTAAAATTTCGGCTCCCCCACCTATTTCTTACACTTTGTCATTTAGATTGGCATGTTATATTTGGTTCTTTCTGTTTCGTAAAAACTGAGAAATGACAGCAAGCGCTTCACTACTCGTAAAACTGTTAAATCCGTCATTAAGCACAGGTGTTTACTGGTTATTCTTTATTTGCCTGTTGAAGCTTCATTCATTGATCGCCATATTTATCCGTTCTTATGTAGTGTTTCTAAAGATGAACAGATGGCTAGATTTGTGTATTCCTTATTTATTAAAAATAAAAAATCACAAGCAGTTATTCACGCAGTTCCCACTTTATCTGCGGGAGATGTAAACCATATACCCAAAACGAAATGAACGTAATTTGCTGACAGTTAAGTAAACTGTCTGGTTATTATTGATCTAAGTTTGGTTGGGGGTAGCTATAGGTATTTTTCATAAGGAAACATTCACTTTCTTCTTGAAAGAGTAAAGTGTAATAACTTATATCTTCATGGATAAAAACGCACAATTCCACAAAAGTTACCATTAAGCATATGCTGTAAGAATCCACGCATCTTCTGCCCGGCCACTGTGAGTGACCTGTTGGATAGAGATGGGTGTTACTTAAGTGGGTGCCATTGTTATTAAATTATAACACATATTTGTTGTATATAAATTACAACAAATAAGACATATGCTCTTGTGTGACTTACCATGAAAACGTATGCAAAAGCTCTATATCTTTCACCATTTAGTCAATAAAGCCAGGAAGCAAAGTTGGGAATCCATCTCTCAACATGCGTATATTTCATGTTCTCAGGCGGTTTGAGCTGAAACCTCATTATTGCAGACACTGAGCTTAACTCGTATGTGCAGGTTCCGTTTTGTTTCTGACGCAAATTGAGCAATGCAGTCATCTGGGGAGGGCCCTTGGAGCAGCTTGAGCTCTGGGAAGAAGGTGGCCCTCGTCTTAGGGCTCCCAGTTGGGGCCACGGTTGGTTATATCCTCTATCGTCATTTCACAAGTAGCAATGGTAAGTGGCACTCCATTTAAAGCTTTTCCTGGATTATATGTAGCAGATTTGGTGTGTAGCTTTTTGGGGAAATGCTAGCAGCATGGTGTTTTTGTAGCATGTGCCTGTCCTGCCCTTTAGGTCAAAGGGAGAGTGTGGAACAGGCCAGACTGACAGTTCCTCCGGAAGTTTACCGTTCCATCGCCAGGCATTCCCAGAGCTCATTCCTAGACTTGGTAAGTTCATCATAACATAATTTAACTCAGTTTTGCTGCTCTGATGCTTTAATATCCAAAGTGGTCTTGTTTTATATTATTTTGGACTCTATCAAGCTTTGATTTGAATGAAACCCTTAGTACACTGATGCTGGTTCTGTAATTAAAGCTGAAGAAATGCAGTGAATTTCTTTTCCTTGTGGTGTTTTCTTCCCTGACAGGTGAGCCAGCAGTCTGGTGCCCAAGTGAGGCTTCTGTCAGAGAATAAGGGTGACAGTATCTCCTTTCAGCTTGAGGGCTCAGCTCGCCAGGTTCTGATAGCCAAATGTGCTCTGGACAAACTGGCCTCTGACTGTGAGGTCATAACTGAAGATTTTGAGGTTCCCCAGACTGCCTTAGGACGAATCATAGGTAATGCGTGCCTCATTTAAAAAATAATAATAATAATTTAATTAAATGACATGCTATTGTCTTCTACGATGCAGTGAAAACATTTGATTCCAAGTATTAAATACCCATTTGTGTCCTGAAGGGCGTGGAGGGGAGTCCTTAAAGCTGATAAATCGGACTTCAGGCGCTCGTATTAGTTGTCCTAAAGATCGGGACGGTACCCTGGCGGAAGCGGGCAGAGTTTCCATCACGGGGATTCGCCGGGAGGTCTATCATGCCAAAGTGAGAATTTCTCTTGTTGTATTAATTATTTTGTTATCTCAGCTGTGCCCAAAAAGATGAATTATCCGAAGAGCATCGGAATTTATCATTTCTTCCAAAAATTACCATTTTTTAAATCTTGTGGTATCTGTGTACACATTTACTTGAATTTACCTTGGAACAAATTGCAAAAGCAAAGTCATTTATTAGTTCTTAACTCATTGTCCAAGATATCCTAAATGGGTTAGACAATATCATTGGCACCTTTTTGTTGCACCTTGAATTTCAAATGGGTGATTCTGCTTTTCTTGAGGCCATCATCCATCACTAACTTGATCAAAACCGAGGTGTATAGAAGTAAACTGTGAAGGACTCCCACTTCTGACAGAAGCATAAGAAATCCTGGCAGAGATTTGTAAAAAAATACGTCTTAGTATGCCAGAAGATTTATGCAAGAATATCTGATGGATGAGACGAAATTTTCTGGTAAACATGCCATCTCTCTATGTATTTAAAAAAAAATCAAATTGAAGCCTTCAAAGAAAACTTTCCCTACAGCAAACATGGAGTTGGTTTAGTGGTATGTTTTAGGTTTCTTTGCTTTCTCTGGCTTTGGGTGCCTTAAATAATTAAGATGATGAACCAGGAAAATATTGAAGCAGTTTGGAGAATAGTATGTAACCCAGTGTCAGAAAGCTGGGTCTTTGTCAAAAGTCATATTGACAATGGCCTTCAGAAGCTACTTATGAGGGACTGAAGGCAAAATACTGGACAGAAGCAGCAGCAGCGAGTCTAGAACTAAATTCCATTTAAAACCAGTGATTTAAAAGGAGCAGATGGGAGAAGACAGCATTCAAATCTGAGGGAATTGGAGCAGTTTTGGCCAAAAAAAAATGACCAGACTTCCAGTACAGAGGTCTGAGAAACTCATTGATTGCTATATGGCTGTCCTGATTGTGCTTGTTATAACCGAAGGCTATCACATTTTATGTCTTCATATGAAATTGCATCGGGATGTTTTGTTTTTTTTATGTTTCTTATTTAAAGGGCCATACTAATTTATGGAAATCAAAGGTTCTGCAATATTATCAGAGACATCTGAGAGAGACTTTCGATTTTATTTTTAGCTGAAATTGCACGTGTATGAACAATATTTTTGGCTGTATGGTTTGATGTAGCATCAGTCCTCCAGGGTTTGACTGCTTTTGACTCTGAGTGAAGTTTAAATGTTCTGTCCATATTTGTATGTGTGTTCTTTTAATGGACTGGCATCCCATCCAAGTAGTTGGAAGATGAACTTACTTTATTTGATTTGGGGTTTTAGTTAAATTATTGAAGCTGACAGTTTGCAGAATGGGCTGGTTGTCTTTCAGGAGCTAGTCATGGAAAAGGTGGCTGAGAGTGAGGAGGTCCGGCAACGGATAGCACAGTCCTCCGCTCTACGCCACAAGAGGTGCCCCTCAGAACTGCAAGGTCAGAAGGAAGCAAAGCCAAAATCGGAGAAAAATGGAGTGGAACTTCATCTTCCTCAGGAAGACCCCTTAAGCCAGAAGATGGTACTTCCCAATGGAACCACGGAGCCTCCAGATGCATCCAAACCTATACCAGAGGAACAGTCCATAACTGAGAGTGGGGAACAAGACACTCAAATGTCTCCGCAGAGCATTTTCAAATTTGAAAGCAAGTATCGCAGTGATTTAAGTGCTCTAATGCTGGAGCACTCAATTCTCATTCATAATTAACTGTCTAGTCTGTGCAAAAAAATGTTTTGTCTTCAATTTACTTTTGCACTTTATCTATTTCTTTGTTTTTTCTCAAGTTATAGGAACTGGTTGCAATGATCAGATCAGGAGCAAAGCAACTCTGGATTACTTTGTGGCCTTGTACCAATTTTTGTACATCTTAATAATTTAATCCTCAAAACTGAAATATAAACCTAATCAAATATTCTCCTGTTAGTTCCTAGTCCGGATTTGAGCTTCCAGCCAGATGAACACTTGGAAGTATATGTGTCAGCAGCTGAGAACCCACAGCACTTCTGGATCCAGATTTTGGGGGTGCGATCATTACAGCTTGACAAGTTGACTGCTGAAATGGGCCGCTTCTACAGCACTGGGACTGCAGTGAGTGAGACTCAATTTTCTGATGAATTTGGTGATACTTGCAGTCTTTAAACCTCTCGGTAATCGTTTTTGTTGCCCCAGGAGCTGAAAGTAGAGAAAGTAGTGGTGGGGGACATTGTGGCAGCCCCTTACCGGAACCATGGCACTTGGAACAGGGCCAGAGTGCTGAACGTGCTGGAGTCTGGCCTGGTGGATGTCTACTATGTTGACTATGGCGACAATGGCGAGCTTTCGCTAGAAAGTCTCAGAAGCATGAGGTCAGAACTTATCCAGGTTCAGACACCCTTATAGACAGGCTATGCACTTAGTCTGTTTCAGCTTAAGGTTTTGAACAAAGCTGTATTTTTCACATAGCTCTCTCTTCTCTTTAGGAGTGACTTTTTGAGTCTTCCCTTCCAAGCCATTGAATGTAGTTTAGCAGGAGTAAGTCCAGCAGGTTTGTGCTTTTTTTTTTTTTTTTTGTTTCGTTTTAATTTTCCCATGTAACTCATCATGTGCTACCTATAGATTTTGAACTTGATGTCAAAAAGGCACCTAACCAAACAGGAATGCAAGACAAAAGACAGGAAGTGAACGATACTGTGTGCAAATAGGTCACAGCTGACTAACACCATATACTATGTTTGAGTGCAGGCAGGTTACAGTGTGTCCACCATGTTCTCCATGTTCTTGTTTTGGCACTCTTACAGGGGGGTCATGGACTGAGGAAGCTCTTGATGATTTTGACCGCTTGACTTACTGTGCTCAGTGGAAACCACTTCTTGCTAAATTGTGCAGCTACTCTCATTCTGACATGTCTTCCTGGCCAAGTGTTCAGCTCTATGACAATAGCGATGGCAAGGTCAGTGACGTAATGAAGAAGGGGTCTGGGTCATGAAAGCGTGTTTGTGTGATTGAAGAGATTCTGTTCGATAAGGTCCACTTATCAATGTTTATACTTGTGTGTTACTTGAGCCTAGGTTTCTCTTGAAACCTTGTTGTTCTGACCCTCCTTCCTCTCGTTTTAGCTGCTGGGTGTGGGTGAGGAGCTCATCCGAATGGGGCATGCCGTGCACTGCCTTGACTTGGGTGATGGAGGGCTCAAGGGTACCAGAGATAACCCGGGTTCACTGCAGAAGATGCTGGTGAGGGGCAGATTGGATTGACCTTAAATGCAGAATGTCTATGCCAAAATGAATACGGTCATCATCATCCCTTCATTTCCAGGATGATGTTACTGGAGTCACATCAGAGCTCAGTCTTTCCTGCATCAGCTTGTCAGGTAGGTTTTCCAGATATGCAAAAAGGGGTATTCATTGCAAGGACATTCACTTTATTCCAGTAGACATATTGGATGTGGGGAATAAATGTAGGATTTTTGTAATTGTGTTTCTTTCAGTGACATTATGCTTTATATGTATAATGCATGTCTTTTAAGGTTTTATGGATCCATGTGGCAATGTGATGAAGAAACCAGCCAGTTGCTTTTCCTTTAATTTTATTAAGCCACTTGAAACTGTACGAGCTGATGCAGACCAGGGTTCATGTATCCTATTAATGAACTCCTTAAGCAACTGGGACTCCACACCATCCCAGGTGGGCATGAACATACTGTGGATAGGGGTCTCTCCCATCTTGCTCCCAAGCCAGGAGTTTTTCATCCTTCTTCAGGGTACAGAAAAATTGTGATGGCATAGCAAGACCAACACTGTTCCTTTCCACAGCAGGTGTCCCCTGACGTGTTCTCAAGCTCCTCCACCACTTCTTCCCCTTGTGTTGAGGTCATGACCTCTGTTCTCAATTCCTTGACTTTATCTGATGAAGTATTCTTCTCTGGAGCCAGCAGTTCTGATGATGGGCAGGATGTATTTTCCATTTCTTCTGGCCCTGAATTTGCTGTCTTGAATTCCTCTTCAGAAAGCAATATCAGTGAGGGCAGTAGCAGTAGTGGAATTCGCAGTGTCTGGTACTACCTGTCCTCCTCAAATGATTCCACTGTGTTATCTTTAAGCACAAGCCTGTCTACGTCTTGCCATTCCCAGACAGACAGTGAGTCTGCAGTGTCAGATTTTCTCAATGGTCATAGCCTGGATCTTTCTGAGAGTCTTGAGAACAGTGATGGGGAAGAGGCAGAGTTATTGAGATTGGACGTAATAAGACAAAAGAAGGATGCGAGGTCTGTTGCCCAACCAAGTCTGACAGCTGCCATAACATGTAGTGAATATTGTAGTTGTGGTGGAGCCAGTGGGTTTCATGCAGCAGAAGTAAAAGAAGAATCGAAGCATTGTCCAAGCCTTGAAGAATACACCAGCAGTTTCCCATGCCAAAAGATCAAGACTGTAAGAAGTAATTTGCCAGCTAAAGATGAAAACTTTGTGGAATGTAGGTTCCAACAGGTGTTGTCCAGCAATGAGAGAACCGATGGAGTTGTTACTGCCTCTGAGGAGCAGTTCTTGGGAAACCATGATGTTCTGGAGCTTGAGCAAACCAGACCCTTGCAAAGTGTGGAATCATACTGGCAGTTTCAGCTGCAAAGCTTGAATACTTCAACAGAAGGAAACACCAGCACATATATGCTTGTCAGCCAGGAAAAGAAGTATGGAACTGGAGTGAGGCCCCCACTCCATTACAAAGAATGGAGTATCCCACTGTATAATAATCCCCCTGATTCTAGTGCTTCAGCTCTGAATTCAGGTAATAAAGATAGGCCTGAAAAATAAATCTATAGTGCATGCAAAATAGAAGTTTGGTATAGGCTTTTTAATTGGGACTGTGTCACGATGTTTGTTTTGCAATGACACTTGGTTATAGGTATGTTTTGGTGTTAGTCATGATTGTAGATGAACTTGGTAGAGGTTTGACTTTTTTTGCGAGAACAGTATCTTGACAGTATCTTGCCATTTCTTTTTTTTCTAACTCCCCTCTCCCCCCCCCCCCCCCCCCCCCTCGCCAAATCTTTTAGAAGTTGCCTCGATCTCAGGTAGTATGGATGATGTCATTGGGGAGGACTTGGTGTGAAAGCAAACCAAAGTAAGGGGTGGGTATTTTGTTATTGTGTATTGCATATTTTGGCTACGTGCACTGCTCTCTACTGTCTTTTATAATATGGCATTTTCTTTATAAAATATTCCAGCTACTTCCAGCTATTCAGTCCTTGATACAGTGGCAAAGTGTGATTAATTTTCTATTTCTATTGCCCTCCAGAAATATTCACTTTTCTGCCATTGCATGTTATCAAACATAAATGCATTAAATCAGTCTAATTAATAGGATTAAAAAAAATGCCAGTTTAAGTACAAATGTATATTGAACCTGTACTTTTAAAGGACATTGCATGTTTAAATCTAAGTATTTATATGCTCTGAATGATCAGAAGAGTACTGTGAGTGACTTATTTTTTAACTCTTTCTCTCTTGCCAGTGCATCCTACTTCGCACAACTGCCTTATTTATAAATTGCTGCTGCTGCTGCTGCTGCCTGGAATTGCAACCTTTGCCCTGCAGTCCTCTTAAGCACAGGGCCTAAACCAGCCCAACTTGGAGTAATGCAAAGAATATTTTCAAAATGTTTCCGCTCTGTCCCTTCTTTGCACTGTGTACTAAAAAAATTATATGCCAGGAACTAATCTAAATATCCAGGGCAGGTTTGCAGAATCTGTCAGTACTAGGTTTCCTTTGCAAGTACAGGGATGACTCTACAGCTACGTGTTAATGTTTCTGTAAAACCAGTTTTCCCTCGTTAAATTTTGTGCACTAAAATCTGTTACATTTTTGTGCGTTTTTTTTTTTTTTTTGTTTGATAAACGGAATGTACTTGGCCCTATTTTGTACATATCCCACTTTCATTTAGTATAGCAAAACTTTACAAAAAAAAAATACTTTTTCCAATATTTAATATATACTGACATGCTCTGATGTAAATTGTTATATGGCTGACATCTTAAGGTTGACGTTTGTTCTGTTGTTTTATTTTAAGTAATAAAGTGTTTACATATTTGACTGCATTTATTTAGTAGACCAGATATTATCACGGCAGTGGAATAACATCTTGCAGTTTGATATAAACCGGTGTTTACAGTCTCTAACTATCCTGGCTATAAATGGCTGTAACAGCTAGATTTTTTTTTTACTTAAGTTTTAAAAGCCCAGAACTAGAGACTCAACACTGAAGCTGTTAACTAATAAACGGCTAGTCTGAACTTGAAGACTTCCGGCAACTATTTTTCACTACTTAGTTAAAAAATAAAATATGACGATAGGAAATACTACACGTCATTCAGTAAGCACGTGAGACTTGCTCTGTAGTAGCTTTTGTATACACACATATAATTTAAAAAAATTGTGGAAATTAGTTAAATTCCGCTATATATTTAGTGCTGATTGCAAAACGTCATCCTTTTTAATATGTAGGATATACTTGCTCCACGTGCATTTAAAACACTACCAACATAGTAAATAACACTACCACATAACTGGGGATCGCATGCAGACAAAATAATTTTAATCTGCTAAAACAAGTCGCTTGAAATATATTTATTCAAATAAGGTCGACCTAAAGGACCAATGAGCGGCTTCTCAATAATACAAAGACTGGTACAGCCAATGAAATTTGGGATCATGTTGCGAAGATTACGATTTCCTCATTGTGGCCAATCATGAAACGGTAGGCGTTGCGTGCGCATGCGCAGAAAGCACAATATGATAATTTTGTTGATATTTAGCTGGAGTTCATTTTTGGCTTTTGGTTTGGTTTTCTAATAATTTCCCCTTTTTGGGGTTCTAAAATTGAACGGAACGGAAATAGGGAATATTTTGCATGAGGGGCTGATGGAAGACGCAAGGGATTTGGTGAGTCTATTGAGCAGCTTGAGCGTGAAACCTTGGTACATTGGTAGATAGCCAGCTAGTAGCTATGCTATTACAATCCTGTTTATCCCCCCTTTGTTGTGATTGTCAGCTTGCGGCAGAAACAGCACTCAGAAGGCCCGTAGCTTCACACGAGCAGCTATATCAGACTCAGGAAGGTTGGTCGTTTGCTTTATAGCTTATGTTGGCGTGAGCCAAGCAGTTTCTTTTTAGCGTAGTAGTGCAAGCATTCGCGGTAGCGCCGTAATCTCGAGGTGTTGCAGAGCAATGGGATCACGCGAAGGCCTCTTGGTGAGACCATACCGTCACTAGGTGCCACTAGTGGAAGACTGGGAGAGCTACTACCCGGCGCTGAATTTACATCTCGGCTAATGCAGCAGTATTTGGTAATTGCTGTGGAAAAGTTAGCGTACGAGCCGTGTGTAAATGTGCTGATTTGGCCAGACTCTGTGCTTCACCAAGCCGCGTTGTGTACAGGAAGATCCGCGCTAGTGAAAGCCTTTATGTAGAGCCAACTGCAGGGTAACATACCATATATATATGTATGAGGAAATGGAAAGAGAGGCGAATATGAATGGTGCACTGCGACGCGTGAGATGTGCCACAGTATCGGGGTAAGGATCGCTTTTTAAAAAATGTGGTTATTCTGCTGTGTTTTGTGTGCCCTTTGTAGCTCGCTTACACGGGAAAGAGTCCATGCGTGGATACGCGTTTCTCCGTTTCAGCTCGCCTGCTGATGCTCACGATCCAGCAGTAAAAACGCTCCAGCGGTTTGTACACAAAACGTTTCGCTGAGACTTATTGTCGATCGACTGGAGTTTAGCGAGTTGTGCGGTTAGTCCGGTTCCCGCTTGTGGGCGCGTACGGACGGCGTTAATTCCAGCGATTTAAATGTCTCCCCGGAGCCTTTCCGAGGCGGAAATAGTATTATTTTTCGGTGTCGTGTGACAAGCGCAGAAGATATGTCAAAATCAATGTCGTATTTTTACATCGCCACAGCAATTTAAAGCACCACAGGTGGCAGAATAGTCGTTGGCTTTGGCATGAGGAAACGATAAACAAATTATATATAAATATATATATAATTTGTTTTTACACAAAGGTCCGACATTTGCTTTAGTTTTAAAAGCCTAGTTATTGTTTATTTCAGGGTGCCTCTTCCTCTCTGAGGTACAAATGTAACATACAATAGATACAAGTATCGGTTTCGCTGTATAATAGAAATTCGCGTACAGATGTTTTTCGCTTTTTTTCTTTCGCTTTCTGCCAACAACAACAATACTTCCTGACAATATGCCTCTGGTGTAATGGCAAGTAAATGACTGATTCTTTGTTTAGGTTGTGGAGTTAAAATGAAGACAATGACATTTTTAATTTTCTGAATATTGTTTAGACTTCATGAAATCTGAGACCAAAACTCTGCTGCTTCTGGACTTTCCCAAAAGGTGTAAAAAAGTGCTTTAAAAAGTAGTGCCATGGAGCAGAATGGACATAAAAGGGTATGTATTAGAATCGTTTGGCAATGTTTATGTATTTAAAATTTGCAGTTAATTACAATGTTGGTCATTGGGTTTTTAAATGTGTTTTTAATTCGAAGGTGGAGTACTGTTTCCTTATTTACTGATGCGTTTTTGAGATGTTTTGCGTATTTGAATGAGTACATTCTGTGTGAAAACGTAAAGGTGTTTGATATCCACATACATGCACTAGTAATCCCATCATTTAGGTCATGCAGCATGAGTAATATCCTATAATACTTTTAAAAGGCTTTTTACATGTTTAACCTGTGTTTGTTAGGCTTAACAACACGATGCAGGCAGTAGTAAGCTTTTTATCAAGCCTTGATCTGACCCAAGTAAAAATCTATTTCTGCGATTGAAAATTATATAATTATTAATTGTGGTCGTGGAAGTATTTCATGAAGTGTTCTTAAAAAAACATAACGTTCTCTTTGAAGTCAGATAGTTTAGCTCCTAATGGTTTCATCCTAACTATAATAAAATTCAGCCCCAGTCGTTTTTGCAGCTATATGGCTGACCATGTGGCAGCTGTTATGGTAAACGGCAGATTCAGAGGCAGCACTTAACACATATTTAGCATTGGTACCTGGTGGAATAAACGAATAGTAAAGCTGGAACGATTCCTGTAGCCCAGTGAAAATTAAAATACTCGAGTTATGCACAAATTGTGCCCAAAAGAACCAGGCTTTAGCAGACTTAGAGACCCAAACCGTTTTTATTTAGGCATTATTGTCTGTTGCGTGTGGTTGGCGGCACACAGGTCTTAGTCGTACCCCTAGGTTCTTTGCTTGTGTGTATGGTTCACTAATGAACATCTGAAAATTTTATGGTGATAAAGGGCATAATTTTTCTGGTGTCTTCGGCGTGACCAGATTTTTGCTCCATTTTCTTGATATGCAGCAAATAGCATGATTTGAATTATTTGCATTTGGATTGTCTTGCAGACTGAACACACTCCACGTCCGGACAGAAAGCGGCGAGATTCCTTTGGAATGTTTGATGGATACGACAGCTGTAGTGAGGACTCCAGCAGCAGCTCCAGCACGGAGGATAGTGACGATGAGCAGACCAACATTCGCGCTGGCCTCTCCATTATCAAAAACAATGGCCAAGTGTACACCTACCCTGATGGAAAAGCTGGAATGGGTAGGTATTTTCTTAATTTGGTAGAAGTAAATGGATGTCCATGTAACCGCAGATCAACCCATAAGATGATCATCGAAAAATTTTACATTTTCCATGTCTTGCAGTTGTCTGTGAAGTTCCTTTGTGCCTTATATATTTTCATTTGCAAATAATCTGAGTTTGGATTGATTGATCGAATCTATCATAATAATTAGATGCCCTGTAAACACACGTTCCCTTCTCTCTTCTTCTCTAGCTACATGTGAGATGTGTGGCATGGTGGGAGTGAGAGATGCTTTTTACTCGAAGACAAAGAGATTTTGCAGCGTTTCTTGCTCCCGGAGTTACTCATCCAATTCTAAGAAAGCCAGTATTCTGGCCAGACTCCAGGTATCACCTTTTCATTGTGTGTTTTGTGTATTTTGTGGTACAATTCTGTGCTACAGTGAAATATTTATTATGCTTTTTAATTGTGTGATCACTCATTTCTTTGTTTTAAATTGTGTGTGTGTGTGTGTGTGTGTGTGTGTGTGTGTAAAAGTAATCTATTAATGTGGCTGAGCAGTCAATGTATATTTAACACATCATCATTAGATAATCCTTTTAAAGACTGTTAACGGTTCATTTGTCTTTCTCCAAAGGGGAAACCGCCAACAAAAAAGGCAAAAGTCTTACAGAAACAACCTCTTATGGCAAAACTGGCCGCCTATGCTCAGTACCAAGCAAACCAACAAAACCAAGCCAAATCAAAAACTGGTATGTTTATTTGTCTGGAATGAATAAATGTTTTTACGGATGATTTAAGCAGATAAATGCATTCCGCTGATGAAATATGGATTAAGCGGTGCTATAATACTTTTTTCCCCCCTTCACCGGTAGTGGTTCCCGTTGAAGGCTTCAACTGGGGCCATTACATCAGCAGCAATAACTTGGTTGGAGCACCAGTTAGCTGTTTCAAGCATGTAAGCACAACAAATGAACATAAACAGCTTGGACTCCTGCTTATTCCTCCGTCTTCATCTCACAGACATGGTTCTTTGTCCCAGGTCCCCCTGGGAGCCTCTTGGGGTGACGTTACCGAGTCGGTGAGACTAGAAGTTCCCAATACCGACTCTGACGTTCCCACAGAAGTATACTGGATAGCATCAGTCATCAAACTGGCAGGTAATGACTATGGAATGTCATTATCAAACATGATTCAAATGTTCTTCGCTTTAAAAGTTTAAAACATTTTAAGATGGGACTATCATTCATAAAACTCCTATCAATTATTCTAGTACGAGAAGACAAAGATAAGTAGGCCCACATTACAGCTTTATTTTTAAATTGTATTACTGCCATGATCTTTCTTGAATATTGAAACCCAACAGAAGGTATTGAGACAGTTAAGCTTTGAGAATTTTGTTCAGAAGACACTGATTCTTGTAAAGAAAGCTGGTTCCTTCTAGGTTTCAAGGCGCTTCTTCGGTACGAGGGCTTCGATGACGACAACAGCCGTGATTTCTGGTGTAACCTCTGTGTCCCTGAAATTCACCCTGTCGGCTGGTGTGCGTCCACTGGCAAACCCCTCGTTCCTCCTAAATGTAAGTTTGAGGGATGCGATTCTGTTCAAGCAGATTTGTTCGCTCATTTATAATCCATTGCTAAGTGATTACTCTCTTGCATACACTTATTGTCGACAGACCATTTATTCAATAGGCCAATTATTATGACAAATTCTGAGCTCATTAAAAGTCGTTTTGTGTGTCTACCAGTCATATAGAATTGTAAATGCTGTAGTAGCATTCAGTGCACTGGTAAAATTTCCATATTTCTTACTACATTCCTTAGAATATGATGTTTGAAAATGTTTGACAGAGGGCTCGATGTAGCAAATTTAATTGAACTTGGCTTGTTTCCCACGCAAAATAAGCTCAAATGACCCCCCCCCCCCCCCCATCAATAGTGAACCGAACTCCAGCCAGTTCCATGAGGTGGTCTGAGTTCGGTTTGTTACAAGCCCACTTAGCACGTTCATTTGCTGACGATATGTGAACAGAAAGTGCACCCAGCTCACTTCACTTTTCTCTCTTTTTGGATACCATACAATGTTGATGTCAAAACCAACCCCAAAAAATTTTGAATTCTTAAGGTGGTTGACACTAGCTTATGGAGCTGGGAAATTTATTGCGCTAATGTGTGCAGTATATTGTTATCCAAATAGGAAATAGTATAAGCATTGATTTTATTAGGGACATATAATATTATATATCGCTGCCATATACTCCACGTAAGGTGACGCGTACACAACACGATGCGCATACGACGCAAGCAGTGTACTGACTGTACTTGCACACGTAGTTTATGTCTATCTGGAGGATTATAGGTGATGTCCACCAGGGGGCAGTGCGAGAACCACCTTGGCCGGCTCCTTTGTTTCCGCTCTCACTTGTTTTGTATGAGGTTGTGACACAAAATGATGTACAATCGCTGCCTCCACAGTGATCTAGTTGCTAATATTTTAATACTGCTGCAGCACTCTGTACTCTAAGCACTGCTCCACATCATACTTTGCTCTGCCTCATTTCACTTCAGTACCCCACGTTGAATGTTGCATTGTATGTTGTTAAATATCTCATAGTAGTTAGTATTTTGTAATTAGGCTGCACGACACTGGAAATAAATTTCTGCAATAAGTATTGCAGTATTAATAAAGAAAAAAACAATTCAAAATAAAGCAGTTTCACAGAAACGCATCTATTCATGAGTGATTTAAACAGCAAGGATGAAAATAATTCGGAATGGCTCAAATGCCTGTAGAGCTCATGGAAAAGCAGCAGCAGGAAACTTTAAACGTCATGTTAACTCCTTGCGTAGGTGCACCTATGATGTGTGGAATGAGTGCAAAGAAATGTGGTGGCCATAATGTGTATGCATTGCAGAGGTGGCAATTTCAGGTCCAGAAAGTAAAAATCCAGACCATGATTTACTTTCAAGGAACCAATGGAGCAGAGTACATGTCTGGTTGGTTGCAACAAAATCTTGGACTGGATTTGTACTTTCTGAACCTGAAATTTCCACTCTGATGCATTGTAAGTGTCAAGTGTAAATCAGCCCTTAGAAGGATGCAGCCCCTGAATTCGGACACAGCCTGCATGAGAGTTTAGGTCGTGATCTTGCACAGAATTCTGAGCTAAGATCAAAACATTGTCTCACAGGAAAGTTGTTACTTTGTTTCCTTTGTTGCATAGGATAAAGGTGTCTCTTTGTTTTATTGGAGGCTTATACCTTAAGATCTTTCATATTATGAAGTGCACTTTCTGTGGTTGTTATGCTTCTGTTTTTAGAGCCATTTGCCAAATAGGTTTAAGAATTTAGATTGATCACAGTGTTTAAATAATGTTTCGATCTGCCTGTTGAGTACATGCGATTTATATGTACCTGATGTTTTGTGGGGGAAGAGATGAGACTCATGATCAATTCAGTGTCTGAAAGGACCAAGTGTGAATGTGAAATGGACTGAGACCACTTAAAAGCTGCAGTGCACCGGAAAGTGACCCGAGTGCTTTTTGAAGGTTATGGACAGTGTGAGTTCAAAGAGAACAGAATCTGCTTTCTTTTGGCACATTTAGAGGGCTGAATTTGGTTTGTATAGGGTGTATTCACATATAGCCCTCTTTAAAGATTTATCTGGATTGTTTACATTTTATATGGGAATTGGCTGATATGTCTCTCATAGTTTAATAGAATTCTGTTTTAATTGTGTAGGTTTTCATCTGACAACAAAAATGAAAGAGTATATGTCTTTCTGGCTAATCTTTGTATTGTCTCTCTCTAGCCATTCAGCATAAAAGCACCAACTGGAAAGCATTCCTAGTGACACGCCTTACAGGAGCAAAAACACTTCCGCCTGATTTTTCCTCCAAGGTGAAGCACTGTTCTTGAGTGTGGTCAGAATGCACGTTCAAGTTATGGAAAACAAGCCGATCACTTTGATCGTTCGTTATTCATGTTGAAGTGTGGACCTGGTTGGATTTTCCTGCAGACAGGTGTCCTTTTTCTCAGAGACTTAAAACTGCCCTTCACCAGGTGCAAGAGAGTATGCAGTACCCCTTCAAAAAACTGATGAGGGTCGAGGTGGTGGACAAGACCCATCTCTGCCGGACGCGGGTAGCTCTGGTGGAGCAGGTGATTGGTGGCCGGCTGCGACTGGTGTATGAGGAGAGCGAAGATGGCACCGATGACTTCTGGTGTCACATGTATAGCCCACTCATCCACTCCATTGGCTGGTCCCGCAGTATTGGTCACCGTTTCAAGAGATCTGGTGAGGAAATGGGTAAAACTTGGCCACGTAGCCTGGTGTTTACATACAACCACGAACCACAGGTAGCATCTTTTCATAACATCAGTCGCTAATTTAAAAATGCCCATTTGTCATGTGTTGCTTTATTTTAGATGTATCAAAGAAACTTGAAGGTCAGGCAGATGCCCCCGCGCAGCTATTTTTGAAGGTAAGAATACAGTTATGTCTGTGTGTGTGTGTTGACAATGTGTAATTGGTACCAAAGTCTCTCTTCAAACTGGCTCCATAAACACCTGCATCTAAAGGGTATTGGGGCAGCAGAAGGAAAATGAAGTCGGTCACCTAATTTTCTTTCAGGTGAAGGACGTCGATCAGAGTGGGGATTGGTTTAAAGACGGCATGAAACTGGAGGCCATCGACCCTCTAAATCTCTCTGCTATATGTGTAGCTACTGTAAGAAAGGTGAGGCCTGGCTATCAGCAGAACATTGTGACCCGATCTAATGATGGGCCCTGTATTATCTCGTCAGCCTTCGACATTAATGGGCACTTCTTTCTCTGTGAATCATAGCCTTTAACTGTGAAGAAATTGGTTGGTGTTATCGCCATTAACAGATTTGTGTGGTTCACCCATGGTTAGGTTTTGGCAGATGGGTACCTCATGATCGGGATCGACGGCTCGGAAGCTGCGGATGGCTCGGACTGGTTCTGCTACCATTCCACATCGCCCTCTATTTTCCCTGCTGGTTTCTGTGAAATTAATGACATTGAGCTCACCCCACCTCGAGGTATTTTGTTTAGCGGCTGAAATGTATCGGATAGTGACGGCTTTAGAACTGCCTGTGGCTCATTTGATGCTGCTCTGGATTTTAATCTAAAATCAAATCTTCCTCACAGGTTATAATAAACTCCCATTCAAATGGTTTGACTACCTCAGGGAGACTGGTTCCATAGCAGCTCCAGTGAAGCTCTTTAACAAGGTAACCTCTATTGGGGATGTTTTGAAGAGACTAACATGTTGACTGTGCAGATGGCATAATTGTTAAGGATGTGCCCTCTGAAGGTTGCCGGTTATCTCAAATTCCAGTAAAATTATACACTGTGTGCATTTGTTGATCTAAGTTGCTTTAGAAGCATGAGCTAAATTGCTATGTGGAAACACAATCATATCTATTGTGAAAAAGACACCATGAAATATCAGTCGTCTTCGTGTTTACTCTAAAAAGGGATCTGCATCAGGCATGTACCAGGGCAGTGTCTCCCCTCCAAAACTATTTAACATGAACTGCTGTGGAAGCTTTAAAGATACTAAGTGCCATTTTTTAACCGTAGAACATCTGCTTCTCAAAGTCTCTGCTCAGCCCTGATCTGCACCAAATGTTTGATGTGGACTGTGGCTTGGGTGTTTCATGTTGTAATTGGGATACTGGGGCGTTGAGCACAAGAGGTGTGTTCTTTGCATGCAGATACGTGAATTTCTTGAATCTGATGTGTTTGTACTGGGATAAAACAAATGTTATGCCTTTTGGGTCCTCAGGATTAGAACTGGAAAAACTGGTCCTAGACTAGTCATTGCTCTTAGATTATCAAATATGTTCTAGTAATGAAATATTTGGTAGGACCTACTTTTAAAGTAATGATCCCCGTGCAGGAATTTTATGTTCAGTGGAATATGTCAAATGAGATGAGATCAGTACTTTATTAAGCATAATCATGTAAATTAAGGAATTTCAAGGTGTTGTAATTGATTAAGTGAAATACTGAGTTTGCATTCTTTTATTGATCAAGATTAGTAAATGGGTGTAATGGAGACCTGTTTTTTTTCAAGGTATAGTTTTATTCATAGCAAAAATGTCATTTGACATCTCTAAAACAGCTAATGAAGTATGTGTATAATTCAGACAATCATCAAAAATAGCAGGATGTTTTAAAAGAAGCGATTTATGCTCAAATAACCAGAGGCATTGCTGTGTGTGCTTGTCGCTACCCCGGTACACTGGCCTTCTGTCTGTGCAATTCAGTGGCGTCCTCCTGACTTGCAGGAAGTTCCAAACCACGGGTTCCGCACAGGGATGAAGCTGGAAGCCGTGGACCTGATGGAACCACGGCTGGTGTGTGTTGCCACGGTGACACGCATCGTGCACAGACTGCTGCGCATTCATTTCGATGGCTGGGAGGACGAGTATGATCAGTGGGTGGACTGTGAGTCGCCGGACCTTTACCCCGTGGGCTGGTGTCAGCAAACGGGATATCAACTGCAGCCCCCAGCTGCGCAGAGTGAGTGGTTTTACTCTTAGTGTTGTTAATGCTGTAAAGGTGTTTACATTTCCCCTTATTCACTAGTGAACTGTATTTGTCTGCCATTTTGAGTGTTGCCATTCATGAGCTATGTTACGAAGTTATAGATGACAGATTGCGCTGTAGGCCGGATCACACAATGGCAGTTATGTGGAGATGAGTCAGCAGCATTGTGAGCCCTGCCAACTGGATTCTTCTGATCTTTCTCTTCCAGCCACAAGAGAGGTGCCCACGAACGTGACGAAGCAGAAGAAGAAGACTCAGCAGTACAAAGGACAAAAGAAAAGTGGGTCACTTCTTATACACTCTTTCCGACGCCTTTTGTGAATGGCAACACTATTCAGAACAGGAAAAAAAAAAACCTTGGCGCGACCTTGTGTTTCCTGCCGGGGCTTTGCTTCTTGGGTTTCCTTCCGGGTGCGGATTTGGAATGCGGTGGAATGAGGCAGCAAGTGCCACCTTGACGCGACTTGGTTCTTGAGGTTCTGCTTTGGAGCGAAAAAGATGAGCGAGAGCATGCTTTCACTTTGCAGTTCCAGGTACTCCAGGCTCTGATGGCACGCAGCGTTTCACCGCTTGTCACGCTAACTGTTGCCACAATGTAGATCAGATTAGCAGGGAGCTGGACAGTGAAGCGACTCTGAAGACTAAAACCTTCAATCTGAACTGTGTCAAGGCCCACACAGGTCTAACTTTGGCTCATTTCCAAACCAAGGGAGCAAGTGTCTAAAAAGCTTTTTGGGATAGTAAATGACCCTTCCATGCCATAATGTGGTATTACTGGTTAATAGAAATCCTGGTATTTGTTTCACTGGGGTGTACTGGATAGCCTCCATTTTTAAAGTATTGAAAAAGGTATTTTATTGGTATGGAGAGCACAGGGGAACCCGATGGGTGTGGGGGGGAAGCAGGGACAACGGGAGGCTCGGTAGCTTACTCCAGTCTGACTTGGTGTTTAGAGAGGAAGATTCCAGTTGGGAAGAGGCCGGTCAGTTTGTCAAGCGTGCCTCTGACAGGCACGATGCGGAGGAGCTTCTCGGGTGATGAAGAGCTGACTCCACCCCTTTACCCGTCCCATCCCGCACAGGCTGCGGCCCCGGGGCCCACTCAACCCCCCACCACTAGTGGGGAGCTGAATCCCAGCCTCAAATCAGGTAATCCACCAATCCACCATTCCTCATAGTCTGCCTCACTCAGGGTGAGCCATTTAAGGGTACACAGTACAGTGGTCTCATGCTGGGGGGTGGCGGGCCTCAGATTCAACGCTAAGGTTACTCTCATTTGTATGCCACGTAGCATGTGTTAATCAACACGACCCTTTCTCAAAGGTTCATATGGGTTTACCTTTTTAAATTCCACTGTGGATTTGTATTTATTGCTCATCACAAATTGAGGTTGTATAGCTTGCGTCCCTATAAATTACAAAAACAGAATTGTCTGGTCAAATGCATACACAATGTATTTTATTTTTAAATGATTGCAATTTAATTGAACATATTTGTTCATGCTAAATGTAGATTTCTGTATCGTCCGACTACAGTAAATACTGCCCAGCTCCCTTTGCACTCTGCCCGAGTGCTTTAGTGAAGATGCGTTGCACGTTTTGACCGTTTGTCATTTTAATTTTCCAATTATATTAAATTACAAAATGAGTATCCCCTTACCAACAGCAGTTAAACTTACTTTATACGTAGAAAATAAAAATGACTTTTAATAAGGAGATAAATAAGTAGTTGGAGTGCTTATTATGTGAAGTGGCCCTTTTAATAAATAAGGATTAAGATAGACAAAGTATTATCTATATTAGCTGTATCTAAGCATTGTGGTTAGCTAAATCCTTTTTCGCGTGTGTGAGTTTCTTAAATATATTTTGTGTTGCTCATACATTGCTCACAAAGTCTGGAGACCCCTGCTTATTCTGTAATGCTGCAAACGTGCTGGTTTCATGACAGAAGTCGGTCGACAAGCAATGTGTAATGTATCTGCATATATCTTCCATGCAGTCATTTTCTTTAAGTGTCATAATTTTTTAGACTGACTCATTCAGTTCTGTACTTTGTCATTTTGCTGTTAATGGCAGTTGTAATCATTGGCTGCCAAAGGGATACTGAACACACATGTTAGCAGTTTTATGTCACTGCTTGTCGATTAAACTTAACTCGGGACAGCTGTTTTAAAATTCAGATTTAGATTTCAATTTATTAGTACTTGAAATGTTTTACGTAATTTCTGGCCATTTCTGATGTTATATAACTTTTTTGTGAATAAATGAAGCAATGATTTTTGTTATAAAACCAATAAATTTGCAGTTTTCTTACTGAGTTTAGCAAGCATCCCAAGACTTTCTGTGAGCACAGTGTGTCCCCGACCTGCCCCAGCCCAGTGCCTTCCGTAAATTCATTTTCAGTGTATTTGATATTCATTTCATACTCTCATGTGACAGTGGGTAGGTGAACTTGTAGAAAATAATTAGGTATGCCAAGCAGAATTAATTAGTATTTTCCCCATTGTAAATGCTGTAGTAAAATAACTGAGTATTTCATTTTTCAAGCCATTTCAATGGAATTATTTATAAAAATTGTTAGAAATATTTGGTTTGGTATCTCTGATAGCTGTCATTGTTTCTCTTTTTTAAAGTGTGAAAGGGTATTATTTAATGATTCAAATGGTTGTTTTGGTGAAATATGTGGAAGTTCATTGAAGTCTTCCGGGGGTCTCTTAAATATTTGACAGTGGTCATATTTACCGTCCTTATGTTAGTTTTTCATGCTTTGTGTTTGAAATGATGTTGATGAATTCCACGTCGTCAGATACACTGCAGAATCCTAAATAAGCCATTTATTGCATGTCGTCTTGAACGTTTAGAAGATGCTCTTACTGTGAAATGAAGTATGTTTTTCAGTAGCCAAAGATGTAATGACTAGCACTTGACACACGCCGGCATTTTTAATTTTGCCTTTTAAAAATATAGTATGAGGAAGTATTAGTTTCTAGCAATTGATGACCGTGTATCTGATTTACATTTTTTAAATTATTATTTATTTTTTAATTAACCATTTTGGCATGCTCTCATGGGGGCCATTTGTATGTGCTAGTCAGTGAAGCAATTGAGAGCAGCTGATACCAGTGAAAACTTATAGGCTTAGCTGCTTTTCTGTCCATCTGATCCTGCCAGAATTTGTGTGGAGAAACTTCAATAATATTATTCATGTGTCGGTTGCAGAGTAGTTGAGGAAAATTTTCACCAAACATCTTTATCCTGGTGTGTGTGTGATCAGAGAGAGAGATTGTACAGGTAGGCTCAGGTGTTTTGGAGGAACTAAGGATTTTAATTTGCGGCCCTTGGGTTGAGACTGGACATTGCAGCATTGGTGTCACGAATGGTCGTTATTGGGACGATCCCTTGATTTTTATACATCCTTCTCCTCTTCCTCAAGGGGCTTCGCTGCAGCTGAAGGAGGAGGCCACAGAGCTGGATGAGCACAGCTTTTCACAAGGCATCTCAGACCAGGAGAGCAACGGTCCTGGCAGCTACTATGTCAAACAGGAGCCGTGAGGCAGCGGACGGGGACTTTTGATAAAAGCGAAAGCCTTAAACACTGTCTGACCTGACCAGCACTTGGAAATCAGTTCGGGGTGAATGGGTAGGTGCACAGCGGTTTTGACGAGCGGCAGGACTCCAAATCATAAGCAATTGTTTATTGGGTAAGAAAAGACACAAGAATACAGCAAATTTAGAAGAGAAGGTAATATTTTACAAGATTATTATTTTCCTTTAGCTTTGTTTTAACAATTTGCCAGATGGACTTTCAATGTTCATTGTACTTGAAGTTTTCAAAGACGTTTTTTGTAAGATTTTTTCGAAATTGAACTGTTGTGTGTCTGATTTTGTTTTGGTCACTTTGGGAAGGGGGTAGTAATGTGAGAATTTTTAAGTTTAAGGTGGAAAGATCTAAGTATATATACATTTTTTTTTGTGATCTGAAAAGAGTGGGTTTGAATACATGTAACTCATAAACCTTACTGGTATGAACACATTCAGATTCAATGGATAACACTGTCATAAGATTGCACTGCAGGAATGTACATTTCTATTCACCCGTTGCAGTCACCTTTGCCACAGATGTGCAGCTTTATTATATAAGTAACAAATCAATCATCAATCATATTTTTAATATTTAACAAACTCTGTGAGAATTGTAAAGAAACAAGATATGTCACCATTGACAGATATGCAAACCTTTATTTTAAGTTGCTTTTTTTTAACTGATGTCTGTAAAATATTTCGCCAGTTACATAAAATTCCATATTTTAGAGCCATATTGTCGCAGAAGGGTGAAGTATTCAGCTGAGCCTCAGAATAAATTAAATTTTCATACTAATATTGATTGTCACCGTTTACATCAGCAAAATTAAAAAATAAAGTTACATAATTTTTAAATATTTCAAGTGGCATAGAAGCTCTGCATAGGACCCCTGTAGGTGTGAGCATTAAACATAACATAACTAGTTCTTGTTTGAGGAACAAAGATTATTGAATAACCAGTTAAACAACTATTGTTAAAGTACATTATCTTAAGTAACAAGCTAGGTTCACTCTAAATCTTTATGTATTTGGTCTGTGCATGGTTAATTCCTCCCCTCCTCTCTGTTGTCTTAAAACCATGAGCTACCATGAAACCAATGACTTTCATCACAGATTTGATTCCATCACAGAAATCTTTGTACTACCTCATTAAAAACATAGCAGTGGCACACTTGACCTGTTCACTATCCACGAGGTAGTGGAACTCTGGGAAATAAAATGTGAGTTTTATTTTTCTGTCATTTCCTTTATTTTTTCTCTCTCTCTTTTTTTTCTCCCTCTCATCTTAAATTTCCCCTCCAATTGGTTAGATGAACTTATGCTTGTTGTATCATCGATCCAGTGGATTGATGTGTAAAATGCCACTGCAGAAACTGTGCAGAATCAGTGTACCTTATGCAAAGGATAAATGTGGAACCTGGTCATCAGGTATTAACTGTATATTCCATCTTGGTGCAAAGCAGGGGTGCACAGTCCTGGAGTTCTGGAAGCTTCTAGTTGAACTTCATTACTCATCTTTGTTCTTCAAATACAATGAGAGACACTTCTTGCCGCATCGCAGCGTGCTAGGACTGGAGTAACACACCCCTGATCAATGGCTTCATATGGCGTACATACATTAATATACTAATATTTTACATATATCTTAACATTGGAGACATTTATTTAAATGAAGATTTAATATGCAATTATAATTTTGAAATAAAACTGGCGCTTTCATATATTTGAAGATTTAAGAAATAAACCTATTAAAGATTATATACAAATGTCTACATACAAACGTGCATAAAATTTTAATTACATGTAAATCTATTGCATAAATGTGACAATTTCTGTTACAATGTATTTGGATCAGCTGTGATCTTTTTCCATAGCATGCATAGTTAATATATTTGTTAGTGTGTATAGCAACATTTTATATTGATGTATATATAAAATGTATACTCACTAATCAAATATAATTTCTCTACCTGATGCAGGTGTAAATATTATATAACTGTATACACTATAGACTCCCTTCATGTACCAGTAAGGTTGATAATTAATTCTCAGGAAACATTTGCATCTTGTTTTATAGGCTTGCTATAGCTTGTTGGGTCAAGGCTAATTGCTTTCCAGGTGGTCAGTATTGGGGATATACAGGAAATCTAAGTAAACGACAAAACTAATAATTTTTTTTTTCTTAATTCTTTAATGACATGGATGACATTGATGTGCATAATATTTAATAGTATTAGGCTTATATGGTCTCTTGGTCATGCGGTCTTAAGTATTTAATTTTCACTGAGTAAAATTCCCTGTTGCGTATTAATGCAGATATAAATCGGAGACAATTATTGGTAATTGTGTTCTTGCAAATGTGAAACATTCTCCCAAGTCTCTCTTTTTTTTTTTCCCTCCACAGACAAAATGTAGGTGTTTGGAGGGAGGGGGGTACAGATTGCAAAACAAGGTATATCATTAAGAATTTAAATTCTTTTTTTGTTGAATTTTTTGGTGAGTTATTTTACACAGTGGAGATGCTGTAACGTTTGCGTGTGCAATGCCTTTCCTTAAATATTAGGAGGCATGAGAGTTAAAACAGCGGCCCCACGGCTACCTTTTGAAGTGGCTCCTTATTTGTTTTCAATTGGGTGTCCTGAGGGGGTGGTGGATACATTTGGTATAACATTCATACTGAATATGCAGTTCATGTGTTGGCTGGAAAAAGCAGAAGTTTGCTTAGTTTGTTAAAGTGTGTCCAGCAAAGCAATAAAACATTCTGTTGTATTCCACCAAAATTTGATTTCAAGTGCATAGGCTTTATTTTTTAATTTGGGATCACATGGGTTATTGAAATAAACGAAATGCTTTAGTTTGACTGGCATCAAGGTGTTTGAGATCTTTGCCGTTGGTCCACTGAGTAATAATTCTGAAATACGGTGGTGCTTAATGCACTGATGGTGAAACATGTTCAGATATTTAAAAAAAATCCTTTTTTCTAGCTTGAGACAATGCATTCGAGACCAAACGATGGCATTATGTTTGTTTGTACTTTTAAGACATGACTGTTTCACGACAAATTTAGCTGCTACCCTCTCCTAGAATATGATGTAGGTGCCATTATTCTACATGAATGACAATGTTGCAAGTCGATAACAATAAAATACACAGGTGTACAACCTACAGTGCAAAATTTCCTGTAAATGAGATGGAGGCCTTACCTGTTTTGTTATACTTGTTTTCTTGATAGCAAAAAAGAGTGAAAGGAAATTGTAACATGTTTCATGAACCAAATATCAGTGCATGCAGCATTGTGAACATCTTGTTGAGGCCCACGGTGCAGACCTGACCTCTTTATTTTTTGTGCTATGGTCTAAAGTTACGTGCAACTTCCTAGTTTTTTTTTTGGATACTAACACGGGTCTCTTTTTTTATGTGAAACCCCTTTTCCTCAGTCTTTGTATTATGGTGCTATATATTTGATAAACTGTTAATCCTTTTAATGGGGAATGATTTTGAGAAAATGTACTTCTGGTTGGATTTGAGTTGTCTTCTGTATTGTATTTTGGATACAAATGTAAAGAATTTGTAGAGAAAATATTAACTTTTCCCCTCATGGTACATCTGGGGGTTCAGTAAGGTATGGGATTTGTACACCTTTTTCATCTAAGTTTTGATAGTGTCTGTACATGTTCTTTCCTTTTCATTGTCATGGTTATTTGTGCCGTGAACCAGAGGTTTAATAACCTTTCTATTGAATTTGTAAATAATTAAAGCGTGAACTGTTATTTTACAAATCTTGCAGACGTTTCCAGCATGGATGTGAAAAAAAGCATTAATTCACTGAAGACCTTTTTACACTGAATAAAAAAAATATATAAATGTATCTTCACTATTATTTCCTTGCGCATCATCTAAGGTCCTGCAATCTGTTGATGTCGTGATAGCTATTTAAGTATGGGTGTTAAATCACTGATTTGAGGGAACGGCATAAAAATCCTGCACGCTACTGCAGAATGTCTGAAGTTTCATCCTGAATTTCAACTTAATTCAAAAGCATAGTGAGACAAATTTAGAATTGTGTCATTTAAACTTTTGCCCCTGCTGTAGAGATCGTGAATTTCAACAGAATAAAATCATAATTCCTCTTGAATATTTGTCACCTGGTATATTATGGCACTAATCTCCATAAAGCAATTTGTGACACACTTACATGATGTTTTAAAGGAAAAAAAAATGACGGCTAACAGGAGGTGAAACCACTGAAGCCAAAAAAAATTTGTCAAATAAAATCTTTGGTATCAAAGACGAGAAAAATTACAGACCTGGTATTCAAGTATTTATTGACATGCGCTTGCTATTCACAAACACAACATCAATTCAAGACAGAAGGAACAAAGAGTTTGATGGGGTGTGGCTGCTTTGTTAATCATAGATCCAGCTCTCTGCACAACTCGTATATGATACCAGCTCCTCTGGAGTGAACCAAAGGTTTATCTCTGCGTTGGCACTATCTACTGAATCACTGCCATGGATGATGTTCCTGAAAGAGTAAAGAGGTGCCATATGTTAACCCAATGGTGAAAAAATACACATGTGCACCTCATGTATTTTGCCATATAAAAATTACATACCAAAACTACAGTGTGGAAAACTATATACAATTTCCTCACCTGCCAACTTGAATGCAAAAGTCACCTCGGATGGTGCCTGGACTCGAGTCTGCAGGATTGGTTTCACCAAGCATGACTCTCCCAGTCTTCACCACATTCATACCTTCCCACACCTTTGGATGAAGAATATGACAGGTAAACCACTTCTGTCATTAACTGTCCTTGTTCAACAATAATGAGTATATTTGCAGTGATTTGTCTAATTGTGTACAAGTTGTTACTAATGTATACAAGATCTCAAGTGGATGTACCATGGCAACAATAGGGCCGGAATGCATGTATTTCACCAGGCCAGGAAAGAATGGTCGTTCACTTAGATCACTGTAGTGAGTCTTCAGGAGGTCTTCCGGTGCCTGCGGGGCAACATGGAAAGAAAACAGCTGCATATGTTGATGTACAAGTCCTCCCAGATGTTTTACATCATATATGGTGTGTTTAAAGACCAGCAGGGATCCTGCACATGATCCCAAATATCAGCTGCCAACTTTATAAGCTAAAGATGCTCCTCTACTTACGAACTTTCAACTTACGAACTTTCAGACATACGAACGAAGAGGACTGTAAGTCCGCAACATCAATTTTTTTTTTTTTTCTGCACTCCGGTTCCACCAAGTGCACTTTCTGGCCGCTACTCCCGCAGTGCAGCAGCGTAGCGTGCGTACTCCCAGCATCCTAGTTCTTTGTACTTGCGTATACCCTTAAAATGATGTTGAATAACGACTTACAAACATTTCAAGTTACGAATGGCCGTTCGGAAACTTATCTCGTTCATGAGTAGAGGAGCGTCTGTACTATATACTGCTCATACACACCCTTCTGTGAATTCAAATGGTTTATTGCAAAAAACATTGAATGACTGATATATTACAAACACATTCAGTTTCTAATCTAGGAGAATTACCATTTTGTACTTCTGAAGAGAGATGTCTCCCATGGTTTTATAGAAAGCTAAAGTATAACACAAACAAATGGAGAATTGGAATACCTACCTATTTACATGACTGAATTAATGTTATGTTCTAAAACCTGTATTTCTGAAGCTCGCATAAAGCTTTACCAGCACGTTAATAGCCTATACCTTCCATCAAGCAACTACAGGTAACCAAGACCATGTATATAATCATGCACAAATAAATGCTTGAATACATTTAACTTACATGGAGAAGCTTCATACCGACAAGTTTAAATCCCTTCTGTTCAAATCGCTTGATGATGTTTCCTACAAGTCCCCGCTGAACACCATCTGGCTTTATGGCAATGAACGTGCGTTCTTCAGCCGAAGTCATTACCCTGAAACTTTATGACATACAGGAACTTATGAATGAGAATTAGGCGACGCTCTTAAGACACAGATTCACATTTTATAATATTTTCCACACTGGCTATATGAGGGGCGGTAAGAGGTCACTCCAGTGCCTATAACCAATAAAATGCCATATATACACCAATCTAACAGTTTCTCACGTGACAGCGATAATTACTTCTTTTCTCATCTTGAGAGAGCATGGAAAATAGGCCAGTTGGTTGCACAACCTGTCACCTGGAGATTTCCCCTGGTAATTTAATTAATTGCTGTCCCTGTACTATTAACCCTGCTGAGTGCTGAGACTGAACATGCAGCCCTGGCGTCTTGAAGCGCTTTCTTACTTACTGAAATATTTAATGACCCTTTCAGCTTCTTTTTGTGCAGCGCTGAAATTTTAATAGCGCGACCAGACAAACAATATGGGAATGGAAAAACAAGAGTAAGCAGTAAGGTATTGTAATCAAACTGGCATTTATTTAAGGTATTACTCTAAATCGCTGCATATCTACACGCTCAGACGGCATGAAAATAACTTGCAGCCAGCTTATGGCAATATTGCCGACTTCAGGGCTTCGCCTCAGCACTGAGATTAATACCGCGTTGTAGGGGAAGCTATAAACTATAGTTTTCAGCGCAGCATCCAGCCATTTAATAATGTTATTTATAAACCCATGAACTGCCAGCTTTGCCAAATTTGAGTTATCTAAGATAAAACTACAGTAATATCTAACACGCTAGCTGATCAAACAAATAAAAAACAAACGATTTAATAAAGAATATTACACATCAGCATCCCAAATGAAAGAAAATAAACAAGGGTGAATAACTACATAATAATTAAAACCATGAGCGCAAAAACTATGAGTGGAATGTTACTAATCGAAGTCGGGCAGGTGACGTATGAAATATACGAGAAACCAAATTTAAAGCAAATTATTTATGCGGTTCAGTTAAAAATGATATTCAAATTATAGCTACCTTTATTCCAAGAGTAACAGTCGTCTACTGCTCAGCAGCGGCAGCAGAGTGTCCTTGCCCAGAAAACTGAGGTTTATATGTGTGATGGAGGCGGGGATTGCTGCTGCTACATAACAAGCAAAGAGTAACAGAGAAGCCACCGTTAACTGTCCATCCTGCATCGTGTTTGCATGTATTCCGGACCTCGCGATGAAACCTGTAAATGTTGGAATTTCACATTTTTTATATTTGCATGTAAACATGAAAGCCGCGCAACGTGAACTCTGCAACCTGAAAAGCATTGCATTGTATTTTGGACCACCCGATTAATGCAGTAGATTCTGAAATACCTTTTAGCTTCTTAAAAGAAAATAGCAAAATAGTGCAATCGCTGCTATTGTTAAGATCTAGATAAACCTGTAGTCCCATTCTACAATCTGAATCGCCTTTTACTTTAACACTGCTGTACATTGCATACTCATTAAATGGCATTCTAACCTTTGTAAATCAAAAATCAAAACTTAATGATTCTTGGCGTACGTTTTCCTGTAATATCATAGCTACACTTAGAATTGACTTAGGAAGATTAACCCAGACCATAACATAATTAGCAGTCGGCATTTGGGTCATAAGGAATTATATATAATTCCTGATGACCCAGATGCCTGCTGCCATTCTTACAGAGAAACCATAGCTGGATGAGGGCCTACAATATATCATTTAATAGGCAGACCAAAAATCCACCCTAGTATTAAACCAAGTGAGCTTTAAACATCACATTACAGCAGCACTGGGAGAAGAAAACAGCTCTTTTAAAGACACATGCAGCTGGTTTTGACAACCCAACTTGGAGGGCTTCCTGGCATCTGCTACAAGCTATTAGCTAGACAAAAGATGAAGAAGATGAATACCTGCCTGATTTATGAGTTGTGTTTATGAGGGTCTGGATGTCTGCAATATATATATATATATATATATATATACACACACACACACTTAGTGACAAACAAAGTTATGCACCCAGAAGTAATGGTCCAGTTGGAATGTAATTTGGTACACGTGCAGACCAGCAATGGCTACATTAATTATTGGATTTACAAGGAGCTGGCAGGTCTAGTCACCAGACACAGAGGATGCCTCGTAGACACATTAGACAGCATTATCAGCACTGATAATGATATGCATGAGGCCGGGTGTTTGTGTCAATTGCCCGAGATTTGGGGCATGGAGATGTCACAGTCGCCCAATGTTGGAACCAATGGGTACATGAGGGCACCATAATGACGTCGTACCATGTTCAGCGATGAATCTCCGTTCTGCATTACCACGTATGACCGTTGTGTGCATGCACAGCGGCGCCGAGGGGAGAGGACCAATCCTGCCAATGTTGTGGAGAGACACACCAATGTTACTCTTGTCATCATGGTGTGGGGAGCCATAGGGTATGACATCATAGTGTGGGAGTCATAGGGTATGACAGCATGGTGTGGGAGCCATAGGGTATGACATCATGGTGTGGGAGCCATAGGGTATGACATCATGGTGTGGGGAGCCATAGGGTATGACTTCAGGTCATATCTGGTAGTGATTCAGGGGACCCTGACAGCACAGCACTACGTTAGTGACATCCTGAGTCCGCATGTCTTACCCCTCCTGAGACAGCACCCTGGTACAGTCTTTCAACAAGGCAATGTCTGTCCACAGACAGCACATGTGTCTACGGACTGACTGCGTCATGCTGAGGTCCTCCTGTGGCCAGCCAGGTCCCCCCATCTTTCCCAAATCGGACATGTGTAGGATCAGCTTGGACGTCAACTCAGACCCAGTGCCAATCTGCAGGATCTTGAGGGCCAGTGACAACAGCTGTGGGCCGACTTGCCGCAGGAGACAATATAATGGCTGTACGACTCCCATCCGCACTATATCGCCAGGCGGTGCCACACCCTACTGACATGGGACCAGCAGTGTGCCCATACTGCCAGCTCTGTTGTCCATTTGAACTAATAATAATAATCACTGCGATACGGTCACATGACCTTTCACCACATGCAGATTCATTTCATTTCCACAAATCTGGGTGCTTAACTATTTTTTTTGTCACCGAGTGTATGTAAAATCGAAGCTGGTTGTTTTCTCTACAGCTTAAATTTGTTTGTTTGTTTGTTTTTAATCACATTTAAAAAATACCCCAACACACTCCCTGTTGATGGACAATGGCAACACAACCTGTGCCTGAGGGGATGAGGTGCACTCAAACACTCATGAATTATCATGCTGCCTCAGTGAGATCCTTGCCCGCAAAGACTATGCAAAAGACTATGGCCAAAATATTCATAACAAATACAACGATAAAATAACAATAAAAAGATCTTAAAATTCCAACAGAAGCAACCATATATGCAAAAGACAAGCCAAACAACAATTTCTACTCCTATACTACGGATGGGGATCCTATTCCTGATCATTCTTACAAGGTAATACTTGCTGCATTATCATCACCCTAACCTGCAGCGTCTGCAGATTTCGGGAACCAGCGTTCGATTCTCCGCCCCGGCTCTACGTGTCTAGAATTTGCATGTTGGCTGGGTTTCGTCGAGGGAACAAATTGTCCATAGGTATGAGTGGCAATAATTCCCCGTGCTGGGTAATTCCCTGCCTCTACAGCAGGCATCGGCTCCGGAATGTAAATTATGTATATTAATACCATAGCTTGTACGTGAATGGCGGCCGTCTAATCAATTAATCAATAATGACTATACTTTATAGGCACCTATAATGTTTAACGTTAAGATACATTTAAATACAATTAATGTCAAATTAATGGCTAACACAAATGCTCATACTAGAGCAACGGATTTTGTTGGCCCATATAAAACATTTCACTTTATTTTAACGTGATTAAAAATTTTAGCAAGCTGTCAACTCTGGCGTGCAGTAATGCCGTAGTATCTGTAATATCTGTATTATCTGTGTTATTTGCCCGGCAAAAAATTCTCCATTTGAATTTATATCCGCAAATACTTAAAAGTCAATGACTGGATCATTATTACAGCTCAGTAACGTTATGCAGCAATAAAGTGAAGTCAGCTGAGTGCCTGAATCTACTGGCCAGGTTACACCTCCGTCCATCATGAATGGGTTTTTCTCTTCCCTGTTGGCATGGGCATATTCCAGGACAATAATGCCAAGATTCATTGGGTTCGAATTGTCAAAGAGTGGTTCAGGGCGCATGAGGAATCATTTTCACGTATTACTTGGTCACCTCAGAGTTGCGACCTTAACCTCATTGAAGGTCTTTGGCATGTGGTAAAGGAGGCTTTATGGAGGGGCTCAACTCACTTGTCAGTACAGGATCTCGGTGAGAAATTAATGCAAATCTGAATGAAAATAAGAGACGTTGCATAAACATGTGGAAACAATGCCATGACAAATGTGCGTCATAATAAAAAAATTCCAACTTTTTTTGTTGCTGGGCAGTGTACTAAGATAGTAAAATCACTTAATCAATGGATTAATGCCTGGATCACAGTTCCATGTATTTAATTAAACATTATCGCGTTTTATTTCCTAAGAAGATTCACCATGATTGTAGAATGTAAGTTTCTTAATAAGGTCAGCAGATGGCGCTGTAATCACATATCTTTATGCACTGACTTTATCCTCTTCTACTTTATTTAGGCAGCTTAACTGCTTTTGCATATCAACTAAATTAGAAAGGGTTTTAAAAATGGTTTTGAAATAATGTAACGTTATTTTCCGTAATGATTAGTTCCGTGTTATTGCCACTGCCAGGTTATTTAGAAATTATAATAAGGCTTAAAGTCTTTCATGAATATAAAAATCCTCGATTTATTTCAAAGCCAGAAGTAACAAGCAAGGCCTCACGTGCTCACATAGATTCCGGTATATTTAAAACCCATTCCTTTTCATACATTCCTTTTTTTACCAACAGTTGCCACTAATTGTAGGAAACCTCCGTGGCAATTCAGATCAAAAGATAACTTAATTGATTTTCTTGCTGTTTGTTGTAATGTGGCTAATGTTAAAGCTGAAGCTTGAGTTTAATTAAAGGCCCATAGTATCACAAAAATGAATTCTCAACACAACAGTTATAGTTTAATGTTAACATCAAATAGTGCTTGTTAAAACTTTGGTTGATATGAACACCTTTAATAGTGATGCTTGCTTTTACGGTGATGAATTAAATAAAGATTTCCTTGCTGTAAATGAATAGTAATTTAAAAGTTTTGTTTACAAGTTACTGTTTATATACCACCATTAAAACCAAATGCAAATCCACTTTTCCAGAGTCACCTTGTGTTAGAGAAATATGTACTTTTTTGTCATTTTGCTAGATGCCATTTCTTAGAAATAACGCCCTGCAGCAGCTTGATCTTAATTTAGCAATAACACGTCTTAAGAACTGTCGCTTCAATATTTCCACCCCATACATGGTGATAAACAATGTTGAATGTTATTTGCATATCCTGTTTGTGTACCTCAATAAAAGATACTGCGAGGGGAGTTCCTCTTCCGAAGTCAGCTGAGTTTGACTGAGAGGCTGACACCTCGAAGTCATCACAGCTGTCTGTGTTGTTCTGTGCTCAGAGACTGGTTGGTTTCCGGTGTATCTTCAGAAGAAGATAACCCCAACACCCCATTCGTATTGATGCAGCAAAGCTCTTGTCTTCCTCTACATGTTCATGAGCTGCAACAGCTCTAATTGAAAACTCAAGCTTCACAAAATTTCCCATCTTGTATATAGCCAATAAACAAAGAGAAAAATGGCACCCAGAGCACGAAGTTTATGAACATTTTGAAGTCTAACGTTTCTCAAACAGGCTGTCGAAATCAGGATTGTGTTCTCTTAATCTCAGCACTAGCTACTTCATCTTCGCTATTCCAATTTTTTTTTTCCCTCAGATTAACATTTCATTTTAAATTCCATGTTATTCAGCTGAACATTTATTTTCCTTTTTTATGTCCACTGCTATAGCCTGATGGCTTTCTGCTAAATTATTTTGTGAGATGAATGGTATCCACTGCACTTCTGTTGATGAAAAATGGCTCTGTCAACTAGTGGAAAACAGTATTAGAACAGTTGCAATAATGCATAGAGTATCCTGATGTAAACTAGCTGTAAGTAATTTAATTTGGTGCTTCCTTTACTTTCAGATTGATCACTTTGTTGACGGGATAGGAATATGCTTTTCACTTGCCAGCAGAGTCGTCACATCACTGTTGGGCTCTTTTGCAAGGCCTGTTACCTTAAAAAGCTCTTCAGGGTTACTGCATAAATGTCTGACCCCAAGCTTTACTCTAACCTGTATGTTCACATTTCATTGGGATCTGCAAATTTCATTGCACTTACACTTCCACTTACTACCTGTACAAAAATAAAGGCATATATACTAGAATTTGTAAGATAATATACCTTAGTATAAGATATACTCTGTATCTTGACATTCATTGTTGTGATTGTATTGAGCAACATAACGCACAGTAAGCATACTGCCACGTCCATCGGAGCAGCCCTCTCGTGGACCACGCCTACCTTGTTAACCCCGTGTGGAGTCTTTCCGCTTGCCAGCTGTTCTACGTTTCCTGCCGTTGGTCTTGTGTATTTCAGTCCGCGTTTAGGTCTGTTTCCCCAGGTCTGTCATTGACGCTGTTTACCAAGTGCTCCCCTGTCTGCCTGTGCTCCCTAATAAACCCCGTTTCCTGGATTCCCATCTGCCTGATCCGGATTCCTCACACCCTGCTCGCTCGCCCGTCACCTGCTCACCCGCTCACCCGCTCACAACACATACTAGTACCGTTCAAAGAATTAACAAGCGCAGCTAATGTTTTGTATTTGCATTTTCCTGGTAGTATGTTGTATGTGAAAGTGGTTTGAGAATCGATTTCACCTTTACAGTTGTTAGTAGTGCTCATAAATTAGTCCTAAAAATGAACCTCATGAATATTATGCATGCAGTGATTCCCCAAAATCAGTATTTCATTTGTTAATTGCATTGCACGTTATGCATTGAGAAGTTTTATATTAATGCAACAGTAAGACAAAGCTACAAAATTTTGCATCCAACTGCTGTTTGATTTTTTGAGTTTCGAACCTCTTTCCCTCCAGAGTGTTCCCCAGCTGTGTTCACTGTGTTGCCTGGGGTGAGTTCTAGGCTCCCCATAAATCTGTATCAGAGAATTGGTAGAAGGTGATTGGATAGGTCTATATGTAGAGAGTTTGTCTATAGAGTTTGTATATGATTAGCCATCCTATAGGGGCCAAACACATTTTGTTGTTATTTGGCCTACTCTTCTATTAGATATTAAGAATTACTTTATGAATATTTTTTAAGCATAGTATAAATACACACTCCGGTTTCCCCCCACAGTCCAAAAACATGCTGAGGCTAATTGGAGTTGCTAAATTGCCTGTAGGTGTGCATGTGTGTGTGAATGGTGTGTGAGTGTGCCCTGCGATGGGCTGGCCCCCCATCCTGGGTTGTTCCCTGCCTCGTGCCCATTGCTTCCGGGATAGGCTCCGGACCCCCCGCAACCCAGTAGGATAAGAGGTTTGGAAAATGGATGGATGGAGTATAAATACATGCTATAGTTTATGACTGGTGATGTATGTGACAGAATGTAAGTGTGCCAACGATGGGTGAGCATCCTTTACAAAACAGCGCATGGAGGACGTAGGGAGACCCGGGATCTGCTTTGGAGATCCTCACAAGCTTGTTCAATGTAAGAACTCCCAACCTCCAAGGGAAAGGGCAGGGCGGGGGGGGGATCAGTCAACAGCTGGCCGCCTTCAGTGCACAGCTGCTGTAGCTGCTGTAGCTGCTCTCTAATCTGGCAGCCAACTCTGACAATCCTTTTGATGGGGACCTGGTTTGACAGGCTTCCATGACAGGTACGTGCACTCATGCAAACATTCTTTTGATCCCTCTCTTATGTATTTTACAGGTGCTCTGAATCATTGGTTTACATGCAGGTTCACAACTAATATAGGACTGTTCACGGGATAGCAGTTTATATAGGCAGCACTACAAAGATCTGCAATCCAAAGTTTTTCATTTCCCTGCCTCCTTCACCTCCCCAGATACTTTTCAATGAAATCAATGCCACTGCACTGGTAAAACTGGTAAAAGGGGAGGGGATGGCCGTCACACTTTATCTGCATTTCTGATCCAATCTTGCTTCTGTTTTACTCTGTGACCATCACAATATTGCACGGTGCATTCAATGTTACATTGTTACTTCAAATGAATAGTATTAGTGTAATGATAAAGTTTTTTTCTTCCAAATATCTGTATTTGGGCCATCTCTCCATGTTTAATCAATCAGTTTTATATTAAATCATTTAATGATCTATCACTATAAATTGTTTAAATATAAATGTATTTGTGTTTTATTGATATGTTTAAATATAGAAAAATAGGTCAGTATTAAAAAGAATTTTAATTTAATTTGTTATGGAATTACTTTGTTTACTTAAACTATTGACGTTTTTTGCTTTCTCACTGTATCGCACTGACCTAGTTTATGACTTGTCAGTGCTCCAAGTCCACCTTTCTGGCAAATTCCTTTGTTTCCTGGGTGCAGTAAAGGGGAGGAATTATAGCTGTAGTTGTAAATATGGTGCACTTAATGAAGTCCAGTTGACCGTGACAATCATTTCACTGCTCAGTAGCATCCACCACTGAATACAATGAAACTTTTATCCAGAATCTTTTGCATCAAGGCACAAATAGAATGTTTGCCCAACTGCATTGTCATTCAGTGTGTGAACTGAACGTCATTCTGCAGAGATGCTGATAGCTACAAAACACGGTGATCCTGTAAGAAAATAGTCAGAGGAGTTTCTTTCTTTAGGGAGGGAAGTCTGTTCTTTGTCCATTCAAACTATTAGAAATTAATCTGAGATCCCCTCCCCCCCCCCCACACACACACATATGGCTGTGTCATGCAGAGCTGTCTGTCTTACTCCTTAAGGCACCTCTGAGTATCTTCTGAGTCCTCTGGCCTTATGCTTACAGTTTGCCTAAATGTTGCTGTGATAAAAAAAAAAGGATTTACAAGGTAAGCCCTTTAACACCATTACTTTCTGGCTTGACAGGGATCTGACAGGGGAGGATCAATGGCTGGTATGGGAGCAGATGTGCCTGGATAAAACGACTTCTGAAGCTTCGGCTAAGGCAGAAGCTCATTTAGGCAGTCAGCCGTGGAGGTCAGCTGCCAGCATCCAGTGATAAAATACTTCTTTCAGGTCCCTTTGCTCTCAGAATGTCTAGTGGTTCCCTGAGTAGGTAAAAGGGGAGGGGATGGCCGTCACACTTTATCTGCCGCTCTTATCATATACCAGCAACAATTCAGTAAACAGAGGGAGAAGCCTATCAGGGATGTGCGCAGAGACAAAGTCGTGGTTTGGATTTGTAGCTTCTGGAGATGAAATGCCCAACACTGGATATGCGGAAGGAAAAAGAGCAACAGGAAGCAATATTTCTTCTCTTGTTAAATGACTGTGTAAATGTTTAGTGCAACTCTTTATTTGCTGACCCAACAGACACCAGGTACAATATCTACTGGTCAGATCCTGAGATTCCCTTTTCTTGTACCAGTAGTCGAATATGTCCACCTGGCCCCATCAGATGGTGAAGGGCATGTATGTTTGGTGTGTGTCAATATTTAGTGTTATCCAGGCTTCACCACATTATCTCCAGTGGTTCGTATGAATTGGCATGTCATCAAGCACTGTACTATCCCTTCTCATTAGAAATATGTCAGCATGAATGTAAATTAAGTTTTTGAAGGGGGTTTGTTTATTTATGATTAACAATGAAGTAGTGACTATAATGTTTGTAGTGAATTATGTCAAACTGGAATGCGAAATTATGGATTCGTCATCTTCTACCACCTTTCTGGAGATGATGAGTACAATCGTGGAGGGATTTTTAAAGCCTGCAATACTACTTTGATGTTATCATATATTGGACATCAAAGAAAGACTGAAAATATAACCTGAGTGCTACCCTACACGCCAAAAAAGTCAAGCTTGAAAAACTACGCCCAGATTTCTTGGTCTGGTTTGTCTACCGTCTGATGAAACATATTTTGCTGTCACACTGGATGCTCCAGGACCTACAGGCCTGCATTATTTTCTCCATCTGATTGCATGGCACAGTAAGTTTGACCTGAAGTATGTTACATCAATTGAAACCATTGCATGCACCGTTACAGGGAAGTAGGCCATTTCAAGCACTGCTGCAGCTCAAAGTGAGAACCATAATTTGCGGACGGGTCTGTCTGAGCTGTCTTTGACCCCAGATTATCTCCATTTCTTCCTCAACAGGGACAGGAACAGTTTTCACTCAAGTCACACGCGGTGGGGTCAGAGCATGCTATTGCTTTTTTTCCGCACAATGTATCTGATGCCGAAATATTTGAAATACTGTGGAAAAAGAGAAAGCTATCACCCTTAAGTTACCAAGGATTTTTTTAATATAATACAACATATTGGGTGGACTCACAGAGACATGCTTTTAAAAATTAATAATGAAATAAACCTTTCCTTCTAGTAGACAACATAAAAAAACCTCTCTCATTGTTAAAACTCTGAATTCACTGAATATACAATTCTGGCTCCACTACCTTTCCCACATTACGTTAAAGGTTTCGCGAGGAAATAGTAGGAGCCTTTGATCTTGTATCAGCTGCATCATATCACTCTGATGGACTATGTTAGAAGATGGCTGGAAGTTGCCTTTTAATTCAGAGACCGTGATTCTGGTATTTACCTCCACCTTTAGCTGAGAAGTCTATCCAACTGAACCATTTCCTCGTAATGGCTCTTGGTTTATTACATACAATAAAGCATCTGAAATAATTTGTCTATTACTCTTCCTCCAATGGATCAGTGGAAAACTGCCTGTATATTGCGGAGGGACTGTACAAATCCTGCCTTTTGAAGTTCTTAATGGACTGCAGATTTACTCTGCATGCTACTGGTGTTTCAAGTGCGGCTGCTTAATGTGAGGCGTACCAGAACTAAAACCCCAGATTCTGCATTTACCTGCAGTAGACAAAAATGTCATTTAAAAAGACAGAAATAAAGATAGATAAGTGTTGCAGAGCTGTTGAGATGTCCAGAGGTGTTAAACAGGCTAACTTGTTGTTGACTTCTTGCTGACTTGTCATTGACCTTCATTCTGCAATTTGAGTGTGTGCCACTGTTTTGTTTTAGATTGTTAGCTATCGTTTGTTCTCACTTTCCGTTGTTTTTATCTGTTTCATCTTGCAAACATTCTCATTTGTGACCTTTTTTAAATTCAAGAATACAGACATGTCAACAGTCTAATGCTCAAACATATAAATCAGGTGTGCTTGTTTCATATCCAAAGCTGTATATGGTTATTGTAATTGTTAACAATGAGCAAGGTGTAGACTTGGATATAGACAGTAGGGGAATGTCCCTACCAATACTGTGAGAGTACAGAGTGTGCTGGGGGTAGGCTGGTTTGAGGCTGACTTTGTCCCTAGCAATGCTGAAACCAAACCTATGCCCTTGATTTTTATCAGCATTTTATTCTGCGAGTGTTATTCCATCGTCTATTCCTAGGTATTGCCTCCAGATGGCAGTGTAACAAAGGCAAAAAAATAAATAAAAAATGAAAATATAACTGCATCCATGCAGCTTCCCCCTGCTATACTAGATAAGAATAGAAGATGTTGGGACATTACAGATCAGAATATTAATTCTGTTAGTTCTTTGTAGCCCTTTGTCAATGTTCAATTTAAGTGATCTCATGAAGGTACAGTTTGTTCGCTTTTCCCTCTCATTCTACAGAAAAATTATATTAATTTCCATACTTAAAACAATTTCCCATTCCTATTAATCTAACATGGATACATTTATATAAAAAAACCCTTGTTGCAAACAATTTGAAACCGCACAAAATGTGCATGGACACATGCTTCCATAAAGTATGGAAATATCAAATAACAGTGACAATTCCTTTCCGTAACAAACTAGCATTGTGTATTACTTACCGGTTCTAAAAAGGCAAACTGGAGTTGGCATTGATGGGGCTAAGCACCTCAGGAGGTTATATTTTTAAGTGCAGACATGGGGAAAAATAGGAAAGGGGTCAATAGCCTCCTTTGTTATTTACACATTGATACACCCACTCCTATTGATTGTTATCGTCTAAATTAAAGCCTTTCTCGAGCAGCCTATGGGCCTGGCTGTAAATGGCACGCTCCCAGAGAAGGTGGCCTATCCACCTACATCTCCACCTCCTACCCAGAATTCTCTGTCTGTTTTTCCCTCAGCTTAAATGCAATAGTGATACTGCAATCACATTCACAACATGGCGCAAATTCATAATCCTCTCATTTCAATATTAGCATACTCAAAACTTTTAACATACTTCAGAATCAAATAAGACTGAATATTTTAAAGTATATTTAAGAGTATGATAAAGTTATAGACAGAAACTTACTATCACTATTTTAGTGTTTTACATTACAGTTTAATTATACTGTAATCAATATATAAACAGTGTTGTGCTAATTATCAATAGCTAGAGAATAGCGGACACATGATTTTTATTTTGCAAAATAAAACGGAAACAAACAATATAATATGTAAACACTAGTGTCGCAACCCATAAAAGACCCAGATGATGAAGGTAAGGGATCAAAACTATTTATGTAAAAGCTTTATCATCTCACTGGTCGTCAACATTTCCTTTCTGTCAAACCATAGAATTGCATTCAATTCTCGCTTAATATTTCCACCCGCAGTGGATGAGGCTACCTGCTCGCTGCAAACATCATTCATCTTCGCAACCAGGGATTGAAACTGTCTCGTCACAAGCAGCCCATCTCTCAAGATTAGTCAGCTAGACTAAAGACGTGGGTCTCCAGCATAGGGAACCTATCAGACTCTATCTGATACTCCACAGGGGTGATGTCAATTAAGAATTCAATTAACAGCCTAATAAAATCTGTTTCGCCGGATTGCCAGAAAACGAACCTTCATGCATACAGTAGGTTAGCTGAACTGTAGGTTAAACCGATTAATACAGTAGATAGTATTCTTTATTGTTCAGTCTATAATTGTACAGCACAATTTATTATTATACAATTTGTTTCATAATCTATTTCTACCATAACTGTCATGTTTTGGCATTAACAGGTGTGAAGTTACATAACTGAAGGTCTCTGTTGTATTCTGGATTAGAAAATATATATGGGTCAATTTTTAGATGTATTGTTACAATTTTTTGTGTCCCAGTAAGAGGACTACATTGTGTGGAAGTAAAATTGGACATTGGTAGGCCCGGGAGGGGAGGCATATTGGGTCTGTTATGTCTTAGGCATTAGGCAAGAAGAGATTGTTTTGAATACTGTGTGACCTCGCTTCATGATAGCTGCCTGCAGTAAGTTCCACAGACCCTGAAGGAAGCTCGGACCTTGGAGAGGCAGACAGTGTAACAAAGGGGGGGGGGGGGGGGTGGGGGGGGGGGAGAGATTCGAAGCTGCCCCAACTGGTGCACAATGAGTTATAGCTTTATAGAATAGTTACAGCAGACAATATATAGCATGTTATGCGGTAGTGCAAATGTATAAGTAATCATGTTAATCATACTAATCATATGTTAACCATGTATTTGCAGTGATTCAATGACAATACGTCAATGTGTTAATCATTAATCAATGGAACACCCAAACATTAATAGTGATTCAATATCATATAATCAATATCTATATACATATCTCAATAGAGTCTAGAAGCCAAGACAGATTACAGCAAATTGAGCAAAATGGGTGGATTTTACTTTGCTACCAAAGTGAACCAATAGAGCAGGAGAACTGTGTTTGTTATACGTTTGAGCTCGGTTTGTTGGTGTTTTGTGACCAATCAGGACTTAGAAGTCCTTATTGGGAACTGGGAGTTATGGTTTAACAACTGGTTGCTCTGTGTGCTCCGTGTGACTTGGTACTGAGTGCCAAAGTGTGATTGGGAGCGCTTTGCTGGATTGCTGGAATAAAAGAGATTTTCTTTACTCACCAAACTGAGAGGTACAGACTTTTACTCTAAGTGATTCTCTGTGTTATCAGAGAGGTTGATTTATAATTTTTCTACCACAATTGAAAGGCTTTTTATATCAAAATGTGCTGCTTCAGTCCTGCTGTTTTCAAAGAAACTCAGCATTTTTCTGCTCATTTAGGTTGGTAAAGACTGTGACCTTTTCACAGATAGTCAAAAAAGGCCTCTCCTTATTGTGGTATTTATCAAATACTTCTAATTATACATTCTTTGTACTGCAAAGGTCAGTTTCGTTCCGATTTCTAAAATATGTCTGTATATTACAGTTATTTATGTTCAGGAAGCTTAGGGTACTTTCGGATCCACAGTGATCAAGCTTGATCGGATATTATGAATCCCCCAGGTGAACGAAAAATGTTAGCTGGAAATTATTATCTTTTTGAGTTCTTGGTCGTTGTGTAAAAACAGGAATGATGTTCGTATCAGTATGCTTTGGTTTGGCCCTTTAATTCTGCCTGAATAAAAATATGAAGCTCTCTATTATCTATCTGTCTATTTGCTTGTTTTTTTGTTTTATTTTATATGCTGAGAATGGAACACTCTGTCTGCCTATTTTCTGAAAACTTTCTGTAAGTTATTAAAGCCAAAAGCCATGGACTGGAGACTGAGCATTAAATGTAATGTGGCATTTACAGACTTCACAGACCAATTCTCTGACACAGACCTCAACAGGACGTCCCTTATAAAGAGGTTATCCTTTGCTAACAGACGCATTGTGAAGGCAAGCATGATTGATGCTGTCTGGGTTGACAGCATGTGTTGAGAAACCCAAGTCCTTTCTTTTTAACTTTTCAAAGAGGTACTTGTCACAGTGGTCTGAATTTATCGATGCCACTAATAAGCAGGCTTCTCTAACATTCTTTCATCATTGGTCAAACAATATGCTCTGTGTGTGTTTGCGTTTCTGCCTCTCATCGCTGCCAGAAACAGAAAAACTTCATTTCAGCTAAAAAGAAAGACAGATCTTTCATTCCCAATCATCTAGATAGCCATTGTGGGTGTCAAAATCTTGCGATGAGAGCAACAAAATATTTATAAATCTATGGTGAAATGTACAGCCTCACACTGATGTAAAAACGGCATAACCAAAGATCAATATAATTCTTGTATGATGATGTACTATTATAATGCATTACATTTAACACTCTATAAATGCACTACACAACGTAGATTCAACATAGAAGTTGCACTGAATACGTGTTATGTTGTTCTGAAATCCAAGGCTAGATCAGTTGAAGTTCATAACAAATTCTCGGAAAGTTACTGTGGGCAGTCAGATATTCTGGTCTCGTTTAAGACGCTCAGATGGCAAGGTAATGATCACAGTAGCCGTCGATGGTTAACGAGAATGCATTCTGTAGTCTTTAGTGTAATATTTTTCTTTTTGATATATTCGAGATTGTGGTGCAACAAAATGTTGCTAAATTCTCATCTAGCGTGAGAGATAGGGAACAGAGCTGCGGTTTTAATTAACATTCTAACAAGGGTACCTGTCTGTATTCAGTTCAACAGAAACATTTTTTTTTTTTTGTGATGTTGTGCCTTGTTGCCTTGGTAATATAAAAAGTAAGCCTACCTCCATGACACTAAGGGCACGGACATGACCTGGTATTTAGAGAGCATTCCAAACACAATGTTCTTTATTAATGAACGAGCCAGGGAGATAGTTGCTGCTTGTACACAGTTATTGCCATACAACCAAAGAGCATGTTTTGTTAAAAGCACCGGAAGTCAGTCTGGCTCGCGCTTTATTGTGCCAGAGATAACAATAAAAACATTTATAACTTTGGTTTCCCTTTAGTGTTGTGGAGTCCTGAGGGGATAATTCCTTGTATTCTCCATAAATGCTTCAATGTAACCCATGTTGATGACATAAGGCAGCCATTTTGCAGCAAAACTACACCACAGATCAGGCTTCAAATTTCACCACAGTGCATTAGTGAATGACTGCAAGCATCGGAGACAGCAGAGAAAATTAATGGGATCAGGTGGAGCTCTAGTGGTCTGGAGCTGCTGCACACTAAGACACCACTGGGCAAATTGATCTGAGAGGGATGTAATGGCTAATGACTTTCTGAAGAGAGAAAAGCTATTTTTTGATTGGTAAGTGAGAACACTGTCCTGAATTTGAGTCCCGCCAGGACAGGTAGTCAGAGAAGGTGGATGCAGGGATGGGTATTTTGTGAAAATCTCTCTTGTCTTGGACAATGAACAGGCAAAAGAACTCAAAACTTGTACCAGACTTGGGACAGGTGCCATGGTCAGTAATGGTTGGGGAAAACACTAAATCAATGATTCACTTTGTGAGAATGAGAGATAGGTGGAACAAATCAACACAGTTTGACCCTGGTGGGTGGGGCTTGTGTGAAAAATGGATGGTTGTTGTATAGGCGGAATCCCAACATCCTACTTCATGCAGTTCTGCTCTGAGGGATGACCTGAGTGTTAGTGTGGTGGCCCAGGGTGTAGGACCCCCACTGCCTAATGACTATTTTTGTACTGAGTCTTTAATTCTTCCCCTTAACCCTTTCACACAGCACAATGCTACCCACACACCCTTTAGGATCTCCTGGGGCAATGACACAATGGGGCAAACAACTGGGTGAGCTGGCACAGATTTATTTGGGGCTCGGTTACAGATACTCCAAACTCCCAGGCAATAACCACCTCCCTCCCACCAACAGGTAAATCACACTACCACTACAAGTGTTATTTCTCCTTCCCCAATACCACTCCACAACAACCCCACAGCACTCACACCTCCCCCCAATATCCACTACAACTAATCACACAGTGACACAGCACCCTTATATACAGCACACTTATGCAGCGGGGAGAGGAGGTCAATCAACATAGGAGAGGACAAAACCGAAGGGTGACCTGCAAAGGTCCCCCCTACATAAACCTAACCCCCAAACAAAAATGTAATAATAATAATAATAAATAATAATAATAATAATAATAAGAAACGAAAATAAAAAAAGAGAAACTAAAGACTCAGTCCTGGGCCGGCGCACTTCCCTCGTCCGGCCCACAAAAACAACAAAAAAAATAAAAAATAAAAAAAACAAAACAAAACTTAACTATCCCTTTTCAGCAATGCCGCTACCCTCCGGCCGCGTCCACCTCCTCCTGGAGCTCTCTCGGTCCCGTGGGAGATAACCGAAACTCTTCCCACTGTCCTTCTCTTAGCCTGGTAGCTCGTACGCCGCTCACCGCCTCAATCCGTTGGCTGCGATATGCACCAACCCGGTGCCTCCCAAGCCAGCCGACCCACGGCGGCGAGCTTAGACCTGTGGGGGAAACAAAGCCCAAAACAACCCCGGAACCACACCGTCCCGGCTATAACCCGAACGGATACGTCCTACACCCCACCGGTTAGGAACCTTCCCTTACTTCCAGGTTCTAAGCACGGTATCCCAGGCCACTCCCCCCACCGTCATCTGCGTCGCCTTCCCACTGCTCTTACCTCCCCAGACGCTATGGCTGCGCGCTCGCTATCCCTCTATCGATACCGCGGACCCGTGACTTGTAGCCTGGTACCTCAGCTCACTCACGTCCGCGGTCCGCTTGGGAAAGCCCCCATCGCCCCACCGACGCCTCCTTAAAACAACCGCCGCGATTACCTTCCGTCCCCGGACCGCGCTCTCGTCCACTCTGATGTAGCCATCTTTAAAACCCGATCAAGTCCACGCCTCCGCCAACCAATCTAACAAGTCCCGCCCCTCAATTACCAATGAGGGACGGCGCAACCTCCCCAAGCTTTCGTGGCACTGCTGAAAGGAAAAGAAAAACAAAAAAGAGAATAAAAAAAACAAACCATAAACAACCCATAAATTATAATTCCCCCTTCCCCTCCCAGGGGACACCACACTCCCCCCCACCAAATGGGGGCTCGCCCCGAGCACCTACTCCCTATACCGGGCTGGCCTTATCCCAAAGTTGGCTCGCTGGGATCGACGCACGGGCTCCACAACCTCCGGAACTGGCTCAACCTCCCCAACCGGCTCCCCATCCTCTGCCGGTGGCCGCCTTTCTACTACCTGTTCAGCCCTCCCCGCCCATGGCTCTTCCCAATCACCAGGCCAACCCCTGGGACGAGACGGTCCTGGCCGAGGACAGACCCCAGCCCTCCGTAGCTCACCCCCCATCTCCGGTGTCACCGATATCCATCCTGGGGGGCATGGCCGCAGGTGCCGTCGATGGAGAGTCCGGAGAGGGCCCTCTCTTCCGTCCGGCCGCAGCTGAAACACTGGGCTCTCCAGATCCCGTTGTCGCACCACCACCCAAGGGTTAGTTTGCCAATATGGGCTCACCTTGCCTCCAGCTCGTCGACGGAAGTTCCTCACCAGAACACGATCCCCTGGGGCCAGCAACCATCTACGTTTCCCTACATTGTGATAGCGCCGATCCCCTTGCCGCCGGCGCTCTGTTCCCCTTTCCACTTCCTTGCAGGCTGCCCACATTCGTCTCCGATGCCCACGGACCCACTCCGACCCGGCCTCTCCTCCGGCCAGATCACAGGTCCCCCATCGCTGATCTATAGGTAACCGAGGTTGCCGCCCAAACAAAACCCAAAATGGGGACAAACCCGTACTGCTATGCGGGGTGCAATTATAGGCCTGCACCAGCTCCGGTAGATGTACCGCCCAACGACCCTGCTCTTGCACCGAGAGCGTGTTCAACAGACGTAGCAGCGTTTGGTTCCACCGCTCACAAGCCCCATTGCCCTGCGGGTGGTAGGGAGTAGTTCTCACTTTCCGGCACCCATACACTTCACACAGTTCTTTCACCAACTGTGACTCGAAGGCAGGCCCCTGGTCAGACAGCAGCCGCTCTGGGCAGCCATAACGCTGGATCACCTCCCCCCAGATCACTCTGGCCGCCGTCGCCGCTGTCTGATCCCTGGTTGGTACTGCAAAAGCGAACCTGGAAAACAGATCAATGGCGACCAGCACATATGGGTAAGTATCTCCGGGGCGCCCCATGGACAGGTAATCCACCGCCAACACCTCCCAGGGGTAGCTGGTATTAATCCCCCCTAGGGGCAGGGGCTCTCCCTTCCCCCGGCTCCCAATCAGGCACTCCTGGCAGCCACGCTGCCTCTGCTCCACATCCCTTCGCATACCAGGCCAGTAGAACCTCTCTTGCAGGGCCAGGACCATCCGTCGCCCTCGGGCATGCCCCAATGCCCGATGATACTCCAACCACACTTGTTGGCGCTGTTTCTCCGGAACCACCACAGCCCAGCTCTCTTCACCTCCCACTGGGGATCTACGCCGCAACACCCCTTGATCCACTCTCAGTAGCTCCCAATCTTCCAACAGGCACCGGCCCATCCCTCCAACAGTTCGGCCAGCCATCACAGTTGGACGTTCCCCGGATAACACCCACTGCCGAATCTGGGCCACTGCCGAATCTTCACTCTGCCGCTCCGCCCAATCTTCTATGGATCCAATCTGTGCCACCACCGCCATACCTGATCGTCGCGACAGGGCATCTGCATTCTGGTGCTCCCGGCCAGGTTTATGCCTTAACTCATAATCAAATGATGCCAGCTGACCCGCCCACCTTTGCTCCACAGCCCCCAATTTGGCAGTCTTCAAATGCAAGAGGGGGCGATGATCGGTGAATACTTCAAACTTAACTCCCCACAAGTAGTCCTTAAACTTCTCTACTACTGCCCACTTTAATGCCAATAGCTCCAGTTTAAAGGCACTATAGTTCTGATCATTGCGCTCCACCTCATGGAGGCTCCGGCTGGCATAAGCAATCACCCTTTCCTGCCCCCCTTGCACCTGGGTCAAAACAGCCCCCAACCCCCGAAGACTAGCATCAGTGTACAGGCGAAACGGCAAGGTATAGTCAGCATAAGCAAGTACCGGGGCTTCAAGTAGGGCCTCCTTCAGAGCCTGGAATGCTTCCTCACACTCCTTGGTCCATTCGATCTTCTGTCTTGACGAGGAGCCAACACCTTTCAGCAGTCCATGGAGCGCAGCTGCTTTTTTAGCAAACCCTGGTACAAACCGCCGGTAGTACCCCACAAACCCCAGGAAGGACCGCACTTCCCGTACTGTTCCTGGGCGAGGCCACCCCCGTACTGCCTCCGTCTTCTCGGGGTCCGTGGTCACCCCCTCACGGCTGACTATATGACCCAGGTAGCGGACGGCCCGTTGGAACAGCCGACACTTCTCTGGCTGAAGCTTAAGACCGTGAGCCTCCAGCCGTGCAAACACCTTCTCCAAATGTTCCAAATGCCCCCCAAAATCGGGAGAATAAACAATCACATCGTCCAGATAAATCAGCAAGTAATCATAAACCTGCTCACCCAGACACCGCTGCATCAGTCGCTGGAAGGTTGCTGGTGCATTGCACAGACCAAAGGGCATCCGTTCGAACTGGTAGAGGCCCATAGGTGTGGTAAAGGCAGTCTTTTCTTTATCGTTGGGGTGCACCTCCACCTGCCAGTATCCACTTGCCAGGTCCAGGGTGGAGGACCAGGCTGCCCCTTTCAACCCTGTCAATGACTCCTCGATCCGCGGGAGAGGGTAAGCGTCCTTATGGGTCACAGCATTCAGTTTTCGGTAGTCTACACAAAACCTCCAGGAGCCATCCTTCTTACGGACTAACACTATCGGGGCAGCCCAGGGACTAGCACTCTCTGTAATGACTCCCCCCTCAAGCATGGATTTCAACAACTCCCGCAATTCTGGATACAGACTAGGGGGAACAGGCCGGTAACGTTCCCTCGAGGGAGCCGCCACCCCTGTGGGGATGCAATGGTATACCACATCTGTACAGCCATGGTCCTCCTCGTCCCGGGCAAACACCCTCTGCCACCGCTCCAACAGTTCCTGCAGCTGCCGACTCTCCTCACGGGTCAACCCCGTGCTGTCAGCCACCAGGGCGTGCAGTTGCTCAGGCAAAGCCCCGGCCACTGGCCGCACCTCCACGTCAACCACCCCCCCCTGTGGCTGGCGCAACACCAACTCCTTCTGAGGCTGCACACACCCAGCCGTGATCTTCTCCACTCGGGCCAGTGGACGTCTAGGAGGGAGTTCCACAGGATACTGATGGAGATTACAAATACGAAGTGGCACTCTCCCCTCACATACTCGTGCCACAGCTCGAGCCACACACCACTCCTGCTGGCCCCCTCGATAGTCTTCCACCAGGACCTGGTCCCCATCTCGTAAATGCCCCCGGGGCACGTCAGCCCAGATCAGCTTCTCCGTGGCGGGACTCAACACCCATGGCTTCTCGGTCCGCAGTCTGGCAAGCTGTTCCACCACCGGTCCCCTCACTGCTGCTTCCAATCGCCGACATACAGTGAAAGCCTGATCCCAGGCTCGCCGGTCACTCTGTGGGAGGGCAGAACGAAACAAAGACACCTGGGCTCCCCCCCGTGTCTGCAATACCTCCCAACAATGCCTGATTACGTTCATCCCCAAAATCCCATATGGGGCCGGGAGGTGCTGGTCCTCCACGATCACCACCCCTCGCTGAGGAATCTCCACCCCAGCCACCGTGAAGTCCAGCACCACATAGCCCACATACGGGAGGGACAACCCATTCACTGCCTTAAGGGCTAGCCATGGGACTTCAGCCGCCCCCTTGACCTTAATACCCTTCACACACTGATTAAATATACTACGACTAAACAAAGTGACCTGCGAGCCAGTATCCAGAATACAGGGTACCAGCCTTCCAGCTGCCAGCACTTCCAGAACCGGGCTCTCCCCCACCAGCGCCTCCCGCAACCCAACAGGCGTCGTGGACATGCTGGCTTCCGGCTGCACCCCTCGACTATTCACCACCGTCGTTTCTCCCCGAGGGCAACTCCTTACCATATGTCCCGCCTCTCCACAGCGCAGACAAATGGGACGCCCCTGTTCATCCCAACGAGGTCCCCCCGAACTTGCATAAGTGCGGCCACGCCGACGAGAAGGGGGAACTACCAATGTGGTCCCAGGAGCACTCGCCTGCCCCTCTCGAACCTGACTCCATCCTTCCAAAACTTGCTTCAGCTCCCGTACTTGGTCACTCATCTCCCTCAAAAGGTCCTCCCTCAGGGATGACCGTAACGTTTCCAAATCAAGTGAAGGGGCAGTGGCGGGCTCTGTGGCTGCAGTAGGTAGGGGCAGAAACGTCCTCCGGGCATCCACACCTTCCATTACGGTGCCGGGCCCCTCCTCCTTCTCCATTTCTTTCACCTCCCAACATGCCTCCATAAATGTCAACCGGCTGGCTCGTCGAATAAGTCGCTGTAATTCCCTCTTAGTTGACCCTGCTAGGAGGCCAGTCACCAGTTGACTTCGAAGGGTAGCATCGTCATCATCCTCATCCCGGACTGGTTCCTTCTTCCGCCATCTATAATGACACTCCCGGAGACGGAGGATGAACGAACCCACCCCTTCTCCAGACTGTTGTTGACAGGTAAAAAACTCAACCCTCAACTGGGCCAGCCCGGCACCCTCCCCATAAAGTCTATCCAATGCCTCCAATATCTTCTCAGCAGTATCCCGCTGATTTTCCCTCAATAATTCCACTTCTCGCCTCGCTTCCCCTTCCAAAGCACTAAGAACAAAATCCACCTGTTGGACTGCAGAGAGTGACTGCGCCCGGAGACCCACCCCGACTACCCGCCTCCATTCTTGATACGGCCCCTTAGCGGACCCATCGAAGCGGGTCATCCAAGCCCCCCCCAAAAACCATGGCCACCCCCCTGACAACTCCTGTACCCCAGGTGCTGTCCCATCCATGTCGTGCTCGAGGAGATCCTGCCGACTACGCCAAATTCAAGCAGTGTGGTGGCCCAGGGTGTAGGACCCCCACTGCCTAATGACTATTTTTGTACTGAGTCTTTAATTCTTCCCCTTAACCCTTTCACACAGCACAATGCTACCCACACACCCTTTAGGATCTCCTGGGGCAATGACACAATGGGGCAAACAACTGGGTGAGCTGGCACAGATTTATTTGGGGCTCGGTTACAGATACTCCAAACTCCCAGGCAATAACCACCTCCCTCCCACCAACAGGTAAATCACACTACCACTACAAGTGTTATTTCTCCTTCCCCAATACCACTCCACAACAACCCCACAGCACTCACACCTCCCCCCAATATCCACTACAACTAATCACACAGTGACACAGCACCCTTATATACAGCACACTTATGCAGCGGGGAGAGGAGGTCAATCAACATAGGAGAGGACAAAACCGAAGGGTGACCTGCAAAGGTCCCCCCTACATAAACCTAACCCCCAAACAAAAATGTAATAATAATAATAATAAATAATAATAATAATAATAATAAGAAACGAAAATAAAAAAAAAGAGAAACTAAAGACTCAGTCCTGGGCCGGCGCACTTCCCTCGTCCGGCCCACAAAAACAACAAAAAAAATAAAAAATAAAAAAAACAAAACAAAACTTAACTATCCCTTTTCAGCAATGCCGCTACCCTCCGGCCGCGTCCACCTCCTCCTGGAGCTCTCTCGGTCCCGTGGGAGATAACCGAAACTCTTCCCACTGTCCTTCTCTTAGCCTGGTAGCTCGTACGCCGCTCACCGCCTCAATCCGTTGGCTGCGATATGCACCAACCCGGTGCCTCCCAAGCCAGCCGACCCACGGCGGCGAGCTTAGACCTGTGGGGGAAACAAAGCCCAAAACAACCCCGGAACCACACCGTCCCGGCTATAACCCGAACGGATACGTCCTACACCCCACCGGTTAGGAACCTTCCCTTACTTCCAGGTTCTAAGCACGGTATCCCAGGCCACTCCCCCCACCGTCATCTGCGTCGCCTTCCCACTGCTCTTACCTCCCCAGACGCTATGGCTGCGCGCTCGCTATCCCTCTATCGATACCGCGGACCCGTGACTTGTAGCCTGGTACCTCAGCTCACTCACGTCCGCGGTCCGCTTGGGAAAGCCCCCATCGCCCCACCGACGCCTCCTTAAAACAACCGCCGCGATTACCTTCCGTCCCCGGACCGCGCTCTCGTCCACTCTGATGTAGCCATCTTTAAAACCCGATCAAGTCCACGCCTCCGCCAACCAATCTAACAAGTCCCGCCCCTCAATTACCAATGAGGGACGGCGCAACCTCCCCAAGCTTTCGTGGCACTGCTGAAAGGAAAAGAAAAACAAAAAAGAGAATAAAAAAAACAAACCATAAACAACCCATAAATTATAATTCCCCCTTCCCCTCCCAGGGGACACCACATTAGCGTTAGTCTTTTGGAGCCTGGAAGGCACCGTGGTGGCAAAGAATAAAAAGAATATATTTTAAATGTTCCTTAGTCCAAATTTAATACAATCAAGTCAGTGAGTTATTCCAATGAGTAGCAGTTTATTAAAATGCTTTTTATACTGTGGAAAATATAACTAGCATGATCTGTTTCTGTTTTGGAAGGTCAAAATTTCTTTCAGCGCAAGCAAAATAAGCCAGTTATTGTTGCTATGTAGTTTGCATTTGCAGTAAGAGGGGAGGTAGTGAGAGTGTATTGCTGGTACTCTGTGTGATTTGTCAAGGACACTGGAGGTCCCTATTAGTACAACATTAACTTGTCGTCACCCACAGCTTCCCTCCTAGAAACCTCGGCTTTGTCTTCATTAAACTTCCCTGACAAGCCTTCTCAATCGCCCGGCATAGAGGTCCTCTGTAAACCATTCATTTTGTCTAGACTGCAGAAAGGGAGATGCAGCTTAAAATATAATACCTATGTTCTGTCACTTGTAACTCAGATGCTTCATTTGAAATTAATTATTTTAGTGAGTATTCCACATTTATATTTTCGTTTCTGAAAAATACTGCTGTACACCGCAACATTCAATGCCATGATGTTTGCTAGTTTTCCGACAGACTGTGGAATTCTAGATGGACCTAAAAGTGAACAACATGTAGTATACCTGCAGAGAAAAAAAAATATCTCACCGACGTGTGCCGAACTACTCTGATAATGAGCATATGCGTTCATGAATACATTTTTGCTGAGATAGGACAGAGGTGCGGTCATCGCTGAAAAAATTAATTCATGTTAATGCAAAAGTGCACGATCTGATTCCAGACCTTATGAAAGTGCAGGGCCGTCTTTGGTATTCACAGCACTCCCCTCCTTCTGAGTCTGGAGTCCTAGTATTATCTCAATGGAGGAACTCATCCATTATTTAAAAAGTAGCTACAGTCTTCAATAATTCCTACAGGATCCATGCCTGATACATTGCCACTGCACTGTTTTGATTCCCTGAATGATTCTCAGAAATCCAAAACATATTTATTGGCTGTATAATTTGCTTGGATTAGACAGGGTGGGTAATAAATATGTATGGTGTAGAGGCATAAATGAGTCTAGAGATTCTGCAAAGTAAAAAGTGCATCTTTGTGTGTGTGTTTATAAGAAACAATTCTTCGTTAAAATGAAAACTTTGCATATCTCCTAGGATTCGTCTCAATGTTGTGTTCTGGCCAGTTGCGTATAGTTTTTTCAGCTGGCATTATATTTAAATTTATTATTATCTGTCTTATGAAGAAAATGAGACTTATTGCATCCTGTCGGCTTTGTATTTATTTATTTTTTTTAATAGGAAGACAATACTGACTAATCGCGCTGCCATCTTCGGACTTCGTCAAACATGGGCATTCAGAATCACAGTGGTCTGCAATTTTGTAGTTTTGCCAACAGATGGCAATATTAACCAGTGAAATCCTTTTGCATCCTCCCATACTTTCCATCCGCAACATTAACCTATTTATCTATAATGCATAGTCAGGCTATAGGTCAACTTATTTGAATGACCATATGAGGAATAGATCCAGGACACCGTTTGAGATCAAGCACATTTCTCAAACTTTCCCCCCCTCTGTCTTATCATGTTTCCTTATTATGTTTCCTTGCCTGCATGACTATTCGTTCAAAGTGTGCACTCAGTAAAGATGATGAATAGAAAACGCCTAATGGACTGTCTTCTAATGGAACTAAAGATGGACGTTCGAGGACATGGCATTTTCTTTTTCAGTTGAAAGAAATTTTGTGTCTGTGTCTCATTTTTTGGTCATTAAAATTCCACACATCTCAGGTGGCTTACTTCTCATCACACCTCAGGTATTGATAGTGAGAACAATGTTGCTGGGGAAACCACTGCAGGGATTTTCTCCATACAGCTGTCTTCTTTCTCATGTACAAGTGTCTTTGTATTTTTTTTGGGTTGAGTTCAATGAGTCCTTGAAACATGTGGTGATACTGTATGGTTACAGAACACACCTGGACATCCCTGCAAGCATTTAATAAGACTCTTAATCATTTCCTAATGAATAAGGAAGATCCACATAGATTAAACATTAACCTCAACAAAAGTCCATTAGAGTAGACAACCGATAGTCGCCTTATATCTAAGGGAGTCACAGATACATAGAAACGCCTCATACGATTCCTATAGCCTCAGTAGACTGCACATGCACAGGCACATTTTGCCTGTACCTAATTTTCCACCTAGTAATACCATGTGTAATAACAGAAGACTTTTAGCAGGATGCTACCGTATCTTTTAAACAGAACAGTGGATCAAAACAAGAAACAACTTGATAGGAAATGTGGCATTCAGTCAACATCATATACAAATCAAATGTAAAAGATTTGAAGATGGACTTCTCACAATTCAAGCTTTCAGCAACTCCCACAGCAGACACATTGAAAACAGCATGCGCACACATTTTAAAATGTCCCCAAAATTCTCAGTTAACTAACATTATATATAAATACAGAAAGTAACACGATCATTTCTCTTCTTATAATGCATGTCGTGCAAGTCAATTAAAGATAGTGCAGCTGTGATATTTCAGGTAATTACTGAAATACTCAAGAGCATATTGTTTTATCAGAAAAACATGGATGCAGGGATGAAGAGTGATGTTTGCACGTCTGTGTCACTGTGTCGTGTCAAACAATGGATACAAGTGAATTAGAATATGTTCCTTATCAGCTAATTATAGATTACATTGTATTGGCCCTCCTACCTCAGGATGCAGGCATAGGTAAAGAGATATTTTAAAGTTCGACTAATAATATTTTGTTGCCTGATATTTCTGAAATTTTCTATAAATTATTATATAATTTTAGTTCCAAATCTCATAAATAAGTTGAACTAAGGCATGTCATTAACAGATTCTTATTCTTTTTGTTCAGCAATTTAATTTCAAAGGTTATTTAAAAAACATACAAAAAAAAAAAAATTAAACTGACACCATGACTGCATTCCTACATATTTATTATTTCTTTCTCGGACACTTTTTTCCCTTTCAGCCATATTTTTGAACCTTACACCAGTATTGTAATAATAAGGTTAAACTATGCCTGGGATGAGGCATAATTTATTGTATTGGATGTAAAGAAACAATGTATCTATTCAGAGGGAGGTAAAGGACAAAGATGGTGCATAATAAGGATGAGGTTTGGAACTTTCTATCAAGGCTTTTGTGGTATACATAAATTACCTGGACTGTGTATATGTGCAGTGGGGAGTGGGGCATCAAGTCCGTCATATACCATATGGCAAGTCTATACCAGTTGTGTACATTACCGTCCTTTGAATATTATATCTGACATTTCACTTTCAGGTGTTTCTCCATTTTTCTTCTTGTTTCATGAATTTTCTATTTAGGTCACAGAGAACACCCCATCCCCCAAAATTGCTTGGCATGTCGCAGGGCTAAATTGTTAGACAGTAACCTTAGGGTAATGTTCCATATTGCTTATGTTATATCTTGCAAGGAAAATGTGCACCTGTAAACATGGCTGCAACAACTAATTTAAAACATGAACCAATGGTTGTCAATAAAAATGCAATATAGACCATATTTTCCATTATTTCACTTTCAGGTTGTATAGCCAATTATGTTTTATTTTATTCTGGGTGGTGCATCATAAATAATTCATAAAACATTAGATTAGTAATGATATAATTACGTCTTCTCATGCCCAAGTTCTAATTTGGTAACCTCACAGGCAAGGTATTAATTCATTTGTATTTAAAATGCCATTATGGTGATAACCTCAGTCTGACTTTGCTAGCTTCGTTAGGATTGACTTTTGATAGCTACAGTTGTCAAAGGACGATATATTAGTCCAACAGAGGTACAGATTTAAATTGATTTAATGATTTTATATGTCTTCAGTGTCATATGAAATAATGGTCACATTTTTCTATTAGGAAAATTAAGTATGAGTAAATCAAACTAGTCATTTCCATTTTTTAATCTAAATCAGTCTTGCAGCTGCTTATCCTGCTGATGGGCACAAGGTTGGGGTACATGCTGGATGCGATACACGCTGGATGCGATACACGCTGGATGCGATGACAGTCAATCACAGGGCACACACACAATACACAAATTTAGAGTTGCCAATTAGTCTAACCGCATGTCTTTGCACTGTGAGAGAAAATCTGTGAGGGAGGGAAAACATGCAAACTCTACACGCAGACTAGAGTTCAAACCCTTAACCCTGGAGACATGAGATGACAGTGGCACCCCTTTGTCAGCAAAATGCTGAAATATTGCTGTAATGATTCACTGCAAAATTTCCTATTTAAAAATTAGCTCACTCCATCTGCCAGTGGATTTATAGCTGCACAACTCGTAGGAGGCAGTATGTGTAGTTATGCTCATACTATTCAGACTGTCTTAGTGTACTTTAATAAAAATGACCGCCCCTTCAGAGATGAATGAGTCAAAATATTTAAGTATATGGTTGACAACATCTTTGTGGGCCTCATTGTATTTGATATCACTGACATTATGGAAGTTACATAACATTGGAATTGATGAGGGACAATGCAATATGTAATAAAATGGGATTGTGTAACAACTCAACAAAATGTCAATGAAGACATCCATTTTGGTTGTTTATTACATAATGCACCATGTTATTCCATTTGGTTACGCTTTACATTAACTTCATTGTATATTAATAACAAATGTAATAATAAACATTATAATTATATAATGGACATAATGTTTGTTATCAATGTATTATAAAGCTGTTAAGGTATGTTAGAATGTTATGGTATATTTACATGCTGCCTATGAATGTGCTATGAATGCATTATGAAGGTGCACTGATTATTCTATGAATGCATTATAAAGGCATTATGAAGCTGCAGTTAATGTAAAGCCTAACCAAATTGAATAACATGGTGCATTACATTTTCATCATAAAAAACTACAAATCTCACATTTTGTAATAACCAGCACAATGTGTAATAACACAAGGCAAAAAAAAATTGTTTTGTTCCTGGCAAGACAATGTTATTTTCGTGTTGCTTGGGTCAAAAGCAACGAGTAACAATCATCCATTGAGTCAAAACATTGGTTTTCTCACTTCTGTCCAACATTTTGTACACAGTTATGGCCATAAGTTTAGCATCACTGCAGCAAAACCTTGTTTGAGTCACTGCTAATAATTCTGTCACTCAATGGCATTAAGTTATGGTGCCAAGCTGTTGTATATATAAAGTCTAAACATAAACCAATGTAACTGCTGTAACATCAGTCGGATATATCGCTAGATGTCATTGACATGGCTGCCAGATGGCAGCGCCTGTATAGCAGCAGCAATTTGCTGTTTATCAAACCCGAAGTATGTAACACCTTACAGGGACTGTTGCTGCTGCAGGCTTTGAACTATGAACAGTATGGTTGGGAGATCATTGGTTATTTTAAAATGATAGCTTTCTTAATGGGTCTTCAGGGTGGTTTCACCAAGTTTCCATGCTACCTTTGTCTTTGGAAAGGAGACACCAAAGAACACGATCATCGTCGAGATTGGCCAGAGAGGAGCAACTTCACCGTCGGAATTAACAACGTCAAATGGGAGCCTCTGGTGGATCCTAAGAAGGTTCTTATGCCACCCTTGCACATCAAGTTGGGGCTAATGAAACAATTCGTCACAGCTCTCGGTAAAGAGCCTGCAGCCATGAAATACCTAAAATAATTCTTTCCCAAGCTGACTGAGGCTAAAGTAAAAGGTGGTATCTTTGTTGGGCCACAGATAAAGAAAATCATGGAGTGTCAGCAATTTCCCAGCTCTCTCACAGAGGACCAAAAGGCAGCTTGGAGCAGCTTCAGCGCAGTAGTACGGGAATTCCTCGGAAATCATAAGGCCGAGAATTACGGGGATCTGGTAGAGACACTAGTAAGGAACTATCAGGCTATGGGGTGTAGGATGTCACTAAAGGTGCACATCCTGGATGCTCATCTATAAAATTTTAAGGAGAGCATGGGAGCATACTCAGAGGAACATGGAGAAAGATTCCACCAAGATCTCAAGGAATTCGAGCGTCGATGCCAAGGACATTACAACGAGAATATGATGGGGGGCTACATCTGGGGTCTCATTCATGACAGTGACTTAGTTTACAATCGTCAGTCTAAAAGGACATGTAATTTTTAAGTTTAATTGGACTATATGGACACAAGTCAGAAGATTTTGTACAAAATTTGAAGTCTCTTCCAAAGGCTGTTCATGACATCTAATGCGTGTTCTGAACTATTGATGTCCTGACCACAGAAGTCATTTTGAAATGAAAGTTATTTTCTATTATTTGGTATTGGTATATAAGGTAACAGGAACTAATAGTTATTTCACAGACACAAAAACTGTGCTACATGGTGCAATTTATTACAAAATGTGCTGAAATTTATTACATATTGCGCTCAAACTGTTTATTACAAAATGTGACAGGTTATTCAAAAATATGGGTGCGATTATATAATGAAGTGAACAAGGTATTATATAATAATTCTGCATTATGTAAAAATTCGACAAAGTGTGAATGAAGACATGCATTTTGATTGCTTATTACGTAGCGCAATGTATTACTACGTTTTCATCATAAATACAACTCTCACATTTTGCAATAACCACCGCAATATGTATTAATTTATTAATAAATGCGGGGACATTTGTTACATATTGTGTTCTAGCTATTGCAAAATGTGGCAGATTATTACAAAATGTGGGTGCTATTGCACAATGAAGAGAAAATTTGCTGCATTTTGTCGAGGTATTACATAATGTGGTATTACTACATAATGTGTTATTACACCTATATTCCCTTTTGTTTGCTGCTCAAAAATAAATGATGCAGCCATCCGGGTTTTTGACGGAACTTACATGGGATGAGAACATTGCTAACACCAACGGAAGAAGCACAAAAGCTCAGTTATTCCCTGGACCAATAAAAAATATCCATGATCCATTGCAACTGATCTTGCTACAGCCAAGAATCTTCCTTGAAGCTTCTATGGAACCACAATGGGAAACATCTTCACATCCTCGCATCACTGAATGGCTTTGGAACCACTTGTGACCGATGCAAAGGCAAATAGCAGAAAGTTACCAAATCTGCAAAGAAGATTCTTGGCTGTAATCCTAATTCCATTTAAAACCTGCACAACTACAGAGGAAGGAAGTGAGTTGGCAAGATTTTTTGCTTCCCAACTAGAGCACCAGCGGTTCTATGGACTCACTTATGGAAATGAAGACAAGGCCCTCAAATTCAAAATAGGGAATATGGAAAAGCCTATCAAAGTGTCTTCCTTGTTAACATGCAACTCTAGAACATGTACACCCCTTCTGAGCTCCACATTCTACTACCCTTATTGATTGTGCATTTTCACTATCCTTAAAATAAATCACATTTAAAAAGTAAGAAACATAAAAAACAGTTCCTAGTAGTATTGTTCACTCTATGTGTCTTTATGCTGTTTTGCAATTATTATAAAGCTGCAGCTCATCTACGGTAGCTAGCTAATTAAACAAATGACATTGATAATTTATTTAGATGTACACATACTGTATATTCCAGAGGAAATGTATGTGAGTGTACACATATGAAAATAAAGCATGCTAACCATAACTCATCAATCAATTTAATATCTTGTTTTAATTTTAATCCTATGGATTAAATTAAGACTTGAATTAACTTGCACACACTGTTTTATTTAATACGTTTTTAATTTTCATATATGTGCAACAACATCACATTGTAACTTGATAATATGAAGAAATAAGTAAACAAGGAAGGAAAAATAAGAGAGGAAAAATCAATAGTTAGTGTATTACTTATGAGTATTAAAACACCCTGTGACTTAAAGGGGACCGATTATGATTTTACAGTTTTTTCCATTTCCTTTAGTGTGTTATATAGCTTTATGTGCATGTAAATGGTCTGCAAAGTCTTAAGGCCCAAAGTACATGCTTAAGGGAGTAACTCACAACAGAAACCACTCTTCTCTAAACTGCCTGAAATGCCTCGTTGGAATCCCAGCCTTTAATTCCGTGATACGATGAGGTCACCTAGGCAAACAATCCTTATTGGCCGCCAACCTGCAAGGATCTATCCACAGGCTGCAAAACAAGAATGGAATGTGTACGGCAAGCTGACCAATCAGAGCACCCAGAGCTCCTCGGGGGTGGGGCATAAAGTTCTAACTGAGCTTTTTTCAAGTTATAGACGAAGTGAATAGAGATGTACAGTATGAGAAAAATGATGACTTCGAAACTTTGTAGCATGTAAATCTATTCTAGTACACACCAAAATATAACTGTGAACAGTGAAAATGAGCATAACAGGGCTCCATTAACATGCACCTCAGCAACAGACAGTATCACCTCAAACCACCAGGCTTTGTGACCTTAATCCTCACCCTTGCTTTGAGTTTGCATGGTCTGCTTCTGTTGCATGAGCTTCAGTTTTCTCTCACAGCCCATACAATAATGCTGGATGTGTGCGCAATATGATGGGTGAGCATCCTGTGTTCATGTGCTTCCTGGGATAGTCTCCAAGTTCTACATGAACCTGTACTGGATAAGTAACTAGAAGAAAGATGGGTGGGTTTTTTTTGTCACAGCAATGCAATTCAACAGCAGTCATTATAATGTATTTAGTTGCATTCTTAAATGTCTCTAATCCTTTGTTGTATTAATGGAAGCATCAATTTTAAATTGATTCCAATGTATACATGATAAAATGAACAGTTTCTTCCATAGACACCCTCCAGAACCACACTAGAAAAAAAAGGACAGCAGTATTTCTTGCTGGACAACAGTGTTTTGCAGTGTTTCCATGGAAAATTAATGATGCTTGCAGCAAAACAAAAACACAGCGCCATCAAAGTTGGCGAGTTGCTAGAACCTTTAAATTATGCAACCCGGAGCTCAGGACTGTAGACAAGCCAGATAAAATTGACAGCTTCTTAATAAGGCAACTCGTGAGTCAATAAAGTAATTTTCCATTACACTCTATTTAATCCCCTATTAAAATACATCCTTTTCGTTTGCAATTTGCTTAATTCTCAAATGAACCACAAATGTCCAATAGTTTTCCCGAACGAAACACATGATCTTTAAACACATAGTAAGTTTGATGCTGGCGGAAGGCAGTCACTTTCAGTTCACGAGCAAGGCATGCTGGGAAGTCGAAGGTCAGGTATAGGAAGATAAGTGATTCTCCGAGTCGGGAGCCCCAATAGCCGTCTTGACTCAAGATGAAACTGCCAGAAGAACAAGCTGCTCTCTGTTTAGAGACCAGCATGAATAAGTAATGAAATGTTAATACACAGCAGCAAAGAACATTTTTTTTTCCCCAAGACAGCTCTGCAGGAGACCGGGAGACTTGATGGTATTAAAATGCTATTACAGTAAATCAGGTCAGGCCCCTGCTGCCTGTATTTTTCACAAGCAAGTGGTTCCTATTGGCCCCGTGAGTGAGGGGTGCAGAAAAGGGGTGGAAAGTGGAAAGGTGGCTGCATTTGGGGATGCCCGTCAATGTACATAAGACCCCATGTATAGAAAGAGGAGTGCTGTCGGGGAATGTATGACAAGAAAATGTCAATAATGAGACAAAACAATGTATATCATTCAAAATTTACAGCTTTAGATGATCACGGTAAACACCTTTGATTTGCCTTACAGTATGTAATAGTGCAGTGGTCACCAACAGTGCTGCCAATCTGTTACCTGCACACCCAGTGGAGAACCTTCATCTGCCATGACTTGACCTAAATGAGGTCTGATTTTCAACTAAATACTTTTACAGTTAGACCCCACAATGTAGTATATGTAGTGTAAACATAATTCACCCACACACACACACACACACACACACACACACACACACACACACACGCACACAGGATTGTAATTATATCTTTGTGGGGACTCTCCATTCATTTCTATGGAGAAAACTCTAATCCCAATAATGACACCCCTAACCCCCACCCAGCCCCAACCTTAAGTATAAGTATCCAAACTACACATGAGACTTTTGGCATTTAAAATTTTTTGATTGCATTCACATGTCTTTGTGGGGACCTGAGAAATGTTCCGCGCGATATCAAACAACAGGTTTTTATAATATTGTGGGGGGCCTTTGGTCCCCACAATGTAACATAAGCATAATCCACACAGACATACACAGCGATGCATAAAATACAGTAAATACCTCCTTGTTGGAAAAATGTTTTAGAATGTGCTATAAGCAAAAGAAGCTTGAGTGCTTTGCAAGGGAGGATACGCTGCTCAAAGAGAAGACCATCACCCCTCTGAAAGACAACATGGATTATCTGCAAGGATAATGAGGGAATGTGCATGAGACTAAAGTGAAACATTTCAGTATAAATGAGAAAAGGTCATGTTTAGTGAAAACAAGCCCCTGCTTTCCAACAAAAGACCCTATTTGGATCATGTATTACCACTGCTTATTAACCCCAGGACCTGGGTGGCTAACAGTTTCTGAAAGAACAATGACTTGTAGAATGAACCAGAATATTATACAGGAGAAGGTCGGGGTATCTGTGTATGAGCCGACACTTACCGGAAAATGGGTCATGAGCATGACGACAACGGAATGTACAGCAAAATGTTAAACTAGCTGGAGAGCTGACTGTAATATTATGGCATAAAGTGACATGAGCAGTTCATTAAGGACAGCCAAAATCATTAATGTTGAAGCGGCTCAGTAAAATAAAACCTGGCATGAATCCTAACACCAATGCTAACTTTAACCCTTTCCAAAGCATGAAACGTAATGCTAACCCTAACCCAAACCTAAACCAAACCCCAGACAACTGATAACGACCCTAACTGTAGCTATAATCCTAATGGCAACACTCATTTAAGAATTTGTCGGTTTGTAGTGGATTTTTTCAAACCTTGCTTTGTAATAGGAGGCAGTATAACAAATGTTATTTCAGTTGGGTATATTGCCTTTACAGGTATGTATGTTTTCAGAATCAGATTAATAAATGATTATTATTTTGCTGTTTTAATTTAGAAGTGTGACTGCAATAGACAAAGTTAAGCTTTCTGCTTGCCTACATCATCATTTTGTTGTTTTCTGAAGCATTGTCATTCTATCCCATAGCAGCCTGGTTTAAAGTTGCATGTTTAATCTCAGTGCATAGTGGTGGAAATATTATGTTTCACACTTTTTGGAAATACAGGCACATTGTGACAAATTAGGTACAATTACTAAAGTTATCCTCAGCTTAGGAGAGGCTGTTGAACTTACGTAAAACTCGTATAACCTCTTTAGAAAATTATATAGTTATGTTTAAAAATGATTCTGGAGTTTTATAAAGGTTTAAAAAGGACATTGCAAACTCCTGGTTTACTGCATAAAAATAAACATTTAAAAGTGGGCTCAACGTGGGCTCAAAACCTCATTACGCTTCCGCTGTTGCTTCTCTGCCTTGGCACTTGACCCCTCATCTTACTAGTCCTTGCTCTGATACTGTCACACTTCAAGCTCTTGTGAAGGTGTGAAGCAGTACACCGTGTGAGGTCTGAATGACGATGCTGCAGAGACATTATTCTTCAGTTTATGTTGGAAATCCTGCACAAATTTATGAGAACAACCAGTACTGTAGCAAGGGGATTTATCACATTGAAGCCTGCTGCTCCTAACCAGAAACTGTGCACAAGAAGTCTGCAGAAAAGACATTTGGTAACAGCAACGTGTTGTCAGTCGGCATCTAGAAGTGTCTTCAACATCTGAGGGCAATATGGTGTGAAATGGAGAAGAAGTCAAGGTGAGTGGACACCAAAGCACGAGATGATAACTATCTGCAGGGGGGCGACGGGTAAAATTTCTTCATCCTGGACTGCTACAGCAAGGCAGGCAAGAAACCAGACTGTTTGCAGGTTTTGTTTTAAGTGAATAAAGTTTGAGCTTCTTTATTTAACAAAGTACCTGAGACCTCCTCGTCTAGTTTCTTGCAGTGTTCACTCTTCATGGCCTCAGAATACCTTGACAAGACATTACACTCCCATGACATAAGTATATTAGAATGATTCGATTGCCTGTCATGCCCTTCGACGTGTGCATTACACCTCAAATCCATCAAAGTAGTATTTCATAAAATATAAAATGCCAGTTTGTGACGAGATGTCGATTTTTTTTTTTAACAAAGTTTACAAACGTGTAGGGCACTTTTACTGCACAGTACTGCAGGAAAAGCTATAAAGCGAAAAAGTCAATAAAAAGAAATCTTTTGACCTGTGATGCAGTCATTCATTGTCAAAGAAATAATAAAACATCAGGACTTGTACCTACACTGATAACAGCCCTTTTCAGCCCGTTGCATGCTGGTCTAGATGCATTCCTCTTTAGGCCACTCATTTATGGATCCTTAATTCAAAAATTGTTTTGGTTAATCTAAAGGGGGCTGATAAGGGATTCCCTTATCACTTTCTCTAAATTCAATATGGCCACCAATATGGAGCAACAGCATTGATGCTGTGCATTGCCAGGTATGGAATTGGGCTGTGCCACAAGGGTATAAGTAAGCTTGCAAAAACCAATGCTGTGTTTTAATGAAAACACACAAAATAGATATAATGTCCATTAAATACCCTCTAATGAGGGCAACGAAACCCAAAAAAAAAAAACTGAAAAAAAATAAAGAAATAACCACGCTGTGCAAAAATGTAAGATTGCCATTGGGATAGCTGTGTGTCTTTAGCTGTGGGATCAGTTAGCGCAATGCTGGCGGTCAACCTGCATTTAATCACTCAAGCCTGTCCTTTTTTTCAGCACATGTCCATTAACTATTTCATTATTTTGTGGTCTTTTGTTTGGTGTTTTTGTCATGGAGTATGTGTATGTTGTGTGTGATTGGTAAAGCGCATGTTGAAAATGAACAATGCAATCTGCCAAAGGCTGTTATTTTATAAAACACAATAAATCTTGTTGATGTGAAATATACCCATGAAAACCAGGAGGACCATACGCAAAATGATGGCGAAGCAATTTAATCAAAATATGGCAAAACAAAATGCAGGCAAATGTAAATGCAAAGCATTTATCAAAAGCATTTATTACATAGTAACGAAACACCAGTCAGAATCCAAGTATACCTGGATCTGCACTATCCACTACTATACCATTCAGTTAGCCTTCAGCATCCATAAACCTGCATCATTTCAGGAAGACGTTTTCTGACAGGTTCTGTACATTCTCAGATTGTTTGGAATGCACTGGCATCATTCAAAAATGCAAGCAGCTGCCCGCTTTTGCCTGATGGGAAGAGGTCAGGAAACAGCAGAAGCATTTTCATCACATTCTTCCTCAAAATTCGACTCTCTGTAATTTTGTCTGTCCTGTGTTCTACCCCTATTACTACAGGTGCTGTAAAGGGAGGGAGAGGGGTGGGGGAGGGGGGTGTTGGACGATTCTAAGGTCCTTGAAGAATTTAGAACATTATTAGATTAGTTTGGGTTGTGGCCCAATACGATATACTTTCACAGGGTACAAAGCCTCCCCCTGCCTATAACCCCCCCTCTCGTTCAAACTGATTAAGATGATCATTCTTGTTCAGGTGGCAAGGGGTCCAAGTGGAGAAGTGGGATAATAATTTATGCTTTGCAGAGTTTTCCACGAGTGAAAGTAGTCCTCCAATTCTCATTCAGTGACAGTGTACCCCAACTGTGCTTTTTGTATTTTTTATTTTTTTTTGCATAACTAGGTAATATGTGAACGTCAATGACTTTTTGAAAAAGTGAACTGAAATGTAAATGTCCAGACCATTTAGAGAGCATTTGATTTCCAGGCTGCTCTCTGCAGTTTGACATTGACCTAGGGTATCTTTAAGTAATGCCTCATATTATTTAGTCAGTATCGACCTCCTTGCGCCTCTTATAGCCCCTGTTCCCAAAATAAGATTACGCTGTATTGGGAAATCCACAGTTTCTGCTTGCAAACATTGTTTTTCTTCGCTGCTGTGAATTTGTTCATTTCCTTCTTTCAGCACACTTCATAAATACTGTTCACCGAAATGTAATTTTCTGATGTAATTAACCAGTATGGATTTAAACATAAACTTTCAAGAAAATGTACTTAAAGTTTCATATAATGCATTTGAATGGTATTCCTTGTGATTATGGAAATTAGCCAGAAAATGATTAAAGTCCACTGTGTTAAACTGAAGCAAAAATATTATGGCCATAAACATGGTATCAGTAAAGGTCGTGTCACTGTGCAGCTATAAAGTGGACTTTGGAATCAATGCAATTCAATTGTTTCTTTCAGCCCACAGTCATCTGGAGAATTCAATTGTTCTTTGGAAAATACCTTTTGACCCATTCCTACCGAGTATTGATCAGAAAACAAATGGTGCTTATGGTAAACTCTGAATATCTTCCGGAAGCCCTTCCAGGTCCCTAAGTTGTTTTTTTTTTTTTGAGTGCAGGGAACTGAATTTTAAACTTTAAAGCAGATTTGTCAAACTTGCCTTTAGTTCATTTGTATGTGATTTGATATTACAGAATTAGATTATTTGTGCAAAATTCAAGCTATGCTAGTCTTTTTAGTCTGGAAATGGTTCAACCAATAAACAGAATGCTAATGTAGAAGACATTTTCTGCAAAGGCTTTATCACAATAATTCCTACCCAACAGTCAGGGGACTGAGATATTTAAAAATAAACACACTGACATTTAATGATGTTTGTACTTTACTCCCATATTCATTCATGTCATTGGTTTATTTTTCCAGTTTCTTATCATATGTGACCTTGGGAATAACTGAGGCAACTAGCTGCAGAAACTAGGGATGTGAAAGATATGAATGTAGAAAAGTCCAATGAAAAGTTAATTTTTCTGGACAGTTTCTTCAAAGTTGAAGCCATTAACCATCTCAGTGTATAAGAAACTGGAGGAATTTATTGCAATCATTCCTCATATAATGTGCAGATATCAGAAATAAAAAAAATGTGTTTGTCCAAATTAACAGACAATCTCCTCTAGCAGCAAAATACTGCTCAGAGTAAATGACTGGATGCATTGTGTCTGTTTCAGAACTGAACTACCAATTCACTCTCTACTGTGGTTTGATTTGTCGAATATCAGGATTTTTAGGAAATTGGTGCAACTGGTAATGACAAGGATATTATACGCTGGCAGGGATATTGCGCGACACTAAAGAGAATCATACTGAATATAGACTAAGGAATAAGTTTATTGGCAGTATTTTGCCATTTTAGTGCTACTAAAAGGAATATCCAAGTGGCTTGGGACTGGAGTTACTGGCGTCCTTGTTGATTTTATTCATTTTACCTCCAAAATAGTTTTAAATTGTATTAATAATATTTAATTAACACATCCACAGTTAAATGTGTCAGTAATGAAAGTACCCAAAACAAATCTGAGCGTGTCAATTTACTCAAGATGAACAGAAGCCTTTTTTTCACAGCTCCCTTGTGGTCAGGGTGTAACAAGTATAGCAGTATTCTGCATTAAAGGAAGGATATTACATATATTGGATGAAACTAAGAATGGATGTGGTAAAGTATTCTTTTTCGTGTTCCTATAGATTCTGGCAATATCCTCTTGATAGATGCCAAGCTGAAAATAGCCTTGTTCTTAATGAGATCATGTGACAGGTTAATTACCTGCTTTAACTGTAGCTAATTCAGAGGAGTATTCATGAATATCGTGGTTGTGAACAAGCGGCGTAGCTTAAACTGCAGAATATCTTCCATTAACCTTTTTCGGGGGCATATTATGTAGTGCCTGCTACCTACCCAATAAATTACCTGAAATAGCAATAACAACTTAAATCTGGCTGGCCGCTGCAGCTTTGGAAGGGCATTACAGATGCTTATGAAGATGGCTGTGGGGAAATGGTAGCAGTCGTTCATCTTTATGGGCAGGGAGTCTGGCCATCTCTAAAACATGCATCTGAAACTTGGCACACTATTAGCAAAGTCCTTCATAAGTGCTGGATGCCGGTCCAGTTCAATGTAAACTTCATCGGCCATTTTCATCATTAAGTCTAAGATTATTTACGGTTTCATACTATTAAATGGAATAAAAACATTGCAAATTGTTCGTATGTCATATTGCATTGATAATAAATTTTTTTTATCCCATATCGTTATAATTTTATATATGAAGTATTAAGTACTAATACATTTGTTTCATGTTTCAGAACTAGGGTTTTATACATAGTCTATGTCATAATTAAAAACATTAATAAAAGAGATATTTTCATTATTTGGTTTGTATTAAGTTTACGTGGCGGCTCAGTGTTACTACTGCTGCCTCACAGTGAGGTTGCGGGTTTTGAAACCCACTTCCGTTGTACGTAGATTTCGCGCTGTATCACTCGGCAATCAGAACTTCCTCAGCTGCCAAGCCGGGATATTCATGGTGCCGAGTCAGATGTGGAACCAGAACTGGGCCTGTTCAGCAGCTGCATTGACCAAAGTAACACTTTCAGGGCTACGAGCTACGGGACTTTAGTTTTCCTTCATTCCAGCAGTTAAAATATTGAAACATGGATCCATGACGGTGAAGCAGGCAGAACTCCGAGGAACTCCTCTGGCGCCCACCTTGCCTGGAGACACTGGTGGAGGTTTTCGGCCAAGTCTAGTGCAATGTACTTGGTTGCAGAAACTTTTACAGAAATGCCATTCAGCACCTGCACCCCCAGGCAATGGGCTGCCTGCATAATCGGAGACTTTATTAAATTCATTTTTTAATATAGTGCCTATCATACTGTAGTCACCCTAAAGCATTTACAGGAATTATCACTGTTTAATGTGGGAAGACCTGCAGCAGAGGACTGACTGTTGGAAGTGTCCTATCATTTCTCATATTTGCCTATTCAGGTACAATCGACTGTACAGGCCTTTCTTCACCTCTTGAAAGAGATTAAAACCAGATAATATATGTTATTCTTTTATTCATTAATCGACAAATGGTGGTTAATGTAATAAAAAGAACCTTCCATTTTGTGAGAGCTGATAACTGCTTCCACCAGCTTTATTCGTTTACCAGTTTTTATTAATACAAAGGCAACATTATAATGATTACAAGTTATGTTAATATAAGTCCCTATTAGCTTAATAGAAAGTATGTAAATAATTATAACGTAATAAGTAGTAAAAAAATTACAAATCATCACATACTCTGTCCATTTATTAAGCTGTGCACAACTGCACATTAAAGAATTAACAAAATAAAATTCATGTCCAAACCAATCCCTGTAAGTTAAATAAACAAAGATAAAATTATTACATTAATTGCAGGTGGCATTCAGCCATTTTGCAGGTGGCTTCATATGAGCGTTTTATTTCCATTTAGATGTGTCAATTGCATAAATAATGCATGAGATTTTATATATTGTATTATGTCTGAATGTTTTTAATTCAGACATAACACAGAGATGTAAAAAGCTTCGAAATGGAATGTGTAGTGATTTATCTGAGTACACTGTTGGGGGGGGGGGGGGGGGTTATTTTTCTGTCTTGTGAAAGTGAGTCAGGTAATGACATTCCCACAGTTTTCTGGTCATTATCCATGTTAAAATCCAAGTTATGTTTCAGTCTCTTTTGCTGTGCTGCTAGCTTTTTTCTTTGGGCTTATTTTGGTTTCCTTTCCACCACTTTTAGTTTGGGGTGTAACTCAGTTCTTTCTTCCAATGTGCCTATAAGGCAAATTACCATAATAATGTTGCAGACTACTTTCCCAGGTTATTTAAGTGATGTGGTTCTATCCCTGAATCAAGGACCTGCGTCTGTATTCTAGCAAAGTCCTGTTACGTGAGTAACAATTTCAATACCATATTTGCTTAAAAAACACGTGCACACTTTGGAGCGTAGCGTTATATTATCATAATCAGATTATAATTTAAAATCAGTGATTAAACAGAAATGTCTTTTCATAACACCTTTTTCAAGGATAATAATCTGTTAATAAAAGCAAGATAATCACTGAATCAGCTCATATGTAACTGGATGATCTAAAACAAAGTAAACCTATAAGCAAACTTTTGCCCCTTGGGGACAATTAAAGTTTTTCGAATTTGAAAATCATTGTTTTCAATGCACTGTTTCTTTAGGTGCCTTGTCAGGAAACCCAACAGTACCAAATACTAATGCTGATAGTGTTATGATATTACTGCATAATGATAATTATCCATCCATCCATCCATCCATCCATCCATCCATCCATCCATAACTGCTTCATCAGTACAGGGTCTCAGTGTACTTATGTAGCACAGGGCACAAGGCAGGGTACACCCTGGATGGGATGCCAGTCCATTTCAAAGCTCACCCACAATCACTCATTCCGGAAATTCAGAGACACCAATTGGATGATTAATTGTTTTTGTGCTGCAGGAGAAAATTCAGGCAGAAAATGCACACAGTTGAGGGTGGACACCAAAGCCCACTCCTCATAGCATGTGGGCACCGTGCTGGACTTAAAAAAGCACACAAAAATAACTGTGCTACTTGAATTTAATTTATGGATCATTTGGACGTCATGGCGGATCGAGAGGTGGCATTGTTTCTTCACATCTGCAGAGCTGGGGGTTCATGTTCTCTCCACGGTGTGCTGGGTGCCTCCTCTAGTCCAATTTCCCATAGTGCATATGCTGTGGAATGGATTGGCATCCCACCGTAGGTATTCCCTTGCCTTATGTCCTTTGCAGGGTCCCCTGTGACTCTGCCCAGGTTAAACGTTCAGAGGATGGAAGGATCTTGGTTAATCTTCTGTGTCAGAGGTTCCCAGCTGGGGGGTCACAGTGAGGACAGAGGGGGCTGCGCAATTTATTTGAAAACCATAGAGAAAAACAAGATATTGATAAAGCTAGGCAGGGTGGTAGCCTATTGAATTTTCACAGTATATATATATATATATATATATATATATATATATATATATATATATATATATATATATATATATATATGTTTTGTAAGATGAAATATGAAATATAGGACAGCACAATACCATTTATACCTATGCTTTTGTCACACCGGCAGCTGCGAGAGATCACAGACATGGCCCCTTAGCTACTTAAACCTCGCACGGCGATCGCTCCGTGTGAGGTATTGTTTGTGATGCAATCTCCGAGCAACTTACTCCCGTGTCTTTGTTTCAGCTCCGATCCGCCCGACTTTCCCTGCTCCCTCTTCCTGTGCCTCCTGAACCGTCACGCTCCTGTCCATCTCAGCCCTGATCTTCCCTCCTGTTTACTCCCCGTGCGTCCAGTCTGCATCATCGGACGGCCCTCCTGGCTCATCGACGACCTGCACCTGGCTCGACTACGACTTCGGTTTCCCCCTCTGGCTTTGGACACTTGGATCGGACGGATTTTGGCTTTGAGCCTGCTCATTACTCGGTTATCCCCAATAAAGGTCTTTTGGACCTTTCCTGAGTGTTCTGTTATTACAATATTGTACCTATATAAAAATATCTACATTTTCTTTTTATTTTTCTGAAGGCTGATTCCTTAAAATGATGGCCTTTCAGTTATTGAGTAATGTTCAAAGGCGGTCAGGCTTCTGATTTTAATGCCGTCGCCTAATATGTTTTAAATTTAAATAAACATTCACCTTCTGTGTTGGTGGGCATTGTGAAGTAAAACCTTGTTTGAGTCATGTTCAAAAGAACAGTGGGAGTGTAACCCAGTTAAAATGTGCTTATAGAGCTGGCCCTTCCACATTGCAGGGGTTAGGGGCGCAGGGCCCCCACAATCTGGAAAAGTTACGTAAATATTTTTGTACTGCTTGGTCCCTTTGGTGAACGAAGCAAGCCTGTGAGCAAAGTGAAAAGATATGAGAAATGTAATGCAAAGATCACTGTGAGATCACTGTGAAATCACTACGCAATTTCACGTGAAAGGCTGCCATAAACATGCTTGGCGTCCACCAAACCAGCACTATATGTATATTTTATGCACCTATGAGTTAATAAACTTTTTGTGTGTCGTCTGCTGGCCTTTGCATCTTGTCTGCGGCTTTTGCAAAACTCATGCTCACTTGCACAAGCTAGAGAGTCTGAAAGCCTGACAGTTACGTCAGGTACGTGAGTTGGCAATCCTGTATTGAAACCATGATGAAGAGAGCCTTGATACAGAGGCCTCAATTGTGTTAATAAAAATTGGCAATTTACGTCATCATTGCAGAACGCATACAAGAGAAACAATATCATAATTGCAGCAACAAATTAACATGGTTGATATTACCTTTGAATTTTATGTGTGAAACCGAGTTACAAAATGGACAAATTGCTTACTAAATCCTTATTAATAGCTGCAAAATGTAAATAGTAAAATGATAAATATTATCTGCAACATTATCTTATCCCTTTGCTGCTATAAATTGAATCCGGAGGGCTGGATGAGCTCCCTCTCCTCACAGCGAGGCAGTCAGAGCCTCCACCCTCTTCATCCACCCCGACTCAGAAAATCGCTCCCTTCATTACACCCCGCAGAAGACAGCCTAGGCATTGAGAGTGTCGCTGCCTTTAACTCTCGCCAGAGAGTCCTGGCCTGAAGACCATCTATAAACTAATCTTGCAACAGGCGGTCAATATCAGCTGTACCAGTGGGATTCGTCTCTTCCATTTTCCCAAACAATTCCTGTAGTATAAGAAATAACTGAAGTGGGTTTGTCTGTGACTAAGTCATATGTGCAAAGCACTGACTCCAGTATATAATCCAGAAACAGCAGCCAAATCACCCTCCATTCTGCAGCATCAATTCATCCCAGACTCATCATCTCTGTAGCCAATTTTGCCACATACGTATATTTATTGCCTAGATATAGTATTCATATTTACATCATTATACTATACTATACTACTGTATACTATGTACTCTGACAGCTCTTTGTTACCCGAAGCTTTGTTACCCGAACCTCAAAACAAAGAAAATTCACAGCATGTTTTCTCTCGGTTCTATTGTAATATATAACAATTCCATCCGGATCTAATATTATGTGATTTTAACTTCTCAGACCTAGATTCTAAATTAGCTTTTCACATTCTCAATTCTATGTTTATAATGCGATGAAGTAGATAATATTTTGATACTGACGTATGTTGTACAAAATATAAACATGAACACAAATCTGAACCAAATGAAAATTCTGCAGTGCGTCTAACAGTACACCAACTATGAGTAATTTACCTGGTGCTCAGCCACATCACTAAATATCACATAAGTGTCCAGCAGTTTTCTAATATTCCCTTTTTAGGCCCCTTTCCAAGAACGATCATTCATCTGAAATGAGGCACAAGCAGAGATGTTTTGTCCAGTGGCAGGTTTGTTAGAAAGCACCAGTATCACCTGAATATCTTCTGTTAAAAGTGACAGTAATATAATGCAATTTCTCCAACACAGGGGGCAAGAGAAATGCCTACTTTCCAGTTCATGTAGCGCAAAACACACATTCTTACAATAACACCCTCCACTGAATGGCAATAGAATACTAAGAATGAAAACTTTGGAAAAAATTAAATGTGTTATAATGGTGTTTACCGCTGGACAGTTCATAGAGTTCTCGTGTTGTGCACTAGAAACAGTTGTGAGTGGCAGATCATTAGAGCGAAATGCCTTGGCAATTTCTCAGCTTCTTGCGGAGTCACGTCTGGAGAATGGGCCGCCGCTGGCATCAAACAAATACTTTTACACGGCATGATCGTGTTTGGAACCAAAGGTAATGATCAGGGGACTAAATCCCCGGTAAGGCATCCCCATCCCCATAAATTGCTTTGAGAGCAGCTCTCAAGTCGTCGCAGGCAGATTCGTTTTTGTACGTGCATCAAGACCATTTCATCTCCACTAAAAATATAAGACAGAAGCCTGCTGCTCTCATTCCTTGCCCATGCCAGCCTCAACTATTATACTATCCAGAGATTATGGGCCCATAAGCGATTTTATTATAATTACATAAATAAACAAACAGTTAAAGCTAAAGGATTCCACTTAAGGATTCCACTTTTAAGGACTCTTAAAAACAATGACTGTGAGAGTTTAACAAACCACCAGAGATTATTTTGAACACGTGTAACATGCAAGCAAATAAAATGATGACTGGACTCTAAGCCGAAGTTTCAAATCAACATAAATTTTTTAAATCTCTGTCGCCAACATTTTTTTTTCTTTAATCTTTATAGTGTGTGCATTTTTCTGTTGTCATGTATTTTATTTTCCCATCCATCTTCTACCTACTTATTCTGGTCATGGTCAGGGTGATAGGGGAGGGGGGGGTTGCTGGATATTATCCCATAGGGCCCAAGGCCAGAATAGACCCAAGGCAGGTTGCCAGTCCATTGCGGGGCACACCCACCTACACACTAGCACCAAAATAGAGACACTATTTTGCCTACCTGCATCTCATTGAACCGTGGAATGAAACCTGCACAAAACAGAGAGAACATGCAAACTCCACACACACAGAGCAAAGGCCAGAACTGACCCCCCTTCTTGGGAGATGTGCTACCCACTGTGCAAACTGAGTTTTTTTTTTTTTTTGTTTGGTCATTAATTATTAAGAAATGGTTTTGTGCTGTTTGTAAATGAGAATCATTGAACCTCTGACCTTAACTGATTAATCATTTTGTTCAATTGTTTGCTTCTATTCCCTGGTTAGAAGGTGAGGTCAAAGGTTTTTTAATATGTTTCTTGTTTATAATTAGTGGTGGGTGAAACAGTCTAATGACTGTGGAAGCATGTGATGATTCTTTAATTGCTTAACATAAAATCAGACAACTTCACAGCTCTTTCATAATATCATGGAGGTCAGGAACTATGTGCAGTGAGACACTGAATTTTCTTTAAGAAGAATATTCTCCAGCTCTTCCAGTAACAATGGCGCTTAAAATCTCTGAAACTTCCTTAAAGGTTTCAGTGACGTTCAGATCTGATGATTGGCTAGTCATTGAAAGGTGTCTGACTTCATGATGATGTTCAAGAGATCACTAGTGAATTAGAATTGGGAGCTTTATGGTCTTGGGATATGAGAACATTATGAGAGAACAATGCTCATAAATGCTCCAGTAAAATGACCTCATATTCACTGGCTGTCATACAATCAACAGGCACAGTGACTGTCCAGAAAAATATATTTATGTTGACTTTCCTCAACATAAATATATAGGAAAAAATGGTGAAAGATGACTTAATGTTAATCTAGAGGATCCCGAAGCCTATTCCAGACAGCATAGGAATAGGACTAGACCATAGATCATACTGCATTTCAGTTGTTCAGGTCTGAATTGGGCCAGGTTTGGTGTATTTGTGCATTGACCTGATGCAGCTCTGTGAAGCACTTCATGTACGGGTTTTAACGGAAACCACATTTTGGAGGTACTGAATCAGTCGTATGGTCATTTTTGAGGCCGTGCTTGAACTTTGACATGCAAGCACTGTTCCTCTGTGCTGGTGCACGTTGTTTTAACATATCGTTTCTGATACTGCTACCCTGGACACGTTAAATCATTTTGCAGTTTTTGTCGCTGATGCACCTGTAATTTGGCTAACGATTCTTTGGCCTCTTTTGAGCTCAGTTGTCTGATGTTGCTTTGAAAAATCTTGTATGAAAGTACCAAAGGTCAGCCATGTTTGATAGCTAAAACAGACCATGAATTTGCATTCGGCCTAATATGACACGCCTTTACAGACGCCTTTGTAATTTTGAATTTCCTGTGGTGTTTCCATTATTTTCCCAATATGCAGGTAAAGCTTTCTGCTAGGACGGCATGCACTGGCACTCTCATAGATTTATTTATCTTTTCCCACCAGTTTCTGCTGAGTAATGAGCAGACCTAACCTTAAATTACAATACCAGTTTAAACATTTTATTTCCTGTGCTAGCTATTATATCTGTTACGGCCAAAGGTAGCTCGTTCTCGACTAAAATGGGCTCACCACGCAAACAAAACCCATGTATGCAGATGTTACAAAGAATTCACGAAATTAATACATACTTCCCTAAGTGTAACATGATTGTGCTGCTAAAATATTTTGCCACGCCCTCCTTAAACTCCTCGCTTAAACAACAGGTTTCACATTGAGCAATAAGACTACTAATAGCAAGTAATTAAGTAACTTTCATTTATAAAGCACTTTAAAAAATAATCCTAGGCTCGTAGCATTTATGAGATAAAAGATGATGGCTATTTGAATGTTTTAATTGTTTCATCAATTAATCAAAATGAAAATGTGATTTCTGCTACATGTATTATGTTCTTCAGTGAAAGCACTGTAGATTTTAGATCACATCCTCTGTTCAGTGCAAAGATTCATGTATGCACCCTCGTGTATGTGCCCTCTGTTTTGTTTCACATCATTTATTGGGACAACAATAGAATGATATTAATCTCAGGGGTCCATCCTCCGCTGGCTCAGACCAGATTACCTTTAATTAGGTAGAGGCAGAAGTAGAGGGCAGTCTTTCAGATGGGGAACAGTAATGGCTTGTTGGCACAGCTAAAGTCCACTCTAATTATTTATAATTTCTCCCCCAATGCTTTTCTTTATTAATATTAGCTGACAAGGTGTGCACTTACTACGGAGAACTAAACAAGCAAGACAAAGACATCCAGCCTTAGACTAATTGACACAGGCCCATTCATTAGATCCCTTTAGATGAGCAACAAATTGCTTGGAGAATTGTTCAAACCCCATAACAATCACAGAAAGCTCTGGGAAAGCTGTGCACTTCGTTCCATTTGGAGGCAAATAAATAAAATAAGGACACGGAAAGAAGAAATTAATAGTGATGGTTGATTTATGGGCTGTTGATTAAAACACTGATCACTTTAAGAGCAATGGCAGTGTGTCAGAGGCATTAGAGTAATTGTGATGATAGACTGGCCTTAAAATATGCAAGATAACATGTGTCCCCCAGAATCTAAACTTGCCTTTGACAGTGAGCATTATCATAAATGCTATAATTTAGTCTTTTCATATTAATTCAGAAATTGCAAATTACACAGAGTGCTAGACAATGGTATCTCAAATCTGAATGCTAATCAAATTGCACTGCCTCAACGCAACATTACATTTTTTTTCAGTTCCATTAACTGTCCACAGTGCACTTGAATAAAAGCAAAATATAAGAACTCACTAACATCAAGTTGAGTAGCGTTCTTTTTTATGAATCACATTTATTATTATTATTATTATTATTATTATTATCAATGATTTATCACAATGTACAAGTTTTGGCCCACAATGATTTGCAGTTGCATTGCTGTAAAAATTGCATTGCTGTATCTAAAAACATTTGCAATACTGTATGTTAGATAGGTATATACAATCAGATTAATATGCAAAATACTGCAGGTCCATTAGATAAGGGTCAAAAAGATCAGGTTCAGGTATGTCTGCTACAGAGACCACTCCATAGTCTTTATGATATATTGACCCCATGTTAGCAGGAAGTTATGAGAGAAAATAACCTTTGGAGTTGACAGTGGGATTACGATGCACGCTGCTTCACCCAATAAAATAACCAAAGGCAAAGGTATAACCAATCAGTGAGTGACAGCACATGTTAATCCCCACCACTGTGGATTTCAAAGCCTCATTTCAGCAGTCACAGTTAACGGATAGCCTGTGCGTGCTTTTTGTGGAACACAACAGTACTTTGTTAATATCTGCAAACAGCACCACCCCCTTTACTTGAATTATAGTCCTTATCTACAACTAGCAAAACGCAACGATAAAAGGGAGGATGCTGTGCGTAAAATTATTCTGATAAGTGTTTATTTTTACATTAGTGCAACATTAGATAACATTCCAATTGTTGTCTTAGATCAATGTGCCTAAATGAGCAAATCCTTAAAAAATTCCAATTTATTGTACTTTGTGAAAGTCTTTTTAATGTTTCCCCAAATTATTTAAATGTTCATCTCCCATTGCATCCATGACTGCCACTAAGCTAATCCATGACTGTGAGATGTGTGTTTCCCTATACTTGGCAGGAACTCTCCAGGTAGGTCTAACAAAACTCTGGGGGGCAGCAGTGGATGCCTCATTGAGGGAGGGGAGTCAGGGAGGAAACCCCATGGTTTCCGGGGACTCATTTGTCATCCAGAAACCAATGCGACCACGGGGTTGAAAGGTTTAAAAGTTTGTTAAATGAGCTTCAGACTCCAACCCGAGGCTTCAGTAGAAAGCAAATAAGTGAAATGCTCTGATTAAACAGGTCCCTGAAGAGGACTTTGTCACCTGGGACTTGATTAAAGATAACGGCAAAGTGGCAATTGCTTAAAAAAAAAAAAAAGCCTTGCATCTTGGGAGACAAACCCTTGTGACTTTCCCCCGGGGGAATACTTCATTTACTGTAGCTATTTGGATGCTGGATAGGAGAAGACAATTCTGGTTCTTAGGGGTCATGTGGTTTAATTTCATCTTAGTGTTTAATAGTGTCATTCAGATATTCATTTATAGAAAGATATCACCTGATGTGATTTCAATCAGCACCTGACAATGCTGAAAGAACTGCAGGTGCCCAACCCTGATGTATAACAATACATCTCTCTATTAGGTGCCCGTCCATAATTAAAATCAACAAAACATGATCAATTGATCAATTTAACTAACGATCTTTGTAAGGGGGCCCTACACGTGACACAGTTTACGATACAGATTACACAACGCAGTCATGTATTCAGAACCACATGTTAATGCTTTGGGTTCACCCAGCCACAAGGAAAGCGGCACAAACAGCTTCGACGCTGCAATACTAGGTGGCCATTAGGAAAATGAGCTCCCAGTTTCTGCCAGAACCAGAGCATGTTCACTAATTAAGCACCAGTGAAATCCTATTTAAAGACTGGTGTGATCTTGAAGCTTTTGCATTCCGGTCCAAAGCATTATAGTCTACAGTGTGTCCTTGAGCCATTTAATACTTGCTACCTTCCCTGGTATATAATTAATTGTTGTTATGATGTCAGCTGTTAAAGATGCTACATTTTTTGTTCCTGTTTTCCATCCCTACCACTTCACTGCATTTGACTATGTTGCAAAGAATGGATATTTTGCCCCGAAGGGGAGAGACAATTCTTGTCTCCACCAAGGCTATTAGTTGCCTCCATTATAAATGGACTGGTTGAATAAAGGCAAGAGAGAGAAAGTAGAAAGGAGGGGAGTTTTACCAACCGCTGGGCCATGAGGTCGTGCTTCCCGATTCTACATTCCGTTCAGGTCCAGCGCAGGTCTCCAAATTGCTGGTCACTTGGAGCTACGCCTCGGGGATGTGCCTGGCCACCACTGCAGACTGAACATCGAGCACCCAGGGACCAGCTGGTGGCATCTGCAGGGCCCATTAATTACAAAACCGCAGCAGAAAACAGGTTTATAATAAAAAAGGGTATTTGGTATGTGTACTGTAATTTGGTTCCTGAGGGAAGTGTTCTCCCCAGGTTTGTTTTCTTCGTGACCTGCCAATTCCTTTTCTTCATTTATTTAAGGGAAGCAAGTGTGGAAATGAGGTTGCATCCATGTTTCGTGATGATCAGCAGTGTCCTGGACAGCACCCACATACCCTTTTGACGCTTAAGGGAAACTCCTTCCCTGTAGGTCAAATTTTTTTTAGGGTATTTGAATCCTTTATTTTCGCATCCTGCTGTCTTCTCTTTATTCAGTAGTACTACTAATGCCAAACCCCTGCAGGTCTTTATCATTGGCATGCAGAACTTCTGAAGTTTTAACATTTTGGCAGCAGACCCTCTGGCTTACATTTCATGGGGACGCTGCCTCTTCTTCTTCTTCTTCCACTTTCCTTTCATGCGGGGGCAGATTCTACAACAACATGACTAAATGCATTCAACTTCAAAGCCGAAAAAAATAAATTCACGCAAGTAAAAAGGATACTGGAAGATCATCTGTGGAGGTGGATCTTTCTTTTTTAATATGATGTAAATATAGGTTTTTAGCGAAAGCTAGAATATATATTGATAATAGAAAGTGAACTTGTTGCAAATGTAGATTTATACATTTGTAAATAATTCACTACTCTCTGTTATTTCGGTGTTTTTAGATTTTAATGTAGCATTGCCATTTTAAGGAGTCCCAGTATGCACATTAGTACTACTTCGCTTTTACATTTTGTGTTTTCTTCTTGCTAGACAGGTTTGGTGTATGCATGTACATGCTCCTGCGTTTGTCATAGTTTCCATTAACTAATGTAGTGCTTATTTACAGCTCAATGTGGCAGGATTTTCACGGCAGACCTTCCAGATCTCCTACACTTTGAAAGATGCTTAAATATTCACTACACCACTCATGGTTATACCAAGTCTGTTTTGAGCTGCGGCAAACATAAACGTGTTGGCATAAACGTGATTTTTGTTTTAAAGATATGACTTGTGATGTAATATTTTTTATTTAAAAAAAGGTACGCTTTCTCATGTGGTTTACTTTTTGCTAACAAATACTGGAAATGCTTTGCCAGGGTCGGTGCCCATCTGGCCCTGTCCCACGTGCCTCTTCTCCGTTTGCCCAGCAGTTCCCGCTGGCCATCCCGTTTGATGTTCCCCTAGTGTGTTTCCTAGTTCCCTGGGCTGCTGCGTAGCTCATTGGGTTGAGCATATGGCTCAGAGGGTGACACTCCTCCTGGCATAAGATTGAGGCTGGCCTGAGGCCTGCCTCACCTTTGTGTCATACTTTGGCTTTATTTTATCCCCTGGTATCTGTATGGATATGTTATGCCTTTTTTTCTATTACCCTGCCTGTGCCTTGTTTATGTTCTGTTTTACTGCTGTTCCTTGAATTCTCCTAGTGCTGATAGCCCTCCATGTTTGTTCCTGTTTCCTAGTCACTAGTGTTTGTTAATTGTAAATTACCCCACCTGTTCCTTGTTGCTCCATGCCCTTAATGATTGGTTGATTTTGTTATAGTTCTCACCTGTCCTGTGTTATGTCTCGCTAGCAGTGTATTTGTAGTGCCTGTTCGTATTGTGATCCTCAGTGGTTCATTATGGCAGTTTCCTGAGTGTGTGATTCTTAGAATTACAGTAACACATTTTCCTTCCTACCTTTTGTGTTGTTCCTGGTGTTGCTCCTGCCTTAGTTTAGTTTTGGACCCTTGTAGTCCCTTTGTTTTCTGTTTCTCCCTTTATGTTCTGTTTTCTCAATAAAACCCTGGTTTGTTGGAGCTGCTTTCTGGATTTTCTCTTCCTTCCCCATGTCCCGCCATAACAATGCTGAAAGGTATTAAATGTGGCATATGATACTTTCTCTTATTTATTTCCTTTTAAACATGATTCATAGAGAAATTGGTCCTTGACAGGTTATCTGGAAATTGTACAATATTTTGCTGAATCAGAACCAATAGGTGAGAACTGTGGCTTATGTTCCATTACTGCGAGAACCAGACTTTTATTAAGACCTGTACTATGGGGTGTACAAATATATTTAGCATCCGAGCAGTAGCAGGCGGTTTCAGAGATTCAGCATTGGATGGTGTGTGCGTGCTCCTTTCTTCCAAGGCGCATACTCTGAAAGGTTTATCAACACGTAGGAGTCCGTGAAATTATGGGAAATAGATTTTTTTTTTAAGTACAAATCGTAGAAAAGGAATAAAAACTATATATTATCACATGCTTCTATTTAATTAGTCCAAAGTTCTTGGATGATGGTTTCAAAATATCCAGATGTTTAGTGTCTACATTTTTGTGTAAACTATAACAGGTTTCCTACAGCAGGTTATTAGATATAAGGGTTCATGCCCAGTGAAAGTGGGCTGCAGTAGTTGAGATCACCGTTTAATGTCTATAAAATAGGTTTTTAAATTTGACATTTTGTGTATAAAGGGATTGCAATAACCCATGAGACACCTATGAGTTGTGGGGGAAGTATTGTTGTGTGATGTGCTGCTGTGTTTCCTTCATACATTCACGTCGGCTGAAAAGTAAGCTGAAGCCGTTTGCGTCAGCAGCTAATGCTAATGCTTTGACTAGCTAGCGCATAGTGACACTGGATTTGGTGACATTTTCCGTTTGAATTTAGCACCGACACATAGGAAGGCAGTGTTTTGTTTGTGGCCCCTGTTTTTAAAATATACGTACATGCCAAAAAATTAGGTGGAAAGCTTTTTAAAAATTGGTTCTATATTCCGCACCGGATCAGAGTAGCATTTTCACCGTGTGGCTAATTCGATCATGTCTGTTCTGTCACCCTAGCCGGTACCGTCCCACTTATTTGCTAGTCATTCAGCCTCTGTCTGTTTCAGTGTAGGTGTTATAAGACGAGTTATATATGGCGCTCGCCATAGTGTCGGAGCGTTTTTCTTGTCGATATGAGTGCACTATAGGGGTGTGCAGTATGTCTTGTCTGTGATATTACTGCCATTTTCCCTTACATAATATGCAATTTCATGTTCTTTCATATTATTTGTCATTGCAGCTGCTGTCAAAAAGTGTGAGTGCCGTGCCACTGACTGTGATGTATCGTGTGCTGCGGCAGACCGCCTAAAGCACGCTGCTGGGCATTCTGCCGGTGGGGGCTACCGTACCTCAAAATAATTAAAGGACAGCATTTTTTAAAGATTTTTTTTGCCAATTTTGTTTTTTTCGTTCAATAACATGACCCTAAGATGCCCAATAAATAAATGTTTTATTGGTAACCTTTTGTCAGTTTAATGAATTTTGTGCGTTTTATTATTTGTGTTATAATGAATATAATATAAAAAATTATGTACATACAGTATTCATGTATTACAATAACAATAAATTCATGTTTAACTATGCAACCTAGACTGAAGGAGGATGATTTATTTTTAATAGAATTCTTTTTCATGACCCGAAAAAGACGTTTACCTTTCACTTTTCAACCAAATCTCAACGTTTCCAAGACATCTGACAAAGTTGTCTTTTCAACATCTTTTCAACGGTTTTTTGCAGGGTGGGTATGTAAGGTAGTGAAGGGGCAGGAGAGAACTCACCAGTTATATTTGGGTGATGATTAAGAGGCCAGATTTGAAAGGGCCACAGTGGGACATTTTAGCCAGGACATCAGGGATGATCTAGTTTTACATCTGAAGGACGGCGCCATTTTTACAGCAGTGTCCCTGTCACTTCACCTGGGCGTTGGAATCTGCATAAACCATATGATGGACTAACCTGTTAGCATCACCAAGTCCTCTTCCAATCAAAGAATTGTAAAAAAACAACAGTGTGTCAATACACTCATATTATATTAACTCTCAATAATTAAATTGAGAAGCAATAATTTCAGTATAATTAAGTATAATGTGAGGTAAATTATGAAGAACATAGCAAGAGAATATAATTAATGAAGTCACAATGACTTGTTATTTAAAGAACGATGGTTTCACTTAATGTGTCCCTAATGTGATTCAGTCAGCTTGACGGCTTGGTTGCCAGTGGGTGAACAAAATCAGCGAGGCCATAAATCAGTGACACTTAACCCATTCAGCAAGATTCAGTGACAGAATTGACCTTATATGTGAGGCAGAACTATCCTGCACTGCACAAACTCATTTTTACTGTCTTGTCTTGTCATGTCACACTTACATTAACATGGCCATGAATGTACAACAAAGAGGTGATTTACAGACAAATCGTATTGGACTATCATCCAGTCCATTGATAGAGGCAGAGCCTGATTGGCCTGTCTTCCAAACATTGATGGATGTTGATCATCCTTCAAAATGACAATAGATACACTTGGAAAGGGTATAGTGCAATTGCTCAATTAATCTTAAAGCACACTAATTAAAAATAGAGTGTCCTAAATTGAATTATTTTCATTTATTTTTGAAATGAAATGCTTGTTCTGGAGAGGATCAGGGGTTAGGGGCTGGAATCTGTCTTAGGCAGCATAGAGTGCAAGCTGGGGGTACACTCTAAGCAAGATGCCAGCTTATCACAGGACACACAGGCTCACACACTCCGGGCAATTTAGCAACTCGAGTTAGGCTAACTGCGTCTATTTGGACTGTGGGTGGAAGCCAGTGTACCCAGAGGAAAGCAGCACAACTCTGAGGGAATACCATCCAAGCTCACTCACACGCATACACACATGCTTGTATTCATGTCTTTGTGGGGACAATCTATTCATTTCTATGGGAGATACCCTGATCCTAACAATGACCACCTTAACAATAACCTCCCCCACCCTGCCCTAACATTAACCATAAATAACCAAAAATAATACAAGACTTTTCAGATTTTTAGCTTTTTGATCGCAGTCACAGATTTTAATAAAATTGAGTTTCCCCTTGCGGGGACTGAAAAATGGTCCCTACAACCTCACAATAACAAAGTACACATATAAACAAATAAGTACACATAAAGATGGGTAGAAGGACCTTTGGAAACAAAAGCCCTGCTAAATATGTATTTACAATTTTGAGTAACTAAAAGATGCACACAATGAATAAGTAGTAAGGTAGTCCCAATGCCAATCAAATAATTCCCAAGTAGCGCCATTATTCTGGTAAATTGTTTAAACATAAATTAGAATTTACCTGCAGGTTCCCAAATTATGGACGATTGTTTAAAAGTTTCTCCCCAGTCTCCAAACTGACAATACGTGCATGAGGTCTTGCAGCTGCGGAATGTGGGGAATGACTACCTTCAGTGCGATATCGTCAGGGACCGGCTGACATTAGTGTGAGGCTGACAACGCTGATGAAAAACGCGACACATGCACCGGAGCAACGACCTCCTGCCGCTGCTAAAATGCAGCAGGAGAGTTATAGTTCCTTCCAGGTTGTGCATTTACGTGATCCTAAATATGATTTGATGAAAGTTAACAATAATGGTGGCACTCCATCTTTCCACATTCAAAACGTCTAATTTCTGTCTTGCCGCTATCGGATGTAAAAGACTGTATGTACGTGTCTCAGTTTACGTCAGTGCAATCCAACATTACTCTATAAACTGCAAATGCCAGTGGCACTTTTGTGTTCATAATTGGGTGTGACATCAAGTGCCACTCCACAAGCAATGGGCACAAAGTTCAGAACAATGGCTGTTATTAAACTCTAAGAATCGACATATACTGTACTGTATGTCAATACATATATATCTATATATCTTGTGTGTTTGCATGGTCCATGGCTGACAGCAACCCTTTCCTGCTTTCATGTTACATTTGAAACTGAATGCAAGCTAAAAGTAAGCAGAAGTAAATAATTTTATTTGAAGCTTCTCAAAAAGCCTCTCTCCTCTGATGATCTAAGGGAGGATGAATCAGATTATAATAATACTGATAAAAGTAGAGAGCTGTCTGTGTCACGGACCTTCACAAAAGAGGGTTTCACATTGAAAAGGCGGGAATGCTACTGAATCTGAGCACTGCTAGGTTTGTTTTAAGGTGTCCAATAAACTGAATGCAGGGGCATTAAAAAAAAAGGCAACTGACCTATTCAAATGGCAGGGCAATTCAAAGCAGATGTCAGCAAAACGACTGATAAGCAACACAGTTCAATGGCGTGTTTCGGCAGATTCACGGAGCTCTTTAGTCAAACTTGAAATACAATGATGTAAAAAATGTTTTAATTGTGAGAATGTAATTTTAATTTAAATGTAAGCAATGCTAAGGAAATCGATGCGAAGCAACTAACAGAGACTGGGGAAAGAGAACGTCCATCCATCCATTATCAGCTGCTTATCCATGGTCTAGTCACGGGTTCAGCAGTATAATTAGGGATTCAAGGTGTTCCCAGGCCAGTCGAGATATGTAATCTCTCCAGGGAGTCCTAGGTCTGCCCAGGGGTCTCCTCCCAGTATGACATGCCCAAAACATCTCCCCCGGGAGGTGTTCAGGAGGCATCTCAGATAGATGCCCGGATCACCTCCACTGGTTCATTTCAATACAGAAGAGCAGCAGCTTTACTTTAAGTTCTTCCCGAATGTCTGGCTTTCTCAACCTATCTCTAAGGCTGGGCCCATATACCATAATCTAATTCTTTCAGTCACTTCACAAAGCTTGTGACCATAGGTGAAGGTAGTAACATAGATTGACCAGTAAATTGATAGCTTTGCCTCCTGGCTCAGCTCCCTCTTTACCACGGTAAAACGGTCATCATTACTGCCTGTGCTGCACCAATCTGCCTGTCAATCTCCTGCTCCCTTCTTCCCTCACCTATGAACAAGACCCCAAGACACCAAAACTCCTTCACTTAAGGTAGTAACTCATCCTCCACCAGGACAGGGAAATCCACCTTTTTCTGGTTGAGAACCATGGGTACAGATTTGCAGGTGCTGATTCTCATCCCAGCCACTTCGCACTCAGTCACAATCAGCCCCAGTGCATGCTGCAGGTGACAACATGATGACGCCAACAGGACCACATCATCTGCAAAAATCACAGATGCGATCCTGAGGCCCCCGAATCAGACCCCCTCCACTCCTTGTCTATACCTACAAATTCTGTTCATAAAAGTTATGAACAGAATTAATGAGAAAGAGCAGCCCTGGTGGAGTCCAACACTAACTGTTGGCAATGCGAACCAAGCCCTTGCTCCATTTATACAGGGACATGATAGCCCGCAACAATGGACCCCGTAGCTATATTCCTGAAGCACCCCTCACAGGATCCCCCATAGGTACATGATCAAATGCCTTTTCCAGATCCACAAATCACATGAAGACTGGTTTGGCAACTTCCCATGTACCCTCCAGTATACTTGCAACAGTGAACAGCCGGTCCAATGTCCCACGACCAGGACAGAATCCACATTGTTCCTCCTGTATCGGAGATTTCACCAATGGGTGAATGGGTTTCTTAAAGATTGGGGCCACCACCCCAGTCTGCCAATCCAAAGGCACTGTCCCCAACATGCAGTGTTGAAGAGGTGTGTCAGCCAGGACAGCCCAGCAACGTCAAGAGCTTTCAAGAACTCGGGGGGGAATCTCATTCACCCCCCAAAGCCTTACCAGCAAACAGTCGTTTGACTGCTTCAGTGATGTCAGCCCTAGAGATACAGTAGGTAAGTCCCCCTCTGAGTCTTTCAGGTCCAAGGAAGGCATATCAGTGGGATTCAGGAGGTCCTTGAAATTCCCCTTCCACCGCAGTTCTCTATCCCAGCAGTAAACAGTACGGGTACAGCCCAGTTTCCCGCTAATGAGTCACCTGAAGACTTGCCAGAATCTTTGAGGCAAACCAAAAGTCATTTTCTATGGCCTCAGCAAACTCTTCCCACACCTGAATTTTTGCTCCAACAACTGCCAAAGCTGCATTCTGTTTTGACTGCTGGTACCTGTCAGCTGCTTTAGTAGTCCCACAAGCCAACCAAGCTCTGAAGGCCTCCTTGTGTATGTGTTTGGGTCTAGCTGGTCTTCCTAGCATCTTCCTTTGCCATCGGATGCCAACTCGATACCAGGTGGTGAACAGTTGACAGCTCAACTTCTCTCTTCACCTGATTGTCCAAAACATGAGGAGACAAATCCAAAAATATGATTACAAAATCGATCTTCGAATTGTGGCCTAGGGATGCTCTGGTGTCAGGTGTACTTAGGAACACCTTTATGTTCGATCATGGTGTTTATTATGGACAGATTGTGGTAGGCCCAGAATCCAATAACAGCTCCCTGCCTCGTGCCCATTGCTTCCGGGATAGGCTCCGGACCCTCCGCGACCCAGTAGGATAAGCAGTTTGGAAAATGGATGGATGGATGAATATTTCTGGGTTGTAGAACGAATTATCTGAGTTTCCATTATTTCTAATGGGAAAATTCGATATACGAGTGCTTTGGATTACGAGCACGTATCCGGAACGAATTATACTCGCAATCTGAGAGTTTACTGTATTTAAATTAGCAGTCAAAAGTCTTTTACTACTTTTTTTGGAGGTCAAAATGTAATTGACAAGTCTCCATGTGTGCTATGCATGACTGTGACAAATTGTAATTGAGTATATACTGTAAGGTGTGCAGTCCTTCGTGCTATTAGCATGTAGGAAACTTAATCTGCCAAACCATGTGCTCTTTGAAGACCTCTCCAGAGCGATGGGTCTCTGGCACTTCACTAAGGTACAGATACATGTGGCACAGAAAGTGCCAGATTTAGTCTTTTTTTTAGGATTTTTGTTGTGATAGTCTTACTTATAAGAAGTACACATTCAGGCGAATTCCCAGATAGGTTTTAAATTAAGATAGGAGCAGACTAATTCTACTTAAATTAATGAAAGTTTCAAAGATGGCTCTCTGAGACATGGCCTACCTTGAGATTAAGTGGGTTGAGACTAGTGAATGCTGGCCTATGGCGATTAAGGACTAGTTTGTTATCATTCTGAAGCCTGCTTTGAATAACAATATACACATGGTGCTGACCTGAGGATGCTTTGAAAATCCGACATGGACCACTAGTCACATAAATATTGTGTGAAAATGAATAAAATCTGACCCAAAGGATCAATGGAAAAAGCTCAGAGACAACATTTAAAAAATGACAGTGAGTCAGTGAAGCAAATAGTGTCAAACCACCCTGCTGTTGAGAGGAAGCAGAAAAATTCTGCAGCCATAAACAAGAAAAGCAACACATGGACTGTCATCTGCAACTCAAATGACCCCGATGACTCCAACATAATTTGTCTTCTCATGTAAAACCGCATGATGGGGTCTATATTTTTGTAATATAAATATAACATAAACATGATACATAAAAAGAATCTGCAATATGTTGTATCATCTTTCAAAGGTCCTGTAGGAAATAATAAGCATAAAAAAATAGTGGTGGGTTTCAAGACCTGTAGTGACCTTCTAGTGAGACCAGAGACTAATGCTTTAGGGCCAGATTAAAATTTGCAAAACCACCCCATTGACCTGCTTGCAACACATTGGCAGAAGGCATGCATGGACACATGCATAATCAATGTGTGCTTTGACTCTAATCAAATCATGAATACAGCTGACGACATTGAAATATAACACTTTATACCATCAAAGCACCAATATGTCATGGTGGACACAAGGCTTTCTGAAAAACTTAAGTTAAAAGAGTTGTTTGGCCACAGTTGTGACATTTGAAGTTAACACAACTTCCCCACCATGTACTGGAGGTAATAAGGTCAAGACAACTTGAAAAAATAAACAAAGCTGTCTCTGAAGTCCATACCGACGACTGTGTGATGGTAAGCACTCAAGCCTGTTGCTATAATCAGAGGTGTGCCAATTAAAGTCTTCTTAGCAAAACCTCCAAGCCAAACTGCAAAGTGCTAACCTTGTCAGAATAATACATGAGTCACCGCTCTGTGTCAAGGGAGGGTGGTTTCCTTTCAAACTGTGCTGAAGACCTGGGGCTAGGAGCAACCACTGGTGGTCCCTTGCCTTCAACAGCTTTGGTTATGATTAAAACAGCAATGGGGAAACAACTGGAGAAATCAAAAGGCCAACGGAGCTGCTAATTTGGTTATAGGAAATTAAATTAGAGGGACAGAGAGAGGATTTTGTGGAGGACCCAACAAAGATCTGTAGGTTTTAAACTGAATACTAGAAAAAATGCACCTCTATTTTGTCTTATGTGATTTATTAGGCCACAAAACTGCAGGGGAGACAATTGGCGGCCCATGAGGTCACAGATAGACCACAAGTCTGCCACTGTATTTGATTGCCCTTTAAAACTGTAAAGGCAGAAGACACAGAGTTGCTGTAAATAAAAAGGCAGGGCTTTATTGGAAATACATTGCTTATAAATGTAAGGAACGTAAGAATGAAAAAATGTCCAACAAATCTAAAAGGTCAGCTTCCTCTTTGGAATCAGCCTGTATTTGAAATATATCACTCCATAAATATACTCTAAATATATTCTTTTACTAATATAACAGCATAACAGTTATCTAACTTATGAATTTCTAACGGTAAGCCAAATCTAATCACGATTAATGGATATAATTAAATTGTCTGTCCGGTCCTTTCACTAAGTAAAACTGAATAAAAATGTGATTCTTGTACACTGCATATTGGATATTTCCATTGTATTTCATTTTTATAAGGCTGTACTGATTTGGCAATATGTAGTTCAAGAATGCTGACTTAATTCAATGCACAGTGATTTACTGACATAATACAATGCCGGACAGAGAGTCAGCATATCTGCTCAGTGGAACTGAGGAGTGGTAATGTAGTCCAAACCAGACACTAAACCAACAGAGGACCTCTTGTGAAAGCAAGACATAACTGTTGGCAACGGAGGGGGCTTTATAAAAGGTCCATCTAAAGAGTGACAGGTGTTGGGTCTAGGGTGCTTTCCCTTGTAAATTTAAAACTGAACGAATGTCGCATTTTAATAGCGCTTTTCAAGACACCCAACTAATGGGGAGCCACTTTAACCACTACCACCATGTAGAAGATGTGATGGCAGCCATTCTGCACCAGTACACTCCCCACACTATAACTAAGGTGGTGATGGGGCAGGAGAGAATTGACTGGTTAGATATAGGGGGTGATTAGGAGGCCAGATTTGAAAGGGCCACAGTGGTCCATTTTAGCCAGGACATTGGGGTACCACCCCTACATTTTCAGAAGATACTTAGGGATTTTTAATGACCTCAATTCAATTCATTTTTCTATAGGGCCTTTAACTCGAGAGTCATCCCAAGGTGCTTTAGATGGATGTGTTGTGATACATTACAACATTATTAGACAGAGTAACACAATCAAGGAGTCCGGATCTTGATTTTACATCTCATCCAAAGGATGACATCATTTTTACAGCATAGTGTCATTGCACTAGGGCACTGGGGCACTGGGATCCATACAGACCACAGTGTGGGCTTTTTTGTTGGCCGCACCAACACCCATTCCTGGAGCAACCCAGCTGTCCAAGTTGGTCTCCCATGCAAGTACTGGCCAGGCTGAAACCTGCTTAGCTTCAGATGGATTACCTAGTCTGAAATGCAGGTGGTATGGCTGCTGCCCATGTGGTTGGGTTTGACATAAAAGGGAATATAGATAGTACATAAAAGAAGATGGGAGCCTAATGGCTGGTGCAATGCTGAGAGTCGCAGCCATGACTTTGCATGGAGACGTGCTGAAGGCACAACCAGTGTTTACTTAACAGGTGTGCAGTGCAGTGCTTGGAAAGGAAAAAAAAAAGCTGCAGAGGGTGAATGTGGAAACCATCCTGCCAAAATAGAAGTGAAACACATGCCGAAAGGGATATACAGTAAAGCTCTTGCAAAAGTGCTAAAGTCATTTTAATTTAGATAAACACATTGCAAAGCACACCACTTGTAGTGGTTCCAGTCCTTCCAGGAAGGTTCTAAATAAGTGTTTTCCAACCCAGTCCTCGGAGACCCGCGGACAGTCGACGCTTCTGCTTGGGAGGCAGTAAAATCGTGGACTGGCTGGGGGTCCCTGAGGATCGGCTTGGTAACCACTCTTCTAAATAGTGATTTGGGGAATATCTAAATAGAAAATGAACCAGGATATAGGGATGGAGGAGCTTTAAATACCTGGACGGCGATTACCGAGCATTTAGAGGTCACCTGAAAAAAACTTTCAAAAAAACAGTGAGGACAAAACACAGAAGCCATGTAGACGGTATCAGCGGTGTCCTTTTGAGAATGTTTCAGTGGGAAGGTGGGTGAAAAGTCTTATCTGATAATAATGAATCATGGGGGACAATGAAGGCTACGTACTCAATTCCCGACAACAATGAAACCCCACAATGGCTAAGAAAAAACAGGATATCTACTAATGGTGAAAAAAAACAACCTTGTCAGAGCTTAAACAGCAGACAGTAAAGAATATTAACTGTGAAAGGAGGACAGTTATTAACTGGGGGGCAATATGTCTTTTTCGTGACTGTGAGCAGAAATCTAGTGATGAGAAAAACAAATACAGGCTGAACTCCGAAGCATGATGCCGAATGCTAGCAGGTTACAGTACTAAGAACGAAGTCCTGTAGCATGCATATTTCAAAATAATAAACAATATATTCAGAGTTGATAATGACACAGAGTGTGTGTGTATGGGGGGGGGGGGGTAGAAAAGGAAAATATATTGCGACCAAGTTCCAGGTGGAATCTTGTGATTTTAGGAGGCTAGAGAGTTCAGCTGAGCACAGTTTTTTTTAAAAGCAGAGCTAAAAGAGCGCAGGAAGAGGAATGAAGCCAAGAAAATTCCTTAAACTGGAATTGAAAGATACCACCAACAATCTTCTTGCCATCACCAGATCTATAGACTTTTTCGATTATAACATTTTGCGTCATCAACAGCCAAGTCATATGCTTCTTAGTGAACTGCTGGCTCTAGCAAAAGAAATTGAAGTCAGCAGGGATGCTACTCAAATGTTTAAGAAACAGTGTCCAAATAAGACTCACATCAGTCATCTATAAGACTAGGAGACAGTAATCCAGCAAACTAAGAACAAGGAGCTGGGACACCTACAGTCTAAAAACATGGAGCAGGAAACCACAATGCAACCAGTAAACTAAACATGAGTTCACACTGGGTAACCAGTGTCATCTTATTTACAAAAACCCTGAAAGAAACTAAGGTCAGAGTGTGACTTGCTGCTCTCATCAAGTAGCCCTAGATCTTTACTTCTGGGTCTGGGGGAGGGAGCAGGCATTGTCCTCATCATATCCATATCCACAGTCATTCAGCTGGGTGCCTAACTCTTGATGTATGCTTTAAAGTTCTCATCAACATCAAGCAGTCACACCCTGTGAAACCCAATTCATTTATAATTCAAGGAAGGGCATGGCACAGACAATTAGAATGTACTGCTACTGTCGAAATGCTTCAGTCATGCCTGTGTGGAGCTGCTAACAGATCCATTTAACTACTAGCCTACTAACTCTCTAGGGTTCCCAGACATGTTCCAGAATGCCCCAAATACTTCTGTTTTTCAGAAACATCTGTACCATGTTAACTGAATATTGAGTTATGTAACTGCTCAAACCATGTGTAAGTTTCAAATTATGGTTTTCTGTTATTTTTTTAAATAATTAAATAAGAATTGAAATCATTCTAATTTTCATTTCAGTAGTTCTAGTATGTGAGTAGAAGGGTGGACAAGCCAGGCACATGCAAAAACAAGTAGACCAGGGCTCTACTGCCATCGCCTAGGACTCTTACAGTCTCTAGCAAAAAAGACAAGAAAAAAACAAAACTCAATGGCCAAAAGGAAAAACTAAAATGACATTATTCGGAAACACTGGAATTTAAATGCACACAATCCTCATTAACTATAGGGCACTTTCCCTTGGTCGGTTGAGGAAAGCATCTGCCACTTTTATGTTGCTAAACTGCCAATGGATCCAAGCAAACAGACGTTCAGTAAATGTTCATGAATCTTTCAAGAATGCTGGGGGCTCTTAATAGAACTAGTACTCAAACTGTTACTAATTTTCATTGTCTCTAACTCATACCTCACCAGCAATAATACTAGAGCACTCTTTTGTTAATAAAGTTATTGGTTGCTGGTATGCATTACTGGGACAGCACTGGAGTTCTGAGATCTCTCCGTGGTGCTGATCTTCCACATATGCCTTTTTACAGCTCTGCTCCATGTCATGATGGGTAAACAAGGGCAGGGTGTAGTAGGCCTTACACTGGACTTAATAAGTTATTCATAATTCTACTTGTTCAATATGGTACTTTAGGCTTTGTTTGCCCATTTGTTATCTATATCTCCCTGTAATGCTTTAACCAAATTTAAGTTGCTCCCAGAACCCAGTACTGTATAAGAGGTTGGGCGGATGAATAGCAAAGATTTTTTGAGCGTTATACAAAACATAAAATATTAACACAGAACCAAAAGCAACATTCTGGTACTTATTAAAAATATTACAAATGTTTTTATTCTCACACACAATAAAATGGCTTGCAAGATGTCAGAAAATGTCAGCTGAATCCAATGCAAGTACTTGTTAAGTAATTACATCAACTATAGATTAAATAAAAAATCAAAGTCGTGAAAATATGTGCAGCTGATTAAATGAACGCAGTTAGGGTGAGATTAAAAGGAGGTTTGCTTTGGCATTTTAATGGAAAGACATCTCCTAAATCATTATAAAAATTTAAGTGCATGTAAATGTAAAAAGGGATCAGTGTAATGATAAGGATTACATCATATCATAATTAGTGGTAGGCATTGGTAGACACTGTCAACTCAGCGTAATTAGTGTTGTGTTGGTTTAATCCCAGGCTTAATCAGTTTCTTTTCAAACCACAGGCTCATTTGTCAAACATGCTTTTATATCGTAACCTAACAGTTTGTCTTGTGGTTAACATGGATCCGAGCAGAAAAGAAACATCAGAGGCACCTGTTTCCACTAGTTAATTAATTGATCAGTCTCAGTTAAATACCTGTTTGTGGGCGTTTAGGGTTGGGATATGCTGGTTGTTTTTTTTTTAAGTAAAGGAATGATGGATGGATGGATGGATGGATGGATGGATGAAAGAAGGAAGGAAGGAAGGAAGGAAAGATACGTTTGCTCATTTTGTATTGTTGTACTGTATATAGCGACTTTTTGCAAACAGCAAAGAAATCACAATGTCAGTTTATCCATCCATCCGTCCATCCATCCATCCATTTTTTAACCACTTATCCTGGTCAGGGTCACAGTGGAGCCTATTCCAGGTATCACAGGGCACGAAGCCGGGGTACACCCCGGACATAACCATGATGTCAGTTTACATTTATAATATTTTAGCCTATGTTAAGTAAATAAATGCCAGATGGCAGTATTAAAAAGCACTTTTTTTGTTTTAATTTGCTTTCCTTTCTGCAGAAGTAGAATTTATTTAAACTGTTTCTGATAATATTTTCATCAACAGAAGTTTGAAGGAGATGCTTAAGCATGATTTGCTTACGTTCTTCTGTGTGCCTTTCCACAAGTTAATACTATAAATATGTATGTGACCTCCGATGTGGAACAAAAACAAACAGGAGGCAAAGGCACCCTCATTTTAAATGCATGATAACCGACACGTAATTGTCAGCTTCTTTCCCCTACTTTGCATGCTGATAAGTGACACACACCATGAGAGTCTCTTCAGTGCTTTCATGTTAATCAGAATGTAGTCTAAAAAAAGGGCGAAAGTTCCCTATGCGTAAATGGTACATCTTCCATTGATATGTGAATAATCAATGTAATTGTCACGCCCTCATCCACGCCCCCCTCCACTCCGGTTTGGCAGTGCTCGTCACTGAGAACGTGCATACTCCTCAGTGTCACCCCAGTTTCACCTTTTTAGCTGAGTTTTGGAGCGCTCCCTTAATGCAGTTGTTTCCCTTGTGTTTCAAACTTGCTTTCTATGCTTCGTTTCTGAGTCTGCCTTGCCCTTAATAGCCTATGTTTGACCTTGGATTTCTCTTTGCGTAATTTCTACCTTCAGTAAAGGGATTTCTGCAATTGCATCCTTTCTCTATGGATGTTGTTCATGACAGTAAAATTAAGAAAGGAATTGCAATATTACTTTTAAACGTGTTTCATATTTAATTTTACATCAGGGATGTTTATACTCAAAATTGGCCATGTCAGGTTAGCCATTTTTGTCACAGTCAGTGACATATTGGCATTATATTGCTAATGAACTAAAACACATAAGTTCACATAAACAAAATGATCAGTTATAATGTTTTGAGACATTTAATATTTTCTAATGTGCATACAATCCCAGTTTTTTTTTTAATATTAACTAGTATTAATATTAGTATTGATATTGCTTCCAATCTCCTACTCAAATGTATTACATTGGAACACACTTTGCCATTTATTAGAAATGATCAAGCTTTAATTTAGGTCTAATTCGTGCTGCCCACAGCATTTCATTACCTTCCATCAATTTTTTATACGTGATAAAAATCTCAAATTTTACCTTTTACTATTTTACTATGGTATATAGTTTTTTTTTATATGCACTATTAATAAAATGTCACAGCATCTTTATTTAATGGAAGTCAATCAGAAGTTATTTTCTAGGTTAGTACACGAAGACAAAGATTATTTACCCGAAAGCCAGCTTTCCCTTAGCTGCTCCAATTAAAAAGGTGTTTTGACATTGGCTTTGCGCACACTGAGTGAATTCGTAGTGCATTTGGAGGAAGCTGTGAGCCGTCGCCCCTTCCGATTTGACTTTGACAGGCCACAGCAGTGGGTGATTAGGCTGTCTATAAAGAGAATGCTGATGCTGAGGCTGGTGCTGTGTGTCTTTCCTCCCCTTTTGGATGCTGTGACATATCAGTGTAATGTGCTACAGCGCTGTCTCATTTGGAAATGGATTTTGAAAGACAGCGTACAATGGGCCAGCGACCGACTTCCCATTATGATGAGGTTCTGCTGCTTCTTGCTTAACTGCTTAACCATGCCGAATTAACTATTTGCAGCTTGATGCGCCACAAAACATCAGAGCTCATTCAGTTACGTTATTGTTATTTTAATTATCAGTCCTCTTCTCTGGTTACATTTTCTTTAAAGGGGCGTGACAACTGTGGCTTCTCTTCAATGTTTGTAATAACAGAAAAAAAACCCAATTTATCCATGTTATTTTGGAGGATAAGACTTAGTACATTACTGTGATTTTCAGGATATAGATCTGACCATTTTATATAATTTCTCATCTAGTACAAATTTGTCAAAAGCTTGGATCATATGGAGTACAAGGCAGGGGATTCCCTGGCTGAGATACTCTGTGGACAATTTAGAGATGCCACTTATGTGGATGGAAATTGAAATACCCACAGGAAACAGGCATGGTACAGGGAGAGCAGAGGCAGGACTCAGGCCCCCAACCCTGGAGGTGTGAGACCGCAATGCTGCCCTCTGTTCCGGCATGGCGTGACGGAAGCAGGAACCGCGGTGCAGCATACAGACCCAGAGAGAACCATTATAAACTGGACTCGAAGACCTGAAACAATCGGGACCAAAAAGGGCCAAACAAAGGCAGGAGGGTAAAACAAGAAATAACAAAGGCTAAGCTACACAAAATAATAAAAAAAAAACTAAGAGCAACCACATTTGGGGAACAAAGTCAAGGAAAACACAGCAGTGAAATGCAAGCAAGTATATACAAGCGCCTACAAACTGAAGAACAAGCAGGAGCAAGAGAACACAGTGGAACAAACAAAATGACCAACTGAGGAAAAGAGCAAGGGCAGGCACTTAAATACACAGATGACAAGGTCACGATGAGGGGCAGGTGTGGGCCATTACTAGGATGTTACAGGAACAAGTGAGAGTAATTTACAAATACTAAGGATTCAAACACTAGGAGATACCAGAAACATAGGTACGAACATTACTACAAAATTAAAGACATGCAATCAAGGATAACTAAAGCTACAGAAAAGGATCCAAGCAAAGATAGAAAAACACATAATTAACAACATATTCACAACTGAAACCGGGCCAGACCTGGTCTCCAGCCAGCCTCAACCCCATGATAGAGGAGTCTCCGGGTCCAAACCCATCCACTTAGCCCATTTAGCCATGTGGCAGTCGCGGGAGCAAGGACAACTTACATTGGCACCACCAATGGTACCAACAGCAGCTGGCCAAACAGGGAAGTGACCGACAGGACAGGACAGGCTGGCCAAACAGGGAAGTGACCGACAGGACAGGACAGGCTGGCCAAACAGGGAAGTGACCGACAGGACAGGACAGGCTGGCCAAACAGGGAAGTGACCGACAGGACAGGACAGGCTGGCCAAACCTGGGAAGTGACCGACAGGACAGGACAGGCTGGCCAAACAGGGAAGTGACAGACAGGACAGGACAGGCTGGCCAAACAGGGAAGTGACAGACAGGACAGGACAGGCACTTATCCTGAAACCCACTGAATCACTGTCTCACCTGTTCCTGGAAATACAGATATGAGAAAATCTAAAGCTCAGGATCACCAGTTTGACAAGCCCACTTTTTATACCGTGCGGAATATGACAACAGCCAAACAGCCAAAATTAACAGTAGCAAACTGGTCAGTTTTTATATCTACATAAACAATAATATTGTTATTTAAATAATCATTTTTTGCCATTTATTGTAACATTTTTATGGGTTAAAATGCTAGCCAAGCAGAACAAATGTATATATGGCAGTATTTGAAATTGTTCATCAAAGGCATATTTATATACATGCAGGAGCAGTCTAAATTTTAAATGCTTAATCCAATTTTTAAGTATGGTAATAACATTTTGCAGAAAACATGAATGCTTGATAATTTGAATGTTGGAAACTGTAAAGCGGCAGTATTCTCGATCTGAAAATAGATGCAAAGAAGGCGAACGAAACTGACAAGACAATTATGTGTCTGTTATCATACATTTACAACACATTTCTGGTCACACTGTTTGTTGCACACAGACTTCAATTTACAATGAAACTGAGCCAGACGAGATGCCAGACCACCAGCCATAAGGAGAATCGAGCAACTCATGACATTATAGTGTTGTAAGTAAGTTTGCCTCCCAAAGTTGCCAAATTGTAGACCTGAAAGGATGCAGTGGCATAATGTAATGTAACATAAATACACAACAGTACGGATGAATGGCATGTGAAAATGGTCACCTGTGCAAGTGGTTAAGGACCTAAATTAAGCACAATGTACAGCCTTCAATATTATTGAAAGAGCTTAAAATGTGTTTGAAATGGCAGGCAAAGGCATTGTCCAGTCATAATAGTAAGAGAGTGAGACAGGTGACAAACAGCTCTGGAACTCCTCTTTCCAAACATCGAAATATCAATGACTAAATATTAAAATGTCCAGCAAGCTTAGCTACACATGGAATTAGTGGCAAGCATCAGCAAAAGCACCCAAAAAAAATTATAGGCATGTAAGACATGACAATCTTCATAACGAGTAGAAACTACAACAGATAAAATCTGATGTGCCGATGGAATCACGATAGTGAAGAAGTGAGATTGAGCAAGTGAAGCAGAACTTCTCCAGTCCCTATGAATGTGAGGCAAATTATGCATGTGATTAAGAAATAAAGTGGCATGTTGTTAGGCGGCCTAGGACAGAAAGACAAAGGTCCAGGGTTGCAAACCAGCGTTAGGTTTAATAGCTCTGGTGAAGCACAAGTAAACTGGGGGACGTTCCAGAAGAGAAGTCGGTGGACGGGCGAGAAGGTCAGTAGCCGGGTGGTCAGTCCTACACAAAAGCACGAGACGGGACCACACAAGGGAGTGGGGACGAAACGGGCCGGGCTCAGCGGGACAAGCGGGTCAGGATCGGGAATGGGCCTGGAACAGAAAAGGAAGGAGGTTAAGGAACGAACAAAAGGTAAACAGAAAGGGTTCGGTAATAAGGGAAGACGCAGGACAAGAAAACGCTTAGTATGGCTCGTAATCATTGGCTCAATACTTCGCAAGGATGAGGGGTTGTTTGACCGTTTATATGTTCCTGGTCATCACAATTAATGCCTTGCATCTGGTGGTGTGGGCGTGACAGTACCCCCCCCCTGACGGCCGCCACCTGGAGGCCGGGGCCGCTTGCGGGGACGCCCCCGCGGACGAGGAGCGGGACGGGCAGGGTGGGCGAGGTGAAAGGCGGCTACGAGTTCCGGGTCGGGAATGGCATTGGCGGGCAGCCAGCTGCGTTCTTCCGCCGACCCACCTTCCCAGTCGGCGAGATAGTACAGGCGGCCCCTACGTCGGCGGGAGTCAAGAAGGGAGCGAATACGGTCGGAGGGACCCTCTTCTGGCCCGGACAGAGGGGGTTCCACCACTAGCGGAGCTTCTGGGCGTAGGGGACTGTACTTGACTGGCTTCAGGAGAGATACATGGAAGGTGGGGCAGATACGATATACCTTAGGCAGCTGGAGACGGAACGCCACTGGTCCCACCTGACGCAAGATGCGGAAGGGACCGATGAAACGAGCAGTTAGCTTCCGACACCCAGGTATGCGGAGGTTCCTCGTAGAGAGCCACACCTGTTGGCCCACCCGATAGGTGGGTCCAGAGCGACGTCCTCGGTCCGCTTGAGTCTTTCGTTGTTTAGCCTGCTCCTGCAGAGCGCGTTGGACTCGTCTCCACGTCTGGCGACTCCGCTGGTACCAGCCTTCCACTGCAGGGACTGGCCCCTCCGGAGAGTCCCACGGGAACAGCCTGGGTTGGTGCCCTAGGACACACTGGAAGGGTGAGAGGTGAGACACTGAACTCACCCGAGTGTTGAGGGCGTATTCCGCCCAAATGAGGTGAGTTGCCCAGTCGGAGGGGTTGGTCCGGCACATTAGACGTAGGGCCTTGGCCACCTCTTGGTTTATCCGTTCGGCTAAGCCGTTTGACTGAGGATGGTATGCTGAGGAGAGGCTAAGGGTGATGTTAAGCTTACGACACATTTCTTTAAATACTTGAGAGTTAAACTGGGGTCCCCTGTCACTGACGATGTCCTCGGGGAGCCCGTAGTACCTAAAGAGGTTCTCTATGATGATCTCTGCTAGTTCAGTGGCCGTGGGAAGCTTTGGGAGCGAGACCAGCCGGCACATTTTAGAGAAGCGGTCCACTATGGTTAGAATAGTAGTTTTTCCAGCCGACCGGGGGAGGTCTGTAATAAAGTCCATGGCAATGTGGGACCACGGACGAGCTGGGGTCGGCAAGGGAACTAGTAGACCAGCTGGTGCTTGGGGTGGCGTCTTTGCTTGGGCGCACTCGGGGCAAGACTCCACAAACTCCTGCACCTGCTGTCTCCAATGAGGCCACCAGTATCGACGTGAGACCAAGTGCTGGGTCGCAGCCACTCCCGGGTGTCCCGTACTTCGCTGGGAGTGCAGCCAGAGGAGCAGTGCACTGCGATACTCACGAGTGACGAATTGGATTCCAGGCGGACAGCCGGGGGGAGGGGTCCTCCCCTCGTTCTCCCGACGGATGTTCTCCTCTAGATCCCAGGTTATAGTGGCCGCAAAACATGAGGGACTCAGGATGGGGTCGGTCTTTTCCGGGCAGGACGGGGGATCGAACTGACGTGAGAGAGCGTCTGCTTTGACGTTTCGGCTCCCTGGTAGATACTGGACCTGAAACGAAAACCGCGAAAACCACTGTGCCCAACGAGATTGACGAGCTGAGAGGCGTTTAGCTGACTGGAGGTACTCCAGGTTGCGATGGTCTGTGAGTACTAAGAAGGGGTGTCGTGCTCCCTCCAGCCAGTGCCTCCATTCCTCTAGGGCTAGACGGATAGCCAGTAGCTCCCTCTCCCCCACGGGGTAGTTGTGTTCTGCTGCGGTCAGCTTCTTAGAGAAGTAGGCGCAAGGGTGCCTTTTCCCTGTCTGGGGGTCCTTTTGTATTAGAACAGCCCCTACCCCAGCTTCGGAAGCGTCCACTTCCACCTCAAACGGGAGGTTGGGTTGAGGCTGGGCGAGAACAGGAGCTGAACAGAATGCCTCTTTTAGCCTCACGAAGGCGGCCTCTGCCTCCGGCGACCAGGACAGCCGTGCAGGGGGACCCCGGGTTAGGGCCGTTAGCGGAGCTGCTACTTGGCTGAAGTTGCGTATGAAGCGACGATAGAAATTCGCAAACCCCAAGAACCGCTGTAGTTCTTTGAGAGTACGAGGTCTTAACCAATCGCGGATAGCAGCTACTTTCCGTTCTTCCATGGCTACGGTCCCCTGGCCTATGACGTAGCCCAAGAACTGGACTTGGGATTGGTGAAATTCACATTTCTCCCCCTTGGCGAACAGGTGGTGCTCCCTTAATCGCTGCAGCACCTGGCGGACATGCTGGATATGGGATTCCTTATCTGGAGAGTAGATCAAGATGTCATCAACATAGACAACTAAAAAACGATGAATGAGGTCCCTAAACACCTGATTCATAAAAGCCTGGAAAATAGAGGGGCTATTAGCTAGCCCATAGGGCATCACGCGGTACTCGTATTGCCCCTTACTAGTAACAAAGGAGGTCTTCCACTCGTCCCCCCGCTTAATTCTAATCAGATTATAAGCACTTCGAAGGTCGAGTTTAGTGAAGATCCTAGCTTCGCGCAGCTGTTCGAGGGAGGAAGGAATCAAGGGTAGTGGCTCTCTCCTCTTTACGGTGATGGCGTTCAGGCCCCTGTAGTCAATGCACGGCCGTAGTCCCCTATCCTTCTTCTTTATAAAGAAGAACCCGGACGTCATTGGAGAGGTGGATGGCCGGATGATTCCCTGCTTGAGCCCCTCCTGGATGTAATCGTCCAATGATTGCTCCTCCTGTAGGGAGATGGGGTATAATCGTCCCTTGGTAGGTGTAGCTCCCTCCTGGATCTCGATGGCACAATCACAGTCTCGGTGTGGAGGGAGTGTGAGGGCCCGGGCCTTGCTGAACACATCCCCGTAATCCTGATACTCTGCCGGAATTCGACTAGGATCCTCCGGTTCGGGGCTCTCCACACTGGAGGTCCGACAAGGCACCGTCATGCATGAGGCCATGCATGTGGAAGACCATGAGGTAAGCTCCCCTGTTATCCAGTCTAGTGTGGGATTATGGCGCTCCAACCAAGGGTACCCCAGAATTAGAGGGTCCTTAGCTTGAGGGAGGACATACACAGCAATCTCTTCAGTGTGCAGGGCTCCAACGCGCAGTGTGAAAGGATACGTGCAGAAACGAACTGTTCCCTCTTTAATCCTTTCTCCTGTCACTCCCAGGACTGAGATCGGTCTGGCTAGTTTTCGCAACGGTAACCCGAGTTGCCGAGCGAGGGCCAGATCTATAAAACTCCCTGCTGCCCCGCTATCCACCAGTGCTCTGATACAGATCCCTCTCCCCTGAGATCCCATAATCACCGGAACTGTGAGCTGTCGCCGAGCGGATTGAACAATCGACGGTTCACCTACCGGTAGAGTCTCCTCCTCTCGCTGCGGACGGACGGGACAGACTCGGATAGAGTGCCCGGCATTGCCGCAATAGAGGCAGAGCCCTCCCTGGGTCCTCCTTCGGCGTTCGGTTGCGGAAAGAGGGGATCTTCCTAGTTGCATAGGTTCCGTCGGCTCGGGGCTCTGACTCGGGAGCATTCGGCGAGCTTCCGCAGTATGTCGGCGGTGACGGCGATCCCTGACGGTGTTGTCCAATCGGACTGCTAGTCGGACGAACTCGTCAAAAGAGAGAGCTTCCCCTCGCGAGGCGAGCTCATCTTGCAAATCCTGGTTTAACCCCCGGCGGAATATTGTCAGGAACGTATCGTCCGTCCAGGCGAGCCCCGCGGCGATGGTGCGGAATTCCAACGAGTAATCCGCTGCGGAGCGATTTCCCTGACGACAGTCGAGGAGGCGATCGCCCGGCCGACGCCCCACTGCCGGGTGATCAAACACTTCCACCAGCGCCCGGTGAAAGTCTCGGGTGGATTCAATAATGGGGCTTTGGTTGGCCCACAGCGCGGTCGCCCACTCCCGTGCGCGCCCAGTTAGAAGGGAGATGACGAATCGAACTTCCGCCGATTGGGTTTGAAACATCTCAGGATGCTCCTCCACGTAGATGCCACACTGCATCAAAAACCCCCTGCACTGGTCAGGGTTTCCGTCGTACCGTTCCGGTACAGCAATAGGAGCGACGGCCGCCGAGCGAGGTGGAGATACCGGCAGGGGGGTTTGAGCAGCCTGGGCTGCAAGGAGCTGTTCCACGTTGGACAGGCGCTCCTCCAGAACAGCGCGGCTTGCTGGATCCATTTCTGCCAGGCGAAGTATTCTGTTAGGCGGCCTAGGACAGAAAGACAAAGGTCCAGGGTTGCAAACCAGCGTTAGGTTTAATAGCTCTGGTGAAGCACAAGTAAACTGGGGGACGTTCCAGAAGAGAAGTCGGTGGACGGGCGAGAAGGTCAGTAGCCGGGTGGTCAGTCCTACACAAAAGCACGAGACGGGACCACACAAGGGAGTGGGGACGAAACGGGCCGGGCTCAGCGGGACAAGCGGGTCAGGATCGGGAATGGGCCTGGAACAGAAAAGGAAGGAGGTTAAGGAACGAACAAAAGGTAAACAGAAAGGGTTCGGTAATAAGGGAAGACGCAGGACAAGAAAACGCTTAGTATGGCTCGTAATCATTGGCTCAATACTTCGCAAGGATGAGGGGTTGTTTGACCGTTTATATGTTCCTGGTCATCACAATTAATGCCTTGCATCTGGTGGTGTGGGCGTGACACATGTGAGTAAAATGTACTACAGTATGCTTTATTATTACAGTATGTATATACTGGTATAATGTTTGGTATTTAAGAGATAGCTATTTATATCTGTTATTGATTATAGAATATGCAATTATGCAATAGTATCAAGGAAATAAACAGAACGGCGGGATACAAAGACCACCCATTGGGTGTTAATACTCCACTGTTTGTCAATTATAATATAAAAAAAAGATATTGGAAACTATACCCAGAAATGTGTATAGCATTTGCCTTGTTATATTCACAGCATTACGGAAATGTATGTTACTGTAGTGCCTGAATAAAAGAGTAGCAGGAAGTATTCTGTTATTGTCATCCATCTGCCATTCCAGAGCCTCTGGGAGGCTTTGAAAATTCAAGTCACTGTTCCAGTAAGGAAATTATTTGCTTGTGTTTCTCTCCCAGGACTTAGTGCCTCATGTCATAAGCTGTCCATGTAAAGGAATGAACGTCTCTTCACCTCTTCTATGCCCTAAGCCATTGGAGTCTGTGACCTGGCAGTTAATGCAAACTTTTATCTCTTCTAAACTGATGTTGCTCCAGTCAGTCCCTCGGTAAAGCAAGGTCCCCTGCTTGCCATTTTGATAGACTGGAAAATGAATGTGACCTCACCTATAACACTGAGGGCAACAAAACAAATGATATCTATTATGAAAAGATAACATTTTGCATATGTAAGTCGTGAAAATGAGCACACTCTAGGTTTAATTTTCAGTCTGATTTAGATTTTGTGCCTAAGTACTGTCTTGCAACCACATAGATATTACCCCAGATATGTAAATATAAACAAATCAGTTACATAAAATATAATTTGCAGCACATCAATTTTACATCCTGTGCAAACAACTTAATGGCTTTTGTTTTATTAGTGCTAACTGAACATAGAGAGGAACAAATTATCTGTCAATTTTTTAACTAGGTATGTCAAGTGAAAATAGAAGAGAAATACTGGCAGTTTAATTTTAAATGACAATTTTGATCTATTCACTGCATACAAGTAAAGAAAAAAATGAGGTTGTCATTATACACAAGAAATGCCAAAGCTTATTTAGTAATGGAATGCAAGGGGAAATGCTTTTCAGCATGATTGAAAGCTTACACGCTCTCAGTGGCCACTTTGTTAGGTACACCTCCTCATTCACTCAAACAGCCAGCTCCGTAAAGAGGTCGAGAGCTTCAGCAAATGTGTGGCTAAGCACTGGAAAGGCTAAGACAAGCTATGACTGTTGGTGGCAGAGATTCTGGTTCCACCTTCCTGGGACTGAAATATCTGGAGTTTACAGAGAATGGTGCGATAAAAAAAAACCATCCTATCAGTGGCAGCTCTGTGGATAAAAAGACCTTGAGAGAAGCCAGACTCATTAAAGGGAGTCAAATTTACACTCTTTTCTAAATATTCATCTAGTGAATGTTTTATTTCTTAATTCATATTTTAGAGCTTTTCAAGACATTTGTTATACACACAGAACCAGGAAACAGAAAGATTTTATGGGTAACACTCTGTTTGAAGCTGTCATCAGCAATGCATGACAGATACCGTCATAATTTATTATAATGGTTGGTATAAGACTTAATAAAGAATTACAGCATTTTCCATAACACTTTACTTAAAGCAAGAGTACAACTGCACTCCCTCTCGTATGTTATTGCTTAATTATAGTACATTCATAATGCATAATAAACATGGCCATAATGTGTTATGCCTTTTTATAAATAGTTATAGCCATGTTTATAATACTTTATGAATGCATTATAACAGGTATCTATAATGTATTTTACAGAGGTGCTTTAAGTAAAGTGTTTCTGCATTTTCTATTGACAGTCAAAAGCCGTCAAACCTTATAAGTTTCAATGAAGCTCTCATATGTAATGTACTACAGATACCTTCATAATGCATTATAAGGGTGGGTATAAGAATAAAGGATTCTTTGTACTGCATTATGAGGCTATCTATAGTGCACTGTAGATGAGAGCTTCATAATGCATAATAAACATGGATATAATATATAATGCCTTTTTACAAATGTTTACAAATATTTATAGGTATGTTTATAATGCTTTATGAATGCATCATATTGTGTTAGGAATGTGTTCATCGATGACATTGATGTGTTACCGGATTTTGTTTTGTTTGTTATTGTAAAGCCTATGACCATCAACCTTTATGGCTGTTCTGAATTCTGCTCATTCCAGCTGTCCCTGAATTGTTTAGTAGGATATTCTTGATGCAAACCTCAGGAAACAGCAGAGGACGGTTAGAGAGGAAGCAATATTTGTAAAAAAATAAAAAAATGTCTCTGTGGCTTACATTTTTCATGGGTTATGAATGTCTCCATTAATGAGTGAAGATTATTTTTTATTTGGTGTGTATATTAAATTTTAAAAACATTATTACTCTAGATGCAAAGTCATGTTATGTGAAACTACTCTGTAAATGAAATGATTTATGTTTATGTTTAGTTCCAAAAAGCTTAATAATAAGATTATCTGCTGAAATTCAAGTCTTCCTTTCCCATCCGTCCATCCATCCATCCATTTTTTTATACCCGCTTGTCCTATGCAGGGTCATGGGGTTCTTGAATCTATGCCAGAGGCTATGGGCTCAAAACAGGGAATCACCCTGGACAGTGCACTGACCTATCACAGGGCACCTTTCATATGTTGACTTCATCAGCTACATATTTATTTAGACCAGAGTGTGACATTGTTAAATCCAACCAAGAGATGAATATTGTAACATCCAGTTCATATTCTGCTCCTGCTGCAGGTGTGATTGTTCTCCATGGCCTCCCTTGTACGTTTCATTCTATAATTATTCATACCTGCAGTAACTATAATAATTAGATTATTCTAGGCAATTCCTTCCATTCTTGGTCCAGGAATTGTGGTCTTTTGGTCTGTTTTTATTTCTTTATTACATTTTATTTATTTAGCAGATGCCATTTCTTAAAAAGCCATAAATAATCGAGAAGGAAGGGTCATTCAGTCCCGGTAGCAATTTGGGGTTATGGTCTTTATCAAGAGCCCACTGTTGACATCACTTTGCCAACCCTGGGATTTGAATTGGCAGCCTTCTAATGACAGGCAAAGAATCCTACTGTACATGGATATTTTTGCCTTAGTGATATGCATTGGGTTTCTTGTTTAGCTTAACATTTTGGATTCTGGTTACTGCTCATCTGTTCCTGCTTCAATCTACAGTCTTGTTCTTGATGATTCCTACAGTCTTGTCCTTGATGGTGCATGCAGTCATGCTCTTTATGCACAGTGTTAAGTGTGCAGCTGGCCTATCTGAGTACTTCAGCCCCTGTCAGGCCCAAGTGCCTGGAAACCAGTTTGTAAAAAAGGAGAGATCTGACAGGCAGAAGATCTGGATTTGTATGTGCATTTGTTAGCACCAGTGTTCCATATCTTGGACTTTGTTAATAAATAGTTCTATGTTTTAAATTGTGTCCCATGGCTGTGACAAATATGAAGCCAAAAAATGATTGCGAAACTTTTAAAATATGAATACACATCATTTGAACATTGATATAATTGTTACCGGTGTCTCCTTATATATCTTTTCCCAAGGTTTCAATTAAATTACCAGATAAGCACATTTTTCATTTCCTCATTTGCTTCGTGAGTACATTAGGCAATTATCTTCCGTTTGCTGTGTTTTTAATCTACTGGGTGTGGGTGCTAATCGGTTCATGGTTCTCAGAGTCCTGTAAAAGCTATTACTTCCATCCCCTGAACCGTAGCGCAGTAATTAGCATTAACAGAAATCAAGTTCTTTGTCTCTGCATGAGAGAAACGACCAACAGCCCTTTCAATGTGTAGGAGGAAGGCTGAACGTGTAAGGACAAGCCTCGAGTTATAATCTGTACTGAATTCAAATAAGGTTGTGCATTACATTAAAAATGTTACCATGCAGTATTATAGGCAATACGAGTCCATTTATACACCTGACTGGTGCACAGGTCATTATAAAAGGTCATTGGAAATACTGTAGATAAAACCAGGCTGGCAGTATAATACAACTGATTTACACTGAAGGTCAGCTACAGCAGTTTTGATGCATTTATGTGCTGCTTCTTAAAGATTAAATGTATTCATCCTCTTAATTACTGGGACTACTAGAAAGTACATTTACCATTTGATTTTAAGTTGATATACTAACACTATTGTTTTCAAGTAATGTGTTAATTTGTTACTATTTTAGGATACATATTGTAGGTTCTCTCTAGAACAAAATAATACTTGTTCATATATCACTAAACCCTGCACGGTTGTAGAACGGTTAATAAAGGCCAGGATGCTACAGTAACTGTAACCTGACGACTGGATGCCTGTTCATATCTCACGGATAGCTTTTGTTTTCCTGGCTGTGCCATCCGGCACTGCTCTTCTTCAGTTTACTGCCACAATCATTAGATTAAAAATGTAAATACGTCCTGAAATGTGTTGGAATTGGTGTCGCAACTAACCAAACATGCAGAGTGTTGAAAACATGCCTGGCAGTGGGACGAAGAATAACACTAGGTTGTTAATTGACAGCTGGCATGTAAATTGCATGTTTCTTTTGGCAAGTTGCTGCTCCAGATTACTTCCAGGGGAGGGGCACGCAGGGGGCATCAGTAAAATAAAAATAAAAAATGGAACGTTCAGCTGAGGAGGAAAAATGAAGGCTGGCCTCAGCTCTTTATATTAGGAATCCCCCGCCCCCGGCTCCCACCCACCGCCACTGCTTTCAGCATATCGTATGTACAATAGGCTTGAATGTCATTGTACAACATCAAAACAAGAGCAGAGGAGCAGGAGGACAAGAGCAGCAGCTAAAGTCTTAATATAAATTTCATTGAGATACAGTATCAAGAAAGATCGATCACAAACACACTGAAAGTTAGGTGCATAAAAATTGATAATACTTCAAACTCTCAACAAACATCCATCCATCCATCCGTTTTCCAAACCGCTTATCCTACTGGGTTGCGGGGGGTCCGGAGCCTATCCCGGAAGCAATAGGTACAAGGCAGGGAACAACCCAGGATGGGGGGCCAGCCTATCGCAGGGCACACTCACACACCATTCACTCACACATGCACACCTATGGGCAATATAGTAACTCCAATTAGCCTCAGCATGTTTTTGGACTGTGGGGGGAAACCGGAGGAAACTCCACACACATGCGACCCAGGCAGAGACTCGAACCCGGGCTGCAGAGGTATGAGGCAACAGTGCTAACCACTACACCAACAGGCCACCCAATCAAATCTTTTCACTTAAGACAAAAATGTACTAAATTTGATTATTCAATTATATTTTATCAAAGTTACTTCTGAATGACGACTGGGGACTTAAAGAGTCTTAAGGAAAGAGATTCAGAGGGAATCTTTCTGTGGCGGCTCAGCTTAGCAAACGTCACGGTGTATCAGAGATACTGCGGCTTCAGTGTGCATCCTGTCACAGTTTGTATTTGTAATATAATAACTGAATGTGATAGTCTTTCACTGTCAGTCATACGCTAACCCACAGAGAGGTTGTCAGGCATCACCTTGATTTCCGTCACGGCTTCAGTGTTCCATATTAACAGAATATATATTGGTATTTTTCGACTGCAAGGTTGCAGCATAAAAATTATACTGAAAAGCTCTTTACACAAAAGAAACACATGAATAAATTTTCCTTTCGGCTAACCGATTGCTCTGGAGTGACAATGATACAGGGCTTTAGTAGCTAGTGAACACTTTGCAGAGGATTCTACCTATTCTACCTGTATCCAACAATAGAAGACAAAACTTTGACCTGGGGTGAGCATTAGTCTAGGCTTAGGGAGACAGGCTGGCTTTGTTTTGCCAATTTGTGTCATTCTTCTAAGCTAAAGAGGACAATCAAATCTACAGGTTTCACTTGATGTAGGGTGGCCCTGGCAGATTGTGTGAAAACCTCCTAGGAAATATCACAGAACAACATGTTAAAAAATGAGCTTTGCATATAAAATAGGGTTTTGTAGTTCTAGATAACAAAATAATGAATCCCTCCTCTGACACTGTCACTGCAGTGGCATTGACCACTGGGACTGAAGCCACATCAGCAGAACTCTGACAAGGTGTTATCGACTGGGCTAATGACCCAAGTCACCAGGTAAGGGACCCTGCTGAACTCTTGTTTTGTCTCAAGGGAGGCATCGTCACCGGTCTGCAGCTGAGAAAAGCAGTCCAACTCTCATTTCAATGGCATGACATGACCTTTTATTTTCACTAGCTGTTTCACTCCAGGAACATCCTCTGTTGGTCCTACATAGTATACAGACATGTTTCAAAAGATATATCTTTCTAAATGAGTATGTGGTGGCATGGTGTTAGATTGTGCTTCTAGTAATTCGGCCCTAGCTGTGAGTGTCCAGTTTGCTTATTCTTCCTGTATTTGCCTCCCATCCAAATCCATGATTTTAGTGTGTCTTCACTGACGATGCAATGTAAAGTCATCTAACCGTGGTGTTCCTTGCCTGCCTTCATGCTTGTCCCTAAAATGGGCTCCAATTTACCAAGCCCCTGAGTGGATAAGTGATTTCTAACAAATGGATTGTCTATGGTCTGTCCCTTAAATGAAATTTATAGCCCACCCCTGTAAAATATACCCACTTACTTTGGAAATTAATATTTCACGTGGCGGATTCAAACAGCCTTGAAGAGCTTTGCCCAAGTGCAACCCCCTGCAATCCCCTAGCCCCTCCACCACTGTATTTGAAATCCACACCAATTAAGTGTCACAGCAGAGGCTTCTGTTTTGAAATTCGAGGTCCTTTCTTCTCTGCTCTTTAACTTCTAAGTCCCTGTAGTCTTCATTAACAAATGGAGGAACGTAACCTGAATGGGAATCGAGGTGTGCGTGTTTGGCACATAACAAGATGTTCCCCAGCTTTGTGTCTCTTGCATCCTTTTCAACCCCAGTGAACCAAATGCTTTGTGGGTGAAGAAAGGCCAGGGTGAGGAAATCTTATGCTCCAGATACATTAACAGCCCGTTTTGGTCATGGGGTAGGAAAAGAAAGAGTATTGCTTATGAATGGGTAATGGAGTTTTCACGGCATGCTTCACACTGATGATTGGATGATGTCCTTTCTCGCAGAAACAAGTGCCTATTGTGCAATGTCTAATACAAGTAATTTTACACCAGTTTTCAATTAAATAATTGTATACTGGCCTATAAAGGTGCACTTGACTATGTCTTTTGGGAAAGGGGGATTTTTTGCCCCAACAGACTTTCCTTGTGGCTGTTTCCACATCCATATTCATGAAATGTACATGGTAATAAAAACTGTCCTGTCCAGTCCGCTCTGCCTGTCTGATCCCCGTGTTCCCATTGCCTCCAAATCAACCACACATACAGCCCTCAGTATTTTGTTCCTGCCCTTCTGTTGATCATTCACAGCTGCCTTGTGTTTGCTCCTCATTTGCCTGGTATATTAGCATCTCTCAGTCCAGTGGTCACTGTTGCCTGTTCATTTCACCTCCATGGATATAATATAAAAAATATGAACTTTTATTCATTCTTGATTCAATGTTGTAGCGATGTTGGAACCCATCCCAAAAAGTTTGGGGCATCTCAGGGCACACGCAGACCCCCCCCCCCCCCCCCCCCCCCCACACACACACGTGTGTATTCTTTTCTTTGTGGGCACCATTAATTCTTTTCTGTGGGCATTACCCTAATCCCGATACTGACAGCCTTAACCCCTACCCAATCCTAACCTTAATAAGTAACCAAAAAAAAAGACATTTGATATGTTATTTTTTTATTGCAGTCACAGATTTTTATAAACTTGTAGGGATCCCTGGTGCTCTAGTGGCCAGGATTTGGCACACTCTCCACCACAGACCAATTTCAATTCCCAGTCAGGGAATTTCAAGTGTTAGCTTGGACCCTTCTTTTAGCACTTGTTATCACCGAATAGGATGTGTGAAGAACCTTCAAGTGAGCGAACACCAGGAAGGCACTGGGTCCAGATGGCGTCCCAGGACAGGTATTCAAGGCCTGCACCTACCAGCTAGCTCCTGTTTCTATGGTAATATTCAGTCAATGAGTTGATTGTGGCTTTTCGGAGGAAACAGCAAAGGAATCTCACCCAGATCAGGATCAACAGCACTTCGTTGAGTGGAAAGCTTCAAGTACCTCATCCACATAACCAAGGACCTGACCTGAAATCTGCACACAGACTACTTAGCGAGGAAGGGATATCAGCACCTCCCTCGTGTCAGGCACCTCAGGAACATCAAGCTGCCTGGCCGAATGCTGAGAAACTTTTGTCCTGCTACCATCGAGAGCATCCTGACAGGGAGCATCACCACTTGGTTCAGGAACAGCAGGCGGCAGGACTGCAAGTCTCTGCAAAGGGTTGTGTGGTCAGCTGAATGCAGATGGGCACTTCCACACCTCTTACAGTAGGTATCTACACCAAACAATGCAGATCTAGGGCCAGGAATATCAACAAGGACCCCAACCACCCCAACAATTGTCTCTTCTTTCTGCTAAGATCAGGTGAACACTACCGCTGCCTGAAGACCAGCATTGAAGGACGGAGGAAGAGCTTCTTCCACCAGGTGATACGGATCCTAAATGAGGATGATGTCTAAGACTGTTCATTGCCCCCCGCATTACATTACTGTGTATGTATATACCCTTGTACCCTTCTTGCACAGCTGGAATGTAAATATCAACCTTGTGTATTTATTCATGACTTTCAACTTTCAACCGCCACATTTTGCACAGTACCAATAGTCTGTAGTTGTTTATAATCTGTCTTACATTGATGTTTATTGTGTCTGTATGTCCCTTTACCTATGCTGCCACAGTCTTGTAGCCAAACAGAGCATTTCACTGCACACTGTACATACTGTATGACTGTGTATGTGACAAAACTGTAATTTGATTTGATTTGAGCCTTCTTCTGGGGACTGAAAAAATGGCCCCCACAATGGCAAAATAACAGTTTTTTATGTCTTAACATAACCCACAAAATCACATATCCATATTTTAAAGCCATTGATTATATTGCTATGTTTCTGCAGTACATATCAATAGCATTTTTTGCTTCTATTCAATTACTTATTTTGGAATCCTGAAATCATTAAGCCATGCCTTAAATCACTGGATTTGTACCCATGAAGTGAACAACACTGAAATTTTCTGAAAAGGTACATGACTAACACCTGTATGTCATCTCTCTCCTGACTGATTCTTCATGCCAGTGGTAAGTAAAAAGTATCACAGCTGCAGGAGGTACAGTAATTGCTTACTTTAATCCTTATTTAAACGTATCAACTTCTTTACAGTCATGAGATCATCTTGTTTCTCTGGGACATTCTTGGCAAACATTCGGTGATGTTTTAATGTATTGTTTGTAATAAGCAGAAGGAGCTTGTTTGTATACGGTTCAACTTAGATACAAGCAAGCAAGAGTCCTGTCAGTTTTTCATTGTTCATTGGGGTCATGCTGATATGGAAGCCCGTTTCCACCACAAAAACAAAAAAAATAAGTCATAATAACTAGAAACTTTCTCATTATTACGACTTAGTATCTCATAATAACGAGAAACTTTCTCATTATTACAACCTAGTATCTCATAAAAACGAGAAACTTTCTCATTATTACGACTTAGTATCTCATAATAACGAGAAACTTTCTCATTATTATGACTTAGTATCTCATTATAAAGAGAAACTTTCTCATTATTACAACTAAGTATCCCATTATTACGAGAAACTTACGAGAATTTTTTTTCAACGAGAATTTTTTTTTCAATGAGAATTTTTTTTCAACGAGAATTTTTTTTCAACGAGAATTTTTTTTTCAATGAGAATTTTTTTTTCAACGAGAATTTTTTTTCAACGAGAATTTTTTTTTCAATGAGAATTTTTTTTCAACGAGAATTTTTTTTTTTCCATGACTTCGACTTAAATGACCTTCTGAGGCTTCTTCCGTTTCCGGAGTAAGCTCCAAGCCTTTCATGCTTCATTCAGTGTGTCTCATGCATCACGTCTCATCCAGTGTCTCATACCTCATGCAGTGTGTCTCACACATCATGCCTCATCCAGTGTGTCTCACGCCATAAATTGTACCAATGGGGACACCCCCCAGCCTGTCCAACTACACCCCCTCCACCACCCCTAGTCGAATTCCAGTCTCTGGATGGCCCTGGGCTTCCTTATGCTGCTGAAATATATAATAAATAATGTTCTTGACTTACATAGAAAGCAGGTACCTCAGCTCAGGTCATGTTGATTTCATAGGATTCTTCTTAAGGTAAATTTTTGGTACTATATATTGCATAACTATATAGTGGAATTTAGTAGGCTAATTTCCAGACCTAATATTCAAACTTTAAGGCCTGCATGACCATATTGCCCTGATTACTGTTATTCTGCCTGGTAATAACTTCATTTCAATTATTTATCTGTACAGCAGACTGAGGAAACTGACACTCATTGTTACACATAATCTAATACAGTGGTCACTGTTTCTCCTGGCACAGAGATTAGGTCCTGAAAGAGGTGCTTTTCTGCTCTCTGTGGTTACAGTGAAATTTTAGATTCAGTGCAATAGCTGGGCTAACGTTTCCTATATATGTTAGTCCCCAGTGGTGCCCATATCAAGTTATCTCAGACAATGTCTTAGAATTGGCAGAGGGAGCTCAGTGCAATGACCCAAGTGCAATGTGACAGACACAGCAGTTCAACTTTTTTTTCTGCCAGCTAGTTATATTTGGGTGAATGTTTTAGAGGATAAAAAAACACAAATAATGACCCACAGCCAACAGCCAATGCTTAAGCTAAATTCATTTCTAAGCTCCCTCGTGCGCGGAATATGGTAGCTGTAAATAGAAGTTCCCAGATTGGATCAAATTAAATATGTTATTATAAGCTTTTGACCTCATTGCTGCTAGTTAAAAGTAGCAGTCGTTCCCCTGAGTGAAAAATGAATTAGACTGGGGACTCTGTGTTTGGATATAACAGGTGGACAGTCTAAATTAAACTCCACTGTTTTTGAATGAGCTACTAAATGGTTTCTGCCTTTTCCATATTAGAAATATGGAAAGCAACTCACATCACCCTAGAATTTTCTAATTCTCATCATGTCATCAATTTGCAAAAGTAACTACTGCTTTGACTAATCATATCCTTTCCAAAAACACACCCGAGTTTTTCGATGTTTAATATAAGAAAACCATTCCATAAGGCATATCATTAGACTCTTCATTTTAATGGCCGGCCAACCTGCCATGATAAAACTAATTTGGGTTCATTCCCGATGCAATAACAGTTTTTGAAAAAGGTTCTTTATAATTTATCAGGGAAAACATTTATCATTTTGATCATTTATCATTTTCATTATTGTGATACATTTAGTCATTTGTATTCCGAGACTGATGAACAATTCACAATTTTGTCAAATGCAGGTGTAGGTCAAATGCAACAATATACATTAAAAATGCACTCTGCTTTTGAGTAAGAGGAAAACCTTTTAAAAATGCATTTTTCACAAAGTTATGAAAACACACAGAAAGTTCATAATAATTGCCAGGAAAGGATGAACTCTGTAATATTTACACATGGTAACCACCATAAGCCACTGGAAATGACAGAACAATCTGTCAGGAATGGGACGCACTGGCTGCATGTAGAAGAGGGTAAGAAAACGGGACATTTTTCATTTCACACTTCAGTGGAAACCAACATCTTTGGAACTTAATAGACCTACTGAGAAGGATCCTGAAACAATTTTGGAGTGACATTACTGTGTATACCGCATACAAGTGAAAGTGATATACAGGCCCGTCTCGCAGAATCCTTGGTAGCTGAGCAGGAGGAATATTAACTTTTTAGATATAAATTATTAAACTGCGGCAATGAGAAAGAACGCTAAACGTAAGTAATACCATAAACCAAAATGGATTTGGGATTCGGGAACACTATTCTTTTCCCTTGTCTTGATTGGAAAAACACAAAACTCTTTACTGTCAATAGGCTAATATTACATAATCACAGAAGTTGCAATAATCATATTCTCAGTTCTGAACAGTAGGAAATATACCAGACAACAAAACCACCTACTACTTCAACAGCAATCCAGCTCAAAGCCGTCCTTTTCCTAGCCTGTGGGTTAATAAGCAACAATAGGTGGGATTCAGGTGTTAAGCCATCCTGCTGAAGCAAGAAATGTACTCACTGAACACTTCAAGAGAAGGGAGCAGTGTGTGTCCATATCAATGGGCTGTGGTCTTTTGCAAAATCTCCAGTGTGGCTGGAGTCTGGTTGAGCTTAATGCAGTCTTTACTTAAAAGATCCAATAAATTGTGTGGTAAGAATGCAAGCAGTCCCCAGATTACGAATGAGATCCATTCTCTAAGTCTGTTTTCAGGTTGAATTTGTAGGGAAGTATCAATAATACAGTAATAATAAAAGTAACTACACTACATATACGGTACTGTACTGCAAGCCAGCGAACCGCTGAAGCTGCACAATGTTTTCACTAGTGTTACAAAGTAGTACATGCATTTCTTTCAAAACCGTTGGATTTAGCCCAATAACAGGCTTTATGGCAATCCATTCATTAGTACGAGTTGTGCAAAAGTGGGACACTTGTAACCTTGGGGACTGCCTGTATATCTGACTTAGAGAGGTAATGGAGTGAGAGAGTTTCGATAAAAAAACGAAACTGAAAATATTTAGCTAAATCAGTATATAACTCATTCCTTCTTTGACTACTGGGGTCAAAATAAGGCTTAGCTGAACTCAGCTGAAATATTTGAAATTTTTAGAGCTCCTTGGAAATTGAAAAAGCAGGAAATATATGCTTGGGGTGGCAGTCCTACTTCTTTAGCCTGCTGAAAGTCAATTTCTTTGTATTTCTGCAAAATATGGAATATCCAAAATCAATCCATGTTCCATTTCTATGTTCTTTCTCTGAAGGGCTATGAATTGATAGTGATGAATTTATAAGGCCTTGGTCCTGGGAATTGTTGCCCTCATGATTTTATCTACTCAGTCTTCGCACTGCAGACATGCAGATAAGAAAAAAAAAAAACATTCTCAATTGATTTTTGCTAGAACGATACATTTTGCCACACCTGCTGCTGAAAATGCTCAATAATTTCAGTAGCAGACCTTCTTTGCTTGGGTTTCATTTTAGGTGTAATATATCATATAAGCTAGATTCCAGCTATACACAATGCTGGGGATTCCAAGAAATGTGACATTTTTGGAAAGGCAAGATCTCAATGTCATTTGTCCAACAAAGACTAGGGCATTATACTGTACCAGGCAGATTTTTTAGGTTACAACATTACAGTTTTTCTCAATTGCTTTGGCACATTTCATGAAACACATTTAACATTCTCGCGACTTTATTTGAGTATTTCAGTTCATGCATATAGCACAACACTATGGTTTAGCTGCGAACGCCTGTAACTTACCCACAACTATGAACGCATGTCTCAGCAGAAAATAGTTCCAACAATGAATTAGTCAGTGCCACCAAAATGAAAGGTACAATCAGCATTGTTTTAACCATGAGAATCAAAATGCTTAGACACATTGTCAAAATGTCACTGTGAGTATGCCCTTGAGCTTCAAGAATCTGAAAGTCAGTTCCCACTTTTTCATTGTCACTCACTGATCATTTTTCTTTAGCAAAATTTTTCATGTCAAATACACCAGTTTCGACATTAAAAGGCTCGACATTACAGTACGTAAACCTCACTGGCAGGAGAAAGCACTCGCATGAACATGTAATCTCAAGACACAGTACAATAGCAAACAAAATAGTCACACAGCACTGTATAACACAGAAACAGCCAAACGACAATGCAAGAACAACAAAATGAAAAGAAAATCATGTGTTGTGTCAACCAAAAACACAACAATGCCGTATCACTGCAGTTTAAGGAATTTATTTTTAAATCATTTTGAAAGCTTTGTATGTGGTGGCGTACACAATGTGTACAATATGTACTGAAATATTTGGAAATTTGTGTGAAGCCAGGAGAAACGACATTTTGCTGTGCTGTGGGGATCACACTCGCGGTTTTGCAAACGTTAATTGTCATTTGAGAAAGGCAGTTCTCTGTTACCTTGTTTGTACAAATGACCACGGATGAGATTGTGGATAAGCCTGGGTGGGTCAGAGGATAGAATCATGGGGAGTCCAGACGGGAAGTCACTGTCACTGTACAGCAACAGGAAGTCAAAGCCCCTGGCTAATTAAAAAAAATGTCTCTGCTATCTACAGGGGACTGTCACTGTCACTCTTCCTTGGATATGGCTCCACTTGTGGGACACCCACAACGGTTCCACGTGAAATACAGATATTGGAACAGCATTGTCTTAATGTTTTTTTTAAACAGAACCACTGAGCATGTGATATTCCACTATTTTTACCCTGTATATTATGAATGTGTTTAAGTTCTAAGATGATTAACAGAAGGACAAACAGACATGGAGATGAAGAGAGTATTACAAGTGTTAGTTTTTTCTCTTATTTTATTTGAAGACTCAACCAAGGTATTCCTCAGGAAATATAAGTGTTCATAAGCACTTAAATGACTGGAGCACTTTCTGGGGGGGGGGGGGGAGTCTGCCCGTGTGTTTATCGTCACGGCCAGAGTGCGTCAAGATGCTCCCAAATAACATCAGAAACAATCCTTCACCAAGCTCATGGTGAAAAGGAAAAAAATATTTAGATCTGCGTTTGGAGTTATGTATGAGAATGGCATGAATGAAAGGTCAGAACTGATAAACGATAGCAGAGCCGAGCTCTGGGCATCAGACAAAGGGTGAAGCACCTGGGGGCGAAAAATAAATATAGAAAATGCTGGAAAATATGAATGTGATGCACAAGGTCACAACTAAGCTGGACGGGACGTCTTTTCACCAATGTCAGCCAGGTGAATTGTGCTGCTCAAGGTTTGTGCTGTTGAAAGAAAAGAGGGACAGTAAATGTATTCAGTAACCTTCCTTGTGTGTTTGTGTGTGTGTGGATCACATATTTATTATACTGTTTAATAAAGACCTGTTATTTTGATGTTGTGGGGACCATTTTTTGGTTCCCATAAGGGGACGTTCAATGTTCTAAAAATCTATGATTGCAAGCAGAAAACTACAAAGGCCAAAAGACTTGTATTTTGTTTGGTTATTTATGGTTAAGGTTAGGGCTGGGTAGGGGTAAAGGTTGGTAATGTTGCGTTTAGGGTTTTGCCCATAGAAAAGAAAGGACAGTCCCCACAAAGATATGAGTCCAGGTCTGTGTGTGTGTGTGTGTGTGTGTCCAGTGATTCCCAAATGCATTGGAAAAATAGCATTTTTCTTCAGGTGGTTTAATTTAGCAAGTCCTGCTAGCAGAGCTGAAACCAGAAAGGCATTTGTTTAAAGTAAGAAATAGTAGCCAAAAGAAACTTGGGATGCATCAAGGATTTATGTCATACCAGCTTGATATATGCTGTCATCTGTAATGTGGGGAATATATCAGCCTGGGAGTATGTAAGGGTAGAAAAAGAGATTTCAAAAGGATTCTGATGTAAGGAAGATGAAAAAAAGGCCGAGTACCAGCAGATGGCCTCAGTACACTGAAAAATTATGAGTGCAACTGAATATGGAAAACAGAGAAGCTCGGAAATATTTATCTAAAATGCATGAATTTACCTTTAGGTTAATAAACAAGTGCATATTTTTTAAAGATATTTTGTTGAATTTGAAGTATGCAATGGTTTTGGTTTCCTTCATGATTTAAATCTGTGTACGTTTTGATGAAGAAATTATGAATGTACCTTTTATCGTGCGTATCCATGACAGCTCCCAAATGGACACCATAACTCTCCAAGCACAGGAAACCAAAACTGCCATATCGAAAAATCTTTGAGGTCATCCTAGCACAAGCTTAGGATCAATAAAGCACAGTTTGACTGAACAGCAGGCAAGGGTTCCTGGGAATCCTCACCTCTTGACAGTTCAAAGAACTGCAGTCAGACAACTACTCTTCTCTGGAAGCACACTGACATAGTTACCATATTAATAACGGTATTAGAGCTTAGGAGACAGTAATCGTTCCCTTTTGTTTGTTCTAGCTCATGTTAAGAGTTTTCACATTTGGTTCCTTTGAATGTGTCAGTCATAAGTATAAAACAAACATTTTAAAAAATTAAGATTTAAAAAATTAAAAGATTTAAAAATGAACCATATTCTGAGAGAAAATTTTTAATCTAAAAATAAAGTGCCATTTCAAAAAATAACAACAAACAAATTTTTTTTTTCCCATTCCCATTCATTCCCATTCCCATTAATTGAAGACGAAAATACCTTTCAAAAAAACAAATCAACATTTGTTATCAATAACTTGAAACAAAACCATATACCATATGTATATGGTAAACCTGAACAATTTCAGAAAACACATTAACTGAAAACTCAGGGATAATAGCAGGAAACACTTTAACCACGGCAGAGAACACTAACATTATTAGAGAGCATACAGTAATTTTTACTCAGAAGCAGGAAAGGTATGTACCATGATTAAAATGTTTTCCTGTCAATTATTGCTCAAAGTATAGCTTCCAAACAATAGAATTTTATGAGAAGCAACATTTTAGGGTTTACTGTTTTATGTAGTTAAGATTTAATGATAACAAATACTTTCAACAGCAGCAAATGTATCCTCTTGTTGCTGAAATGTTTCCTGGAAATGTTTTCTGAAATAATCAATTGTCCATCCATCATTCATCCATCCATCCATTTATCCATCTTTCCATCCATCCCTCCAAACTGCTTATTTTGTACAGAGTCACTAGAACCTAGAGCTTATCCCTGGAATTATAGGACACAGAATACCCTGGATAATACGCCAGTCCATATAAGGGATCTCACTCCTGGACAGTCACACACTAAAGGCAATTTAGAAACACTAACTCACCTAACTGGTGGAAGAAACAAAACAAAACAAAACAAAATAAATAAATAAAACCAGGAGAACCTGCAAACTCAACAAAAACTTCAAATGCCCAACCCTGGAGCGATCCTACTAAATAAGCCATCTTTTAACTGTTTTCTTTTGTTTTGCAATTTTGTTTCTTGGTTTCCAAATAGTCTTGGTGGACAACTTCATACCTCCATGGCAGTCAGAACAATGTTCTTCTCACCTTTGTGTGGCTTTCCTATAAATAGATCAGTTTTGTTTTCTTTGATTGAAGGTAAGCACTTCAGGTCATTTGATGATTCTAAATGGATTCTGAAAACGCGTTGTGAGTCAAGATTCTGACTCAAAAATTTAAGAAAAGAAGTAACCGTGAATAGGTATGTATTAGCACCTTGTGATGACTTGTCACTCTAATGCGGGTGCATCAGCTTCCTGGAACAACCACTGGATCACTGTAATCCTTACTGTAGAAGGATCACTGAAAAAAAGTATTGATGGATGGTTAATTAACTGTTTCATACAGATTGGATGCACCCACTCTCCCACTGCTATCAATCTGCTAAGTGAAGCCCTACTGTAGCTATCACTGTCCATAGATCTTGGCAGCTGTTTGCAGACTTACACAGACCAGGCTTACATATGGCAAAAGGATATTTTCTTATTTAGCATTATGTAACGGGCCTCTCCGATCAACTCCTGCGGTCCGTGTCTCGTGCTCTGCACACATATAAATGCTCACTGTCTGAGGACACTGCACACGGTTTCCTTTCTCCAGCATCAAAACTTTATTTCTGCTGGAGGACAGACCGGGCCAACACTTAAAAGAAAAAGATTAACCGCAAACTATGTGGCAGTTGCGTCAGAAGTGCAGGTGTTCCTTATACAGTAAATGTAGTTTTAACAGAGAAATAAAAATAACCACAAAGAAAAATCTAATAATTTTGGTGAGTTCACAATAATCATTTTCATTCCGTTACAAGTAGCTATCGTGGAATCGGGAATGCTTGAAATTCATAAAAAGACCTACACAGTCAAACTTTGAATAAACTTTTGTGAAAAGGGTTATGGAGGCATTACGTATTTGAGCAATAAACTGTGTTTACGAGGACATTTTCATGTGTATGCAGTGGTGTCATACATTTCCAGTAGCAGCCAGGTTGTACAATGATTTATTCTGATTAGATGCAGGTTTTTATGAGCGCGGCTCTTAGCCGCAATTAAAATTGCATCTTTGATAGATGTTTGATCTCGTACGCTGAGGTTTATAAAAAGGAATAAGATGAAGAGGTTACTATCACATTGCCCTGATTGTTTTCCAAATGTTTTTCCCTTGTTCCACAGCAGTGTTTGACTGCACCAAATTGGATCTGTATGCAGTGGGGTTGCAGCCACGCTAATTGCATGTATTGAGACCATTGTGGCAGCTGTATCACACAGACCTTTGGTACTGAGGTATAATTCATCTAGTTTTTAGCCTCTGAATATCCTAGCCACACATGACAATGGCAAGGCCATATGTTACTCTCAGATGTAGCGGTAAGAAAAGACTTTTTTTTCCCTTAAAAATTTCACTATGCATTTTATTATCTCATTCAATGACTATTACACATTGCCATAAGTAGCTATAAACCATTATAACAGAGAAGAGTAGCAAACTAGCGGGAATTTGTCTCATTAGCAAGCACCTCTGGCTTATTACTAATGCGTGAATCAGAAATAAATTTATAGTGTGAGATCATTTGAATGGCTATTTGAAATCTTCCAGCTGCTAATGGCCTGGTTGCGGAGCGCCAGCTGGCAGAAGCAGCAGACAGTGTTTCCATGAACCTTATTCTGGTTTCGGAGAATTGTGTCTGCTTTCCTGGCATCCACAAAAAGGAAGCCATTCGCAGTATAGGCACCAAGTGCAAAGTGCTGTGAAAAGGGTGTCATTGTCAGCATGTGAAGCATTCAGAGGCATTACATCTCCCTTCGAGGGAGACATGCGGGGGCTCGACGAGCTTATGTCCCAAGGCGACCAAACATGAAGGTAAACGAGTGCGTTAACCACCAAATCGTCCCTGTCCCTCTCGCTACTGTAATCACAAGCCGTATGTACAGTACTGTAGCTATACGATGCCGACAACCATTTTTGTAGATGTTAAATCTCTTAAATTCCTGTTTAATTTTTGATAGTAAAATTTAATTGTTGGCTAAAGGTACATGACATAGCTTCATTTAAATAGTGGGATGGGCCATTTCTACTTCCACATGCTAAACTTTTAGCTGCTGTTTTTTATAACCATCTCCATACCTGTTCTCAAACAATGTGCCAATGCTTTCTTCTGTTCCTCTTACGTCAAGTAGTTCTGCCATCCAGCCTAAAGCATTTCTTACAGATAGAATATGGTTCCATTGTTGTGAAGCAGCCTTAGGTGACATATCACAAAACATCAGGATACCCCAAGTACTAACACCGACTGCATGACAAGGCATGTTTAATGTAGCTATTTTTCATATACTGCATCTCAACCAAATACAATCCTGTTTACTATACTGCATGCACCTATTTTCGTCTTTGAATTGTAACAATAAATAATGTGCCTGCCATCCAACAGCATGTATATCAATAGTGGGCTGCAAAGGTGTCTGATGGGGATATTAACACACAATCTCTATGGCTTCATATGTAAGTAACGGTGATCAAAAAGGAATTGCTCAGGGATGAACTAGGAAACGTAGTGAGAAATGGCTGATTAATCATGTATGTCATGTATATTACCAGGGGCGTGTCGATAGGGCTTGGGAGGGGGGCGTTAGTCCCCCCAGATAAATGTACACTAATTAGTATAAATAGTGTGTTCTCATTTTCATTAAAATCAGACCCCCCCAAGCAAAAGCTTACCCTCCCCTTTTCATAAATCTCTAGTGATGCTCCTGTATACGACTTAAATTCTTTCCCTCAGATCTCAGTAATACTGGAATCCAGCGAACGATGAGGGAGTAAGGGCCCCACACCATGTCCAATGGAACTGGAAGTAGGGTAATGGGATGCTGCGATAGGCATGCATTTTTTTTTTAACATTAGCATGCAGACCCTGAGGACACCATGTGTAAAACCCATGATGTAAATAACATTGCGATCAGCTGGATATGGTTGGAAGATGTAATATTTGGCACATCAGCTCCATCTGGCAATGTTATTGCATTAGAGGAAGTCTCCCAGAGGACAGTTTCTTGTGGAGTGTCTGTATAACTGATATTTCCCTAATGTTTTCCTCGCAGGGCTGCATATGGTTTCTGTTTGTTAAACAAAAATTTGTAGATTGATTCATGCCAACACAGTGCCTCAGCTTCTTACTCTGCCCACTTTTGGGCTTGATCATGCTACATCTACCATTTCAGCACATTCATCAGTGGATTTAACCTGCAAAGCGATTTATTAGGAAGTCCTAAGTCAACAGAGGCGCATAAAGCTCAGCTTGGAGTAGTAGCATGGCTCCTTGACTCAGCCACTGAACAGTTCACCTGAATGTCTTCCACAGTGCCTGAAAAGCAAATAGTGGCTGAGGGATACCTTTGGAATGGAATATGTAGATGCAGTTCTGTGCATAATTTGAACAAGGTCTCAATGTCCCAGTTCCAATGAAATATCAAAAGACATACATTACATCACGGGCTGTAATATAATGTAAATCATCCTTGCTACGAACTATGCTATAAAGGTTATTTATAAAAAGGATGTTGATATGATTCAAATGTTAATGAAACTTATGTATTATCAGATTAATGGTGTATCTGTATTCCATGCTTGCATCCAGATAATGTACGTTTTCAAAGACATCATCACCCAAGAAAGTTTCAACCACTGAGGCCAATTTGCACTTTTCCTTATTCATCATCTGACAGAGGCCGTCTATATAGTATGGGGTCATGACTGCCCTCCCTGGGTAATCCTGATTGAGTAAGGGAGATACGGGCTTTCACAGCCAGCATGTTTCCTGGAATGGTCCACCACCACAGCCAGCAAGCCCACCTCTCCTGCGCCTTTAAAAATTAACAATGACTCCCACTGGCCACATTCACATTTCAGAGCAGAAACGGGAAGCGGCTTTCATTATGCCACATTAAAGAGGATTGTCGCGTTCTTGTCGCTCCCTCCATTACAGCTGGGAAGAGCACAGTTTGGGGGCACTTAATAAAGCGAGCGAGACCTGCTGTACTTCCCTCATTGTGACACTTTTATGGTCTTCTAACACGCCAACACCAATATGTAAACTGCCAATATTTTGCCTCATCACACCTTGACTTGTACCATTAAATTGTTATTGTTGCCGTAATAGAAGCAGAGAGGTATAACTACTCTTCCGCTAACAGCACTTAATGTATTACATTTGCCATTATCGTTCTTGTAGCTGAATATAGATATACTGCATGCTGCATAGATCAATTGATCGTGAAACCTACCTACAGTAGGAGCTTTTCTTTCTCTACCCCCAGGTAGCTTTATATTTCACTGTGCCATGCTATTTTTCATATTACTCATATTGTTTTCATAAATACAGCTAGTTTCAGACTAATATCACTTTTTGCATCAGAATTTTATGAAAGAAATCAGCTTTCATATGCATGTTTTTGGGATGAAGACTATAAGCACGCCATCCATCCATCCATCTTTCCATCCATCCATCTTCTGTGACTTCTTGTCCTGTTCAGGGTCACAGAGGTCCAGAGCATATCCAGGAGGCTACTGGTGTGAGGCAAGGAATAACCTAGGATGGGGCACCAACCCATCGCAGGGCACACTCATACACTGTACACTCACACATATGCACATCTACGGGTCATTTGCTAATGCCAATTCACCTCAGCATGTTTTTGGACAGTGGGGGGAAACCGGAGTACCCAGAGGAAACCCAATGACGACTCGGGAGAACATGCAAACTCCACACACAGGGAGCCCTGCCGGAAACTCGAATTGGTCCCAGAGTTGTGAGGCTAACCATTGCACCACCCTAACCTTTCCTAGTTATTAAACCGTGCAGAATGATAAACATTGTCATAAAGCTTTCCTAATATGCGCCCTTCCTAGAATCCTAGAATATGATCACAGAAATGACCATATTACAGTCCAAAGCTATTTGGGTGTACTTTACCCAGATATTTGTACAACTTATTCTGGTATATTGACATACCCATCCTTCAGTACATCCTCTGCTTTTTCACCCCAACGTTACTAACTAACCTTTATCAAGATCAAGATTAAGATTGACTTCATTAACTCCAGTGGGAAATTCTGGAGAAACTAAGTTTAGTAACACATGTAGACATAACAGCAGCACTGTATTAATTCTATCCAGTCTGCAGCTTTCAATCAATGGTTCATACCTCTCAGTCAGTGCTCTGTTTATTTGACGATGCCTTCAAATATTCTCACAAAATATGCTGGAAATTATCTGAAAAGCTTTTTAGCCTTATACAAATGTTTCATAAGCCACAGAGTGAGAATAAACATAAGATGGATGGATATATACATGCCATTTACTTACATTAAAATTTTAAAGAAAGTGTTTGTGAAGATGAAGCATATGATTTGCAGGTGGGCAAAGGAAGAGGCTTTTATCATGCCATTAACATGCAGACCCTGAAGCCACCAAAGAATTTGTGTGTTTCCTTCACCACACGGATGATAAACGTGCCCATTTTAAAGTAGAGGTTGAGATATAATGGATTCTCATCAACAGTGTGAGAAATTCCTATAAGTCTTCATGTTTTGTTCCTCTGTTCCAGGACTCCGTTATGTACTGAGGACGTGCACCATTTGTGCTTTTGCCAGGTGGAGGTTTTCCATGTTGTAACCCTGTATATCAGTATCTTCAAAATTGTTCAAAATAAGCACCCAGAAGCTGATCAGCTGAAATCGAAGAATTCGTTTCTCCAGTCTTATCCTCTGCATGGAGAAGAAAAAAATAATCCAACTGAACACAGAGCCACTCCTATCCAAAGTGAGAACTCGACACAGAAGTCAGGGTTAGGTTTACACCGTATAGACTACGTGCTGCTCCAGCCAACTTGCCAGCACTCCCTCCCTGGTAGAGAGGCCTCTCGATGCACCTGCGGTAAGTTGGGATTGGACGGCCCACTTATCTCGGTAAGTAAAAAATCTTTAGTTTGTATCCCAGTACAATTGCAGGGCTGTTTGTTATTTTGTTGTCAATGTTTCTGCTAGATTTACGAATGGCCCTCAATAAATACACAAAGATTCTGCTTTGGGGCATGTGTGGTTGCATATGGTTGTTTTGCTGCTGGTCTCACATTTCCATCAGTTAGCTAACAATCTAGCTGACTACCAAACAACGTGTAAGTAAAGGACTTCTTGCTAAAAATATAGCCTCTGTGAAATTAACAACTTAAAAATTGGTAACTTAAAGACTTTGTGTGTCACCAGACACTATTGTGCCTGTTAAAATGACTAGTCAGCAAGCTTCATACTGTACTGTGTGTGTTTCCCACTTATTATTAGCTAGCTAGCAACGCCACTGTGTTTCCATCCAAATATTGTTATATCACAGCTGATAACCTTAGAAACTGCAAATTCTGCATGCATCTAATGTCCTTAGAATGAATGTGCACAAATCAAGTGCCACAAGGTGCGTCTTCAATGAATGGGATGACTGACAGGCTTGTCAGATGATGTACAGTCGGCCAGGTCGGATGTGGGCCGGGCCGGATTCCCATAGGTCGCAGTGAGACATACTTGCTCTGGAAGGGTACATAAATGTACTTTTATTTTTGTCACAGTAAGATATACTTCTGAATTGATATACATCATACATTTGCACATTTGAATATGGAGGCCTTTGACTCATTGTTATTTTACATCATACACAAAGTGCTGATATGCTTGTTATGCTCACTGCGTTATGCTACTAACTTTAAAGTTTGCTGTATTTTCATATAATACCAAAATATGTATTTATGTGCATTTAAAGATATATATCACCAAAGGAAAATTAACTTGACACGAAGGTTTCAGTGATATTTTGCTTAATATTGGCAAGCAATTGCTACTGCAGCTGTCAAAATCCCTTTCACGTTTTCATGACAGATATTTCAAGTGTAAATCAAGCACTTATGATACATTTCTGAGCTCTTAGCAGCGAGTAATGAAATTGCCTGAGTGCAGCTGACCATGCTTATGGCATGGAAATATAAGCCTGTCAGTAATGTTGGCAAAATCACACTTCCATAGTATGTTATTATCAAAGACGCCTGGGCAAAGTGAAAGACCTGAAGCAGCTTCTTTGAAAAAATGTCGCTAGTACTCTTCCTGTTTAAGCTGGATGCCCAAGTGAATAATCCGAAGGTTAGTTTGGCACAGTGTCATGTGAAGGGACTCCTTGCTGCACCTGGCTACCATGCCTTTCATTGTCAGACTCCCCACAGACTATACACGCCTTTATGGGTGTGCATAGTTCCAGAAATGATTCCTCTCCTCCAGATGCCGAGGCATTAATAGCACTGGCGAAAAAGAGGTTGTCGCATTATTGATAAGTGACGGCAAAGCAGAGGCTAGGTTGCTGCTGACAGCGTTATCAAATTTGGGAGATGTGTCTTTATGTAAGTGGTTCCAGTGGGGATTTGCATGCAAATAAAGAAAATGCATTTTCATTGAGCTGCGATAAGAAGCCCTGGGGATTTGTCACTCTAAGTTAATGTGCCGGAGAGTGTCGATGTAGCAATGTGAGGCCTTTCTGTCTCTCTTTGTAAAGACGTAGTGAGTTATCTTTTTTACCCGGGAGTTGGTCTTATGTCCAGCAGAAATAAGGCCACAATCCTCTCACACATGGCTACCCTAGAGGAAGTGATGGAGCTTATCCCGTTGACGCTTTCACCATGATGCTCATCCGCAGATATTTGACTGGAATGGCACGGCTCAGACTAATCTTAAGATATTTTACTTATAAAGGAATTAAACGCATAAAAAAACTTTGTGATGTAAAGTAGTGTTACTAATTTTTTAGGAATTAAGAGAAAAAAAAGTCCATAAACCGATTATGTGGCAGATATTTGTAGTCTTGTCTAGAGATGAATGTCAGATTTTGCCTGTTTTACAAAAAAATCTGTCTAAAGATACTGGATTATCCTATTAAATGTATGACTTTTATTAATTTGACAATGCTTATTTTCATTAGGTAATATCAGCTAAAACGACAGATCTTCAAGCAGTTCTCTGAAGGGCATTCCAAAAAGTAATATCCATTTTCACAACTGCTTGGCTAATGTAAGATACTGTATGTGTGCAAACATGACATTTTAGAGGTCAATCTACCTATACTACACCTATATACTACACATATACTACCTATACTATACTGATATAATACACATATACTACCTACAATGCACCTATATACTACCTATACTATGCCTATATAATACACCTATAGTACCTATACTACACCTATATACTGCACAAATACTACTTATACTTTTCTCATATAATACACATATACTACCTACAATACACCTATATACTACCTATACTATGCCCATATAATACACATATAATACACTACCTATAATACACCTATAAATTAGGCCTGTACTACATATACTATGCCATTTGTCTATGAAAGGAACTATACATGGGAAGGAGGAGAACATATAAATTCCACAGACACACACAGATGGAGGTGTAAGGCCGCAGTGCACCATTTAAACACTCATAAGCTAGTCTTGAACCTATACCTTCTTCCCAAATTACTTGTTCTACATCATGGAAATCACTTATAAAACACATTCTTTATTGAAAGTAGTCCCCATGTTCTCATAGATCATCCTTCTGGTGATTTCCTAAGCTTGCTTAGTATTCTGCAGCATGAATGCAAAATCAAAACCTACTGGAGAGCTGATAATTAATACCCATCCTACAGGAGTTGAGTTAAGGTAGATATATTCATCAGAAAATTGCAACTTGAAGCAAGGTCAATGCATAAGTCTGCCTTATCAGAATTCACAGCAGAAGCTTAATGTTGCCTCATGCCTACAGGCTTGATGTCATTACTTGTAGAGTTTGCATGGTCTTCCCATGTTGGTGGGAAGTTTCCTATACAGTTTCCTCTTGGAATCAGAAAAAACCAATACTGTCATCTATAAATTATAAATTGCCCTGGTTTGTGTATCTGTGCATGTGTGTGCCTGTGTGTGGTTAGAAAAGACAACTTACTGTACCGATTGTTTCCCAAAAGATCATTTTTGTTATAAAATTTTATATTTTAAATATTATTAAAGCCTGTAACTGTTTCACTCCTGCAAACATGACCAAAGACGCAATCATGATGATGCTAATGCAAGTTTCAAGTTACCGCATAAGTACAGAAGACCAAAAGGGTCAAAATGTTACATTTTTTCATGCTAACACATACAAAATGTGCGTGTTTACATATCAGTTTTGAGCTTGTTAACCCGCCAATAGCTGGTCATGTTACCGCGTCCAAAAATACCTCGTAAGTGACAAGGCTTTGTTTTCTTTCCATTCCTTTCTTTTCTTTGTTTCAGCTGCATTTTCAAAGCATATTATTGAAAACAATGCTTGTAAGCTACATTTTCTAATTCCAATGCCTTTCTTGTAAGCAGCATTTTCAAATATAGGAACATATAAAAAATACTGGACCAGTTAGAACATGCAGCCATGTAAAAATTTTAAAAGATCTTATGAATGTTTACTGTTATGTTATATTATATTATAATTTCCCTATTTAGATATTGTGTGAGAAGATCAATAAATCTTTTTTTTTCCTGATTGATTTTATTAGAGTGCAGACCCAGTGTTCTGACATATTTCCATCATCCTTATCAAAATACCGTTATGCGTTTCCACCCCACAATTGAAATCTCCACCTTTAAGAGTATCTCCATGCAAATGGATACATGAGATACAGGACTCCCAGCAGGCTGCACCAGCCCTCATGTGACACTTATTTACTTATCAGTTAGTTTAGACTTATTGTTAGTTGGTTAGTTTAGAACAGTGTGGTCACACCCATCATATCCACATGTGAAATAATAAAAGAAAGTAGACACAGTTTTCACTTTATTTTTGGTCTGTATTCTGCGGATGGATGTAATTGTTTAAGTGTGAGCGGCACCAATGCGAGAAGCACCACTGTGAAGGGCTTCTCCCAATGCAAAGAGTACTACTGTAGGTATGTAAGCAGGCTGCAGAGAGATCTTACACTTTAAGGGAGGGTCCTGCTGAGAGGAGCTGCGGGAATATCACAGTTTGTTTACGCAGCACTTTCATTACATGTTGATAATAAGTTATGTAAAATTGTTGACTCAATAATATTTACGTTACGTTTAGTAAAGGAAAAGTAATCCTGCTAAATTGAGAATCCTTATTAATACCCACACACAACATATGGCACTTCATTTAATTACACTCCATCGCTATCTATCAGTGGGGTAAACTTTATAGATAAAAATAATTGAAAATATTAAATAATTATTTTATTTGAAAGTCCTTAACCTTAGATCGTGGCAGCTCTGCGATCTAAAGCTAAGTGGAGAAGTTTATAGCCAACATGTAGATTGCCACAAAGTTTCTTAACTATTAAAGTTACTTAGCTATTAAAGTAAAAAATCAAGGAAATTCATTTTAAAAGTTTCTACCACTGCTATCCATGCAATAGCTGGCTGTGTAGATTTTTTGTGTAGATGACATCTCCCCTTATGTTCATTTTGCAAAACAAAAGAGGGAAACCATTTCTCATCTATTTTATAACTGTCCTCACTCAGAGTTTCTGGTTGGATGTTGGCAACTTGTTACTAGTATGTTTTCATAAGCTTCTACAGATCCCTTTCAGTATGGTTTTTGTTTTGGATAATCATATACCGGTAATTCTAGTTGGTCTACTGCCCTAATATTACTATGTTTTTTGGGGCAATCATCATGGATAAACTGTGATGCTTTTGTATGATAATATTACAACTTAATTTCACCTTTCATTTTTTAAAGTTCTTTTTATTTTCTTATTTTTGTGCATGTTGTCCATACACCCCCAGAGCAATTATGACTGTTCTCGGTTGTTGCTCATACTCATTTGTATGTATACATACCTTGGCTGTCTGAGCACTTTTGTTAAAGTTTCTTTAAAAAAAAAAAAAGTAAGCAGTATGTAAGCAGTAACATAGACAGCATGTATGGACCATACAGCTATGAAATATACCCAACATAGAGAACATGAAAGGTCCGAATACTCCCCCAGCGGAATGCAGCTGGTACCTCTTGTTCGTCTTGCCGATTCAGTGCTGAGGTAGGCAGATCGTGCCTGTTTTGCGCTGTCCACATCGCACATCACTGAAAGGCCAAAAGGGCACATTCTTAACGTGTTAACCGTTAAAGCGGTGCCAACCTTAAGAATCAAATCAGACTCACCAGTCTCCGACTGCATATTCGAATTGTTGACTTTCAGGGGGCAGTACCCCCTGAGCACAAACCCCATCCTGCTCTCCGTGAGACACACATGCAGGTGAGAGCAGGTCTATCATCACAATAACAGGTCAGCCAGCCCGTGGACGTGTGACCCTTCTGCTGAGGCCAAGTTTGAACTGATGACCTTCTGGTCACAGTCACAGTCACAGAGACTTAGCCCGCTGAGTCACACACCATCATATGTACAGTTATGCCCCATGTTTCAGTCAACGATGGACCACATACACAACGGTGATGCCATGAGATTAAGATGGAGCTGAAAAATTCCTATGGGATAATGACATCGTTGCTGTCAAAACATCGTAGTGCAACGCATTATTCATGTATACGTGGTGATGCTGGTGTAAAAAAAAAAATGTTTACTGTAAATCAGCCGGCCTTACTGTCTACGTTTATTTACACTCAATGAAGTTCGCAAAATGAAGAAATTGCCTAATGATGCATTTTTCAGAACGTTAAGCGAGGCGTACAAACATAATTGATTCTACCTTTTATTGAAACCATTCTTTAAAAAATCCATCACTATTCAACTTGCATTTCCTTTTGTGCAATACGGAAATGTGTTAAGCTAATTTGATATGGGTATGGACTGGATCGCTGAACAAAAGGTCGCTACCTGACTGAAATAATACTGAGGTTTTTGCGATAGCTAAGCTCCCAGTGAATAACTAACAGAGCAACCTTTGTAACTGACTTAAATGTGTTCCCACTTTCTTATGGATGATACTGAACATAAAGTGAATAGCATCCCTTTTTTGGTGTAAGTGGTTCGCATATGGATTGCAGAGTTTCATGCTGCTGCAGATATCATTCATTATCACCTCACCCGTAATTCTGCAAAAGGCAGCGTGTGAGCTGGAAGATGAATTTAGACAGCACATAAGGTCCTTGCCATTCAAGTATTACAGACGGAAATTAAGTAATCTGGATAAAATTGCTCACAGGAGGTGATCTGTCTTAGCCTCAAAGTTATCTATTTGTTTATGCAGCAGATTCAAATTCCAGCTAAGATGAATAAATTGTTTTCCTTGGCAAGCAATACTCTAAGATTTATAGTGCTGACTTTTTACATCAATGAAAGATTAATATTTGAAAACAGTAAGAGGTCTAAATCAGACTGGAAAATACACTTACGCTGAATGTATATGAGGTGCCGTGGTCCACCTGGCTCCTGCACAGCTACTCATATAAATATCACCGAGGGTTACTCTAAGAATGGCATGAAGAAGTGCTATTATTATCGAGTGATGGGAAAAAAAATCTGAAATTAGAGATGGATTGAAAAATCGATATATGAGTGTCTTTTCAATAGAAATCAGGGTACTTTTCTTCATAGGTTCCCTTTTTACACAAAGAACCTCCATTAAGAGTAATTGAGATCATCACAATAAAGTAAGTGTATCTAAAAAAATCTAAATCAATTCATTAGATATAATTAAAATACCTTAGTTTTCAGCGTATATATATATATATATATATATATATATATATATATATATATAGTTTATGTACCATGAATCATTAAAGTAAATAAATAAACAAACACACACATAAATAGTTCTGCCAATCCTCAATCCTCAATAATTTTTGCCAATCCACAATCCTCATTTACTACATGCTCCTACATATATTTCATATTCCAAAGATACAGCATTTAAACATTTAATAAATTTTAAGTATGGACAGGGCACACAGGGCACAGAATTTGAACATAATTTATTGCAAGCATATGTTAAAAATGATGCCTTTGGGACTATGTTAACTAGTCAAGATGGTTTGATAATGGCAGGAGCATTCAACACAGCTTCAGATATGAAAACAGACACCCCTACACAAAAATAGGCTCAACTCAAAAAGCCTCAACTACTCACTCACTTGAGTTTCCCCCGAAACAAGCCCCCAACAATTTACATTTGCCCTACCTTGTAATTTCTCCCTATTCCTATATTCCCTTTTTTAATTTATCGAGAACTTATCTAGTATCATGTGCCGTATCAATACCGTTTTAGCTCTGCAGTAATTTCTCTCTCCAGCAGAAAAATGATAAGTTTCACAGATCTAAAAGTGAGTCGCAGCTTGACTCGAAAGGATGGGCTTCTCAGGCATTACCCAGTGCTCGATACATTAATTGAATTTATGGAAATATTGTTTTTGACTAGATGACGGCTGCCTAGCTGGAATAATACAAGTAGCTAGTAGCAAGTGAGCTGACATTTCAGTACAGGATTATACTGTAAGGTTCAATGTGAGACTGATTTAGAAACAATATGTGAAATAAGATTTGTCACTGGAGAGTCCCATTAACTCAGTTCCAGGCTTCCTTTCTGTTCTCTAGGCAGCATGGTATTCTTCTTACATGCCTCCCTACTGTGATATTCCTGTCAATGGAGCTCTTAGTAACAATCTGCATAGCCACATCGGCTGTTTAGGCCCAGTAAGATGTTTGATTTTGCTATTTATCAGTCATGGTAAGAACAACATCATAAGATTTAGTGTGGATTTTTTCCTACAATGCGACGGGTTTGGAGGACTTACCAGGCCTCATTGCATTGGTCCCCTCGCTTTGCTGGCTGCTAGTTTTGACCTGCATGATGCCTTGAGCACCTGCTGTAACTGATGGCAGCAGAGAAACTGCTGCGCTCTCTCACCCAGCACAGATCAGACACACGCAGGATGCCTATAATCCCAGTCTCTGCGTGCGTGTACAGTACATGTATCTAGAAGAAGCTTTGGGATTCAAATAACATGACATTCTGTCCATCTGTGATTTGGATAAGCGTTGAGTCGCATCAAATATTTGCCAAACAGGTTAGAAAACAGAAATATTCTGGTCAGCTCTGACTTTTACATTTTACTTATTGTCTAGAGGGAGAGAGCTTCTGGCAGACAGTATATTCTGGTTTTCAGAAAGCACTCAATTTTCTCAATGTGACTGGTCTGCAGGGATATCTTAGGGACATACCTTCCGCTCTGCTGAAAACAAATAGAAATCCGTCTGCGTTTAGGGTTTTGAGTTAAATTTTGGGCTTAAGGTTATAATATTGTTTCGTTCTAACCAGTGGATATGTACTGTAGCAAGCTCACTAATAGTATAGGATGCTGGGTACTTGTACTGTGTTAGTACTGTGTTAGTACCGTGTAATAAGGTAGCACTGGTTCCTCTAGAGCAGTGTTTCCCAACCCAGTCCTTGGGACCTCTACACGGTGCATATTTTTGCTTCCTCCAAACTCCCTGCCCGACAGTCCCCATTTTTGCTCGACCGAGAGCTGGGGGTGGGAGGTGGGAGGGCAAAAATGTGGACCGTCAGCAGGTTCCCGAGGACTGGGTTGGGAAAGGCAGCTCTAGAGAAACAGATTTGCTTCACTGAGAGTGATATACATACCGTACCAGGCATATGCAGTAGTATGTAGTAAAGGGGAATGTAAAAAAAAAAACACACACACAAAGCATCATACCAGTTCGGCATTACAAAGGAATAGATTGTCAAAAGAGAAACAGATGGACAAAGTGAAATCTTCAGTGAGCATGGTGAGAAAACTCAAACAGCTTGTGTTTCAACACATTTGAGCTCCAGTTGAGTCAGTTGTGCAGTCATTAAAAGTTTAGTTTAATGTTATTTTATTGCCCAACTGTTGACTTTGTGCCTTTCTGTGTTTTTCTTTTTATAAAATGATCAATTTCCGAACAATTCCTTCACATGGCCGATTATTAGTAAAATGTAAAAGTTATCCAAGTTTGGACCTGATTATTGTCAATTTAATATTGCGTTTTATAAACCAAAATATTAGTCGAATAGTATTAAGTATAAGTCACGTCCCTCCGTCCAGCCCTCTCATGTGCCACGCCCACCTCGTTACCCGCGTGTGTACTCCCAGCGTACCAGCTGTCCTGCGTGCGTTCTGATGCCATGCCCTGTATGTGAGTCCGCGTTCAGTCTGTCTCGTTAGATCTGTCATTAACGTATGTATCGTGTTGTTGTCCCTCTGCCCCAAATAAGGCCCTCTTATTCTGCAAAACCGTCTACCTGACCCTGATTCCCCGCTCCCTGCTTGCTCGCATCACAGTATATTGTATTTTCATTAATTTATTTCCTAAATTTCCTTGTAATAAATATAGGATGTGAGATATTTGTACCCGTACGTCTTTCTAGAAGTTGATAAGATAAAGTATATACATTTCACAGCGGGTTTTCATTTGTTGTGGGGCCTGTAATTATTTTGAATATTGAATTTGTTTGAGGAAAAATAGTGGATAGAAAATATACATAACAAGCTATATACAGTTCTGATGTGAATAAAACATAAAAATAAAAGCTGTGTTTTCATTATCATAATTTACTTTGGTAATTGATTTTACCTTACATCAGTAAGTGGTAAATTACTATACTTCAGCTAAGCAAGAATCAGATTCACCACCATATAGTTTTTTCATTTATTTTTTTAATATATACTTATAGGTGGATGGTAGTTATATCAGTAGAATGGCAAGGCCACTTTTTTCATTATTCTTTCATGATGACCATGGGATGATAGAGGTCAGCCCACTTGGGGGGAGGGGGAGGGTGTAGTCGGTGATGCCTTGTCACTCCATTCTTCAAGTTTTTCCCATTTAACACTTTCTGATGTTCCTTTCCATATGCTCTATGAATTGGAACCTCACATATATTTACATGTCATTTGTAGCTGTAGCGTAGCCAATTCAATTGTGGGTGGTTTGACATGCCTATATTTCAAATGAATCTTTATTGTTATGCGGTGATATTCTAGAATTTGTTTAATAAAGCTTTCCACTTTACAAAAACGGCCTAGTGTTTGCCTGGGTGCAATAACCCAAATCTGCAGAAGATGTAAGGCTTATTTTAACATTATGGCTTATGCTGCTTCCTGGTAGCTTGTTTTTATTAATGTATTTAACACACCACCAGGGTTTTGGTAAACATGAACCATTTCACAAACAACTCAAGAACTCATGGTTGGCTGTAGCTAATGATTTCACTCAGCAAACGAGAGGTACATTTTTGTTTAATATTATGCAGGCTATTGCCAATAGTAACTCCAGGTGAGATAATTTGCTAGAATAGATTTTTTTGTTTGAGGAGACAGTTAGCGGTATAACTGAGAAGCTTGGATCTAACGGTGAACCATACCTGGGACAGGCCTTAAACACCGCTTCAAACCTCCTACACAGCAGCTCAACCTTTGTCTTCACAAGATAGCTACACACCATCTAGAGTAAGAGATATCACGATGAATACAAGATTTGAGGCCTCAGCTTCTTGCAGTTTTATGCCATTGCAAGTGACCTGAGTCAAAAGAAACAGGAAGAAAGGGCCCCACTTGAAATGTCATTGGAAGATGACAGAATTCATGGCCTGCAAAGTCTTTGGTTTTGATTATCAAACCTGAGATTCAGCAATGCAGCGCACTGATAAGGCATACTTCCCAAGGCTGCTGCCAAAAGGGACAGGGCTGAAAATTCAGATGCAGGTAAATTATTAACTCCTAGGTTTGTCACCCCTGTTCTGAACCACTATCACTATATGGAACCAATATCCATGCAGTGGTGATTAACCAATGCAGCAGTACCTGAACATTCTTTCCCCACATACTGTAAAGCCAGAGGGCTAAACAATTACCAATTAACAGTTATGGAAAATAATAGTATGACACATGCTATGCAATTCCAAGGATAGCTCATCTGAACAGTATTTTAGCAGAACCTAAAATGTATTATATATAGGCTTATATATAATATGCATATTGAATATACACTTTTTCACAAACACACACAGATCATAGAGAAAAATGGTCCTCACAACGTCAAAATACACTTGGTCCCCATAATGTAATATAAACCTAATCCACACACACACACACACACAGATTTATGTGTGTAAATATATATATATATATATATATATATATATATATATATATATATACACACACACACACACACACAAATACTACATAAACATTATATATTATATATATGTATATATTATATATATTTATTATATATATTCATATATTTTATATATTAACATATAGACAGGCATTGGTGGGAGTAAGCATAAGCCTTAGAGAGGCAGTGTTTATTGAATAATAATCTGGGTGAAGTCCAGATTAAAGGGTAGTTCACGGACTCAGGGACTGTGGGAGATAGCTGGCGGCTTGCTCTCTCCGTGCCAGGTTTGTAGGGTGAATGGCAGTGGGAATCTCTGAAAGAAAGCAAACAGTAGGGTGAACACCAATCCAAATGTCTGGATCAGCCCCTGGGCATAATGGGAGAGGTTATTTTAAAGGGAATGCGGACACCAAGAGAGCACTGGCAGCTGCTGTGATCATTTGTCTCTAGCTGTGCGTGGTTGTGGTGAGAGGCCCTCCGGCCGCTTGCTGGCCAGCTGTCCAAAACACCGGTCCTGAAGTTTTGACAGGCGGCTGCTGTCCGAGGTGCTATGCCAAGCGTTGGGCCACCTGTCCATTGAACGGTGCAGCAAGCATGCAAGGGTCCCAGAGGAACTGTCGTAACAGAGAGCGAAAAAAATAACAGAAAAAATACATTCATTTAAAAAGTATAATGGGAGCTTGGCCATCCTTTTTATCCAGAGCAGTTTCAGTTTTTCTTGAAATGCCGATGAATGAGCCCTGATCTATGAGGAAATTGGGCTTCTTCAAGAGTAAAAGCCTCTACTTCTTTGAGGCACCGAGGTGGAAAGTTTTATGGAAAACTTTCCATAAAGTCGAGAACAGAAAAGATCAATGATGTTTTTAGATACGGTGACTGAGGAGGTCTTGCAAGTAATTTGACTTCATCCACTTATTCATGAAACCACATTTTAAAAATTTGTTTGTTATGATCATTTTCGGTGGGGGGGGGGGGGGGGGATAAGAGGACAGTGTGTGGCTCAGCAGGTTAGGACTTGTACCTGTGATCGCAAGCTGACCGGTTCAGGTCTCAGGGGAAGAAGACTGGTGTCACTGTTGAGGCCCTGAACAAGGCCCCTAACTCCAGGCGAGCTGCATGCTCTAACCTGTGTGTCTGTCTGTCTGGCAGTCTGATGTTGAGCAAGGTGGGGAAAGCCAGAAAGAGACTTCCCCCAGGGATCAGTAAAGCATCATTAAAACTGGTAAAAAAATATGACTCTTTGAACAGTATTGCTCAGGGGTTCAGATTTTGCACTCTACACCAGATTATGTATATGTCATCATTTGCTCTGGATACAAACAGCAGTCTTGGCATTAATCCTAACTTTGTGAAACTCACAATATATGGATTCTGTTGATACTGGGCCACAGAGGTGGTCATTTTTGAGGCTGTATGTTACCAGTGTTTAACAATTATGATGCTGTGCAGAAGTCTTTGGCAGTCAAAGAAAATAATCGTTAAATGATCTTCATGTTGGTCTAATTTTGATTTTATGTCTGCCAGAGTCAGTCTAGCCATTTAAAAACCTCTCCGAAAGGTACTTCAATAGCAATCTTCCAGCATAACCATGTACTGAACCACTTGCATACCATGTTTGGCTAATCAATTATACCTCCTTAAGTTATTTAACTAATTAAATTAACTAAATAAGTGACCTTGTGATTAAGTTTAATAAGAATATATAATGATTGACATGCTCCTGAGGAGAGATTTGGGAACTGAAGTATTGGGTAACACTTTACTTAAGGCCATGTTTTTAGTGACTTATAAACACATTTATAATGCATTGTAATACATCCATAAATCATTATAAACATGGCTACAAATATTTATAAAAAGCTATAACACATTGTAGCCATGTTTATTACACATTGTGACTGCCTGATGAAGCTCTTATCTTTTATACACTATTTATTACATTAAATTACATATATTATAATGCACTATAAAGAGTGCATTATAGATGAGAGCTTCACAAAGAATTCATAAAGCATTATATATATATATATATATATATATATATATATATATATATATATATATAATGCGGTATGTCTTTTTGATAAATATTTATAACCACATTCATAAAGCGTTAGAAATACATTATTATTTGTTATAAATACATTATTATCTGTTGTAAATATGTTTATAAATTGCTAAAAAGATGGCCTTAAGTAAAATGTTACCAAGTCTTGTTCTTTTAGCCATCTAACAAGATACCAGGAACAATTTGGAGAACATAAATTCTTATTCATTTTATAGTGGCAGTGCATTATGGGGACTGAGTCCTGACCCTGGCTCCCTGTGGAGTTTGCATGTTCTCCTGATGTTTCTTCAGACACAATATTTGCTCCTACAGGTGAAAGACATGCGTTTAGGTGAACTAATGTCCCTATCTATCTATCTATCTATCTATCTATCTATCTATCTATCTATCTATCTATCTATCTATCTATCTATCTATCTATCTATCTATCTATCTATCTATCTATCTAATCTGTCTGTCCATCTGTCTGTCTGATTTAGGATTTAATTTTCCTACATATTTCCTCACATTAGCTCACTATATCTCCTTCTTGGCATGTTATTTCCTATGACGTACCGCCCATTCTAGCATTCCCAGTTTGCTAAGAACAGCTGCCCTGTGCAAAACCTCCTGATCCAGAAATCAGGCAACCATGAGACTTGAATTTATTACACTACAGTTATGAAGCATAGAAGCTGACTTATTTACTTATTTATTTGGCTTGAGCATGGCAATTTCCACAAATTAGAACTATAGAAATGTCATTTTTTTAGTCACAAAGGAGCTGAAATGAAGAATGATGAATTTTGTGCTTAGTTCTGAACTCCAGATATGCCTCAGAACTGCTCAAATTGCATCTTTCCCTCATTTCCCTTTCACTCCCCATAGTGTGGATTACGTAAATAGCAGCCTTGCATGACTTATGACTTACATAAGCCAACCTCCACATTGCTTATGGAGGGACAGTGAGTCTGCCAGTTTGTTTGTGTGTTTGTGTTTATGTGTGTGTGTGTGTGTGTGTGCGCGCGCATTTCTATCTGAATGTGCAATATATCGCATTTATTTAATGCTTATATGCAGTCACTGAGATTGCTGAAATGCTCCGGTGTAGCCGGGCACTGCAGCTGTCCCTTGATACCCTCTTAAAAAAAGATGTGCGGATAGGATTAGGCTTCTTTTTTTACTTGAGCACACACACACACACACACACGGCAGCAGGCAGCTGCACATGCATGACTCTCTGGTAAAGGATACACACCAGATTCTGGAGAGCAGCTCTTTCTCACACAGTCACTTTGAGAAGAAGGTGTGTGTGAGGGGAAAGCTGAACAGGAGGAACTCCAATATGTGTGTCCCATACCAAGTAATCTGCCTCCAATCACAGAGGAAAAGGCGGTGTTGGGGGGGGGGGGGGGGGGCTGGGTTGGGGAGCACTGAACAAACAAGCAGTCACCTTTCCTTCTCACCCCCTATCTCCCCTTGCCCAAAAACACACTGAACTGAGTACAAGTCGAAGTCTGTGTTGCGTTGAACGTGGTTTGGAGTTCATTAGTGCAAACCAAGACGTAAAAGACGATCATAAACAAATGCAGGCAGATGCCAGCTCACATGGATTCCATGAACAATGGACCCATCATTATAGGAATTATAACGCCATATCTATTTTCTGCAGGCCTCAAATGAATAGCCCCTTACTCCAGACAGTATTATGCTGACTCTGCTATGAAGCAGGAAAACTGAATTGATCTACATTTCTTTTTTTTTTTTTCCTGCAGAATATTTTTAAATGTATATTTTCCAGAAGGCTCCTTCCAGCCACACTGCTTCACTGAATTGCGAAAATGTCACGGTATGATGCCTTTGTTAGGGAATGCCCAGATGACAGCCATCACATGAATGCACAGACTTTGTACGCCGTTGTCCTCCGGTTGGTTAATTTCGTTTCTCAAATTTCAGTGAATATACTGTTAGAATGCTAAAAGGAAGAAGAGATCCAAGGTGTCAGGAGGTGCAGTCACCAATCTAAACGATAATTTTGAACAAAATGTGCAGGATATACTGAACTCCAGGTTGCAGCATGTAAGGACGTTGAAATTCACAAACCAGACAGCAGAATCTCAGAATAGATTTCATCCGCAGCTGACGAGAGGGAAAAAAATGCAATACACTGTCAGAAAGCTTCAGGGCAGGGAGTTAGAAAAAAAATCTAATTATGAAGTTACACAAAAATATGGACATCTGCATTTGCATATTGATAAACTACTCAAATTGAACTGCAGCACTAAAAGCCTTAGAAAACAAAAGCGGTTCTTGATGAATGATCGGAGGTATTTGTTGTGTCCTTCCTGTGAGACATAAGCTGTTTCTTCCTTCACTCAATCTATAAAGATTCAGGTGATCTATTGGCTTTGAATGGAAAGGCAAAGCAGGTCTACAATATTATTATTTTTTATTTTCTTTCTTATTTTTATACCCTGTAAATGTATTACCCGATTTGATTGTTTTGTCACTTCGCCCCGAGGGAAGTTGTTTAGTCCGGTAGTGAAAATGAGCTTCTGTGAGGACAAGGCTGCCTGCCGTGTGTGGCAGGAATTGGGGGGTTGGGGTGGGGGGGGGGGGGGGGGGTGACATTTAAGCTGATCATCTGTAATTTATCAAGTAACCAGGGACTCAATTTAAGTTTTTCTCTTTGACAGTGTGAAAAGATGAATTGCATACATGCAGGCCGGCCCAGTGGCAGTGAATGATAAACAGCGCCTCAGGTAAAGACTCCCACTCCTACAGAGCAAGTGGGATGGTGCCTCAGGCATTGTTATTTGGGGGCTTTTTTTTAAATAACTATGCGTGTTGTCGCCCTGGTCCGGATAACATGGGGCCCTACAGTGCTGCCTTCTGGTCTCCCCCTGCCTAGACAACTTAACTGAAATTGCTGATAATTAAACCAGCGCTGTGTGCATGTGAATTAGAAAATTATTTACTTAAAATTCAGAGGTATGTGAGGTGATGATAGTATGATAGACTGCAGGGGCTTTTAGAAGAGTGTCTCTGACCATATGGAACCTGTACGCTTCACTATAGTATAATGAGTTGGTGATTCTACGCATCTGAAATACTTGTACATCGTGCTACTTTTTGTACATTCCTTTGATCCATAAGCATCATATTAAATTAAACAAAAAGAAAAAGGCCAGTTTTTAGCAAACAGATATAATGCTTCTCATTGTGCATCTATTCACAGTTTCCTCGCCTTGGCAATCATTGGCACATTAAACTTTTAGGACAAATGTTCCCACATGTTACCTGCAGTAGCCTCACCTTTCTCATACAGCAAACCCATCAAATCACATCATTTACCATTTGTTCAAATGAAACAAATATCAAACGCTTGTTTTCTTAGAAATATGGTGGCCCTTAAGTTCAAAGTGCCTTCATGAATTGGGGGGTGCATATTTTAAAACAATATCGCTCCTATAAAATATTCTGAAGAAGTCCTTCCAAAGGATCAGGGATGAATTTATATGGAGGGATGCATCCATATTAAGGAATGAGAAATGGCCATGGTGTGTTTGTGGTGAAGATTTTTATTTTTTTAAAAGAAGCATCCCATCAGATTTTCACCAAAAGAGTATAATTCCACAATCCAGTCAGTGTTAAATGTGTCTTTCAACCAGGAAGTGATTAAGAAATACAACAGGCCGATTATTATTGACCGAGATAATAAGTAATTAAAGTAATGAAATCAGTCAGATGATCAGGGGCCCATGTCATAAATCTATTAAGGGTAAATGCACTATGATTTAAAAATCAAGATGTTTTTGCATGTAGTTTGTTGGCAGGTTGCTTTAGGACTAATGGAGTACTGCCGATAGATAGTGATGACAAGCAAATCCATATGAATTCTTTGGGAATTAACTATTGTTATTATATACACAGACATGGTCATGTTTATATTAGTTAAAGACAATCTATTGACCTCTAGTGGAATTTTGGAGATGCTATAATTATGCAATGAAATACATTTGATACTTAGTTTTTGAAAAATACATGTGTGTATGTCAATATATGCAATTACATTAATTAATAACATGAAAATAGAAATAGCATCAATGGATGTGGAATACGAAAAGCTCAGTAAGTCTGCCTATGAGTTAAGCATATTGGAATAGATAACAAATTAACCGTGTTATTCAAGGATATCATAAGTAGCATATTCTTGCTTTTTTATTATTAATTATCATTGCCCTTATTTTCTAAGATGGAGGTAGCGTATTTGTTATTCTTAGCCATTCTTTCAGAGAAACGACACGACAGTGGAAGTGAATGCAGCAAAACACTGTATTCTCCACCCCATCAAGAGCATTCTCTGTATCAGAACACTTTATTTGATTTTAATTAAAATTTAAATTTATGCTGCCATTCATGTGATGTGACTATGAACTTTCTGCAATAAAATCAACTATGCAAGTAAATTCCAAGTCTTTCATTTAACTGTTTCATCTGACAACTTGTGAAAAAAAGAAACAGATTTGACATGAATTCAGGGCTGCCAGGGTAGTCCAGTGGAGTAGTCATTAGCTCTGTTTCCTCACAGCTTAGGCACCAGGGTTTGAACCTCTGTTCTGGCACCACGCATGTGGAGTTTGCATGTTCTCACTGTATTGTCGTGGGGTTTCCTGCAGGTACTCTGCCACCCCCCCCTCAGTGCAAGCACATACTAAGTGAACTGGAGTTACCAAATTGCCCGTAAGTGTGAGTGAATGGTGTGTGATTGTGCCCAGAAATGGGTTGGCACCCCATTCTGGATTGTTGCATCTGTAGCTTTGGGCATGGGCCTGAATAGGACAAGAACGTACAGAAAATGGATGGATGACATGAGTTCTCTGTCCACATATAAGAGAAATGGGCGATGCAAAAAAATAACAAAGTAACAGTTGATAGTTAGCCTACAGCATTCAGCATGCCAAAATTAATTGCCATGCTAGCATCACAAATAACAGATGATACAATATTCATCTTATCCAACCACTTCTACATAGTTCTTTTTGAGACATCACTAACTGTTAATTTGCACCCTACAGGTTACGGATCTTACAGGATCTGTGAAGTGGGTAGTAAAACTATTGCAAAACATTTTTGCAATTATCTTTTTGCTATAGGGCACAATTCAATTATACTGGCTGCTCAAAAAAATCCCATAACCACATCCAAGAGCCTATAGACCTCCCTACCTTCATGATGTTCAAATTCACATCTCAGGAATGTGATACAAGCAGACTAACAATGACAATTATGTAAGGACAGCCAAAAGAACAACTGCTTTCAAAGAACATAGCTGCTTGGCTTTATTTTATTTTACCAGAATTTATATTTACATTTTTGAAGTAATTATATGGATAACTTTAATTTTTTAAAAGTTTAAAAACCTTTTTTAATGATTTTCTCTTCATGCAACTGGACAGCTGAGCAAAATTGAAGAAACCATGAATTGTGGGGCACCAAATTATTTTACAGGCATACATCTGCCCTACCCTTACCAGAAATATTTACCAAAAAGTACATTAAAATAAATATATTTCACGTTTTGCAATCACAATGCCAAAAACAAGTTGTGATAAGGCCTGTGCAAGATAGCACAAACATTTGAAGTGGTCTGTATGCAGTAATTATTAAACATTTGACTGCAACCCTGCAAAGTGTTTGAAACACCTCAGTGAAGGAGTTATTAATGATTAATGATTTTAAATAGTTATACCCCAAGCCTATTCCTTAAATGAATGATGGTGCTACTATGGCGTAAGTACATGTATTGCTTGTCTGAGTGTGTGTTTTCAATGACATATTTGTGATCTACCTCCATACGAAAAATGATGAAATGCTTTTATAATGTTTACAGTTTAAGAAACGCATTCCGCTTCAGGGACAGTGCTTTTATAGATGTAACATGTGTGCTACATGCCCAAGCTACAGCAAAGTATTTTCAAGCTATAGTAGCTCGGCCTTCTGTGCAATTGTTTTCATTGCAGTCCCACAGCATTCCATATACCTACAACATATTTAAGGCCCAGAAAATAGTGGTTGGAGGCATTTTTTTCACATAAAGGTATATTCTCTTAAAATGCACCTTCATAAGCATAAGCATAAGACTGAATCTGAATAATAAAAATAACTATGCAAAATATCGCGGTAGTAAGAAATACATTGTTGCCTTTTGTGTTGCAATGCATTGCCATAAAGTCCTGTAAAGTTACAGGGTTTTTTGTTCTTTAGAGTCCTGCTAATGCTAAGTATCCATATATAGTATTTAAGTATTTTAAAATAAATTATTTAGCAGTGTTTTGTTAAATATGAGGTGGTAATTAAAATAATCTGAAATACAAATGTCTGTACACAGTCTATCCAATAACTAACAGCTTCAAATTAAAAAGGCTTTGATGGTTCAAAATAATAATAAAAAAATGATAAAAATTCTTGCTGGGCAGAATAAACAGCAGTCTTGTTTGAGCTTTACATTTGGTAAATTAAATTCAAATTAAATATTTTTCATGTATGCAACATTTTTTTTATTTTTACTCATGGCATTCTGCAAATAGTCAATATACAAATTATTGGTAAATACAGTATATCTAGGCTTCATAAAATATATAGAGAGTACTTTGGGAAGAAGCTAATATAAACATGATATCCTAAAGATAACTTTGATGAGCACTTAGCCATGTAAAATTCAATAGCACAGGTGCCAAGGGGGCTGTACTAAGCCATATAGCTGTGGCCAGAAGCATCACTCCAGAGAGTGTAATATAATGAAAAAGGTCTTGGCATGGGTTTCTTATCAGGGATAGGTCTCTTGAGGGTTTCTGAAAGTATCTTGCGGCCACAATTCTCAGATCTCTGACCATTTTATTTTATAGCCACAGATGCGACCAGAGCCGTCCGGGGGTACTACAGCCTCCCTGTCCCTAACCTCAGACTTTGTTCCTTAGCCTGTCTAAACTGTACCTGCATAGATCCATCATCGCAATCTTCCAGGAAACTACTCTTTTTTTTTCGCCCTTTGGTGTATTTTGACACCATTTTACTTCATATTTTGTACTCCGGCTGTTTCTAATCTGTGTATGACATCAATAGCGCCATGGCTCTGAACCTGCTCACGGCTGAGGAGCTGCATGGAAGCAGCTGAAAGTCGTCTTTCGAGGGTGTTACAATTCCAGACCACAGTAGCATGCGGAATCATTTCTTATTCATTATTAGAACCATCCTCAGTTTAGTTCCTGTGTGACACTGAAAAATGCCTCAATCTTTTCAGAACTCTTCAGGATAGTGAAAAGCCTATAATACACCAAATCTTACTCGTAGCTTCTAGCAAAGGCAATTTTGTATAAACTTCGTTAGAAATTATGAGGTAAGAAATAGGGTATTTGGCCCATAGAGACTCATTTTATTCCAAAGAGTTAATTAAATCCTAAATCACATACAACACTTGGGGGGTCTCGCTACATTACAAATTCTTATTCCTTTTGTCCTGTGTTTTTCTGTATTATTTCTTCATTGATCATTTCTATGAAGAAGTGATGACACTATATTATTGCTTTTTATTTAAACATTGATCACACATAATATAGCCTTTTCCGTGACCAATCGCTTAGAGCTAATGGCATCATTAAACATTCTTGTATCAGAAATCGTTGGTTTCATCCTGAAATTATTTTCTTAATAGGTGTCACTTAACAAGCATCGCTGTTATACACAATACTACATCAGGCATGTTCTGGAACATCAGCAAAATGTTACAGTTTGCATACCTTAATAGTCTATCATGAGTAGTTCTGCAGCAATCAATTTTAACTAAAGTAACTTTTTGTTGTGTGGGAACACAAATTAATTTTAATTTATAAAGAACACAGTATTCCAAGTCAAGTTAAACATGTTTACCCTTTATGTGTAACATCAGCTGTATTAAAGTATACGTAAATATTCCAGTAGGTCCCTCCTGAGGAACTGAATAAATACTTTGAGGCCTGCTTGATACAATGACCTGATATAACCATAATGACTGGGGAAAAACCTTTGTGCTCCAGCTCAAATGCAATTAACTTGCATTAGAACTGAATAACTGTCACGGTTTGCCGCGATCTCTGGGGAGCGGGTGATCACTCGGGCAGGAAGACGGGCAGGAAACAGGCAAGGCATGCGGAATTCGGGGAAAAACGGGGATTTAATGGTGTAGTGCGGACTGGGAAACATCTGACGCAGATGACCATCAAACATCAATGACAGACGAGGACCTGAGGCAAGACACGGACTGAAATAGACAGGACTGATCAAAATAATTAGACACAGCTGGGTACGATAAGGGAAGCACACGTGGATACTCAGGGGGCGTGGCAGACACGAGAATCGTACGAGCAGGGCGTGACAATAACTATTATAACAGAGTTTTGTCATTATTTTCTTTAACATGTTTTCAAATGTAAAGTGCTTTTACGGTTTCTATGGTTACAGTTTCTTTAACGTAATTACGCAAGTTTGAAAATGCTGACTCCAGGAATTTTTAGAAGGATTGCTGAGGACAAAGGAATTCTACTGAACACTGGTAACACCATTGGCTGTTGAATTACCAAATTGAAAAAGTAAACAAAATTTAATCATAAATTTGTTTTGAAAGTAAAATTTTATTCTTGAACTGTTATACATCTATTAAAACGTATAATAAAAATGGCCAAAACTTTTCCATTTCCATTTAACTGGTTCTCTTCAGTAATTTTACTGCTGCATTTGCTTTTTTGATTTAAAAAAACTTTTAAAACTTTCTTGGAACATTTAGCATTGGCTTTTTAGTTAAGTAGAACAATTTGGCTCTGTCATCCTTCAGAATATGACACATTTAAGTTAATAGTTTTAATTTTCTAATATTTTCCCTTTTTTAATCTGTGGCAGAGCATCTCAGCATGAAATGTCATTTCAAGTTCAAGAAGCATTCTCTGTCAAAAAGGGTCTTCAGGAATAAATTCTTAAAATGTGAGTTACATTGTATTGATAACAATAGGAGTAAAAAAAAAATTAAGGGTCATGAATAATGGCAGTCTCAGTAGCTTATACGGTAGAATTTTTTACATTGTACCTGGTTTAATTCCCTTTACCGTGGCACAATCTGTGTGTGTCAAAAAGCCACACAAAGTCATATTTTATTGCGTTGAACAAGAATTGAAATGTTTCAACATTCAAAAATTAAAATATTACTTGACAAATTTCTCTAGCTATGTTTTGGCTATTGTATCAGGCTGACTTAAGAATTTAAGACTTTAAGGAGCTTGTATGATACACCCAGGACAATGTAGCTTATATATTGGTGAACGAAGGCTATTCATAGTCAAATCCATTAATTCTTTAACCTAATGGTTTGCATTGTTCCAGTAGTCTCATTTGCTGGATAATTTGTCTCAAAGAGAACAGTTCTGACAGTGGTGTAGTGGGTGATTAACAAAAACCAATTCCGGAATATTCGTAAGTCACGGCTGCCATGTGTTTGCAGTTTTGACACTGATGTAAAAGAAAACAAACAAACAAATATTTGTCATTTGACAGCTCTGACTCACACATTTCAATTTTTTTACCCTTGGTAAATATCACACTAAACGGATCTTCTAACTCACTTATCTCAATCTGCTCAAGTAATGGCTCGCTAGGACAGACTTTGGTTTTATAGTGTAGTTAATTTTATGTGTTCTATACAAATCTTCTACCCAGTTGTCTAATTCCCAGTTTACCACTTCCTGACCAAAACTTTGCATTTGTCTTGCTTCTTGTGATTGTTGACTACTCTGTGATTGATTATAAGTGTTATTGTTTCGTGCTTGTTTGTCCCTAAGCCTCTTTGATTTGGTTGCTTATATATATTTCGTAAATAGCTTGTGCTGTATACATTTGTAAATATTTTACGCATTGTGAGTAGCTGGGAAGTAGGGAGTGTGATGTCAATTGCTGTGATTTCTTTTCTCTTTTCATGCGTTATTATGATTATGGAGCCCCTGTAGGGACCTGCGAAAAAAAATGAAATGTTCTTACTTTCTTGTGCGCACGAGATAATTTCATGTGAAAGAACATTTCTTTTTTTTTTTTTTGCACAGGTTGCTTCAGGAGCTCCGGAATCTCACCATGACATCGTTCTGATATGTATGCGATAGAGGAGTTAGGTAACGTTTCTTGATTTTTTATTTTACTTTTTTCTTGGTTAGGTTAAGAAGCTATTCTCTCCTGTTAGCTGCGTTTTATTTGTTATTTTGACCTGGTGGGAGCTGTTATTCTACTATTTTCACTAATGAATTAAAGAGGCATCCAAACACAACTGAACGTAAGCAGGACACTAGACTGGGATGTAGTACTGGTTATGTGCACCTGGGGAATTTCAAGTAGCTTAAGTGAAGGAACCAACATAAGATACCGCTGCCTGAATTCCAGCAAGGGTGTGCTGTAATTCTGCTGGCTACCTACAGAGAGAGCCCCTTGTTTTGATTTAGTATGATCACAAAGGTCATCTTATCCTTTGTGTGAGAAAAAAAAAATTGAAAATGTGAAGACATGTCAAGACAGGGCCCCATTTAAATATGAAAGGTGTAAAACTCCCCTTTAACTCAAAGAAGACACTCAGAAGTAAGTAAAAACCCAATCCAGGAAAATGTCTGCCATTTCTTAATTCTAAAGCTTCCAGGAAGCAGGCACAACAGTTAAATTACAGTTTTGAAAATTGTCACAGTCTAGTATGCAATTAGTATTTTCTTTCTTTTTTTTGTTTTTTGCAAATTTTGCTGACATTGTGATGATAATTGCAATTGCATATATTGCATTCTATTTTTCACTTTATCCATTCAGTTGGAAATTCCATTAGTGGAAAATTCTTCTAGGGACAATTATGCTTCCTTTAGGAGACCAGATTTATGTAAGGTATAACTGTGGAACTGGCAGAACCCAATGTCTTTATTATCAGTATCGGTAAAATCACCGTGACAGTGTTACGGAAGTTACGGAACATGTATGGTTCAATGCTTAGTAAAATATTAAATTCCTCCTTAATGACTTTTTAGCAGTAAAATTACAAAAAGAGCATTAATATGTTATGTAAATAGTTAAATATGGTTTACAATGGATAACTGATTCCATAGTTTAAAGAAATATATTACCTTTGAAAAGTAAAGACTGAAAAGCAAGTAGATACTTTAGAACCTAATGTATGAGTTTCAGTTTCAGTTCTTTTGATGTATCTTGTTTAAATCAGCCATATCATTTCTCAAGCCTCAGAAAGACCATGAGATTTGCATACATTCTTTAAAAGGTATTTGTGATCTATTCCCAGGTTTGTTTCAGGACAATCACCTTTTCTAGGGGTCAATGAATAATTTTCATCTTATATGAATTAATTTATTTAGTTCTTTTCCCTTGTCATCGACCTATTTCCCAAGTTAAGTAAAGGATCACATACAGACCTCAGGCCTTTAAAATTTAATTTACATTTCATCATGAAAAAATGTGTACGCTCGAAGAGAAAAAAAATGTTTGCACAAAAACATTGGATTTATCAAACCTGGTGTATGCACATATGAATGCAATTTTCCATGCCCAGTTGCTACTCAAAAAAACCATAAATGGTCAATGCAAATTAACTGCATACTCATGTAATATGCAAATCAGGGCTTTTTGATTACAAAGTCTGACAAAAAAACGACAGTATTTATTGTACTTCGAATTCTATGTAACGCGTTACTAACACTTAATAGCCATAATATAAACATTACATTACATATATATTAATATAAACAGCACATTCTAGATAACTGTTTACTATTAATAATTATGAATTCTTTTCTTCCCCCCCAAAAAAAACACAATCCCCAGTTTATATATTTAAAAAAAATAAATGACATAAAAATGAAATTATAATAAGAGAAACCTAATTCAAATTAAGAGCTAAATTCAAACTCTGCTGTTCTTGTCACTGCACCTAATATAATGAAATAATTAACTTATGAATATAACTCTGCTCGTCACCCTGAATCGTTACCTATGTTATGGATGGGCAGATTCAGACAGAATTTGAAAAGGCTCCTCTGTGTCTTTTGGGTTATTTTCTGTTGTGGCTTCCCAGCAAACCCCTTCGGGGTCTGGAACAAAAGGCTAATGCTTGGCATCAATTGTTGGAGTTCAAGGGGGCCCTGCGAGCACTTCATACTGCCAGCTGGCAAGGGCATTGTGCCACCTGGCAATTGAGCAACAGTCGCCCTCTGCCCAGTGAATGAATACGCGCTTCAAGCTACACGACTAGATGGAATCAAACCAAGAAAATAACATGAAGAGAATGCCAAGAAATTCCTCAACGCATGGAAAGTGAATAGTTGTGTTTCTGCTTATATAGAACCCATCTGACCTAACAACAGATCAGGATATTGAAGGCTTAGAAGTTCTTTAACCCCTGGGTGAATGGTAGGTTACCATACACCACATGTGCAAAGCTACAGCGAAATCCTTTAGCCTTTAGCTAAGCTAAAGCAAAGCTGAACACGAACCAAAATAAATAATAATAATAATAATAATAATAATAATAACCAATACTTTATTGATACCCACAGGGAAATTACATATAAGGGGCACTACAAACACGGATTCTCTAACCATAAATACAACATACAATTACCAGAGGCCTTCGCAAACACTTACAGTACAGTATGTGTGAAGTAGTCACATCACAAACTTTAATGGGAATCAGTCCTCTTCTAAGAGCTTCTCCTGTGACTACAGGGATAATGGGGTAAATACCATAGTTCTGCAGCAAATGTTTTGGAATATTGTGATTTGTTTATGTAGAGGGCTATGCTGGCATTACGTTTTACCAATTAGTGATGTGCTGTATTGTCACTGCTATCAGTCGCAGCCCATGTGCCACCCTAAGCAAGTTCCACCGTTGGCCCTCCACGTCCAAAGCAAAGTGAAATTGTTCAGAAGACGGCACCCTAGGGGCCACCTCTGCTGCCTGATGGGTTGACCAGCACTGATTGGTATTGTTATTGAGTTTGGAGGGAATGTTGTCGTTCAAATTATTTAACTGTTGCATCCTATGGAATAAAAGAAGACTAACAGAGCATGGGAGTCTTTAGGAATGACACTGTGCCTGGGAAGTAAACACGTTCTTTTTTTAAGAACAGAAATCAAAGCCAAAATGGAATCAACACACACAGATAAATATCACAACCCTAATTAATTAATTTTTTTTTGTATTGCATGCTTTAATATATAAAAAATTACGGTGTCAATTTCTGTGAATCCTTCTCTAACATTCTGTATTATTCATTAAAAGAAACCTTCTAATTATTTCCTCACCATTGATACAATATTCCTGAAGAATAATATTTTACATCTGAAATCTGAAATGAAGAGTACATGAAGTACCATGTTGTATTACACTGCCTCAAGCAATTGATGTAGAGAACAAAATCCCTAAATAGCCAAGAACTACCACCGACAGTAAGACTTGCAAGTGAATCAAGCGTAACTTAGTTGGCAACAATGATCAGTCAGTCGTCATTTCATTGTCAGTTTAACACAACGGTAGAGACACAAGCCATATTCAGCTACGAGTAGTGTGGGAATGTGTGTCTGAGTAATTCAGTGACTATTAACAAAATGGCTGTTTTATTGGAGTTCAATGGGAAGAAGCACTGTGCCACCCAGTTCCAAATGTCCCTTACAGTCCACTTTGTGCAACAAGAGAGGATGACTCAAACTTCTGACTGCATGTAGAAACACATTAAGAATATATGTGTCACAGACCTGCTGCTGGCCGGCCTTCAGATGCAGCTGGATCTCTGCCATCCAAACTCATAATAACATGAGCTGCTAACTGAGTTTGCTACATGTGCACCCCAGTAAAACCTCTTTTGACACATTTCTATTCTGTTTCAGAATATAGGGCATGACTCAAGATATTTTAAGGACTCAGCTGTGGTGAGGCCTCATCACTGAATCGTTGTATATACTAAAAAAAAATACAATTTGAGAATTAAATGTTGAATATTTAATCTGTAACCTTAACATTTGTGCTTTTTCTGTAGGTAATATATCTATCATATATATGGTATATAATATTCTTAGAAAATTATGCGATATTTGGTTGCTTGAGTTACTTAGGAAAAAAAATGTCTAGATTTCCATACAAATTGAAGAAGTACAGTCTTGCCATCAGGGGTTTTTTGAGATACAAAACTAGGCCACTGGGAATCTGTCATGTCTAGCTGGGTCTCTGATGGTGGACAGGTGTTACGTAACATTTTAGACAAAGTACTCAACAAAAATAATCATGGGTACTGAAAGTATTAAAGTAATCTGCGCAGAATGGGTCCTACTGGGACCCATACTTGTATCCAGGCCTATAGTTCTGCTCTGATGCAGCCACCTGGTAGCCAGGTCACCCTTGTAACCTGGTTACAGCCCAGTAGTGGTGTCATGTGATAAGCTCACAAAGAAAACAGTTACAGGCCATATGCAGGATCCATCCATCTATTTTCTATAAATGGTTGTCCTTTTAAGGGTCATAGGGAGTCCAGAGCCTATGAGTGCAAGGCAGGGAACAACCCAGGATAAGGCATCAACCCATCGCAGGGCACATTCACACAGGCAAATCGACAGACAATTTGGTAACTCCAATTCACCTTAGCATGTTTTTAGACTGTGGGGGGGAACCAATGTACCAAGGAAACCTCATGATGATAGAGAGACCATGCGAGATGTATGGTGCTAGCCACTGCGCCACTACGCCGCCCTGCCTCCCCCATGGATCAGATCATGGCTGGAAATTCTGGGCCCCCTGAAACTGAAGAGTGAGGAGGGGGGGTCTCCCCCACAATAGAACTTATAGAGCAGATGTGTAATGCTTCCATATACATTATTGTTTTTCTTATTCAGGGGTCCAGATAAGGTGCGAGGCACCCCAGAATCTGGCGGGATATACATGCCCCTCCAATGTCTCTGAGCAATAGCAATAATGTTAGCAGGTTAGAGAATAGAGTGAAACTCATCCGCATCAATGTAACTGGCTTAAAAAATTTGCAAGCTCAATAATTATAGCATCTTAATAGAGGATGCCATTTGTGTTTTTTAGTGTTTAGTTTTTTTAAAATATTTATTTATGCATTGTGGCACAAAATTGCTCTTAGGGAATTCAGTGACTATCAAAGATTGCACCGTAAAATAACTAATCTTTTTAAATAAGCTGTTAGAATAATGTGCTCTGTTTTTCGTAACAGCCCCAGCTGTAATGTTTTCCTCCCACTAGATGGTTTTCTGTGTCAGTTGCTGTTTTCTGAAATACTCACTTCCACAGTCTCGAGCATGTCGTCAGTTGTTACTAACATGCCATGACAGTAGCTACCCACCTTGCTTCAATATACTGCCTCTTTACCATCTAACAACAAACTTGAAATGTTTGACAGTTGGTTCCTTGCCTGCATAGTCATTAGTGTAAAGGTGATAGCAAGCAGTCTTGTTGTGCTCTTATGTTCAGAGCTATGAAGGGAGACCTGAGATTGTACAGGATGGTACATATATGTGTGTATATGTGTGTGGGCATGTATATATTATATTGTGGGAACCTGTTATTTTGACATTGTCAGGAATTTTTTCCAGTTCCAACAAGGGAAAACTTATTTTTATTTAAAAAAAAAAAAAAAAAAAAAAAAAAACAATTGTGAATGCAATCAAAAAAGCAAAATAGTCAAAGGTCTTGTATTTTGTTTGGTTACTTCTGGTTAATGTTAGAGCTGGGTAGGGTTTAAGGCCACAGTAGTTAGGGTTAGGATTAGGATTATGCCCATAGAAATGAATGGAAAGTCCCGTGAATGGCAGGAATAAATGCTGCGTATTTGTGTGTGTGTGTGTTTATGCGTCAGAGTCCTCAAAATATGCAGACCCATCCAGCCAATTTTATGTTTTCATGTCTATTGTTGACATACTAAATGCTAAGAGCTCTAAGAGTATTGATGATGCAGTTATGATTCAGTGACAACAATAAGAAGAAATCAATGGCTTAGAGCAGGGGTCTTCAGCAGGGGGTCCCTGACCTCCAGGGGGTCTGAGGAGAAACTGCAGGGGATCTGTGAATCATTGCGTAATGACAAACTGCTTTTTGTGAAATCTTATAAAATAGGTCTATAAATAAATTTTGTATAAACTCAAACCATTAAAAAGTCAAACCACTGATAAATAATCGCCACAAACTGCTCTATGAATTAAACACATTCATTTGGTTGGCATGCAGACCCTTTATTCAGCTCAAATGCTATTGTACAGCTACCCCACTGGGACAAGAGACTAATGTGACGTAAACAGGAAATGCACAATGTTAAAGAACACAGTCACATACAATGTTACAATAACAGAAATACACAATGTACAGAGAAGTATCTGCAGTCTAAATCACATGACCAGTGAACATCCATCCATCCATCCATCCATTTTCCAAACCGCTTATCCTACTGGGTTGCGGGGGGTCCGGAGCCTATCCAGGAAGCAATCGGCACGAGGCAGGGAACAACCCAGGATGGGGGGCTAGCCCATCGCAGGGCACACTCACACACCATTCACTCTCACATGCACACCTACGGGCAATTTAGTCACTCCAATTAGCCTCAGCATGTTTTTGGACTGTGGGGGGAAACCGGAGTACCCGGAGGAAACCCCACGACGACATGAGGAGAACATGCAAACTCCACACGCATGTGACCCAGGCGGAAACTCGAACCCGGGTCCCAGAGGTGTGAGGCAACCGTGCTAAACACTGCACCACCATGCTGCCCCCTGTGAACATTAAAATAAGAAATCTTATGTCTTACTTATGCACAGTGTAATGGCCAAATAAAAAGATAAGATATCGTGGTTCCATCTTCCAGATCCACAACACGAGATGACGAACGATTCTTTTGTGGTTTCGGTCTCAGTTTCAGAACCATTACTTTTTGCACTTTAACCATCGAGAAAAACTAAATAAATAGGTTGATAGGGTCATTTATATAATTTTATTCAATTATTCAGAAATCAACAGGGTAATATAGTTAATGCTTGTGTTAATATAAGCCCGTATATAATATAATATAAGTCCGTAACAGTGAAGAGGGGGGTCACTTCTCTATCTCTCTATCCACCAAGGGATCCCTGGCCTGAAAAAGGTTGAAGGCACCTGGCTTAAAGCAATGCATTTTACTTTTTACTCATTGTGAACACATACATATATGGGTATCATATTATGCTGTTTGGGCAGTCCTGCTTCCTAATTAATAAACGTCATATCCAGAGGGATCGGGATGAACCCTGGACAGGAAGGATCGTCTCTCACAGGGGTCCAGTGTGTGTTTATGATGTACTACTCAGTCTCCTCAGATTACCCTATAATGAGTATTAATTTCTTTTTGCTATATGTAAGCAATTTTTTTCTGGGGGAAAGTGAAAGGAACCACTGAATCTCGCTATTATTTCAAGCCACGGTTATTAATCTGTTCAACCACTGCATCATGGAAGACTAATGTTCGATGGTTTTGTATATCGCCCCAGTACTGCTTACACTTATAACTGAGCTTAGCCTAGCTCCACTAATGATTCCTTGACAGCTGTAGGTTATAATGCTTAATAAAGCCAATGTAATGACCTTGCAACTTATGCATTGCAAGTTTTGGTGAACTATAGTTAGGCTAAACCTCACCTTTATTTCCTTAAAATCTTTTAACTTTAAATCTATTCAGAAGTCTGATAAAAAAAGTTATGTTATAAACTATGTATTACTTAGAGGTAAACTGAGTTTCACCTCAGGCTATTTAGGCCCAGGCTGATAAAGAGCACTACATATTCAATCAGACATGAAAATTTTATTTTAATTAGCAGTAAAATAACTCTTAACTCTCTCATTACTATATCATTCTTTGCCTTATTTTAAGACATTTAATCTTGATTATTAAAATTTGATAAACGCATCAGATAAGGCACCAGGTTTTAATTTCTATTACATTGTGGCATCATGTCAGGATTACTGTCTAACAGTACATGGCCATTGTATTTTCAACTGCAAAGATTGTGATCCAGAATATCGGATCTGTGTTGGTTGTGATTTGTATTCAGTAAAGGGACAATGAGCAATGGTGTTTTGGGTAAATTGTGTCTAACGGCCAAGGACCATAGACTAGGCAATGAGGTATATCTGTAACATAGGTGCTATAGTATATGATAGTTCTAGAAAACATTACTAAATCACGATACAGATTCAGTGCATAGTGGTTAAAAGTTTTTATTACACTTCACAGTGAAGGTCGACAACAAAACAATTCAACCTAGGCCACCCATCCACACATCACACCAGGTCTTCTGCCCGCTGGTTCCTGAGACCAACAATCTAAACACTGCTGTAATCAGGGAAACCAGGGGGACTTGGCTGCTTACTGGATGGATGGCTCCAGGATCAGGTGAACCAGAAGGCAGATTCAAGTGCAGAGGTTTCGAAGAACCCAAACCAGAAACCAGGCAACATATAAAGAGGGGAAAAAAACACAAAAAACCATTGACATAGAAACCTCTAGAGAGAGGACACCAGCGGCACTGCACACCAGCGGCACTGCACACCAGCGGCACAGCACACCAGCGGCACAGAACACCACCGGCACTGCACACCAGCAGCACTGCACCACCACCGGCACAGCAGACCAACGGCACTGCACACCACCGGCACAGCACACCAACGGCACTGCACACCAATGGCACTGCACACCAACGGCACTGCACACCACCGGCACAGCACACCAACGGCACTGCACACCACCGGCACAGCACACCACCGGCACAGCACACCAGCTGTGGAACACCGGCTACTAGGGATTACGAACCCTCAAGAGGAACCATGACCCCCAAACCACCAAGCCAGGACCTACAGACACTGACAGGCAAAAAGAAAGCAGACCTACTTCATATAGCCCCATAAAACAGACCTTTCACAGAGCCAACTCAGCCTTAGGCCCTAAAAACAAATCCGATTCAACAAATCTGACTGTGCCATGAAAACTGCTCATTGCTCTGGTTATATAAGGTAGGCAGAGTAGGGTAATTCAGGCCCAGAAAGTAAAAGTCCAGACTAAGATTTTGTTTTCACCAAACAGTTGAGTATAAAGAGTCACAGTCACATAGTACTCAACTGGTTGGTTGAAACAAAATCCCGGTCTGGACTTTTACTCTCTGGACCTGAATTACCCAACTCTGAAGGTAGGGCTATAATTGCCATCAGCCCAGAGCAGGCTCAATTGCCTCATTAAACCGACCAGGGACCGATGTGACACTAAAATCACAACAAACTGATCACCAATGCATCTTTTCCAGGAAGGCACATCCTACGGAATAAGAATGAATGGATGCAGCAGTACTTAGCCACAGTGAGAACTTGGAGAGGTAAGAAATTAGCCAGCAGAGAGAACAGGTCTGCCTTCAAGGCATCGTAATTAGTTACCCAGTCATAAAGCACTGTGAGGAACAGTGTGACGGCCAGAGAGCTAGTGAGAAAAAATGGATGGAAAGAGTTGTTTTGGAAGCACAGCATTGATAGGAATAGTCATAGGCAGTACAAGTGACATTTTTCCCCAACACAATTTACATTGCACTAACTGAATGTCTGCTGAAATGATTTAATTTCTTCGAAATAATGTAAATAATTAAAGCATTTTTTGTGATATACTGAAATAATATGAATTTGCCGACCCATCTTATCCCACGCTTAGAGCACAAGACTGGACACTGTACACCCCTTGGGTGGAATAGCATATTCTAAGGGCCATGCTCTGCTTGATTCAGCCGATTTAAACGGACCCAGTGAGTTTCCCAAACAAATCCATCCATATGCTCCAAACGAACTCAGACCCACCAAAAGTGATCCAAACTCAGGTCACCTCAAAAGGTGCTGCCGCACACCTCAGGAGGCTGTCGGAGTTTGGTTCATTTCAAATCCACGATATGTGAACAGAAAGTGCGCCCAGCTCTTCCTTCTTCTCTATGCTTTTCGGATACCATACAGTGATGATGTCAAAACAGCTGTCGAAAAATGATAATGAATTCTTAAGATAGATTGCACTAATTTATAGAGCTGAGAAATTTAAAGCGTGCAGTATTTTGTTACTCAAATGGGAATTAGTATGAGCGCAGGTTTTTTTAGAGACATAATATCTATAATATTCCTTCCTGCTTGTAAATAATGTGACAGTTTTGGTTGTGGAATTGCACAGAATCTTAGAATTCAGAGCTAAAATCAAAACATTCAGTTATCATCTCATAGGTAAGCCGATGCTACTTGGTTTACTTTGCTTAAAAAAATTAACTGACAAAGGCGTTCATAAAGTGCACTTTCTGTGGTTGTTATGCTTCTGTTTTTAGAGCCATTTGCCAAACAGGTTTAGGATTTTAAATCGATCATGCAGTCAGGATTAAAGAGTGTTTCAGTTTGCCTGTTCAATACATGTACATGTGGTATATAACATTAATCCCAAGGTGTCTGATGAAAAAAAATGAACATCCCTTAATATCCCTACTTATAATATAATACTCTGTTTTCTTATTACTATCTGTTCATTGACCCTTTTTGAAAGCATTTAACGTCAGCTTGTACTTGTTTGTAAGTAGTATTTTTTTTTTGAAAATGAATAATGTGTATATAACAAGTTTAAGTGAAACCATAAAACAAATATTAAAATAGGGATCATTCTCACAAACTTGACCTTTTTTTGAATAAGAAATGACTCTCAAGACCAGTTCAGTGTCCCAAAGGACCAAGTGTAAATGTGAAATTGACTGAGACCACATAAAACCTGAAGCGCACAAGAAATTTGACCAAATGCGTTTGAAAGGTGATGTGAATCCAAAGAGAACCAAGTTCACTTTACCTTGGCCCACATTGTGGTCCACTTAAAGAGTGCTAGACAGCCATGGAAAAAATTAAGAGACCACTCTGTATTTTTAAACAAATCTGCATTTTTAAATCCTGGTTTAATCCTGGTTCTGCTGGCAGAAGGCTGCTCTGAGCAGCAGGTTGCTTCCAGGTACAAAATTTCTAAGACAGCAGTACACAAGAATGAGGTGAAGCTGGAGACACTGGGAATGATCAGAAACCAGGCAGGTAAAGCGCGGAAGCGACATGCTAATGCCAGAGATGACTGTTAACATATCTGACAGTTTCTCATGAATCAGACAATGACATCAAGTGACCTTCAAAAGGAATGGGAAACGTTAAGTGCAGGTGTGAAATGCACTGCTAGGACAGTTCGTATCAGACTCCTACAAGCAGGACTGAAGTCCCATAAAGCAAGGAAGAAGCCCTTCATTAATGAGAAGCAGGGAAGAGCCAGGCTGGAGTTTGTAAAAAAATATTTATTATTCACAGATGCACACCCATAAATTGAGAAATGAATGAAACAATAAAATGGTGCTGAGGTCTCTTAATTTTTTCCACGACTATATATGAAAACACCCTTAGAGATACCACTACATCTTTGGACTTAAGCTTGGAAATGCCAAGCCACCTACAAAGGAGAGTTACATTGTCTCTTCACATGACCTGGCCACCTGACCTAAACACAGTATAAATGGATTTTAACCAGAGAGTTACAGAAAAACTGCCAATGAGTGTTCAGGATATATGAGGTTCCTCCTTCAGGAGAGCTGGAAAAGCATCTCAGGAGGCCACCTCATGAAACTGGCACAGAGGAGAAGGTAGGGTCAGCCAGTCCCTAGAACAATTGGGCTTAGGGGCCTTGCTCAAGGGCCCAATGGTGGCATCACTCTGCTGACCCAGGTATTTGAAATGGCAACCTTTTAAATAATACAGTACATACATAAATAATACAGTATATACATGACATATATTTGTTGTAATTATTTAGCATTTACTTTTCTCCAAAGCAACGTACAAATTAATCAGATAATATATAACAAGCTCTTAAGGAGCCAACCAAGTACAAGTTCTGCTAGGCTCAACTTCTGATTGACCAGTAACAAGTTCAAGATGCTTGTGGGAACAACAGCTACAAACGCGACTTAGAACCTCACATCTGAAAAGCTATAAAAATAAAGATCACCCAAGAGAATCTGCCAGGATCAATGTCTGAGTGTGAAATATGAGAACAGAGGGATCAGTAGTGCTAAGCGAAACCATTTCAATAAAACAGCGAACAAAGACAGTGAAGTTGTGAGGGTCTGTGGCCGACTGAGGCTAGCTGAGGTGTAAAAGATAGGTCTTAAGATGTTTCTTAAGGTCATAAAGGTCTTGCAGTCCAGGTTTAGCACTAATTTACAAAGATAAAAATTTTGGAGTTCACTAAATTCAACGTCAACATTTTTACATTTGTAAATAAATGTTAAATCAAGTTTTTTTCACTGGAAATTTTTCAAATAGCATGTTAAAAAAGGTGAAATATTAATGGGTGGTGTGGTTGTGCAGTGGTTAGCACTGTCACCTCACACCTCTGGGACCAGGGTTTGTGTCTTTGCTCTCTCTGTGTTGTTGTTGGATTTACTCCAGTTTTTCCCCACAGCCATTTAACATGTTGATGGATGGTAATATTAAGACATTAAACAGACATTGTAAAAGACATGCATTTTACAAGTGGTTTTTCTGGATACATAGATTTTTATTTATTATCTTAAATAAAAGACAATGTCAATTCTTTAGGCTTTGCTGCACAGTAATGGGCAGTATATGAGACAAGAAATGTACTGACTGCACACCATAAATTGTTCTTATAGTTTGTTATGTCATGATTTTGATAATTTTGTTGCAGTATTATTTAGATTATATCTTGTCAATTAATTTAAAGAAACAAACCGGAGCCATAGTCTGTTACGTAAACATTTTCATTTACTTCAGTGGTAGCTCAGTACTCTAACTCATTAGAACTCGAATTTCTTAAAATTCGAACCAACAGTTAAAAAAAAAAGACCTAAAACTCGATCTGAATCTCAGAAGCCGAACTGTGAAAGCTGACCTAAGATGACTTGTACGCGGGAAATGAGTCTCTCAGCATAACGCTTCGGTCTCAGTCTCGCATTCGCTGTGATAGCATCGTTTGTTGGTGATAGTGCTTTTTTATTGAAAGTATCAGGTAATACACTGTACTTTATATAATTTTGGTAGCCAATTGCTCACCAAAAAGTTACGCAATAGTTGTACAAATGTTACAACCTAAAAGTTCACGATTTACGAACAAATTAACGCATACAGGGTAATAATAAAAATAAACAACGTACCGCATGTCATAGTCTAGTGTTTGGCACTGTGTCTGGGTTTATGAAAAAGGTGTCATTGTTTTTTTTTAACTTTACACATTGTTTGCATACATTATTTTCTTACTTTACAAATTACTGTTTTGATAAATGTGCTTAGATGTGTTTAATATATGCTCTTCTTGTTTTTTCTGGTTCATTTTGTGTTTAAATGCAAAAAAATTGTATTTAGGTGTAATTTTTTGGGGCCGGGAATTTTTTGGTTTTCCATTATTTCTTATGGGAAAAATTTGATCAGAACTCGAACCTTTTACGATTCGAACCCGAGTTCTGAACGGATTAAGTTCGAGTTCTGAGGTACCACTAAACTATGAAATAGCTGTAGGACTGTATACTTTTATTTAAAGTGGAATTTCATTGTCTTTTGTCCAAATGTGTCCTGATTTTCCCATCTTCAGCACGTCCCTGGGTCAACCAGGAAGGGTCTTGCATTACATTTCTTTAGCCTTCATTGTATAACCCTTATATTCTAATGCTGGAAAATCAGAATGTCCTTCAGTCCACAGACATAGTGAAAGAATTTTTTTGTGGTTTTCCACTTTATGGTTTTTATAAAACTCTCAGTTTTTGTAACTAGTCTCAAAGAGATAAATATACTGTCAAACATAATGTGTCAAATAAATACATCTATAATGGCTTAAAATGTGAGATAAAAATGAAAATATTTACAGAGAGAGAGAGAGAGCTAACATTTCCAAGCTTTCCACATTACATATGGAAAAGATTGATATTAGGCAAGATAATTTTTATATAGTTTATTAAATTCATAATGACTTAGATAACTGATAATTTAATTGACATGGAAAAACAGGGCATGAGAGGCCGTGAAATAGGATAGATTTCCTGACGAACCAAACACATGCATGCTGTCTCCAGTGATTCCAGTCCTTAATTTTGGCTCATTTATTTAATGGGTGACATAGCATGCCAGATGCAAGGGTGTTACACTAACTTTAGACTGACAGTGTAATCCATTCTGCAAGAGAAATTTTTGAGATTATAAACATGCTGTTATATTGAGGAATTTCTGAAAAAAAAAATTAAAGAATTAGTAGTTCATAGATATATTCATAGATGGGAAAAATATTTAAGCGAAATATATTAAAATATAATTAAGTGAAAGACAATAAATGATCTTTTTCAGCAGTGGAGTATGTCAGCTTCCTCAGACTCCATACTGTAGCTATAGCACTCATTTCAAACTAAGCAAAATTCAAGGTGTGGATTCTACCCTCAAATTATCCTGAGGCCTTCAACATAATATTTCTGATAATTTTTTGTGTGTAAAGTTGAGAATCTGTGCTCTTTTTCTTATTAAATACTGCAGCAGCCCGATCACTATTTTACATACTCTGAAATAGCTGATTATGCATTTTTTATATTCAGTTTTTAAGGAACGATCTCACAGGTCCCCTACGGAATTGAAAAAAAGAATACATTTATATTCAAGAACCAAATAAACAAAAGTTTTGGTAAATTGGTCCCCTTAAAGTGTAATATACTCCTGTACAACATTTGGAAGTAAAATCCCTTAAAAGATTTGATTTAATTTCAGTCATATCTCATGCTTAAAAAATGCCACCAATGTAATATCTTTATAATAGCATCATCACTGATATGCAACTATGTGCCGAACAAAAATACAAGTGTTTGAAGTCAAATATTATGCACATTCTTTGAGGTTGTGCAGTTGAATAGTTTATTTTTGTTCAGCTTGTGGGACAAGGTGGATTTTCATATAAACATGTATATGGTAAATAGTTTCCAGAGGTGGGACAAAAATGGAAAAGAGAATACTAAGGACCTAATGAATGCTTGTGCAAAATGGTGGCAGCCAGCTGTAGTACAAAACCGATTCTTTGTTTACAAGAGAGATAAATGCAAACTAAATAGTAAAAGGTCAATAAAAGAGGATATTCTACTTTCAGATGTCAAATTGAAAGTAGATTACTATATACAGTACATATACCCCACAATAACCAAATAGTATTTGTTAACGCGTGGCATGGCACAGGCAGGAAAAGGGTGGATGATCCACTTGCGGTTCAGAGACTAAAGGGGTTTATTAAATATACTGTAAACAGACTATACAGGGATATCACAAAATAAAAGGGACCACGAGGGGTCAGAACTAAACATGAGAAAAAACTAATAAAAAGAAAACTAAAAAAGCTAACATACAGTACAAAGGGAAATGACCAGGACCAAGACAAGGACCAGGACCAACAGCATAACACACAGTAACATAGCACAATGACTGATCCAGGATATGAACAAAGGCAGGCACTTAAATACACTGATGACGAGGACTAACAAAGGGTAGGTATGAACAACTAATCAACAAGGCCAGGGAACAACAAGACACAGGTAAAATAACTTACAATTAACAAGACCGGGAACCTGACAAACACTATGGTTTAACAACACTAGGGAAAACCACGAACATAAGGCTATGCAGAACAAAACAAAACCAGGCACAATAAGGTAAATAAAAAGTGAGGAAAAAAGTAAAGATAAAGATACAATATCAAACACAGACAATAAACTGAATAAACTTAAGTTACATACTCATGACCGGTGGGTTTATAGTCTCAAGGCCGCACAATCAAGCCACTAAGCTACACGGCGATGCAAGCAACAGGGAAAAGACGCTAGGGATTATCAGACAAGGAATGCCAAGACACTGGTGAGGAAGAGACACAAAGAGTAGGATCAGATAGGCACTGACCCTGACAAGTATTTCTAAGTTAATTCATTGAAATTGTTAACCTGCTCTGAAAAACAGATGTTAATACATAACTTATTATATATTGATACAAATTATCTTATGTTAACTATGTTTGGTATTTACTATAATGTACTTTTTGTTGTTATTTTAGAGCATACTGCTTCTACTTATACAAAAAAAGTTTACTGTAGCCTAGGTGTGTAGTACGCTATACCATCTAGGTTTGTGCAAGAATGTATGTATGCTCACCATGGCAAAATCGCCTAATGACACATTTCTCATCTGTCTATCCATCTTCCACATCGTTCATCCTGTACAGGTCACTGCGAGCCTGAAGTCTACTGCAGGGAATATCGTTTATGGGATATCATAGGGCACACACTTATATACAATCATGTACTGTATGTCACAGATATAGGACTCAGAAGTCCTGACTAGGGTGGAAGAATATAGCTCAGTCACTGTTGGTGACAGTTTTAAAGAAATGGGACAGCAAGGTGACCCACGGATTGTTGAGATCTTGATGGGGTATGTGGTTTGATAAGGCTCTTCAAGTAAGGTGGATCTGTGCCCCCAGTAGCTTGAAAGCCCACAGCAAAGTTTTGTGTTTGACCTTTGACTTGTAGCCAGTGGAGGAAGACCAGGAGAGATGAGATGTGAGGCAGGTCAAAGAAAAGTCATGCAACTGCCTTCTGGCTAAGCTGGAGGGGTCCGAGGACACATGCTGGTAGCCCAGTGATGGCGAAGTTGCAGCAGTCCAGGTTAGAGATCTCATCTATCTTTGACAGGAGGAAAGGACCGAGCATAGATACCTGCATGACCCCTGTGGGTTGCTGAGGTGAAGAAAGACAGGCTTATCCCGGAAAGTTGATAAGACCTGCCAGAGAGGGAAACCCGGGAACATAAGGAGAGAGACGAGAGGGCTGCTCCAAATAAATGGGGATTCTAGGGAAAAATATCCATATATACCTTGTTTCTGACACACCAATAACTCCTTAAAATATATCCATAAATCACTTTTATAACCTACATATATTGTTGTACCTGTTGCTTTCAGCATTGCATATCCCGGCATTGAACTATCCTTCTGAAGAATATTTTCACGCATGTTTGTCTGTTTTGCATGCAACTTTCTAAACATCTCTTAGAGATGGCACACTCCAAATATGCCATTCACTTTCCTTGAAACAGAAAAAAAATTCACTTCCTACAGTTTAACCGCCATGATATTACAAACAGTGACTCTTATTGTACATCGGATTTCCAATCAGTCACCGTATTATCTAGTCATTAATTTCCTATTAAAAAACGCAGCCAGTACAGGGTTACCGTCGGTCTGGAACATCAAGAAACACGGCATTGGTCATACTGGGTGGAATGTAAGGCTGTATGTGTGCACACATACTGTACACCATGCAACATTCTGTTAGCTACACACTGGCCTACAACATCAGAACAAGTGGATTGCTTCAGTTTTGGTGACAAAGTGCATGGTGGGAAACTGAGAGCTGCAGTAGTTGTAGAGAAGGCTTGCATTGCATGCGTAATCTACTCTGCTCATACTAGGCAAAGACGTTTGTATCCTTTTCAGAGGTCTCCATCTTTGACTATTAGATATACCTTAGTTTTAATATTGATAAAGACTGGCCTTTACTGAGATTTCAACTTCAGTCAAGGAAGATAGCAGCAGGTTTTACCTGTTCTGTAAATATACAAAACTGGAGTGCATTTCAAGGTGTTGAAATCAGCAACATTCTTTGGCAAAAATGCTCTGCTGTTGTTTTCCTAATTGATGGTTGTGTGAGACAGCAATAGGTGATGTCTGCAGATGCATAATCTGCGTGAAAGAAAAGTTTAGATCAGTGGCAAATTTTTTTTTCCAATTTATTGCTGCAATTTGATGAACCTGACATTTTCTGTACCTCATTCTGTAACCATGAATTTTATTAGGGAAATGGGGTGTCCCAGTTCCCTATCAATGTCCAAAATCTACAATGATTTAAAAAATATATTTTGGTACAGTACATTTTTGCGACATATGTCTAGCCAGAATTATGCAAAAATAAGACCATTTCATACTGCCCTCACAGCATACTGTCGAGAATAAGCATTGCCCGGCATATGAAGCTATCACAAATTGAAATAAAGCCAATGATTAAATGTTCATCTTTTCTTATTATTGTTTAAAACATCAACCCAGATGTGCTGTATACATCAAAAGAGGATTGATATTTTGGAAAGGACATTAGCAATGTATGATTCCTTTCCCCCCACATGCTACATGCTCAATTATATCCAGTATTCACATACACTGTATGTGCACCTTCAAACCATCAGATAAATTTCAGAGGTTGTTGATTTAATGAAAATGTGTCTCTGTATCCCCAGCCCTCTTAAGTTGAAAATTCATTCATCAAAAGACCTTACAGCAACATAGAAGGATGCTTTTTTGCCAAAGTGCTTGCACCTTAGTGATGTTACACATCACAGATTTCCTGCAGGGATGATAAATAACAGGCAAACCAACAGTATAAGCCATTGTTATTTTCAAATGGTTCATAATTATTTTATGCACTATTGAAGTTATATTGCTGGTTTTCAGTTATCAGGCCTCATTAAAGGAGGCGGAGCATAATGACTTTAAATGAGGGGAGCGTAAGATTTCTTCAATAGCCAGGTATTGAGGTAACTGAGTAATCCTGCTTTGTGGAATAGCTCTTCAGTCTGTAGATAATGTGTTATTCATTACTTAAACAGGGAACGCAGTATTTTCTATCAACACCTGTTACGTCAAACTCTAATAAAGACATAATCCTCTCAGATTTTACTGGTCCAGAATGGTCCTCATCTATATTATACTGGCCAAAAAGTCAAATTTTCTATGCATGCATGGTGTGTTTTTTAAGATAAGTGACACATAATAATTTAGGAGGATCTGTGTCAAAAATTATTCATCAACATATGAATCTACATTTCTTAAGTTCAATTTGTATTGATTCTGAAGTTTAACGTGAATAAAGTTTAATTATATTGGGTGTAGAGTTTGAGGTGGCAGAGCATAAATGTATAATTTAGCTATAACTTAATATCAAACATAAAATAAAAAAAAAAATTTGTCTAGACCATTTTTGGTAGGGAAAATGTTGATGTATACCACAATCAATACTTTCCAGTTTAATAAAACAGAATCCGAAATTTCATAGTAGAGTTCGGACTTCATCATATAAAAAATATATTTATATACCAATATAATCATATAAAAATTAAATGATTAGAAAATGAGAAACCTCAATAAACTGTCAATAAGGAGCATTTCTTGATAACACACCTCATCCTATTATGTCACAGAAACAAACACAATTCCAAACAATGATACTGTAGCCTTTTAAGAACCCACAACCTATGGACAACAAACGCACAGCAAGGTTGATTGAGTTACTGGAAATGCCACGTCAGTGTTGCCAAATTAGCTACTTTGTCGTTAGATTTAGCAACTTTTCAGAAACTTTTCTGATTTGAATCTTTTCATTCAGAAATGCAATTAGTGACAAATCTAATAACTTTTTGGACAAATCTCCATATTTACAGTACATGTAATCATCAGTTACTGCTAGTTAACATTTCAGTCGCTATTTCATGCATGTTCTGTTGTCTGACAAGAGAAACTGAAAAAAATGTAAATAAGAACAGCTTTATTGAGAATTTAGCTGTATTAAAGTACAGTAGATAGCATAAGAGAGTAGGCGAGAAGGAAATAGATGAAAAGATGTGGCATCAGGTGATACTAGGAAAAATGCAAATATGACACAATGACATCATCCGCATATACTGATTAGCATATGCTGACATCTAGCAACATTTAGCTACTTTCCATTGAAAGTAGTTGGCAACACTGCTCCACATGCTTCTATTTTGGAAAGAGCATGGATAAGCACTTTCCATGACCCTGCAAAATAGGATGGCTGGGTACAGAAAATGGATGGATGGAGATAAATGCTCCCTCAGAGAGAACTTCAAGTGTCAAAGAAGAAAGTGACAGTTCAAAACCTGCAACATTGATAAAGGAGTTACGGTGGATAAGGTAAAAAGACGTTGGTGGTGTGTTGGTACTTTTTGCAGTCCAATATGTAACAGACTGCTGCTGTGTACTGTAAACTCTGCCGAAAGCTTGTGCCGACTAAAGCAGGAAACACTGAATATATTTCATCAATTGAAGTATTGCCATCCAATATAATATAGAGAATGAAGTGTTTACAGTCACAAACACCAGCAATGATGGTTTACATTTTCTGTCTGATAAATTACAAGGCAGACCGCATCCCATATTGGATAAAAAAAATAAAATATAGCATTTTATTTTTCAATAAAAATCTGGGAGTGGATGAGATTTGCCTTGAGTTCTTGAATGCTGTTGAGGTTGTTGGGCCTTCTTAGCTGACATGCCTCTTCAACATTGCGTGAAGGATTAAGAGACTGGGTCCCAATCTTTAAGAATGGGGACTGGAGAATGTGTTCATCAGGTGGATCACACTTATCAGTCTCCTTGGCAAAGTCTATCCCGGGGTACTAGAGAGAAGGGCATGTCCATTGGTCAAACCTTTGATCCAGGAGGGACAATGTGGGTTCTGTCCTGGTGGTGGAATGCTGGAGCAGCTCTTCACCCTTACGAGGATACTGGACGGCTCATGGGAGTATAACCAACCAGTCTACAGTATATCTGTTTTGTGGACTGGGAAAAGACATATGATGCAGGATTCAGAAGGAGCTCAAAGAACAGCCATTGCACCGAAAAGAAGCAAGTTGAGGTGGTTCGGGCATTTATCTAGGATGCCTTGTGGATGCCCTCCCAGCGAGGTGTTTTGGGTATGTCCAACCGGGAGGAGATGCTGGGGCAGACCCGGGACACGTTCCAGAGATTATATCAGATTCTTGGTATTCCCCTGGTAGAGCTGGAGGAGGTGGCTGATGAGAGGTACCCGTAGATCTGGGCATTCCTGCTTAGACTGCTACCCCCATGACCCGACCCCGGGTAAGCGGCAGATAATGGATGGATGGATATGCATGGATGGATACTTGAATTACGTATAATTAAATTATCAAGGCACCTGACTTTGATCATCATCGTAAACAACAAATCCATAATCAATTAATTTCCAATATTGTATGAAAAGGTGCTTAATTTATGATTGGAATCTGTTTTCAGCTACTTTGGCACTGAACTAATAGTATATTGAAACAGTTCAGAAAGATCTTACTTAAAAAATTCTGTGGGCACTAAGTCTTGAAAATATTGCCCATCAGCCTTTGATGTTTGACGCAGAAAGCTTTGATTTACAGCATGGACTGACCCATTGCTCCAATCAGCAAAACCTTTGCGAACTGCAACACATCACTCCCTGCTCATAAGTCATCATTAAGCATTTGTCAGCAAGTAAAGCAATGGAACTACCTCTGCCCGTTTTTGTAATTGCACATTGTCATTGAAGAGGCCATCATTATTAAATCATGTAGGTCAACAGAAATAGCTCTATGCTCATGAAGCTCTCCTAGATTAGAGCTCTAATCACCTGCAGAATAAAACTTAATGTAAGCATCTGTATGATTTATAACTAGAAAATGAATCCAAAATGGACCCCTTTCTCAATCACCAGTTTTGTCTTAATGGGATTTTTACTGACTCATTAATATTACAGCTTGTATAAAGTTAATTAGAGGAGAACAGACGGAATAAAGACATCCAGTCTGGTTGTAAAACTGTGACCTGCACATTGTGTAAATATAAATAATCTGCATGCAGACCCTCTCTTCTTAGATTTGACCTTCATAAATTTGAATTTCCCTTGAGGGAAAAGAAATGCTTTATGTAATTTTTTATTCATTTTTTTTTTATTATTAAAATAATTAAGTAGTGATGCCCACTGTTATACCTACTTGCTCAACACTCTAAAGGTAAAGTAAGATGATAAAAACATGAAAGACATCACATTCATATGTTAAGACTGAAAAAACAAGGAAATAAAGGCTTATTATGATTTATTCTTCGTGCCAATATTCTATCTAAACATTAGTTTAATGTCTTTATTAAGAACAAATTATGAACATGACATCTGCTTAGAGTTATTAACTCGGGTACTTAAAATATCTTGATGTTTCTGGTCACTGGAATTCAAGATTCTTCAAGATTTGTCACATAGCTATACAAATATAACATGTAATGAAGCGTAAACCTGGTCACTTTATATATAAAAGATATACAGTGTGACGTGAGATGAAGTAAATCAAATGAAGATAAACAATGTTAATTAATGAATAAATCAACTTCATTCTCACTTTCCAGTACCACCTTGTAAAACACAATTTAAATCTAGAATACATTTCTGTCTTTCAGATTCAGTTTACCAGGCCATCACGGAAGTACACTTAAAATTTTGGAATTTAATGTATATACATTTTCAACCTACCTGTAAAATATTATTTCTGAATGCTTTAATACAGTATTTTACAAACACACAGTCCTGTCTTAGCTTCTAGGGGAATTAAGTGTGTCCAATAGTGCAAAATGGTAAAAAGGAAGGCTTTCATATGACCGGGGTTTAGCACCTCTGTAGGGGTGGGCTGTGAGTGTGGGTTTCATCTTGTACGTTGGCAGTTATTTCCTATTACAGCCATCATTTGTGCAATTGGGTGTGTAATAACTGTGATGGCCGTGCCAGTGGAAGGATAAAATGAAGCTTAATTACAATATAATAGCTCTACAATCCATCAGCATGCAAGTTCTTGCTAAAACATTGTCACCTACCTGCCAAGGGGTTTCCTCAAGCCTTGGGTTTCCCATAGCAAGAAGCCTTATTATTTTGACCCTTGGTCATGTACAGTCATTGTATGAGAACATGTTCAAAAGCAAGGGAAATCAAGATCATTACAGCATGGGCTTCTCAGCATTTTCAGCATGCCGCTTAAAAACCTTAGCAGGTGTGTTTTATGTTCCCATGTCATAATATGCTGTGTTTATGCAAAATATATTTCGCATGTAATATGATCTCAAGCTGTCAGATATAATAATCTATTTAATATATAATAAGACATAAATTTAAGGTGGTAATATACCGGATTCAGCAAGAACCCTCGGCATTGTTCTACGATGCTTTCCATTCACTGATTAATAACTGCTCTTCTGCTTCAGTATTAAATGACCAAAATCTTACATCTCATATCCTCTTACGTAAGTTAGATTTTCTTACAATCCAGAACCAGAATAAAATGTATGTTTCTGTTGTGAACACACACAAATAACATATATTTGTGAATTGTGAATGAATGAGTGAATGAATGAATCTTACACATAGTATTTTGTATAAGAGTGACAACTGGTGTTGCCTTGCAAATGGAAAATAATCAGAATGCAAATTACTGATGTCAGCACCTTGATCTTTAGTTGTACCATATCTCTACACATTTCATGCTTCAACTATAGTGGTGTACATCAGGAAAAAAAAAAGATTTCCCTTGCATCTTAGTTTAGACCAAAGTGGAAGTAAATGTATTACTGGTTTGAAAAATAAGACATATTGCAGTTAAGTAACAGTTCCTATACATCAACTGTTATTTATTATATTTCTATCCATGCACGCATTTCCTGCAACCAGTTATCCATTTGCAGCCTCGGTAATTCACAGCCTCAAGAAACATCGGACATGAAGGTAGGGCCAGATCACCAGTTCATCACAGTACACCCAGACAAGCAATTTAGAGTCACCAATTGTCAGGAACAGCACGCCTTTCTATTGTAATTGAAATCTTTTACACGCAGAGAAACCCCCTGGGCAAATGCACACACTGAGGTGCCATTCAGACCTTCAAAAGTTGAGCTGTAAGGCAACAACTATCCCCTGCAGAACCTTCAAGCTATTGTTTGCTATGCTGAAATTTCCTATAAGTTATGCATCCACGCATCTGATAAACAATTCAAATTATACAAAATCTTCATATTTTCCAAGCACTGGAGCAAAGGGACAAATCCATCACATTTTGACTGGAGTGTATCGCGAAAACAGGAACACGGGTCAGTTACACAATTATTTTTTAAATCTTGAACTGCTTAAAGGTAGATTTTTTTCACAGGATATAAATTCTTAAATAAAAAGTGTGGGATATATTTTCGTTTTACCTACTCATTAATGCACTCACTAGTCAGCCACCAACACAGATAATTTATTTCTATATACCTGTGTGCTGTATTAGCCCTGAATTGAAATAAGGCTACGTAAGACTGAGATTCTCATGTTTTTTTAAAACATCAGTGGACTGCATCAGTGTAGCATTATGCATGTGTGAATGCGGCAGAAGTGTTGAATAAGTAAATCCTGATTGTACACTGATCCCAATTTTTTTTATTCAACCAAGATTACACAAGTATAACAAGTGAATCCAGACTAATGGAAGCCCTACAGGCACTTCCAGCCATCACACACCTAATACCATATAAATCGTATTAGTCAAATCTACGCTGTCACCTTCGCCACACCCTAAAACAGATAAATTACTTTTAGAGGATGCCCCTGCACTAATACCATTTACTTTTGCTACAATGAATCACTGCAAACAACATCATTGTTGCCACTATAAACAATGCAAGCAATTTAATATTTCACCTGGTCTTCCACCAATGGGAATTGAGAGAAAAGGATACGTTGTCCATTTATTAAATACACATTACCTGTGTGTTCTAGGTGCAGAGAAGCAGAGTACGACACTAATATAAGTTCTTTCTTTATCGCAATGATAGCAAAGAAGAAAAACGAAAAGCTACAGTTTTCTGACGATTTGAAGAAGTCTTAGACCTTCAAACCAAATGTTATCTGTATAGTAAGTGTTTATTTACTCAGGATGTTAAACATTAGAACATATGCATAGGAATAGTGATAAAATTAAGGTAACCAGAATATCCTCTGTCGATATGGGTTTGTTTTTTATGTTATTTCAAATTATCTGGATCATCCTGGTGATCTTTAAGAAGGACTCAGTGTATGATGGTACACTCCCAAGCCGACCATTCTTATTGAATATTTTCTTGTGGTGGATTGATGAGCACTAATAGATGGTAATGAGAGGCCTACAGATCCATAGCTGTAACTCAAGGTGGTCACACTACATCTCAGGAATTTTATTGCTTGTATTGTTTTCCAAGTGAATTTTGTGACGAATATAAACAGTGCAGACAAGTAAAAAATGGCAACATTTCAGTTTTTCAGCTTTCTTTTATTTTTATTTTCTGAAGTCTTTGGAAACAGTTTTGTAATATTTCCAGCCTGATCAGTACTGACACCTTTTTTTTTATGAGGTTCTCAGAAATGCTTGTTGACATGTCACAAACTCTGTGTTCTTTTAGTAAAGAAGGGCTCATTGAACTCTGTTTCTGAAAGTCTCATTCATTGAAGGATCTCACAGAACTGCTGGATCACATACTTACTTAAAAAGACAACGTTAGATTAATGTTTTCACTAAGGACGTAAGACTATTTGTGATGCTTGTTCAGATTCCCTGTATCTCTTATACTGTAAAGACTTAAAGTATGATCATGTCACTAAAATCCAAAAAACTAGCATTCCTGGATACACAAATTTTGCCTTTGTACTGTGCATGATTTGTACTGGTTTATGGTCCATAACACTACACTAGCAATGCGGGCAGGCAAGAGAGTATGCAGAAACATGCAAAAAGTACGCAGCATCTCATTCTGTGCACTTTGGGATCAATTCTCCAAATGGACACTTAAATCGAAAAGCATTTTAAAAGTGACACGCTTTTGATTTATGCGTATTCTCCGCTCCTCAGCACGGTCACACCGACTGCACTTTACTTGAAAAAGAATGTGTGCTAGTGCAATAAGTTCAATTAATTCATCAAGTAAGAAAAGGGGGTTGGTTTTGCCCTCAATAATTTTGGCAACAAGCAAGATGTGGAACATCCATCCATTTTCCAAACCGCTTATCCTACTGGGTCACGAGGGGTCCGGAGCCTATCCCTGAAGCAATGGGCACGAGGCAGGGAACAACCCAGGATGGGGGGCCAGCCCATCGCAGGGCACACTCACACACCATTCACTCACACAGGCACACCTATGGGCAATTTTTAGCAACTCCAATTAGCCTCAGCATGTTTTTGGACCGTGGGGGGAAACCGGAGTACCCGGAGGAAACCCCACGACGACATGGGGAGAACATGCAAACTCCACACACATCTAACCCAGGCGGAGATTCGAACCCGGGTCCCAGAGGTGTAAGCAGTGGATTGCTATTACAGTGCCACGTTTGCCCAGCAAGCCAGATCGCTTTTTGCCTGAGGAAACAGAAAAGATAAAAAATTGACTAATTGTTTTAGCCTATTCTAGCAATATGTATTTGGTTTATGTCAGTCCTTTAAGTCCTTTTCCATGTGCTTATTTTTACAGTTTTTTTATAGTCATCTGTAAATGTGTATTACCATTCGTGAGGAGTTTGCATTTGCTAGCTTTTCCTGTGAGTGCTCATGGGTTGTCAGATGCATAGGGTTCTGATAGGGTTACTTGTATGATCTATATGAACTGAATTCCATTTTGATTCTACTTCCTATTCCTATTTAAAGTTGAATTGCAGGTCTGCACTGTGTCTTGAACCGATTTATAAATTGAATTTGATTTTCAAAGTGATTCTCAAATCAGTTCTGAGTGATGCACATCCCTGTTATGTACTCAAACAGCATACAGGTATTACAACGTCAAGCCCAATTTGCGCTAATTTATAGTTCAAATTATTGTTTTATATTGCAATATTGACCTGTTATTACATCATCAGCTTTATTATTTTTTTTATTTTACCAAGAAAGAGCATCAGTGTGTTTTTGTCATCTATTTTGGCCGATCTCTGTGTTTAACTGTGTTCAATAACGAAAGACATAGAAAATAACAACTGGGTCAGAGCACTCGTAAGTCTAAGAACGAGATAACAAAGTACTTTACTTACGAAGGGTTTCCGGAAACGCGTGCTAACTAACAATTGGTCTTAAGTATTAGACACGAACTACTTAGCGTTACGAAGCTTTCAGGAAAGCCTCCCCGGTACATTTCAGAATAGTGTGTTTATTGGCAAAAGTATGAGACTCCTACCTGACACTTGACTTTTTTGTAAAATAATGGCAACAGTGAATGGATGCTGTGTCAGTCATAAAAATGTAGTATTGGTCTTTATTTGATGTAACCAAAATCATTACGCAAAATTAAAAAGTAAAATATCTACCAAAAGAGCTAGAATTCACTTTAGTTCATTTTAGAAAATAATTACTCAACCTGCCGTATTAATGTTTGAAGTATGAATAATGCTGACTTATTATTAAATAGGACCATGGAGCCGCTCCACACTACAAAATTATGTGACTAAATTAAAGGTGATGAATGAACATGTAAGAAAAAAAAAATCATAGAACCTTTATCACATTGACCCTTTCTCATGATATGTAACTGTGACCCGCTAATTATATATAAGGCTGAAATGGATAATGGCTCTGCAGGTCTGTATTTTACACTGAAAATGGTTTTGCATGGAAAGCAGACAGGGAGTATCATTCCAGGCAGAAAAAGCTCATAAAGTCGGGTGACATCCCAGACAGGGTTCCAGAATCATACATTATTTCTCTTCAGTTTAACACTGCTATTGATATAACCAAACACTGAATATTATTCTAGATATATAGTAAAAATTAATACTTTATAGCTGAATTGAAAATATTGTAGAATAAGTATTCTTTGCTCTATTTTCAGTATGTGATATTTTGAATATACAGATTTTGATTATCAAGTTCAGTCTTGGTTTTAAACATTTATGGAAATGGCTGTCTTTTGTGGGTCCTTATTAAGCGATAAGTCTCTTTGAAAGTATACATGGCCTTACACGGGGATTTCATATGAATACAGTCATTTATATTCCGTGTATATGCTAAATGGAGCTGGGAAGCTGCAAGTTCAGAGCAACCTTCCATGAGCATTACTATTATTAATAATTATACATGTGCATGTAAAGGGGAGATAAAAATCGAAATAATTCTAATTTTAAATAAATAAATATAATTCCAAGCATTAAAGTTAAAATCCTGCTGTCATTGATTTATTTGACAACCTTACTATTTGGGACTTAGCAGCAGCAGACAATCCCCAGTGATTAGCTTCTTAAGCGGCGACACGCAACAGATGTTCCGAAGTACTGTTGCCATTCGGTATATAACGATGAACTGCGAATCGGTTAAAAACCGATGTAAATGTATGACGATACATTATGAAAACGTACTGAGCATTTTGTGATTGCAATATAAAAACATTATGAAGGTGCAGTTAATGTAAAGTGTCACCGTTTATTTATTTGAAGATATTCTTTAAACAGTATTTTATTGAAGTTCAGTTGCACTAAGAAGAGGACACGTTTCGCACAGTTTAGAAAGACAAATAAAGCATTATTTTTAAATAAATTTGTCTGCAGCTCATTCTGTTAAAAAAATCGTATTGTGAACTCAGAATCGTGAATCGTGAGTTGAGTGTATCGTTACATCCCTAGTTGCCATGGTTTGGAGCCTTACTAAGCACTTACTTGTCTTCTGTCTTCCCCGCTTGTCTTGCTGCGTACGTCCTACCTGCTTCTCTCGCCTGCCCTGCGCTCCTGACCCGTCTCCATCGCTCATCCTACCCCTTCGTCGTCTTGTCCTGCCCGTAGGACCGACCTCCTGCACCTGACTCGACTACAATTGTGGCTTTTGGATTTGGCTTTGATTGTACCAGGCAATCAAATAAAACTCCCAGTTTCCTGCACTATGGGGTCTGCCTCCTACCTGCTTTCCCGGCGTCACATTAATTAATGTTAAATGTTAAAAATACAACAACTACAAATAATAATAAAATTAATAATAATAATAATAATAATAATAATAATAATAATATTGACCTGTAACTTTTGCAGATTTTATTTGAGCTCTTTCTACTGGCCGGTTTTTGGCTGTTCAATCTGTCCCACAGTGTGATAGTTGTAATTAGATTTATAAGGCTGCTGCTGTTGTTGTTGGCAGTGAACTGACATCTGGGTTTTTCTGAGCAGCAGATAAAGATGCAAGAGGAGCGTTCCATCCAAGGACCTTTATTATGCACGAAAGCAATGTAAATCTTTTACTCAGACACTACAAAAGTACACAGGAATGGATTTGTGGGGCATGCAACCTTCCATTACTATTCCAGCGTTTCTGAAGTGTCACAAATTAAACTGAGCTATATCACCCTGCCTTCTGCACTCCGATGGGCAGGCTGAAAAAAACTCATCAATGCTCTGCAGAAGGAGATTCATTTTAAGAGATAAACCTTTATTTAAATGTATTTTTTCATTTTCAAACAACCGGTAGAGAGCTTGCTTTTAATAAATTTTAGTTTAATCGACGGCTTTTTTCCCTTGTCATATTTGAGTTTGAAAATTTGAAAAGAAACTGGTTTTTTCATAGCTTGGGACAGGCAGAAAAGTTACTAACATGCTTGAATTATGCATCATTAAGTACAAAGGAAATTAATTGTTTAGGTCTTCGTCTTATTGTTGAAACACTATTTGATTTAAAGTCCCGCATATAAAATGTCATTAAAAACCCCGATATTAAACATATAAAACGACATCAAAAACCATGTCAACTCATGGTACACAGCTAGCCATTGCTATATTCTTTACAGTATGAATAGCAATCACAATACTGCATACACACAATGTCACATATTTCATTATTTATGTTTTACATGTAGGAACCTCAACCTCCCTCAATGCAGTGGGTTTAGATTAAAATTTATTGTCGTTGTACAATGTGCATGAACTCAGACCATGAAATGCAGTTAATCTACAGTAATTTGAAAGTGCAAATAGTTCACTGATAGAAACAACTGTACAATTTTTTGTAAATACATAGAAAATGTATACTGTGGTTTTCCCTTAAAAATAGAGATAACATTAACTTTAATATCATGTCAACAACTTACAGGAGCAAGTGCATTTGGAAACAGTATGGCGTTAATTATGCAGATAACAGTGTAGTGGCATCTTCTCTTTAGACTGTAGGGGCAACCATCTTGGTTCAATGGGCCCCTGACATGTTTTTTCAGCTTATTTTCACTGGTAAAAAAGCATTCTCACATATACAGTATGGCTTAGTATAGCTAGTATAGTATAGTATAGCTTAATGTTAACCTGTCCCCGAAGTATTATGACTAATAAAATCGCTTCGCTTCCTTGGCTCCATCCCTCCCCCTTCACCTTTGAACTCCACCCTAAATATTACGCCTAGGTGGCAACTAACGTAAAATTGAAAGTCTACAAACACTGACTCATAATAAAAGGACACATATGTAATTATTGTAAGTAGTTCCATGCAACACAAACAATTTACTAGCTTCTATCTCACTGAAACAATTATCCCTTCTATCTGGTAAATGTTTGAAAAAAGACCTAAAATCATAATTTCATAATTTCTATTGAGCCACTTTTCAATTACTAAAATATAATTCATTATAAGATAAATAGCAAATTACACTTAAGCAAATGGAAAAATATGTGAGATGGGACATGACCCTGGCATACCACCACTTCTGGGAAGTTCTGGGAGTCTCCCATAAACTGACAGCAGCTCTCTGCACTGCAACAAAGAGCATAATTTTCTTTTATTTGGAGAAAATTCAAATTTCATCAATAAACATGTTAACAATACATCTTAATAATGAGATTAATTTGCTTGCATTTGGGCATATTGCCTTATTTTAGGAAATCTTAGCAAGTACGATTTTATTACTGCACTGGCAGATAATTTTATCAGTTTTACACTTTCTTGTCTCAAAACAGAAGCAGTTTATCTTAAATTTGAAAGGCCATTTTTTTGCAGTGTGACACTCACAAATAATGTGCAATGACCCAGAAATCTATCATTCCAGTAGGGCCTCAATCCTCTAGGTGATATAGGAACCCACTCCTGAAGGCGTATCAACTTGCCAGCCAAGTTTCCTTTCCTTGAATAGAGGGTGTTGGACGTCATGCTCAAATAGGATTTCACATTAGCTAGGACCAGTACTGCGTTCCACTATTCAATGCCGGTACAATTACTTGGAAAGAAGTTTTGCCACAATGACTACCTGTGATGCCCGACTCGGCCACTCCTCGTGTGCGCCACGCCCCCCTGATTACCCAAGTGTGCCTCCCTGATCGTCTCCAACTGTGTCCGGTTACTTTAATCAGTCTTGTCTTATTTAAGTCCAAGTCTTGCATGTATCACTTGTCCGTCATTGATGTTTGTCGATGCCCGTGTTCTGTCCTGCCCTTACCGTCCGAATAAATCCCCGTTTACCCCGAATCCCGCCTGCCTGTCTGTTTCCTGCTCGCTCGCCTGCCAGAGCGATTACCCGTTCACGGCCGATCGTGACACTACCCACCTGTCGACAAATTTTGCTGCCACAGTCTAGCCCCGGTCGGCAAATTTTACTACCAGCATGTCGCAATCTACGATATTATTGTAATACTGTACCACCAAACCTTACCCAGCACTCTCACTTTCGCTTGTTTCTCCTCTGTCTCCCTGCAGTCAATATGCATAACATAGGATGTCTGCTGAAGCCCATGCATTCATTGTATAATGAAAACCACTTTTATGCAACCTAGCTTTGCTCATCCTTTCTGTCTTTCTGAAAAGCATTTGCCCACTGTCCCTTTTATTCTGTATACTTGGTGACCGTGCAACAATTGATCTTCAATCTCAACATACTAGGCCTTTACTAACTAAAATATCTGTTGCCACAAAAACACACACACACACACACTCTCTCTCTCAGCTACATGTATATGCTGGAAAACAAAACAAACAAGCAATACAATAAGCATTACACAATCGTTCTACTTTCTCATAGAAAAATGCTTTAAATTATATTGCAACTAAACTGTTCAACATTATATTGTTCATACAGTACTTATTGTAATAGAAAAAGAAAATGGTTACATTAAAAACAAGTGTAAAAACTTTCCACCTGGTGAGAATTAGAATGATAGAAATAGAGACACAGAATAATGTGAAGATGAAGATTTATACATTTTATATGTTTCAGACAACCGCATTCACATAAGCAATACTTTGCAGGTGTTCTGTTTTATGTTCCTTATTTTGAAGTAGTATTGTAATATTATGGGGCGGCATGGTGGTGCAGTGTTTAGCACTGTTGCCTCACACCTCTGGGACCCGGGTTCGAGTCTCCGCCTGGGTCACACGTGTGTAGAGTTTGCATGTTCTCTCCCCATGTCGTCGTGGGGTTTCCTCCAGGTACTCCGGTTTCCCCCCACAGTCCAAAAACATGCTGAGGCCAATTGGAGTTGCTAAATTGCCCGTAGGTGTGCGTGTGAGAGTGAACGGTGTGTGAGTGTGCCCTGCGATGGGCTGGCCCCCCATCCTGGGTTGTTCCCTGCCTCGTGCCCATTGCTTCCGGGATAGGCTCCGGACCCCCCGCGACCCAGTAGGATAAGCGGTTTGGAAAATGGATGGATGGATGGATGGATGGATTATAATATTATTGGATTCACAGCTTTCATCCTATAGTAGAGTATTGAAATGGCTGTGTGGAAAGACAGTGTTCAGAGCAATATACCAACTCCGCTGACTAAAGTCTTTGGACAGGAGGGTAGTGACACAGCACAGGGAACATATGAAAACTCAACATACACAAGTAGGTCAAGAATCAAACCCCAGTTCCTGGAGTATGAAGTAACAATACTCTCCTCTCAGCCACTGTGCCACCCCAAGTAGATGCTAGATAAACATATTTCACTTTAAATATCTGAATGCATCATACGCAGCATGTGAATAGGTAATCTTTAAATTTAACCATCCAGGCTTTAACTCTCATGGAAATTGTATTTCATATAAATCCGTTGTCAGTGTCAGTGACAGTAATGATTTTGCCATGGTTTAATGTTTTTATTAAAGGAAGGCTGTGATAAGACTTCTCTGGAGAACATATTATCATTGCAGATGTTGTAATGGTGTTTGATGTCACCTGATAGCCTGACATTACTGAGAGTAATGATTATCACTATAAGTAACTGAGGGAATGACATGACCACAGCAGCTCTGCTCCTGCTGGAAATTAACAGCAACACGTACACCCCCAAGGCACACAGCAGTCCCCCCCCCCCCCCCACCACCCCCCATCGGTATGAGGAGGTCAGCACTGTACTGTTCTACTCCCAAAGGCACGCATGCCATTTTTCATCTTGTAGCTGCTGCCCCCCTTAGCCTTGTACTCATCAGCCCCAGTGCTCTGCTAACACACTTGACTCCCAGCCCGCTTCCCTCTGTAGCTCCTTACCCCCCTCTTGGAGGAGGAAGTAACAGGCAGGGGTGTGGAAAGGTGGAAAGAGAATAAAGTCTGTGTATGCAATTTTTTATTGAAGTATCTGCACTGACAAAAGGTAATCTTAAAGACTATATTACATAATGACAATGACTGTACAGTTGAAAGCTTCTTAATTCGAGCAACTCGGATGACGATTTTTTCTTTAACTTGTACCTTGACCGAAATCTTGCGCCTCAGTCGTTCCTGCTAAAATCTGTATTGCCCGAGATGTGTTAAACTCTACCAATTCGGACCTCAAATGGGTTGATTGAGAAAAATCTAACCGCTACTTGACCGAAAACTTGGAACATGACAGAACAAAACAGACCTGCAATAATAGTAATAATGATAAAAGTTGTTATTAGCATCTATGTCACGAGGCATCCAAACTGAATATATTTTTTAAGTGACTTTGTAAGAAAATATTTTAATTACCTGCAAAGTCCTATCTTGGGTTTTTCCCTGCCTTGCACCCGTAGCTTCTGGGATAAGTTTCAGGCCTTCTGCAACTACAAATAGGACAAACAGGAACAGAAAATGGATAGATGGATGGGTGTTTTCATTAATTGTTTTTTGTAATATTATGCAATGATGTTTAGGATAAATACTAAATAACAATGGGAACTGTTCTCATGTTTACAAATGCATTTGCTAAATCATTTAAAATCAGTGGCTTGTGGAACAGAAACCAGTGTAGGGAGACACTGTAAAGGAACCATTCAAAGTAGTCATCCATTGACCGTAATCTGCTGAAAATTATTTTTTAGTGCCTACTGCTCAATAAAATTATACAAACACTGTTCACCAATTGGTCTATACCCATTATGGCACGGCATGGCGAAGGAAAAGAGGAACGAACCACAGAACATCTCCAACAAATAGAAAGCTTTATTAAACTCAAAAATGACACAAAGGGGAACCAGAAAAACGGAGCCACGACAGGTCAAAAAAAAAAAAAAGACCTAAAAGCAACCACAAAGTAACACAACCAATGAAGAGAACAATACTAGTCGCAAGACAGGGAAACAACCACAGCTACAAACACAATGTAACAACTAGAAACCAACTAGTAACAACTACAATGACTGACTAAGGAATAGAACAAGGGTAGGCACTTAAATAGACTGATAAGGAGATTAGGTGGAGTACGGGTGAGAACCACATAATCACGAAGGACTTGGGGCTATAAGGAAAACCAAAACTAGGAAAACTGAATGAGCAGGGAACATGGAGCAAAAAACAATGAACTGTAACTGAAATACCTATACAACTATAAACCAGGAGAACACAAAACCAAGAAACATAAAATAATAATTAGTTGAGACTGGCCTCTGGCCAGCCTCAAACCCAGAAATGAAAAAGGGGAATTAGGAACTCCATTCAACTACTTAGCCCATTAAGCCACAAGGCAGCCCAGGGAGCAGGCAAACACACTAGGGACTAAGGCAGGGGTGGCCAATCTTATCCGCAAAGGGCCACTGTGTATGCAGGTTTTTGGGATAACTTTTTAGTCAGCCCTTCAAACCCAGGTGTGAGGACTCTTCGGACAATCAGTCCTCTAATTAGTATTCTAATTAGGGAGTTGCAGTGAAAACCCACATATGCAATGGCCCTTTCTGGATAAGATTGCCCATTGCTGGACTAAGGGCTATAAGAAAGAGGAGGGGACAGGATGGCCAGTGACACCTAGTACCCAAATGGGGACGAGATCACATGAGGCAATGCCAGACAGGAATCCAACCTCGATGATGCCAATGTTTCTCAACCTGGTCCTCGGGGACCCACAGATAGTCCATGTTTCTGCTTTTTATCTTGCAGAAATGTGGACTGTGTGGCAGAGAGCTGGGAGGGAGCAAAAACATGGACTGTCTGGGGGTCCCAGAGAACTGGATTGGGAATTGCTGTTGCATACTTTAGTAATTAATATGTATAAATGGGAAATGGCAGTTTCTTGGAAAGTAGCCATCTGTGCCCATCCATCTTCAAAGCACTTATCTGGGACATGATGGCAGGGGGCCCTGGAGTCCATCAAGGACAGCATAGGGCACAAGACAAGAGTACAACCTGAACAGGATGCAAGGCCATTACAGGGCACATACACACAGAACAAGCAATTTAGAGGCACAAATTAGCCTGAATCCACCATAATAAGACAAAAGGTGAACATTCAAACTCCACGGAGATGGGATTTGAAACCCTAACCCCGGCTACGTGAGGCAGTAGTGCTACCCACTAAATTATCACGCCACCTAGTGACCATCTGTGTGAAGGAAACCTTTTTCTGTCTGGTAGCCAAGCCCTTGAAAACATCAATAAACTGTAAACCCTCTCAGAGGGTATGCTACTAGCTGTACAGTGCTTCTTTTATTCTGGTATTTGAGCTTGCAGCTTGAAGAATGGATTTTTTTTTCGTTAGAAGGAAGTGCAGTGAGGTTAGTTCCAAACAAGCCTAGGAAGACCCAGAAGACTGCATACTTATGCACACAAGCCTGTTGTTGTTATAATGTTTTTTTGTTTTACTTCAAATAAAAAATTATGTGACATTTGTCATCTGGTTCAATTGTAGCTGGCATGCATGAGTAAATATTAATCATTTAGCTATTAAAAATCAGCCTGCTTGACCATATTTATTATTCATTCATTTTTTTAATATACGGTATGTATCCTAAAAAGCTCATTACAAATTTAATGTGTTTTTAGCATTTTCAGTATCACAGTGTGAAAATATAAGTGGTTTTATTTTCAAGTTACATGCACTTTGCACTGATCAACACATCAGCCTGACATCAATTAAATTTAGATTTTTACTGACTTGGAGCATCTGATATTATATTTAATTTTGTGTTCCGATAGAACATTTGTCGTTTGGTTTGTCGGATTGGTTTTTGTGCTTGTGTACAAGTCACAGAGGTGCAAGTGGATTATGTAAATTATACATCAAATTAAAGAAGATTTACATCTGATTTTTGAGAGAGAATACAACTTGGGTAACCTACAGTATAGAAAATGACACTGGGAAAGATAAATAGCATCTTATGCAACTCCCTCAAGAAATGCAGAAGGAGAATAGTGTGCATTATATCACCTTTATATGTAATGTGGGACTGTTTCACTGAACATGTAGTTAAAAAAACAGTGAAAAAGCCAAACACTCCATGCTTCAGTACTTTCTTTTAAGAAAGTGCTTTCAGTTAAGTTTTTCTACCGTTTCTACCATGCGAACATTAAACTGGTCAATGATATCCCTTCTTCATCGTGGTATCCCTTCTTCATCGTGGTATCCCTTCTGGAATCCGAAAAATTGTTGCATGAATATTTTTGTTTTAATTTTTTTTTTTTACCTATTTATATGAAAATCATGACAGGTGTGTCATGCATGTAAATTACAAAATACAAATTTGTTATGCAAATAATATGAAAGTTGTTTTATGACTTTGAAACTAACATCATTTGATAATCTGCATCTGATTAAAAAAGGTGGATTCATGGATGGATGGGACATTAAGTTTACATGTTTAAACAACACTTTGCAAAATTATGTTTCCAGTTTTGTGGGGGGCGGGGGGGCATGGTGCTGCAGTGGTTAGTACAATACTGTTACCTCATTGCTCTACGAGGTTTCAGTCTCTGCTCCAGCTCTACGTGTGTTGTGTGTGCGTGTTCTCCCCATGTCATTGTGAGGTTATCTGGTCCCCCCTCCCCTACAGCCCAAAATCCTGCTGAAGTTGGAGTTGGAATTTGTTTGTAGTTGTGTTTGCCCTGCAAGGGACTGGTGCCCCATCTAGGGTTATTCCTTGCCTTGTGCCCATTGCTTACAGCATATGCTGCAGACCCCCACAATCCAATGCAAGGACAAATGAGTACGAAACATGGATGTTTTCAAATTGACAATTATGAAACAGATTTTGACTATTCATAAGTACCAGAGAATGCTATGGTCAAAAAGCACCCTAGATCTACTTTGCCACCATAGCAAAAATAAATAAATAAAATTGGTGCACTTTATTTCATTTGGTTCATCCAAAGTGAAATATAAGAAATCTTTATATTTTTTTGCCATTACTTTGATAAGCCGTAAGGTATTTTATTTGTTTAATCCATTTTTTTTTTGTAGTAACAACGTAATAAAAAGATTCTACACGCCCCATGTGTGCTATAAGGCTGTTTTCAGCAATATGCCGTTATCATCCACAGGCACTTCTTTTGTGATGTTGAGTAAGTGCTGTCACTTAATGTTTCTGTGCTGTAATTCACTAAAATGAAAAATGGATCAGTTCTATATAATGGTCTGTCTCCTGATAGTGGGGCTTTTGTTACTGTCCCTTGGCACATTTTTCAGTCAACTGAAATCTCAACAAAAATTTATGAACTTTGGGTTCTTCAGTTTGGTGAGATTAGTGTTGTTCTCGTCTACTCGTAAAACCATTACTGGTCTAAAAAAGTGCCTCTCTAAATTTCCCTTGCTTGTGAGTGAGTGTTTATGTATATGCCTTCTGCCTTATGATGGACTCAACAAACATGCTACACAAGTACAGGTACGCATACATCGGAATGTTTCTCTTTACTAACTCCAGCTTGCTCTCTGTATCTGCGGGGTGACAGTTTAGGGTCAGCTAACATGCAGTGCCCCTGGAGCTGGGGGTTAAGGGCCTTATGCAAGGGCTTGCAGACACATGACTGTCTTTCTATGGCCATGACTGGAACCAGAGATGTTGTGCTTACAGGCACAGAGACTTACTGTAGTACACTGAGCCACCCAGGACTACCATCCCAATCCCCAGAAGGAAATTCTGCAAAGCGTTCGCCAAACATGGAGCCACAACCCTGAGATTAGCAGTGTTGAGCTACTCACTAAGTGAAACAGGCCAAGATGAGTCCACGCTTGGTATGCTGTCCTGTCAGAGGTTCTAGGTTCTGTATAATCCTGTGCTGAATAAGCTGTTGGAAGATGTTGGGATAGGGGGAAAACTATCACCATTCTATGTTTATACAAGTTCTTTGTAAGAACCCGCTACTGCCTGTCATATTTTCGGACAATAGATAAAATAACAAAAATAATTTAATTTCTAAAGAAATGCAGTTAGTAATTGTGATATTTTTAGTCTTGCTTAATTTGTACTGCACAGTTTGGTCTTCACATATATCGTGTTATTATGGTATGGTCTAAGGCATATGCCATAGCCGGAAATAATGTATATGTTGTGAATGGGGAAAGATTAAACCTATTACAATAGAGGTACCTTTTATGTGATTTATTTACAAGAATCATTACTGTTGATGGACATGACTAGTGCCAACAAAATAAACAAAACCTCTCTGCCTAAAAATCGAGACTTTCTACTCTACTCTACTCTAAAATAAAAAGAAACTCAACAACAATATGTTACACCTAACCCCATAACTATTCCAAAAAGAAGGACAAATAATGTAAAGAAACAATGGCATGCACATCCTACAGTTCAGGGCAAGGGAAAATAGCAACATCATCATCCGAAAAGCTAGCAAATGACATACATCGAAAGCCCAAAAAGCAGGGTGATACATCAAATCAAAAAATGAATATCAGGGAGCATACAGGCTGGGCTGTGGTGAAAAATCCTGTCTTATAAGGTGCGGTGGGAGCTTAATCCACGTTGAGAAAAAAATAGGCAGAGACGAATGAAGCAGTGGAGTGGATCCATGGACCGGACTTGAAGTTGAAATGGGGTGAGATATAACAAAGAGTCAAAACACTTATATACCATAACAATGTACATATAACTTGTAAATGTGAAATATGCACAGTATTTGAAGAATTTATAACTATCATTAATATTATTAATACAACTGGAATTCCCGTAACGTTGGGACGTTCTTTAAATTTGAATAAAATGATAGCTAAAAGACTTTCAAATCACATGAGTCAGTATTTTTTTCACAACAGAACGTAGATGACATAACAAATATTCAAACTGGGAAACTGTACACCTTTATCCACTAAATGAGCTAATTTCAAATTTGATACCTGCTACAGGTTCTAAAAAAATTGATACGGGGGCAATAAATGGCTGAAAAAGCAAGGAAGTAGAAAAAGATTCAGCTGGGAGAAGATCCAGCAACTAATGAAATTAATTGAAAACAGGTCTGTAACATGATTAGCTATAAAAGGGATGTCTTAGGGAGGCAAAGTCTCTCAGAAGTAAAGATGGGCAGAGGCTCTCCAATCTGTGCAAGAGTGCGTAAAAAGATTGTGGAATACATTAAAAACAAAGTTCCTCAACGTCAGATTGCAAAGGCTTTGCAAATCTCATCATGTACAGTGCATAACATCATCAAAAGATGCAGAGAAACTGGAGATATCTCTGTGCGTAAGGAACAAGGCTGAAGACCTTTATTGGATGCCCCTGGTCTTCGGGCCCTCAAACGACACAGCATCACTCATCGGCAGGATCATGTGTCAATGACATTACTAAATGGGCCCAGGAATACGTCCAGAAACCGCAGTCGGTAAACACAATCCACCGTGCCATCTGCAGATGCCAGCTAAAGCTCTATCATGCAAAAAGGAAGCCACATCTGAACATGGTGCCGTCGTGTCCTGTGGGCCAAGACTCATTTCAAAGTGGGAAAGTGTTCTATGGTCAGACGAGTCCAACTTTGACATTCTCGTTGGTAATCATGGACGCTGTGTCCTCCGGGCGACAGATGAGGCAGACCTTCCAGCGTGTTATCAGCGTTCAGTTCAAAAGCCAGCATCTCTGATGGTATGGGGTTGCATAAGTGCACACGGTATGGGCAGCTTGCATGTTTTGTAAGGAACTATGAATGCTGAAAGGTATATAAAGGTTTTAGAGCAACATATGCTCCCCTCCAGACTTTCCTATTTCAGGGAAGGCCTTGTGCACTCCAGCAGGACAATGCAAAACGGCATACTGCAGCTATTACAACAGCATGGCTTCGCTGGAGAGGAGTCCGGGTGCCGAATTGGCCTGTCTGCAGTCCAGATCTTTTACCTACAGAGAACATTTGGCACATCATTAAACGAAAAGGAAACTCATAACCTCGATGCCCAGTCATCTTCAAACAGTTTTGAAAAGTAGAGGAGATGCTACACTATGGGAAACATGTCCCTGTCCCAACTATTTGGACCTGTAGCAAGCATCAAATTTGAAATGAGCTCATTTTGTGCATAAAATTGTCAAATTTGTCAGTAAACATTTGTTATGTTATTTATGTTCTGTTGTGAATAAAACATTGGCTCATGTGATTTGAAAGTCTTTTAGTTTTCATTTTATTCAAATTTAAAGAATGTCCCAACTTTTATGGATTTTGGGTTATATATTGCCATATATAACAGTAATAATAAAATTGAAATGAAACATAAGAATTATAATGGCAATAAGACAACAATAATAACTACATTGCCTGGCCAAAAAATGTCACTGTCCAGCAGGTATTTGAAAGCCAATGAAAGCATCTTTATTAAAGCTTAGCAACGTTATGCAGCAATAAGGTGAAGTCAGCTGAATACCTGAATCTGCTAAATGGCCAGGTTATCCCCTCAACTGATTTTTTCTTACCTAAAGTGATGGGCATATTCCGGAATGATAATGCCAAGATTCATAGGGCTCGAACTGTTAAAGAGTTCTGACCGTAACCCCACTGAAAGCTTTTGAGATGTGCTAAAGAAGACTTTAAGGGATGGTTCAACTCACCTATCATGAATACAAGATCTTGACAACAAATTAATGCAAATCTGGATAAAAAAAATGCTGAGATTTTGCATAATCACATGGAAACAATGCATTAACGAATGTGCAGCACAATCAAAGTTAAAGGCAGATTTGTTTTGGGCCAGGCAATGTATAACAATAATAATAATTATTATTATTTCAATTTTATTATTACTTTATTGGTGTTGCTTCATAAAATATTCACACTGCACATACTTCATCAGAGTAATACTGTCTTTTCTATAACTATCAATGACTTGTGAGTGATTGACTTGCATTCAGGTCAAATGCAGTAACATATTTCACATCATCCATTTTAGAAAACCCATCTAACTAAACCCATCCAATCTTTCTTACATTTAAATTGTTCTGGATTAGTCTTTTCTCATACGAAAATGAAATTTGGCCTGTATTTGGAGTCAATGTGCGATACTCATCAACAACATTTTTTGTTATACATACTGTATAGTAGTTGTCCATTATCTCACCTGACATTCACATCCACTGTTCTAATTTCCGAAGCTTCCTGTGATGAACCTGTTGCCATTAAACAGTAAATGTCATCTTGACATGTGTGACAAAGGCATTAAATGGGTTGCGAGGAATTGCAGAGCTTGAGGGGAGTAAAAATTACTTGGATTGACTTCATGCTACATTATTGAGAGCACCTTCAAATTTCAAAATAATTTGTGGGTCTGTAAATGTTATGTGTTAAGTTGTCCTCGCGTGATGTTGCTCTATAATCTATGAGAGACTTGCGGCAATGATCTCTTTTTTTATCTGTTATCGTTTTCTTAGCTGTTTTGATGTCTGTCTGGTGATGCTGGTCTCGGTTGTGGTGACAAGTTCTTTCCTTGGCTTTTGCAGATACTGCAACATATAATTTTATAATCTGTCTTGTTAGGTATGCCTCACGAGTAGGAAAACTAGGTTTAAAGTTAGTGCTATAACTTAATGTTTAATATGTTGAAGGCGTAAACAATTGAAGGTTATTGTTTGAAGATTGACATAAAGGTATCCAATGGCTTAATTAGACATACAGCTGTGGCCAAAAGTTTTGAGAATGGCATAAACATTAATTTTCACAAAGTCTCCAGCCTCAGGTTTTATGATGGCAATTTAGATATACTGCAGAATGTTATGAAGAGTGATCAGGTGAATTCAAATTAAGTGAAGTTCCTCTTTGCCATGAAAATGAACTTAATCCCAAAAAACTCATTTCCACTGCGTTCCAGCCCTGCCACAGAAAGACCTTCTGACATAATTTCAGTGATTCTCTCATTAACACAGGTGAAAAAGATGCATGACAGTTCATTACTGATGAACAAACATGACATAGGTTTCTAACTAACAATAAGTTTGTGGTTAATTAATACATAAGTCATAGCATCCATCCATCCATTTTCCAAACCACTTATCCATGTTGTGGGGGGTCCGGAGCCTATCCCAGAAGCAATGGGCACAAGGCAGGGAACAACCCAGGATGGGGGGCCAGCCCATCCCAGGGCACACTCACACACCATACACTCACCCATGCACTCCTATGGGCAATTTAGCAACTCCAGTTAGCCTCAGCATGTTTTTGGACTGTGGGGGGAAACCGCAGTACCCAGAGGAAACCCCACGACGACATGGGGAGAGCATGCAAACTCCACACACATGTGACTCAGGCGGTGACTTGAACCCAGGTCCCACAGGTGTGAGGCAACAGTGCTAACCACTGCACCACCATGCCGCCCCAAGTCAGAGCATATTACTACATTATTTGCCAAAGTAGTATTACCACAGAATCTATATATTATGGCACATTTTTGCATTGTTAATGACCTAATACAAATAATAACCCAGTAATATATACATGTCAGCAGCATATAAGTCCAGAAAAACAGCACATAAACAAAATAAGTTTTTTGATGTTTTTTACAAAAGATTTTTTTTCTTCTGACAAAAGTTGTTTTTAGATATTTTTCTACCCCACAGATTTTTTGGGTACTATTTCTTAAAATATAGAAATCACTGACTTAACTGGACATACATCTCGCATGCCTCAGCAAGACCAAGCACATTCACAAGTACTTTTAGCAGGGATTGACTCAAAATAAAAATAGTAATGTTTGCATCAGTATTAGAAACTTTTCAAATTTGTGTTCATCATTTGTGAAAGAGGCTGAGACATCAGGGACTTTATATCACGGTCATGACAGTCACCCTGAATTGGTGGCCAGTTACATTGCTGGGCAACTGAGGGACCAGTTTATCTTCATGGTTATAGGATGATTTTTGAAATATGTGACTTCCACACGAACACTGAACAGTATTATATGTACTTATTTGCAAATAAATCAATCAAATAAGCTGAAATGAAGAATGACACTGCTCAGTTCCCTCACAAACATTATTAGTCTGCAAAAAAATAAGATGAACAAACTAATGCAGACTAAATGGCAAAGGCTGCTTCATCGATGACACTTTACGTTCAATGACATTCAAGTTCACTTTTCAGAAAGTGGTTTGAACTGATTTTTAATTAATCAACATAATGATGCATGCAGTTCATGATCTGTTGTCTGATAGAGCTACACAGCAAGTTATTAGTTAACACGAGAAATTGACAATAAAAAAGAGCAAAAAACTACTTTTGGCAGAAAAAAAATGATGTATGGCCTTTCTGGGCTTATACACATTGCACCATTTTGCTAAAATATAAACTGAGAAAAAAAACTTTTAAAAGTTCTTCTTTATTTATTATATGAATAGTTGAAGCAAAAGCTTGTTACCTTTTAATCTTTTACTCTCATACCTATTCTCTGGGCATTTCTAATGGTTTGTGATCTGTCTTACTTTGTCTGAGAAGAAAGTGGCAAAAGCTGAAGGTGATAAAAGCTACTTGAAGCTGTGGAAACTGGTTGAGAAAAGCAACTGCAATATTTTAGTCTGATATTTGTTTTTTTTTAAAAAAAAGAAATAATGATGGACAGAAAAAAAGATGGGTTTCTACAAAGTTCAAGTTCACCATCTTATTGTGTGATGCTTACAGTGTGAAAGCAGATCTGTGCACTGGAGCCTGTGCAAAATAACTCTAAGTCGTCTTCGTGGAGTCACTGGATAATCCATTTTTAATAAACACTTGTCCATTTACAGGTCACCTATGGTACTTTTGGTTTGTTTTCCTGAGAAGCCCTCGGCAAAAGGCAGCATACATTCAGAAAACAATACCAATTTAATGTGGCGCATACGCACCTACATTCTGAGATTTTATATGACCCACACACAGTGAAAGATATGTCATCATAATCAGGTTATTACAATGAGAACTCAATGATAGAATGTATATTACGTATATTAGCAACACTTGTACCTAAGTTGCCTTCTTGACAACTATCTACTTCTTCTCTATTATCTGCCCAACTGAAATTTCTTTTGACAAAAGTGTCTAGCAAATAACTGAAAATATTTACAGTGGTTGAAAGTGAATATGGAAGACTGCCAGTCTTATTGTGGGTGACATTCCTTACATATACGAGTCAACTTGAGTGCCTGGATATTGTTTTCTACTTGCATTTTTACAGAGATAGTACTTGTATCATGTTTCTGAGCATGTAATATTCTTTGTCTTTGTTTGCAGCTCTATTGGCCTTGTGGGATAGCATGGCTTCCATGGGTTGCACACTTCAGAATTTTGCATATTGTAGTATGTTGTCTGGGTACTGTTTACCTACTGCCTCATCCATACTGAGGATTTTGACTAACTGCTCACTTTGCTTATTATTTTTCACCTACTACATATTAAGCAAGAATGCAATTTTGTACACCTTAAGTGATTTAGCCTTGATATCTAGATTTGGATTTTCTGTCACCTGCAGGCCTTTTGAAGTACAGTACTACCAGAGGGCTACCCAGATCATTCCCTCAGAAGAAATTTAAGGTCCAGTACAGGAAGTATCCTTTAGCTAGTGGATATCTTCCAGCCATACAAAGTTACAGACATGTGTAACATGCCTTACAGAACAACTCTTGAAGATCAACATCTGGTAAAGAAGGCAGATACTAGAGAAGAGATGTGACAGAGGTTGGTGCAGCTAATGCATAACTGGTATGCATGCACTCAGACACACTGTGGTTGCTGTCTTGGAAGCACTACATTTTCTCATCTTCTCAGCAAAATAATCTGGACCTCAAAAGTACTAATACAAAGTTGGCTTGGATCCAAACTGCAACCAGGGAGCTGTCTTTGTCATTTTGAAGAAGGTTGTTTGAGTTCATTGGAATGCTACTCAGGCTGAAAAACACCACTACCTCCTCCAAGTGTTTCACGGAGAATCTCCTGCTGGGTCTGAATGAAAAATGCTCTTATGTACATTTCTGTGTATTCCGGGTCCAAAGTTCAGCACTTAAAACACACTGAAGTCTTTTCCAGACTACACCATGTTGGACATGGTCTGAACATTAAAAAGGCAGAAACTGAAGTTCTTTGGACACATTGTTGAGGGAGAGAGAGTTAGGATTTGAGTTGAGAAGGTTGAAGTGTGTTAGGAGAAAGCGCCGTAGCTTTCACTCCTACAATCTAGTTATGTTGGAGAAAGCGCCGTAGCTTTCACTCCTACAATCTCCTGTGTGAGGAAGCGCCGCAGCTTACCACTCACACACTTCCACTTCTAGGACCCAGGAATAATCGAGACAGCACACGTCTTTCTGTTTTACTTGCGCAAGGGTGCCCACTTCAGGTGCAACAGACAGTATCTGCGCCTCTGTTGAGTGTCACACCGGACAGTCCCTTGGCTTCTTTATTTATAGGGTAGGGGAGGGGTTACATGGGTCTTGTCTTTAACTAGTCAATGCTGTGTGAGGCCTCCGTGAAACAGGGTTAATACAAAGCATTACATATCTCAAGGTGGGCCCCCTGCTATGTTGACAGAATCTGTTTCCTTTCTCAAGGTCTCTTATTCCTGCGTCACAATCTGGTAGGCCCCTGTGAGGACATCTTGTCTGCAACCCTTTCTGGGCCATGGGTTAGTTGTTAAGGGTTGCACGTACACATATAGGAGGATAATAATATGATAAAATACACAGATACACTCTAACAAAGTGATATGAATCCCTTCATGCTTCATGGGTGCTAGCAATATAATATCATCGTTATATTCCCTAGTTCACTGATAGAATGCAGGGTAGATTGAGGGCAGTTTGGCGCCATTATGGCCGGTGTTTGCTGGTGGGCTGCTTTCATTGGCTGCTTGTCTGGTGGGCCATCTATGTCTTTGCTGCCCAGGATCTGGCATAGTTTGGGTGCCGGAGTGCATGCCATGTGTCTGTAGGGTTGTTCACTCTGCTGTCCGCTCCCTGGCTGCTCCTGGGTGGGTGCTCACGTACTCCACCTAGTTACCAGTGCCCCTCATTGTTGCTGGATTGCCGGCTGTTAAGGTATGACTGTTTTAATATCATTTATAGTATGTGTGCTATTGTGGCAGGCTAGTTTGGGGGTATATGCAGTTTATTAGCTGCGCACAGCCACTGAGTCTGTTGTTGTTGTTGTGGGAATAACTATTACCTGGTTTAATTGTAGGGTCCGATCCTCCCGTGTGACTCAACTTTTTCAAATATATGCTTTGGATAAAACTGCCTGCGAAATAAAAGTTAAATAAATAAATAAATAAATAAATAAATAACACGGGAATGGGCAGGGAAATGTAATGCCACACTCCCAGTTGCAAAGGAACATCGAGAGAAGACAGTCTAGCATCATACCAACCCATGAACCAGCCTGGTAGCCAATAAACCAGGTTGAGATAACAAAAACCCCACAAGCTGGGTTCTTATTCCATAGTGTTGCCAGGAAGGACAGATTATGCTCGAAATAACCCAACTAAACAAAGACATTGCTAAGCATTTGGACATTGCTTACTGGCCACAAGTACGTCTGCATGGGTGGTAGTATTGTGAGGAGTGCTTGGTTTGCCAAAGCATAGAGGGTATGCACTGACGTCACTCCCCCCAGAAAACACCACCCTCAGGCGGACTTAGTGGCAAAACAGCCTAAAACCTGGCTTATTTTAGTCAGGAACAAACAAACGTTTCTCCGCTTAAAATAAAAGCAGACTTGAGAGTAATTCGTACAACTGAAAAAAGTAGAGCATGGACATTGATATGTGGCCAAGAATCGGGTTTCCTTATGATCACATGTGTACTATGTACACCCTCCTCATTTAGCACATCATTGCACTCAGACAACATTGTGGCTTTATAGCTGCTTTCTATTTATATTTTAAATACGTTTCTTTTTCTTTGTTGATTTATTCATTCATTCACTCATCCATTCTATCGTTTCTAATTCCATTTCTAATTCATTTAATTTACTTGTTACATCTCCCTCAGTTTCTTTGTACTGTACACCGGGACCCGAAGAAACACATTTTGTTCCTTTATGTTGCACAGTCTGTTGATGTATAGGAATGACAATAAAAAAATTGAATTGAATTGAATTGAATTATATAAAGGCCTACCTGATTGAGAGACCGAGGAAATACACAAAGCAAAGCCTGAAGGTATACAAAAGCTTTGGAGCTTGGTCAGGCTTCAAGAAGGTGACGGGATTAAAATGAAGAGGATACCGATGGATATTCTGGATATATGTGGACAGGTTCGTACAAGTATTTTTATTTTATTACAACTTTTATTTAGACAGAAATGACAAATGCAAATCCACGATTCCGAGCCTGGATTCCAGCTGTTTCTGTGGATTGCAGGGATCCATTTGTTTATCTTTCCTGTAATTTTCAGCAGTTTTTAAAAAGATTTCTTGATAATCAATTTGCACATCAAATGCACAAGCGTTCTTTCACATTTTAGATGTGTTTTTGCAGCACTCAAACTAAATGTTAACACTGCCAATCAGTCTTTTTGCCACTCAGTGAGTGTAACCGCAGTGACTTCTGTCTACTGTGATGTCATGTGCATATCCTCTATGCCTCCAGTCTATTACTGTGGTGGACCCAAGCTTCATGGGAACTATTTCCTAATATGCCTAAACAGAATGAGCAATTACTTGTCATGTTCGATTACTATAGCAAGTGGACAGTGTTGTTTCCTTTGAGTGTCACTGTCACCACAGATAGCTTTCATACCATCTAAAAGAAATGAATAAGATGAAGGATGTCTGATGAAGGAACTTAATTCTTATCCTGTGTCAGCAGCGGGAATGGTTTTTGAAGAGATCTTAATAAGAACATAAGAAATTTACAAACGAGAGGAGGCCATTCGGCCCATCAAACTTGTAATATTGTATAGACTTGTGTATGATGCAAGGGCCTTGGATCGAGCTGTCACTGTGTGATGTGTTGGTACAGTTTAGTTGTCATTTTGTCTGAGTTAATTTCAATAAAAAAATTTAAACCAGATTTTTGTTTAAAGTACCCTAGTACTAGTAAGCTAGTTATCAGTTAGGAATGAAATCATGAATCCTCCTATATTTCTCCTGAAGCCACATCCCAGTGCTTTGATCAAGGGGCAAGTATAGCACTTTATTGAAGGTGCAGTCATCTATACTCCTTTTTACTAGGATTTCCAGGAACCTGGGCCTCAACAGCTAACTTAACCTTTACCACCTGAGTGCACTAGAAACAAACAAACAAAAACAAATCAAACAAATAAATAAAATAAACCAAAGAACAAAAATGTCTCTGATGCACCACTTTTTTCGGCAGAGCTCCAATTTTACTTTAATTTTACTTTAGGTTCGTGTGCCTACCACATGAGAGTATAAAACTTCAATTATAGTAACTTTTATGTTACTTTTATGTACATCATATCAGTTACAGTTTTTTATTGTTATGAGAGACTAGTTACTTGATGCAGTCAGGTAATCTGAAAAAGATTTAACAGCAACTTTCTGTGCCATGTCTGTAAGAATCTATGAACACATTCAGAAAACATTTCAAGGCATTCATGAAGCATTATAAATATTGCTATTAATATTTATAAAATGGCAAAACATATTACAGCCATGTTTATCATACATCATGAATGCTTTATGAAGCTGTCATCTATAATCTGCGATAGAAATCTTCAGAATACGGTACAAACCATCCTTAGTTCTTATACCAATCATTATAATGCATTATGAAGGTATCTACAATGCACTATAGATGACAGCTTTAAGCATTACCGATTTTGCCTTTATTTAAAAAATTGGATATATGCCATTTTAAGTTATAATATTCGAGTTATAATAAATGGCATCTTTTATGATGATGACTAATCCTGAAAATACTCTAAATGTAAGAAAACATGCTTCCTAAACTGTGGTAATATCTAGAGCAGGGGCTTCAGATCCAGTACTGGAGGGCCAGTGTACAATACAGTTTGCAGAATTCCCTGCTCAAACACACCTACTGCATCTGGAACTTAGCTGATTAAGATGTTTAAGCAAGGAAATCCACAAACTGTGTTTTGATTCTGTCCCTCCAGGACCATAACTGGGGAACCTTGATCTAGGGCATTCTTGTCAAGCAATGCTGGATTTCATTATCTTTTTAATTACTTAATTGTCCTATGAATTCCTGTGAGCTACTCTTCAGTAGTAGCCATATGAATTTCAAAAAGATAGAGAGGCAGCTTAGTAAGCGTTAGGGTAGTGACAATTTAACCCAAAGCCGCCCACTCTTAAATCGTAAAGGAAGTGGGGATAGGAAAAGGCTGGATGAAGGAGAAATGTGCAATTTTGTGAAATAGCTCATTCCTCGTCATCTTTGACCGTTTTGGGAGTTTATCAGTGAATAGAAAGAACTCAAACGTGTATGCTGATGTTTAATTGGAAATTCAGTGAGTCAGAATACGGAGCCTGTGTTCTGGCAGCAGTTTCCAGTGGCGTGACCAATGGGCCATGTAATTATTTGCTTCACTGGGGACTGCTTGTAACTTGTTGGCTAACCCAACTGAAATATGGTTAGATGCAAGAGGACAGGTATGTCATATTATTATAATAATATGACAAGGCAATTAGTTTCTTTTGGCCGGTAAAAGCATCCTGTCAAATGTTCCTGGAATATTATCCTAAGGCTAAATTGTAGATATGAGCTTTCCATTATGCACCAAGCCAACATCAATCCTCTTCCCTGAGAATATAAAAAAAAAAAGGCTACAAAAATGTTCTCGTGATGAGTCAGGCTTCAGTTCTCTCGGGGGATGAGGGAGAGTCTATTTATGTGGAACTACTTACTGTTTAATAAGTACAGTTTTCATGAGTATGTAAAGATGTAACTGAAGTAATTATAATTCACAGAAAATTAGGCTGAAATTCAATGCTCAACATATCTGTTTATGCATACTGTACATAACTAAAAATACTAGCATTTAGTGGCATATTCCAGGATACTACAGTATTTTATTCTGGGTATGTTTAAATACGTGACTTCTGTGAAGTATGGCGTCATTCCTTAGAGTAACGTAACATCTGAACATTACCAAGTGCAGCCATGTCCTGAGCGGTCAGCACTGTCCACCTCCGCTTTAAATCTCCAGTCAGTAGTTTCAATAGTTCTAGAAGCTGTGCCATGATAAAGTTCATTTTTCATGCCTGTGGTCTTTCTTTCATGTGTAGAGATGAAATGCTTTAATCAAGGCCACATCAGCTCAGGCTGTGCTCTCCAGTGTGTCACCACAGAGAGTATCCCCCCCCCCCCCTCCCCCGGACACACATAATGAGTTCATAAAAAGAGGGAGGAACAGAGTAAAGGAGAACAACCTTATAATGTTGCAAGACTTTTATGAGTAATATTGTTGCATATGGAGTATGATTAAAATAGAATGTGTCTGCAGAAAAACCAAAAATGGCAAATTCCTGTCTGTGTTATACTTGTCATTACAATTTCACTTTGCTACTTACAGGAAAAGAGAAATAAAACACTGAAATTTAGGATCACGGGATTCATGTTTTTGGGTTAAATGCAGAGCACACATTTCGTCGTTGTACACTGTGTGCTGTAGTGTGTCAACAATGACAACCGATCACCAAATTAAAATTTTTGATTTTTTTTTGGAAAAAAAAAATTCAACCAGCTCTGCATTCAAAAGATTATTTAATTACTCATTATGCGTCAACAGGCAGAAGGTGCAGATTGTAAGTAAGTAAGTAAGTAACATTGTTTGTAGTGCATGTTTTAATCTTGCACTGAGCTGCTTTAAATACCTTATTTCTGGTGTCTTACTCCTGTCTTATATTCATAATATTAGGGGAAAACTAAATGACCTTTAAAATAATAAAGAAAAATATTAATTTGAGTAAAATTTGATTTCATATAAAATACCAAAATTACTAATTACTAAAAATACTATTTCTTGATGCTAATATTTAATATTCCCAATATAAAATACATATGGCATTATAAAAATTAGTAAAGACATACTAATGAAAATGTCCATTAACATGCTTATAGCAGTGTACAGTATAACCATACGTTTCCTAAGCCTGCTTGCCCTATGCAGGGTCGCAGGGGTCTGGAGCCCATCCCAGAAACTACGGACTCAAGCCAGGGAATAACCCAGGACGGGGTGCCAGCCCATCGCAGGGCACCCATAGATGCTCTGCAGTTAACCTGAGCAGGTTTTTGGCCTGTGGGGTGGAGGGGGGGGGGAATGGAGGGAATCCCACTATTACATGGGGAGAACATGCAAACTCCACCCAAGGCAGGGCTAAGACTCACGCAGAATCTGTCAATATGTGGTTTCAATATAGGAAAAGAGACCCATGCCTTTGGTCTTATATGGCTTGCTTGTAAACTCTATTTTCTGTTTTTTATTATTATTATTATTATTATTATTATTGGGTGGCATGGTGGTGCAGTGGTTAGCGTTGTTGCCTCACACCTCTGGGACCCAGATTCAAGTCTCTGCCTGTGTCACATGTGTGCGGAGTTTGCATGTTCGCCCCATGTCGTCGTGAGGTTTCCTCCGGGTACTCCGGTTTCCCCCCACAGTCCAAAAACATGCTGAGGCTAATTGAAGTTGCTAAATTGCCCGTAGGTGTGCATGTGTGAGTGAATGGTGTGTGAGTGTGCCCTGCGATGGGCTGGCCCCCCATCCTGGGTTGTTCCCTGCCTCATTCCCATTGATTCCGGGATAGGCTCCGGACCCCCCTGCGACCCAGTAGGACAAGCGGTTTGGAAAATGGATGGATTATTATTATTGTTATTATGAGAAGAGGACAAAGAAGGAGAATGACACTACATTGATTCTCTTCTACAGTAATTCTCTTTCCTCATACCCCATCTTGCTCTCCATGACACACAGGCACATATAGTGGCTCATATTTTTGTGGTTACCGCCGCAAACATGGTGATATTCATTATGTCATATATGCAAAAATAAATTTTATGTTTGAGAAGCCTTATAAATGCTCATAATATATCATTTCCTTGTTTGGCCAGTTGGTGTTGCTGACCATCCCGTTCTTTTCTGTGTTTATTACCAGTCCCTAGAGTGTCCCCCTGCTCCTTGGGCTGCCGCATGGAAACTGTTCCAAATAAAAGCCATGCAAGCCAACATACCACAAGAGACTCCCATTGTAAAGTAGCATAGCTTATTTTTATATATTTCTATCTTGTAGGGCATCAATTACTTTTGGTCAGAAAGTCAACCAGATCTTAAAACATAAGTGTGTGACGTGTTCCTAATTATTTATTTCTGTTTTCATCTTTCTCACCATTTTCTGACCAGCTCATGTTAGCATGACAGAAAGCTTTAAACGCATAGCCATGCAATCAATTTCTCATTTCATGGTAAAAAGCAAAATATGGATATCTATCAATCACTTTTTACAATGCATTTTTACAGGATAGCACATTTCACAACACAACACATACATATTTCCATTTTATCACTATGCACTGAAAAACCAGCATTTTAAAAGAGCTGAACTATGCAGTAAAACTGTCTCCAATGACTTTCTACTGCATAGTCTTCATAGTCAGCCAGTATTGTAATTTAATTTTGTATCCTGGAGTCTAACCCAGAGAGCACAGGCCAAAAGGCTAGGTAGCACACTGGGCAGGAGGCCAGTCCATCACATACAATTACTCTCCAGTATTGAAACTCTAGACACACACAGTACAGGGTTGGCAGTGTGGCAACCAGCATTACCCACTGAGCCACCATTCCACCCTTTACCAAGACATTTGCAAATTTAAATGGTTTTTAACTGGTAAATCCCTCTTTGTAGCTAGTTAGACAGAAATGTAATCTTACCTGTATACTAGGCACAGTATGTACATACTGTAGTACCTACTATTCCAGTATAAATATTACTTTTATTGCATATGTTCACTTCAAAAGAACAAAGCTGTATTTTCTGCTTTAACCACTCTTATGAAACTCTATTCCCTGCTCCGTTGTTTTTTTTTTAATAACTGGACCTTATAAATTAAAATATGTTTACAAAAATGGAATTCAGTAAACTGAATTAAACTTCATACAAGCGATAAAGAAAAAAAAAAGCATAAACTTGTACAACATTCTTGAATCAACCTGTTTTTTCAACTGTATTTGAACTTTTATTTTGTCTTGGTGGCTACAGTAAATATACAGAAAGTATTGTAGTCATGCCCTCTCTTTTTTCTGTTTACCTAAGTTGAATATGCTAAAGCAAAGGTTGTGATAGAAACATGATTTTACTAAACCAATCTTGCAGTGAGAAAATAATGGACCACTGGGATGTAAACGACTAATCAATCACTGGGAAATCTTTTACCATACAGTAAGTCTACCAGAACTGGAAAACAGCAACACTGAAGAGATGAGCAGAAAGTCTTTGAGGGACCTTTGAAAATGGGAACCTCATCAGTAGCTGAAATTAATAGCAGCTTCCTTTGGGTGGGAAAGTAATACACTGTTATGAAGGTCAGAATGGAAGAGACAGAGACCTGGAAAGGTAAACCCAATTCTCCTTGAGAATTCTCCAGTTTCTGTGGGTGATAGGTCTTACTGGACAAAAATATGTATTCATGTTTTCCATCACGGCACCGGGTCCAATGTAAAATCTACCAAGACCCCCCATTTGGGACAAATTTTACCATGTGCAAAATCCATAACAATTTACAGAGAAGCCACTTCTCTTTTAATGAGCGGGGGGGGGGGACCCCTGTCACCTCTTCCACCCCCGAAACCCATTCGTGGCCACAATGTAATGGGCCCAGGGGCAGATGCCCCCCCCACCCACCTCCTGAAATATATAAAAACACAACTGCACTGTCAGAAAAAAATTAGTACCAATTTGTACCTTTGTTTGTCACTGAGCTGTACCCTCAAGAGGCTGCCAATTGTACCCTATAGCTGTAGGTAATTGTACCTTTTAAGGTACAGAAATGGACAATTAGGTACCATTGGGGGCACATTAATGTTGTATGTACCTTGGGGAAATTCCTCAGATTCTATTTCTGTACTTTAAAAGGTACAATTCCTTACACATGCAGGGTACAGTTGGCAGACCCTTGAGGGTACAGCTCAGTGACAAGCAAAGGTACAAATTGGTACTCAATGTACGTGCTAAAGCATTTAAAATAAACAATGTTGCTAGGAAACCGTATTATAGTGTTTTTCAGTCGCTAACCAGCCAACCAACCAAGTGCCACATTTTCAAAACTCAATACAATGTGCACAGCATCGGTCTGTTGTGGCCATACCATTCACAAATTCCATGTTGTTTTCACACAATATGCAGTCAGTCAACACATTTCTATAATGCTTACATTTTCATAACAAACAAACTATAACCACCACCAAAATTATGGATTGTTTTTGTCTTATTTACAAATGTTAACACACAACATACCACAATAAAAACAACCATATTCCAAACCTTAGCTACAGTATAAAACCTCTACTTATGCAATAATATCAGCTCAAAAACTACACATCAGCTCAAAAATAAGCTGATAATTAACAAACAATTCAATAATTGACACACAGCTGATTTATGTTGGGCCACAGTTGAAGTGCCAGGACAGAGAGGCAAAAATCACAATGTGTGCAGCAATTGCAAATACTGGATTGGTCCTTCATAGATGTCAGGCTGGACCCTACAATACCAAGCGCCTCCTTGCCTTTTTGAATGATCTCCACCTGCACCTGGTTCCAGAGCAGGGAGAGAACATGAGGACCTCTGTCATCACCTGGGACAATGTGGCTTTCCATCATTCTTAAGCGATCACAACATGGTTTGATGTCCACCCAAAACTGGTCTGTCTCTTCCACCCTATTCACCTTTCCTCAATCCCAAAGAGGAGTTCTTTTCTGCATGGAGGTGGAAGGTTTATGACCATCAGCCACATGACCAGATGTCACTCCTTGATGTCATGGATGCTGGTTGCTAAGACATCACAGTTGAAGACTGCCAAGGGTGGATCTGTCATACCAAGCGGTTTTATCGCCTTGGATTACATCAGATGCGATGCTGATGAAAACATGTGGCCAAACCCCGAAGATCGCCAAGATTAGATAATTTTGTGTTTTTTTTTACAGTATTTCTTTTTTCAATTTTTCCCCCTTTCATCTGAGTTTGTGTGTTGCTGATTGTTGTGTCTCCCCTGAGTGTATTTTGTGTGTTTGCTCTTGTATGTTTCATGAATATTTTGTTCATTATAAACAATACAGTAAAACTTGTATACAGAGAAAGTAAAAAACAACTGATTTGCTTTTTCCTGGAATGATTTAGAACGTGAACATTAGATGTGGACATACAGATCCCAACCAAGAAACATAGTGTAAAAAACGGTGGATTGCATGTTTGGCACGCAATTACCTGTAAAACTGAAACAAAGTCTATGTCGTTCTTGTAATGCCAACAATAGCCAGTATTTTGAAAGCTGGTGCACTTTGATTGACTGCATATACCTTGTGAACTGAAAACATGTGTTATTGTTTGACAGAATAATTTCATTTTGAGTCAGATTTCCAGTGTTTTGGTAAAGTTAGTGTATGCAGAGAAACGTGTATTGTATTTTGAAATAAAGTGCTAGTATACATTTAACAAAATGTGTTTTTGAGAAGAAAATTAACCATTTGGCCAATTTTGTTTTGCAGGCGTGTGTCTGTGTTACTGTAAGTATCTGAAGTATGGGTAAGCGCTTGTTATTACTGTAATTGAGAATTCCTGATTCCCAGTCTACAAGCAGATACAGGACACCTAACCTTAGTACTGTATACAAATGATATCTACATATAGCTTGAATCATTTAAATGATTTATTATCTTCTTATTCTTCTTATTTCTTCTAATCCAAGCCAATTTTAACCAGACAGGCAGGGGTGATATAAATGAGAAATCGACATCAAATTTAAACAGAAAAAAAACTTCAATGAACTGTCAATAGAAATATTTCTTGATAGCACAGATCAGCCTATCGCATCACAGCAAAGAACACAATTCCAAGGTATTGCCATAGATACCCCAATTTGATACAGTCCAATTCGATTATGATTCCATATCAATTCTATATGAATGAGGCATGAAATACTATATATCAGCTTTCCATATTTGGAGAGATGTTCAAAAAGTTCTAAATGGAACACAAATTCAAAAAAGCAGAGTCACTGGAAACAAATTGTGAAACCTACTAAAGAAAGTCCAAAGGCTTGTATACCAAAATCTATTTATGTGAGGAACATGGGTCTGGTTCCCCAAAAACAAACCCAATCTGTCACTTTCAAAGCACAGAAATTAATCCTGAATGAAAAGAATAGCTGAAAATATAAATGGGCAGGTTTAAATTTCACATGCAAAGTTTCAGAAAGATTTTAACTAAAGACATGTGCCAAAACGTAATTCAGAATCCCTTTGTCTGGGGAACACAGGGATATTGTTTAGGGCTGGGAATCAGCCCTGACCTCACAATTCCATTTTGAGTACCCAACTGGATTCCATTTAGACTCTAAGTTTAAGACCGATTCATTAACGTGCAATCAAACCAGATATGTTGTAAAAACAATAACAAGCACAGCACTGTAGCATTAACATTGCAAAGCGTAATTAATGGTAATTGTAAAAGTTACCATCACATGAAGAAAATAAGATAATGATAAACAATATATTGTAGCCCTGGTGGGATTAGTGCAGCCTGGCATGCCTCGTGAGTGTGTATATATAGCCCAGGGTATGTCACTGTAAATAGCCCTTGTATTGTTATTGTTGTTGTTATGGTTAATAAATTGTATTCCTAATTGTGGTGTGTCTTTGCATATGTCTAATGTGAACCCCGTCCGATACTCACGTGTTCTTATCTAGTTTAAATCTTCCACTGTGTCTTTACCTTCCAGTTCGACATTTGACCACCTTGTGTTTCCATTGTTGTAGTTGGTTCGGTGCTCGTTGGATGCCTGTTATAGTCCTTTTAATAAAAGGGCGTCATTCTCCCCTAAATAATCCTCCTCGTCATTGGCCGTCGTTGCCACGATGCCTCGATCTGGCATTAATCCAAAATAATAATAACCATGAAATTCATTCTTGAACTTACCCATGAATACACCGAAATATTTCGTCCAGACTCCCTCTGCAGTTCTTGCACGCAGCCAAAAATAAATAAATAATACTTGCAGAACTCGCATTTCCGTACCGAAGTGCTACATTACCATGACTAATAATGCTCATGATTAATCACAAAATCGATATTTTTCCCAACTTCTGATTCCAACCAATGATATGGTAGTTATTTAATAGCAGGCAACCTATGGCCAACAAATGCAGAACACGGTTGAATGAGTGAGCAGAGCACGCCACATATTGCTGTTTTGGTAATATCATGGAAGAGATAAGCACTCCCTTGGAGGAAGCTTCAAGTGACAGTTCAGTACCAGATCTTGCAGTTACAGATATTTAGAAATGGAGATATTGTGTCTAAACAAGGTAAAAAGTCATCAGTGGTATGGAGGTACTTTTTGCAGTTTAAAGTCTGATGTGTACCTCAGGGAATCGGGCCACATGGCTGTAGTGCTATAACTGATGTTCCCTCACAATGCAGGCAATGTGCCTCATTCACAACTCCCTGAGCAACCACTCATTTGACACAAAGTCAAACCAGTGGTACCCAAGGTTTCTCCAAAGAGACCCAGTACCGAAGGAGTCCTATCTTCGTCTCCGATCATTGGGTAGCATCCGTGTCTTGCAGCCATACAGCAAAACAGGGAGCAACAGGACTCTAAAGACTTGGACCTTTGTCCTCTTACAAAGATATCGGGAGCGCCACACATCCATTTCCAGTCACCTCATCACCCTCCATGCTCTCTCAGTCCATCTACTGACTTCATAGGAAGACTCAGCAGACACATGGATTTCGCTGCCAAGGTTAGTGAGCCTCTCAACGTGCTCAACAGTCTCTCTGCAGACAGACACACTGCTGATGGTTATACCCAAGAGGTCATTAAAGGCCTGGATCTTGATTTTTAACCAGGACACTGGCAAGCCCAGACACTCGGTTTCTCGAGAACCCTGATCAGAGCCTCCATTGACTTAGTGAAGATCACAGCATTGTCTGCGAAGTCAAGATCAGTGAATTTTTCTTCACCAACAGATGCACCACAACTGTCAGACCTTATGACCCTGCCAAAACCCCAGTCCACACAAGCACTGAAGAGAGTAGGCGCAAGAGCAAACCCATGATGAACCATAGAATGGACAGGGAAGAATGCAGAAGTTCTACCCCCCACTCTGCACAGCACTCACAGTACCAGTATACAGTACAGTAGAATAATGTCAAGCAACTTTGGGAGGATCCTGCAAAGTCTGAGGATGTCCCACAGGACAGCTCAAACACTTTGCGAAAATTGACAAAGACTGCAAAGAAATTTTGCCAATATTTTCATTTGTACTTGATGAGAACCTTCAGTGCCAGGATGCAGCTGACATCTTAAGGCAAGCAAGCAGACTCTGTGAACCTGGACTTTTTTGGGCCTGTGCTGTTTCACACAAGGGTAAACTGTCAGCTTGGCTCAAATGAGGCTGGACAAACGCCATCAGACCAACATATCAGTGATCTCCCACTGAGTGAGAAAGACCCCTAAGGCAGTCCCCCTTGGGCTCACTAATCATAAACCCATCCTGACCTCTCCCCCTCCCTTCCTGTTCCCCTGCCCCTGTTCCAGGTCCCAAATGGTCACACAGAAGGCCAAGCAAAGGCTGCTGGGACTGCTCCACTGAGAAAGAGTGGTATACACGTGGTGCACACTTGTGTTGTACTCATGTTGCAGCATATGAATTTGTAGCCGCAAGTTAGATTTAGCTTAGATGAGTCTATATGTCTGGTTGAATGCATATTAATTGAGAATAAATGTTGTTTTGATTACTTCTCTGTCGTCTGACTTTGCTAACTCCAGTATGTTCTTGGTAGTTGGGGCATACTCCCCTGGCCAGGGTTAAGAGTAAGCTAGACTGTGGGGTAAGGGATAAGCACTGCTCCGAACTAACTGAGGTATTTCGATTGCCATTTGGCTCAGATATGTTGAGATCGGCTTTGTTACGTATAGAACTATCGTGCAGCATCTCAGTCGACCACTTCTCTCGGGGACCTTGTGTGCCTGTGCAAGCTAAGTTACGATAAGCACCGGCTGAGACTCTAAGGTGCACACAAGCTGAGTTACGTTAAATACCGGCTGAGCCTCTAAGGTGCACACAAGCTGAGTTACGTTAAATACCGGCTGAGCCTCTAAGGTGCACACAAGCTGAGTTACGTTAAATACCGGCTGAGCCTCTGAGACCCAACAAGGTTGAGTTACGGTAAACACCGGTTGAGCCTCTGAGGTGTGCCCAAGAAGTTACGGTAAACACCGGCTGAGCCTCTGAGGCCCACCAAGGCTGTTACGGTAAACACTGGCTGAGCCTCTGAGGCCCACCAAGGCTGAGTTACGGTAAACACTGGCTGAGCCTCTGAGGCCCACCAAGGCTGAGTTACGGTAAACACCGGCTGAGCCTCTGAGGTGTGCCCAAGAAGTTACGGTAAACACTGGCTGAGCCTCTGAGGCCTGCCGAAGCTGACTTATGGCGAACACCGGCTGAGCCTCTGAGGTGTGCCCAAGCACTGAAGAGTGATCACCTGGCCCGGCTAACAAGCTAAGCTGACAATATACTCCACTGCCTAGGACAAATGAAAGTTAAGCAATAGCAAAGAAAGCCCAGAATGAATCTGAAAAACAGAAATGTCATGACTAAAAGATTCTAAATAAGCCTAATTAAATTAGAGTCACATTTGGTCAGATTTTGCTTAAAAGAGTAAGTAACTTTCCAGGTGCACTCAGAAGGACCTTCGCCTGTCCAATTGTATTCAGTCATTGAGCCAGTGGGTGGCCCTCTGGAGTATCGACGTGTGTGTTCAACTGTGAACTTATTTCGCACTTTGAAGCACTGAAATCCAGTAAAATATACAGAATGGAAGTGTTCAGAAATACAGCAGCTAGATTTCTACACTCTAAATTTGAAAAAATATGGGACAAATTGCATCCTCTATTGGTTAAAAATGCAGCACAGCATTTAATGTTTCATTACGGAATGATGACTACACTACCAGCAACCCCAGGCAGTGCTACGGAGATGCAACAAGCAGTCTTTAATTTGTCTACCAAAACTTCACATGGTCATGTTACTTATTTATCTTTGTTCCCCTCTGTAATTCTAGATGTAATGCATTTAGAAAGTGTCTAGATTCTCACACTTTACTGAATTATCCCTAAAAAGATACCTCTACCAGTCATTTTAAATGTCAAAAGGTGGACAGAATCTTATTTGGTAATATTTACACTGTGTCTCTGTGTGCTATTTTCAAATGACTCACTCAATATGAAGTCAATATTCAAAATGCTTCAATCCATTGCATATACTGCATATACTGTTCTGTTAATGCATAAAAAACAGAATAAACTCATATGATAATATAAATTTCTATATCATGAAGTCTTATGTAAAATATTTACACAGTTTTTAAACCATTTAAAAGATCCCCATCTAAAATAATATGTTTTAGGTTCTGTTAATATTTAAATAAATAGTTCATCAATTGAGAAACATAACTTTAAATACCATCATAAACTATCTTTATGTTGATAAAGAGGATAGATGGTTATATAAACTAACCTGAAAACAGACTTCCATCCATCTATTTTCTGAAACCACTTAATCCCAACTGGGGTAGTGGGGGGGACTGGAGCCTATCCCAAGAAGAATGGGCACAGGCAGGAACCAACCCTGGGCAGTCGCCAAAACACCACAGGGAGCATACAGTCACACAGGGCCAATATAGACTCACCCATCAACCTATCCTGCACGCTTCTGGTGCGGGGGAGGGAACCTAAGCCCCCAGGGAAATCCCACATGAACACAAGGAGAGAGTGCGAACTCCACACAGAAAGGACCCGGAACCAAACCCAGGACCTTTTGGCTGCGAGGCAGCAGCACTGACCACCATGCCACTGCACCACCCAGGAAAACAAACTCATTGTGATTATTTATGTACAGCGTGAAAAGATATTTATTGGCTTGGACTCCTTTCAATTTTATTTTGTTAGTTTGTTTCTAATTGTTATTTTAAAATCTAAACAGTCATTTTTTCGACGTATTACTATTATGAAAATGATGTGAAATGTGAAAAAAAAAAGTTTAAACCTGCCTAAAGTGCTTGTGTGATGCTGATAGTTTACGCAGGGCCCTGGAATTAAATTAAAGTCTACCAATCAACCGAGGGTAGGAGGTGACATTTTGGCTGGGGGGGGAATTCAATGCCCCTGAGTTTATGCAGGTTAGCCAGCGTCCGGAAGCCTCTCAGTTTCACGGTTATGTTTCCACAGCCATGTCCATGCCATGTTCCTCTTGGAAATGAGAACAGGAAATAAGGCAATTAAGTTAGACACATTTTTTGGTGTTTTGCAAGCAGCTGTTCTGCAGCATTGTACAGCAGTCATCATGACATTGTTCACATTCTGTTTCTCATTTCTTATCTTATAGATTCACTCCTTTTCATTTGATGCATGAGTGTGTTGTATAATAAACCACTGGAGCTTAGAGGATACTACCTGATTTCCATACCTTTGTTTGAAAGGAGTTTGGCTTGCTGTAGAATTGTATACATAAACCCACAAGGAGGACAGTGTTAAGAATGACCCTTGTGCCAAGGGATGTTCTTGTAGAAGATGCCATGAATCTTGTATATGTGGAATCTATAGCCAGGAAGATATTAAGCTAGTGTAAAATTGTATAAAAAATGACAAATTTTGAAAGATGAATTGTATAGCAACAAATGTTTCAGAAAGATTCGTTTCCAATAAAAACTGACTTAAAAATAATGGTATAACAAAAATGAATGCAGATCTACTACTATATTTCTTCGATACAGATAAATGAAATACAAAAGCATATAAAGAACAATGTTTTTCATTGTAATACCTATATGCTATATACTGTATACTATATAGCTTATATACCACTAAACTCCGCACAGAATAGGTAAGAGGATGGGCTAATGGGTAGGATTTAGCTAATATTTACTGGGTAGTATACCAACTAGACACACAGAGACTCATACAACTGTTAAAATGGGCTCCTGGCGTCTTCTGTGGAACTAATCCGCTCTTTTGCTCCATCTGACTAATTAATTTAGGTCTGCCAGAAAAGTTATACGTGGCTAAACTCTGTTTCCACAACTGGGATGTCTTAGGGCTTGCAAAATAAGTAATTTTTATGGTTTTCTTGAAAAGATGTTTTTAGTGTTTGTGTTTCTAAAGGTTTTATATTTCTTATTTATAATATCTATCAATTCTTAATAAGAGGACATACAGACATGAGTCAATTAATATATTAATATGTTCACCTTTTGCTAATGGAAAGTCAGCTTTCTTTAAAACAAAAACAAAGCTTTGTGAAAGAATTTCTGAAATGTAAAGGCTATGAAACTAACACATACATTATTACAACCAATGTTATTTTTCTATTTGCCAAGTAATAATTATTGAATGAATGATTCACATTGTGGTTGTAACCAGTTAAAACAAGGAAAAAGGAATTGTGAAAAAGAAGAGTAAATAAACATTTATTTTCTGATTTTGTTCTCTATGTTTATTTGTTAACTGAATGTTGCAGATTTTACAACACTGATGACAGATGAAGAGAAACCTTAAAGAACAAATTGCATAAAATGTTGATATGAATACCTTGTGGCATGGAGGATGTACCAGAGAGCGAGAAACAGAACTGGAGACAGCAAATGTTCCGACCAGTTGCCCCGGAGGGCCAGTTTATTGAAGGGGGGTCACTAGAGAGGAATGCATGGTGCAGGGAGATGGATGAGGGCTTCAGAAGCGCTTTAAGCCATATGACACCGCAGAGGGTCAAAGTGCAGCTAGCGGACATCACAACTAGCGTCTCAGCGTCTGCAAAAATTAAAAAGGCTCTGGACGAGTTAGTTCCACCATCTCCGGGGAGCGAGCGGTCATTCCCTCTGGCTGCTCCCCCCCCCCCCTTTTGGGCTGGTGCCTTGGTATCATGCCTTTTTCTTTGCTCTCTCAGGCCACCTGATCTTCCTTAGCTGCGCCCAATTAGTAGCTCTCAGCCTTGCCTTGATAGGCATATGATTCTATTTTCCCAGTTTCCACAACAGTGGTGATAAAATGTTGATGGTTCGCAACTGTCCCCGGTGCTGACAGTTGAATATGGTTGACTGTCAACTGTTCAGAACAGCATCCTTGTGTTATATCTAGAGGGTTTTATGTACTAATTGGTTACCCTACTGTTAGCAATATGTCTACAACCAAACACTTTCTGTTATTTGTATTATTGCTTCTTATAGCTAAATGGAGATCAACCAGTCCTATACATAATGGCTTCCAATTGTCAGGAAAACTAGAACAGAAAGGCACGGATCCAGAGATGCAAGCCCAAGAACGCTTTATTTGCGCTAGCCAAGCTAAGGCACCAGAAGGGACAGGCGATAGGCAAGGTCGAGGGACGGGCAGGCAAGTCGTTATCCGGGGAAGCAATCCGACACGGAGGCACGGGACAGGACCACACAGGGGAACGGGAACGGGACGTGCCGGGCTCGGCGGGGAAGACGGGACAGGTGCGGGATCGGGTCTGGAACGGGAAGGAAAAACAGGTAAGGAGAAAACACGGGGCAAACGGATCGGGTCAGGAATCGGGGAAAGCCGATAGACTAGAAAGTGCTCGGCAAGGCGTGAAATCATCAGCGCAATACTTCGCGTTTGGCTGTTGTGACTTGTTTCTCTTCATCCACCCTCTCATTAAGCGTAACACTCTACAGCTTGTGGTGCCTGCCAGTGTGGGCGTGACACCAATGAGTGATATTTGAGAATTTTGCAGCGACATCTCAAATTTTAGATCTTGATTCAACTGGTTTAAAATTTGCTCGTGGTTTCGTTATTCGGACGTGGACTTTCTGACTGCTTGCAGATCGCCGTCTTGCAACAATCCTGCACTCCAGCTCCGGCTCACATATCGATGTCCTGTCATTGTCCAACAGAATTCTTTAGCACATTAAAGTATCCATACTGTAGTTCCTTCCGTTATGAAAAGACACCCATGTCTCAAGGCAGCTAGGGATCCTGAAAGCAATATCAGAGTCATTTATGACTGGTGGTATGTGGATCTTTGTAAGGTCATAATGAGGATTGGAGGGGAGGGGCATGTTCGTTGAAATATATCAAAATCAATGTTCGGCCATCTAGAATTATGGAGTTTGCATGTTGACAAGCTTGAGATGAGCTTATCTTTTACTCTTCATCCATGTTCCTTCCTTTGCCCTTTTCCTTATGTGGACGAAACACCCTTGTGTTATTCTACACTTTTTAATTATTGCCAAGATGATTTTTACAAATTTTAGCAGCATGACCAGTCCAGGGATGATTTCCGAATCATTTCATCCTCAACATCATAGCTCTGAGTGTGGCACCTTAGACATGCTGTTGTAATCCTTTCCAAACAAATGAAACAACATTTTTCTGGAGAGCCTCAGAAATTGATTTATGTCAAGAATCTCCGGAGTGTTAAATTCAGCCTTGTACAGAGGGCTAAAAAGAGTGGGACGTAATTAGGCAGTGTTATTTCAAATCAGTATTGATTATAAAAGAATTTTAAAAATTCACCCAAATCCACGTATTTGGATTGGATTAATGGAATAGGGGTACCACCTTTTCCACTGAAATTTACATTCTTGATTACTTTCCACGTCAAATCAATGAAAGAATAACTGAATTTTGATGCTGTTCATTTCCTCTAACTCCCTCACTATAGGACTACAATGGACAAAAGAGCTGAACAAATTTGATGTAAAAGATGTGCAAAAATTACGAATATCAGACTAGGGGACTATTTCATTGGACTGGGATTTGCATGGTGCCACAGAATTTCTCAGATGAATGAAATGTCAGTTTTTTCAGACAGAGTGAATCTATCATGTATACTGAGCCCTCAGCATAAAACCGAATAGAGTTTCAGTACTATTCAATATGTAAGAATGAATCTGTAAGCGGATCAACCTGTCATCATTATGTTCCTCAAAGTAATCTGCCATTTGAGGTTATGGAACTATATTGCAGAGACTCGTTGTTTCACACTTTAGAAAGGAACATGTTATTTTTAAGTAACGAATGTTATACTGGCAGCATATCATTTATGCACATATAAAATGTGAAAAACATGATTTTCACTATAAATTACAACTATAAAAGTAATAATAAATGCTGACAACAGAGTGATGATTGAGTAATTACTTTTAATTGATTATGTGAAATGAATAGGGTCCCCACAGTAAATGTTTTCTCAGAAACCGAGACACTGTTTTCTAATGGTCATTACATAGTGATCATGGGCTCCTGGGTGGCTATTGAATAAGAATGATTTTAATAAGAATGATAAATCTACAGTTTTACTCCACCTAATGCAGGATTCTTTGTTTATGCTTTCAATTTTATTATTTATAATGTGTTAAGGTATTAGGAGCATTCGAGTTGTAGTGAGGATAAAGGATTTTGTTTTATTATTATTATTTTGCTCGGGGCTTCCTGAAGCAGCAGAGGCTAATCAAAAATTTAAATACCTTGTGGCGTATCACATTGTCTCACAAAAGAATAACAAAACTAGAAAAGTTATTTTTTTCTTGGTTGGAATTTTTGGACCCAAGGCAGCTGAATGGGACAAGCTTGTGTAAACAGCAAAACTTAGCCATTAGTCTATAATCCACTGAACTTTTTAAGCTATGTGATGACAATAAAAACAATAAATACAAACAATGAAACCAAGTTTGACCATCATTTACTGAGAAATAGGGATGTCATAAAGGTGAGGCTAGGATCATGTGTATTTTCGAAAGGTTGCAAATGACGATTAATATAAAATATTCCCCTTTTGAGTTGTGTTGAGGGTCGTATGGCGTGTATTTGATTAGTTTCATGGTGTTAGACACACACTGATTTTCTTTGGTTGAGAGTCTACTGACACTAGATGAGCCGTACCATGCCCGAGCACTTTTGACCCCCAAAGTCCAGTTAGTTTGACTAGTGTGGTCATGCCGTACCGTGCCCAGGCATGGTACACTTAGCCATGCCCGGCCCCACTTGGAGAAATGGGCTGGGGCATGGTGCAGTTGGACTGTTACGTGTAATATGATCGCTGACCATGCATGCAACAAACATAGACATGATGTCAGTGATGCAACTGGTACGTGGATGATGGCCGTGTGTCATCACACCCAAAATAAACCACAAAATAAGGATGTTACTCAAAGTCCATTGTGCTTTGCAATAGCACTTTTCTTCCTATCTTTCCTTCTACACAAAATGCATGGTGAAAAGTGCTCGGGCTTGGACCGTTAAACACAATGTGAGTGCAAAGCAGCATGGGTGGGAGGCAGGGGGGACAATCAAACTCAGGCATGATACCAAGGCCAAGGTATCATGGCCAAGTGTGCTTTTAAGGCAACCAGGCCAAGTGTGAGAACACCCTTAGACTCCATTAGGGTATTAAACAGGTCATTGTCAGGTGAGGTTGCTGATCCCCAATACAAGGACTGGAAAGTTATGGTTTCAGTTGAGAAATGCTTTGAGCTGGGAGAAAGCAATGTTATTAAACTGTGTTCAGACTAATATGAAACATTGACAGGCTATGATAAATGGAGTGGTTATTAGTGCATATGGATATTTGAGTTCCATCTCTATAGAAATTTGATTACTGTCTTTGGAATAGCTTTGCAGCAGTTAGACTCAGAGATTTCTTTGATTTATGCCTGACAGCAGAAGCAGAAATGTGAATGATGACTTGTAAAATGTAATGCTTCTGAAATGAGTTGCCTTTGATTATGTGGTTGTATTCAAGGAATAGCCTGGGATCACACACTTCTTACGGAGTATTGGAATTGCCTGATTTGAGAATTGTGTGAGGGGTTTGCATAGGGTGACACTTGAATGGATTCAAATATATTCTTGGGCTGAAAATTGAAATAGTAAAGGAAACGGAAAAAATTCTGTCTTCTATGGTGCAATAGTTGTGTAAGGGAAGGTGATAGGAACATGAGAGCAATTTGACCTGTGGTCAAATAATCAGGTTTGTCGATAGAGAACAATGGGTAATTTCTTTTCCCTTCAAAATGTTTCCTATTTCTTCTTATTTAAATTAAAATCACGTGAATTTGGGATCATTGGTTTTTTGGCATAACTTGCTTTGTGAAATAGCCTTTTTCCTTCTTAAATGGCCATGTTAGTAAACTACACTTGGGCCAACAATGTGCCACCTGAAAGCAATATTTTCTTTTGGCAAGATCTGAGGAAAAAGAGAAATGCTTTACTGGGGTTTGGAGTATGGAAATAAAACAAAAGTTCTTTCTATTGGCAGCAATATTAACTAGATACAACCATTCACTTTATTTTTCACTTTTCTACAAAGTGACCCATCGACCAGTACAGTACATGAGCCTGTTACCGTATCATATCAGAATTGCAAGTGGCAACTCGTCAAGGTACACAGGGTGAAGAACAGCAGCAAATATGGTTATGACTGCAGAGGAGGCTGCAGTAGAACTTCTGTGAGACAAGGCTATGCTCTTCTGTGCTTATCTCATCATATGGAGCTTTTGTACACTTTTGTGTACGATGAACTTTGAAATGCTTTGTTTAGGAGCTAAAGGAACGCCTCAAAACTTACTTTGTGAAACTTGATTTGTGTACTTCACTTGATCATTTCTAATGACCTGCGTTGACCAATGAAACATTCAAAAACATTTTGAATTTAGAAACAGATGGTATGTCTGCAGTTTCAAACGGTGATGTTCAGAACAAGAGTAAGGACACTACTGTTCATACTTGCATTCAGAATTCCATTCCTTTACTTCATAAATATAGCACGGAATACTGAGGCAAATGTTTTTGAGTGGTCTTGCCAATGATTTTCTCCTATAATTCCAAGCAAGAACAGGACATTGTTAGGAGTGATAGGTGACTCCACCTCTGGAAGATAACAACCTTGCATCTTCCCAGGAGGAGAAAACCCAATAAATTGAAATTTGCACACAGCCACCATGCATTAAAAGTGTGAGGAATAAATCAAAATAGCTCTTGGGTTGGGAAATTGGAAAAGGAATGAAGACCTAGTCGATTTCCTACATGCTGGCCGTTTCATTAAAGCACCATCAGCAAGGGTCACATAGAGAAAGATGTAGTCCAACACAAACAAAAAGCTACTCTCTTCGCTGAACACAAGCTAAAACATCTGTTATTGATCTCATTTTATAGGTGTATATGTGTGTTTGGGTGTTTGTATGCCTTGTGTATGTGTTTCTACTTTTTAAACCACAAACCCAATAATTTAGTTTAAAAATTGCTCTAATTATGTAGAAATACATGGTTTATTTGAATGTAGTTGAATGTTTTTTGGCATCTTGCGGTTACTCTTCCCACTCACCCTTAATTGGTATGCAGTATAAGAAGCATTATTGCATTAGAACAACCAAAACTGCTTTAATATTTCATGCAGCCCCTGGCATACGATTCACACTGCAGTGGAACAGTTGCTCTGTTGCCTGTTTACTTAACAAGGCTCACATTACACTCCCCATTTGACTCCCCATCTTTCCACAGAGACACATTTACTCTACTGATAGTTCACAGTTCCTGATTATGAATGATTTTATCTACTGCATTTTATACATAATAATAAAATATAAATGTCTCATTGTCATATTAAAACATATGGTTCATATGTTTTAATATGACAATGAGACATTTATATTTTATTATTATTCTATTATAATTATTCAATACGATATTACATTAGAAATTACATAACACACATGCAAGCACATGCATACAGAACATCATTACAGACATCTGAATCAAAGACAGACATGTTTTTACTGAAGTAAAGGACAGTCCAAGGTAAAAATGAAATATGCTACTGTAGCCATGGAAACCAATAAAAATGTCTTGGAAAATCTCTCCAGTGATAGTAATTTTTGGAAAAGTACTCTAAACTTATCATAGTAACAAGTACTGAGCTTGTCAGAATAATACAGTCAGTCTGTATAATACACCACAGGGGAAATGTATTATTTTGAGACATGTGTTTGATGTAAAACACATAATTTCTACTAATGTACTATGTAGGATTATAATCATACTATAATTTAAGAATATTTCAAACAAGAAATTCTATACTGGTACAGTATGCGAAAATATGAAGAAACCAAATGGTAATGGGACAGTTTAATAGGGCCAAGCCTAGACTGGCCATCTGGCCCAGCAGGCATTTTCCCAGTGGGCTGATGGGTATGTGGGGCTTCAAAATTGATAGTGATAGCCCTTCCCGTGCTCAGAAGAATTAATTGAGGGGCAATTGCTAAATCTTAATCCCAGTCCAGTCCAGGGCCAAGCTGACTGATGCCTGCACAGAAATGACCTACCTCGACCAATGAAACATTCAAAAACATTGCGAATTTAGAAATAAAATGTTTTTAATTACAATCGTTCATGCATGACTAATGGTTGATAAGTGCACTGCAGTGGAAATGCGAGTATATACTATCCTTCTTGAAAAGAAGAAATAAAAGGGGGTCTTAAAAACACTTTTATATATATATATATATATATAGAATAATATATATCCACATATATATTTTTCCTGTGGAACCCCCATGCCTGCATGGAAAAAAATACTACCAGGCGAGAGAGCAAGAGAGAACCAAACAGACAGGGGGCAAACACGGGGGAACCGCCCACAGGGGGAACCCAACCAGGGGGCAAAGAGGCAAAGGGTAGGGGGAACCAGAGAGCCAGAAAGAACCATGGCGGGGAGCAGCAAATAATTAAAGTAAAATATATGACGGCAGCATGGACTGAATGAAAATTAGCTAGCAAGTTATCCATTCACAAATTTACTGTGACTCATTAGTAAGGTAGCTAATAGCTATGGAGCTAATAAGAACTAGCTAACATTACAAGTGTATTTCAGCTCAAGATGCATCTAACATTTTTAGTCTCTGACATTTAAATTTCGCACAATTAGTAAATATACTAACAAACATTAGCTAGGTTGCTAACTTTGTTTGCTGCCCAACTCTCCCAGTACCTCGATGTAGCTACCTAGCTTATTATACCTAGCTAATGCTAAAGTTGACCACGTATCATTAGAAATTGGGGAACATATGCAACAGTGCCCCGGGTTCGAGTCTCCGCCTGGGTCACATGTGTTTGGAGTTTGCATGTTCTCCCCATGTGGTCGTGGGGTTTCCTCTGGGTACTCCGGTTTCCCCCCACAGTCCAAAAACATGCTGAGGCTAATTGGAGTTGCTAAATTGCCCATAGGTGTGCATGTGAGAGTGAATGGTGTGTGAGTGTGCCCTGCGATAGGTTGGCCCCCCATCCTGGGTTGTTCCCTGCCTCGTGCCCATTGCTTCCGGGATAGGCTCCGGACCCCCCGCGACCCAGTAGGATAAGCGGTTTGGAAAATGGATGGATGGATGGATGCAACAGGGCTTCAGTCAGAAATATGACCAACTGTTGTGATTCCCAATATGCTTGGTTTTATCTACACATCTCATCTGTGATTTGAATACTGGTCTTTGTTCAGGGCAGTGTGGGGGTGGTGATGGAGAACATTCTACTACACTCAACTTAGGGGTGGGCTATTCTGATGACCTTATATCGTGATTGATCTTGAAGACATTCATAATCTACTTTTCATGCAGATTGTACAGATTGTGATCTTTTATGTCCTCCTACAAATATTTCCTAATTTCACATAAAAAGTCAATAGCCAGAAATAACATATGTCACTGTACCACATTTTAACTGTTGTACAAACTGAAAATATTAAAAATGTCCATGTCAGGATCGCAGGGTAGATGGGCAGGCAGGTAGTGGGCAAGGACGAGGCTGGTAGGCAAGGGTGCAGGATATGGGGTTTTATTGAAGGGAACGGGGAAGACTAACATTAATGACAAGACTGACACAGAACAAGGAGCATGGACAGACAAACCAGAAAGGGAGATACAGGTGAAACACCAATGGGTGGGACAAAAGGACTGGGAGGAAACAGAGGGACAGAAGGACCAGGAGTGAATTTGGGAGGCACAGAAGGAGGAGGAACAGAGACAGGAGGGGCACAGGGACAAGGAGCAGAGACAGGAGGCCAAACTGGAAAGGACAGGGGACAAAGGGGAGCCCTAAGGAGCCACAGCGGGTGACGGGCAGCAGTCGGAGGGGCCGCAGGCGACCGGCAGGCTGGAGCAGGAGGGGACCTCGAAGGGGCCGAGGAGACAGGGCAAGGGACAGGCGGAAGTGATGAGGAAATTGGAGGAGACGCCGGCCAAGGCAAGGAGGGAGAGGAAGCCACAGTCGGCAACGGCATAGCCACAGCAGGCAATGGCGCCATCCACCGACGCGCCGGAGTGGAGGGACCTGCAAGCGACTGAGGAACCAAAGCGGGGGAACCCACAGGCAACCGACAAGGTGTCGGAGGCGGGACCTAAGGCGGGTAACAAGGCGTCAGAGGGGGACCCGCAGGCAACCACCGAACCAGAGCCACAGGACCTGCAGGCCCCTCCGAGCGCCAACCAAGGCGAGCAAGGGTGAGCCAGGGGGCAGGGCGGGCGGGACCCTGGCCCTGCGCCTGTGTCCTCTCCCCTTTTGGGACACAGAAAGACAGGGTTTTGGCTGGGGTCGACCTCGCTGGGGTGAGGGCAGAGGAGTCATGAGGGAGGTCCCTGAGGGGTCCCACTCGATCTCCTCCTCCTCCAAGGAGGAAGGAGCGGTGGTCAAACTGTCTGGGACCTCCTCAGGGACTGGGACTAGTCCTGGGGGGACTGGAGCCAGGTCAGGGACTAGGACATGAACCATAGGGGTAGGAGTCACAGGTGGAGGCCGAGGGGCCTCGGGTGGAGCAGTGACAGATGAAGGCAAAGGGGCCTCGGGTGGAGCAGGGACAGGCGGCGGCAGAGTTGTAGCAGGCACCTCAGAGACTGGCAGAGTAGGGACTGGAGGAGTGGGCGGAGTCAGGACGGGCGGAACAGGGCCCTGGCAGCAGGCAGATCAGGCAAGGGCTGGACAAGCAGATCAGGCACGGGCTGGACAAGCAGATCAATTATAGCCGTCAGGGCTGGCGCTGTAAAAGTGGGCATTGGCCCTTTAATATACGCAAGTACAAAGAACTATAATAAGAGCCCAATGAACATAATTTGTGTCGTTACCAGGCTGGGTGCACGGAGTGAGGAATTAGGAAGCAGGAGATGACAGATCGGGGAAACAAGGATTTAATGCGTGAACGGGTAGGTATACGGGGAAAACAAAAAATGACTTCTCCATAAAATGTCAGACTCCAAGAATAGACTTTGCAAGACTTCAATGACAGACCTATGGAAACGTACTTGAACAGGGACTGAAATAGACAGGACTAATTGGAAATCACACGAAACAGCTGGTAAACATGTGATTCCACACGAGGTTAATGAAGGGGCGTGGCACATAGGAGGATTGGACAAGCAGGGCATGACAATTTCGAATTACAGTCCTGTTCATTTGCATGTCTGAAAGTTCGTGAGTTGAAATTTCGTAAGTAGAGGAGCGTCTGTACTTATATTTTCCAATATACTGCAATATATATTCTGGGATACCAACCCAGAGAGAGCCGCTCCGCTAGTGTCCTTGGGCCCTGGCCAAGAGAGGGTCACTCCGCCCCAGTCCCCACGTCTTGCCCTGGGGGGGGAGGGGGCTTTGCCCTGCTTGCCTCCAGGTGTCCTTGCTGTGCCTTGCTCACCTCCAGGTGTCCTGGGTGTCCAGGTTCACCCAGCGTTGCCTGCCTAGATGACTGTTCTGCTGAGGCCGAGATGGAAGAGCCCCCGGTGCCCTCCTGCTTCGGCCCTACCATCTTCTTGATGCCCTTCAGCCTCACTGGCCCGACAGTGGCATCTGGTCCCACTGGCCCCTTGGCGCCCTACTGCTCTGTTCCCACAAGCCCCTCTGTATCCTCCAGCCCTACTGAGCTTCCAAGGCCCATAGGTCAGGAACTGCTTGTCACCCAGCTCCCCGGGCTCTAGTAGACTCCGCAGATGCCCCTGTTTTCATTCATCACACCTCAGTCAAAGTGCCCTGTTCTGCCTTTGTTTTACCCTGGCCTGTGTCCCTTATTACCCCCTCCACTGTCTTCATTGTTCTTTTGCTTGTCTGTTGTAGGGTGGCATGTCTGTCTCTGCCTTTCTCTTCTGCTCCCTTGTCCCAGTTGATGTTTAATGTTCGTCTTTCTGGTACCTGGTTTTGCCAGATGTTTGGTTTGTTTCATCGATGTGTTGTTTTTTCCTACTGTCCTCTTGGTCCCTGGTTGGGTCCCTGCCTGTTTTGTGTCCATCGTTGTGCTGCGCATCCTGTCCTGTCCGGTGGATCTGCCCCTCAGGTCTCGTTTGTTGTCTACTCTGTGTACTCTGTGTTAGTCTGCCATACTCTGTCCACTCCCTTCCCAGTCAGGACATGATATACATTAGATATCACCATACATATCTAACATATTTGAGATCAAATCTTAATCTCATAATGATCTCACAGTGACATCACATCATGATATCACTTATCTGATATCACTGTGCCATACTTATGACATCATACTGTACCCAGAGGTAGATTTAGTGATTTGGGGGCCAATAAGCTAAGATAGGTATGCCTCCCCCAACCCCTTACCCCATATCCTCTGTATACAGAGATTTACTGTATTTTTTTAATTGATGTTAATTACTGCATTTACAATTATTTTCATAAAGACTCAAGGTAATTTTCACCATTGAGTGATCTGAACTGCACACTCATAACTATAAATGCATTAGCATTAGTCACAGTAATCAGGTTTTATGTGCAAAATGGTTCTTCCTTAAAATTAGCGTCAGCAGTACTTAGCAATAGCTTTTTCAAAAGTTAACTAAGTTAACATTTCATTTTACAAATTATATTATTTTTTTGTTTTAAAGCTAAATTAATATTTGGCTTAATAAAACTTACAGTCAAAGGCAAAGTTCAGATTAATTTGCTACAAGGCAGTGCTAGTAATTTTCTCTGATAGAACTTCACAATGTGCTTTAACATCAGTCTTAAGTTAGTATTTGTCATGCCCGGCTCGTATGATCCTCGTGTGGAAAATATTTCTACAGTTCTGTTTTAAATACATATTGTACACACTCCTGTTAAAATGCAAGGTTTTTGTGATGAGACCACGATAAATCATTTAAAAACTTTTCCCACCTTTAATGTGACTTATAACCTGTACAGTTCAAATGAAAATCAAACAATTTTATTTGGGAAATTATTAAAAAATACATACCATAAGCTGGTTGCATAAGTGTGCACACCCTTAAAGTAATACTTTGTGGAAGCACATTTAGATTTAATTACAGCATTCAGTCTTTTTGGGTTCACACCTGCCATCAGTTAAAGTGGCTGATTAAGCCCAAATAAAGTTCAGCTGTCCAAGTAGGATTTTCTTGACATTTACTCATTTGCATCCTATAGCAAAAGCCATGGTTCACAGAGAGCTTACAAAGCATTAAAGGGATCTCACTGATGAGGTATCAGTTAGAAGGGTCTACACGAATTTCCATGGCATTAGATATCCTATGGACACAGTAAAGACAGTCATCAAGAAGTGTAGAAAATACAGGACAAGAGTTATGTTTTCAAGAACTGAACATCCCTCCAAAATTCATTGCATATTTTTCTTCAGCTGAAACTGGGACTTTAGTCAAGGTAGAGGGAATTATGAACAGTTCTAAATACCAGTCAATATTAGCCCAAAACTTTCAGGTGTCTGCTAGAAAGCTGAAGGTGAAGAGGAATTTCACCATTCAGCATGACAATGACTCCAAGTATACATCCAAATCAACAAAAGAATTGCTTCACCAGAAGAAAGTTAAAGCTTTGGAATGACCTAAGCAGACCTAAATCCAGTTGAAAATCTGTAGGGTGACCTGAAGAGGGCTGTGCATAAGAGATGCCCACGCAATCTGACACATTTGGAACAGTGGGCAAATATTGCCAAGATCTGGCATGCTGATAGACTCCTACCAAAAAAGACTGAATTCTGTAATTAATTCTAAATGTGCTTCAACAAAGTATTCATTTAAGGGAGTGCACACTTATGCAACCAGCTTATTGTACATATATTTCCCCCCCTAAACAATTATGGTTTGTTTTTCAATTGAATTGTAAAGGTTATACAGGTTGTAGGTCACAAAGTTGGGAAAGCTTTGAAATTATTTATTGTGGTCTCATTTGTTTATATAACAAAAAACCTGCCATTTTAACAGGGCTTTATATATCCATTGTACAAATGTGTGTTCTATGAATGACAATGTAGTGCATGTAAGTTATTTTTAAAGTATTTTAAAATATGTATTTGAAATGCTTTTTTTGAATTATATGAATTCAAATAAGTATTATTTACAGTAAATGACAAATTAGCTAATTATTTGGTCTGTATGGATTGAATAACAATATAGGATATACTCTTAAAAACTGTGAATTTAACTTACTTGCAGTGTGACCCTGTGCTGTGACCCCCAAATTATGGAGAGCAAGATGGGGTTGGTGAAGAGAAGCATTCCATTGTGCCTGTACTTTCACAAATGGAAAATAAAGCTTGTTTGTTGTTTAAAGTTGAAACACACTTGAGGAATGTTTAATGAATGATATATGTACCTATACATTTGGTCAACATATTTCATGAGTCATCTATAGATAATGAACATGAAATTCCATGGGTATCATGATAAAATGATGATATCGACGTGTGGTCAGTGTGTGATTTCAAATTAGTATCGCAGTGGTATCACAGTAGTGTCATAGTATGAGACGTACTGATCCCATAGGTTCAGATCATAGTGAGATCATATTCTTGACTGGGTTCTGTCCCTGGCTCTGTGTGTCTGGTCCCCTTGTTCATTCTTTCTGCATGCTTTAGGGGGGGGGGGGTGATGTCACTTCTTGTACACCAGACTCTCCTGTGTCATTAATGATGTGGCCCTGATGAGCCACACCTGTTGCTTGTTACCCCTCAGTATAGTCCTTGTATTTAAATACTTGTTTGTCTCATCAGCCCCAGTCCAGCCATTAATGTCGAACCTTCTTGTCGCCCGTGTCCTTCCTGGTTTCCAGTCCTCCCATTTTGGATTCCTTTCAGCCAGGTTTGTTTCCAAATTCAATAAACCCCTTACAATTCACCACAACACCTGCCCTCGAGTCTTTCATCACTCAAATCCTGATATAAATGTATTTTTCAATATTATATTTTGGGGTATTATGACAAAAATATACTGAAATGTATATATTCAAATATATATTTTTTGTTTTTGTATATTTTTGGTTCTTCGGTTTATAGTCAGCTCCATATTACAGGCAAAGAGCCAGCAGACAGAAGGTGGAACTAATGACTATGTTTAGGGTGAAATGACTGCCTTTAATTAAACTGCCCATCCTACAAGAGTTCCTTTTTTATGATCAGGTAAGGTGAAGTTGTATTTATTTCCAGATTCTAAATGCAGCCAGATATGCACTTTTTATTCAGTGAATAGAAAGTACAGAGGCATGGGAGTGATGTAGTTGCATGGAAAAAAAACCCTGGAGGGGTGGGATTTATTTTAGGAAATGGGGAAAGGGTGCAGGATAAAGGCGATGAAGAGTCTTTGGCTGCTGACTCAGGGGTAATGTGGTTTCTCCATCTAGTGGGTGGGCTCAGGTCTTTCAGTGTTGGCATGTGGCACAGGGGGTAGCAGTCCCCTCAGGGCAGCCATCCTCCAGGACGCTTAGCCGCAGGGGAAGAGATGCCATAAACTACTAGCTTACTCTTGACTCGGACTTAAAGTTGCACAAGGGGAGACAGGCCCACCCTTAGTTGGTGGAGTTAGCAGCTACCTTCCAGGTCTTGGGAACATTCCTCTCATGTGGGTTCTGGGTCTAAGGTGAGGAACCGGTTGTTGTTTTACAAACTCATGGTGTGGAGGATTCCCCCAAGGGTCGTTTCATCAAAAGTACCATAAGATATGTTTCCTCAAGTGATATTTCCATTACCGGTTAGCTGAACATTCAATCCAAACACACTAAGTTGAGACATTCTGAGCATTCAAATGCATTGTATTCTGTGGAAGCTTCCGAAACAAATAAATACCATTATAAAACATTACTACCATAAGAATTAATGAGGAACTGTTGTATAAGAGTATTCTGTGTTTGAGCAAGCTGAAAAGAATATAGAAAGGAGCAAAGAAGACAAACGATCCAGCTCCAAGATCAAAGATGAATTAACAGGGCAGGCTTTCATCTACAATAGTCCAGGATCATAAACGGAGGTCGACATTCTAAACTGCTGTCCTCACTGCCTTGGAAGCAGATAAAATGTGTCTTTTTCCTTTGCTGGAGAAGTTCTTTCTGAAATTTCACTTGCAGATAACCTTTGCAAACCATGACACTCCTTATATAGGAAAAAAAAATTAATAAAAATGTGAACCCTAACCTTGTCCAGTGTAAGTGGTTGGAAGATGGATGGCTGGATGGATGGTTGAAAAAAGAGAAATGTTTTCTCAGTACCAAAATTCCAGCTCCACACTTTTTGGGGCCAGGTAGTTTCCTTGCATACAGGTCTTAATTTCCTCATGTTTGGGTCGATCCATCCATCCATTGATCTTCCAACCACTTATCTTATTCAAGGTTCTGGGCTGTTTGGGTAGATATTATTCTTAATTTAAAGAACCACCCATAATTGATGAAAATTATCTATAAAGAGTAAGAAGTTTCAAGAATTAAGTGCCATATTAAGATTCTATTAAAAAGAAAAATGTCTTTCCTTGCAATTACCTCCCACCTTCCTCATGAGTCACATTCATATATACTCTGATATGTCTGGCTTAATATGGATTTTATTGTGGTCCTTTGGCAACTCAGTGTCTGTTTTGTGCTTTTGTTCTGTTCTGTGTTCTCTGTGCTGAAGACAAAACATTTATTTTTGTTTTGATTCCTCCCCGCTGCTTTCACTAAGTTGCTACCCTTTTCCACATAAAGTCCTTGCTCCTGTCCCTCTCCTACTGTATGTAGCAGTAAGAATGTATGCATTCCTGCCATTATGAAGTATAGAAAAACTACTGATATTTCCAGCCATTTTTCTAATAACTTTGCTCATCATATTGATATTTTTTAAATTACTGATTTGAATTTGTAACTGTAATCCAGTGATCCATCTATCCATCTAATAACCTGTACTCCAATAAGATAGGGATAAATTAACTAACTAAATAAAGGAGGTCCAATCATCCATCCATTATCGTAACCGCTTAATCCCCGCTAAATTTTCTACAAGTATGAATGTCTGTTTTCATTCTATACCCTTTAGATGATGTAACACTGCCCAGCTGATTTTATTCCTAAACATTAGAAATGCAAAGCAGTCATTTATGAAAATGTATGATTCCACCACTCCTGGCAAGTATAAGAATGGCTTAAAGCCCATCTTAATATAACCAATATCATATCCATCATCTGTAAACTGTACTAATCAATCACATTGAACAGGTTTTTTTTTTTAATTACTTGGAAATACCGAATCTACAAAGGTGCAATTCTTTTGATTGCAAGAATTCTTAATGTCTCAAGGTTGATTTTGTCATTGCTGTAGGATTTCTCTGACACTCTCTTGGGAAGGGAAGATGAGATGTTGATTCAAGTTTTTTCTCTGCCTTTTGTCAATGTTATTTTAAAACATTTTTTGTAACATTTTTGTTTTTTTGTAACAATATTGTGGATATGAGATGGGACAGGGCATGCTTTGCGTCTCAGGAGGTGAAGTGATCGGGTATGTAATATTGATTCAGTTCTCCGTTTAGTCATTTCATTATGAATGTTTCATTCTTTCTTGACCCTAGTAAATCATATCCAGTGCCCATTCTGCAACCTGTTCACTGCCCTATCACCTTGCTCAAGTTTAGTTTTACTTCTGTTTTCCTTTTATTCAGATGTGCACTTTATGTTATGTTGATCCCGTTCCCTACCCTATGTCTGTAGTTCAACAAATAAAGGCTATTCCCTGTGAATACCATCACATAATGTGGTTCTGTTTACCGTACCTATTTCACAGTTGAGTTTATTTTATTTTTTTTTACTTCATCTTAGGTAAAAATCCACCTGTACCAAAATACTATATTACCGATGACTGCTGTCACACACTACAAAAATATCTTGTACATATCTTCACTTCAATGGGGACAAAAATGGACCAAAGACAGTTGTATCATTCACACCATTTGTTTGTTTTCGAAAGTAGGTAGTACTGTGAAATAGCTTTCATAAGAGATGAACACTTCAAAGTATTGTGACAAAATGTATGTTTTTTTTTTTGTTTTTTTTTTATAGAGCAGCCTATAAGTTTCTATTGGGAAAAATAGTGTGGAAAAATGCAGCCTGGCAAAGAGCAGTGAGAATGTGATCAAATAAAGTTGAGTCTATCACATTAATATTGGACAGGGGGTTATCTTAAAGCTGCACAATGAATCTGGGCAACTTTCCTTGATTGATTTGATTTAAATACTGCTTACTGTACATTGCCACTGCTCTCTCATTATTTAGATTTTATTGGACTATTTGCCTTAACTGGCTTGAAAACTGAAAGTTATTAAAATATGTAAAGCCCTGCTGAGTGCCTCAGACATTAATGCTGTATTTTCTGGGGGTTTCAGCTTGGAGTCCAAAAGCATATGATTGCGTGATTCAGTATCCCTCAATTGCCAAGTTATTCTCTGTTTTGGGCTTGCATTCCTTCCGGGGTGTTCTTCTGCTGCAGGTTTGCTGGGTTAGACTCCAGGCTCACTGTAACCTAGTACTGGATGCGTGATTACATAACACAACTGGGAATACCTTTATGCTATTTTACTGTGTGATTATGGACTTCCAGTGATGGTTTTGATGAATACCAGTAGCAGTTACAGCATAAGGATATAGTTATATTTCCATAAGGATGAGTGAACAAATAGATAGAAGATAGATTGAATAATGATTTTATTTATTTTATTGCTGTGTCCTTCATATTCTATGAAATGGTACTTTAGTAACTAATATTTTCACCATGCATGCTAGTGTCTATTGATTGTTTTATGTCTCCAGTATGCATTTTAAATCCAGACTTGGGACACGATTAAATGCAGAGTTGATTGGCCACATTTTTACTCGATAAGAGAAAAATGATTGGTCCATTCCAGATATGTGTAATTCCAGTTCTAACAATTCGCAATCCTCAAATCATTAGGGGGTTACACCACCAGCTGAATGATGACTGGCATGATCCTCCCTGGGACTCTGAGCCGAGGAAAGTACCTTTGTAGATGGAAGCCTTCATGTTCCAAAAAAACCACACATAAAAACTTCTAAATATTGAAAGGCAATTCTGAATTCTCTCTCTAAAACACTATGCCCATTATTCAGTAATTCAACTCACAAGCTTATTAATACCTCATTGATGATTAAAGGCACCATTCTGTGAAGTTTAAAATGGATCCCTTGACAGGCAAATTGTTTAGCTGCTGCAGCATGCGGGATTTATGAAGGCTGTTAATACAAACAAGTGACTGGAATGTTTTTTATGACAAACACTTCATTGATGTTACCATTAAAAAGAAAAAAAATCAATGACACAGGATATCATGGAAAATGGTGATGTCTTCACAGTATGCTAATTTTGATTTCAATAATTTTCATTTCCTGCTCCACATGCATAGGCCAGAGATATGAACCATATATGGAGCATGAGCATTTCTCAGAAATAAACTGTATCATGTAACATTTCTGGCTGGATTGTCACATGAGTATGGTATTGGTATTTTGGGCGGTATGAGTAGCACTGTCACCTCACACTTTGGGGCTTTATTCCAACCTTTGTTGCGTGTGTGTGTGTGTGTGTGCGCGTGTGTGTGGGTAGGTTTGCACTGATCACATTTGGGGACAAAAATGTCCCCCACAGTGTGATAAAACCCAATTATTTTGACATTGTAGGGACCATTTTTCAGGTCCCCACAAAGACCTGTGAATGCAACAAACTAAAAATGCCAAAAGTGTCATATTTTGTTTGGTCATTTTGGTTAAGGTTAGGGCTGTGTAGCAGTTAAATTTGTCATGTTGGGATTAGGGTTTTCCCCCATACAAATGAATGGAGAGTCCCCACAAAGATATTATTACAAGCCTGTGTGTGTGTGTGTGGCGTTTGTATGTTCTTGTATCATGTAGCTTTCAACCAACGTCTTCCTGAAATCGCAGTTAACTACATTACCCATAACGCATGTATGTATGTGCCCTGGTACAGCCTTGCTTCCGGTTTAGGCCATTCTCCTGCATTTTCCCTGTCGATAGGCTCTAGGTCCTCCTTGTGATGCTGCTGTGGATAAGTGACAAATTCAATCAGCACTTTGTTAAACACTACCAACCTTATCCTTTTTATAGTTTTACCATAAAGTACAAATATAGTACAAATAATTTTTATTATATATAATAACTGTAATTGCTGTTGATTTTGAAACTTGATCCTGACCCTCTTCATGTCATCTCCAGCAATGGAGATCAGTGTAAGGAGATTTCTGCTTTAAGTTACTGATGAGATTGTTTTCCTGGCAACACTCTGTGAAGAACAGATCCACCCCCCTGTCGGCGATCTCATTGTCATTGTTGATTACACCTATGATGGTATTGTCGTCAGCAACATCGATTGTGGTGTTGGAGCTGTGTCTCTCCAAGTGGTCATGAACAAATGGTGAGTGTAGCTGGGGACTCGGCACACTTCCCTGCGGGGAACCTGTCTAGAATATTATTGTGACGGAAGTGTTTCTGCCAACCCACACTCACTGGGCTTCTGCAGATGAGGAAGTCTAGAATCCAATTCCAGTAGGAGCTATGGATTCCCAGGTCTACAAGCTTGTTTATGTGCCTGGGTGGGATTACAATATTAAATGCTGATTTGAAGTTTATGAATAGTAAATTTGCATAGTAATTTTTGTCCGTGTGGTCCAGGGTGGTGTTGAGTGCATGTGATATGTGAGGCTCTGTGGACCTATTCGTATGCTGTCCAAAATGAAGAAGGTTCTGATTGTCAAGCATTACGACCCCATCTAGGGCCATAACATAATGATGTGAATGAAAATGGGGAGGAGAAACAAAAGAAGGACAAGACAGGTAGAAACTAAAAGACTGATTATTTGAGTTATGGTAATAGGACATAGCAAATGGGCAATGACATACCAGTGCAGGACTGCAGAAGTGACCCACGGCCAAAATACTGTAACAAACAGAATCCAGACAAATCCCCCATCTAGATTTTTTAAGCAATAAAGGTCAAACAAAATACAAACACTTCCCTGATTACCTAATTAACAGAAACTAGGCCAAATACACTACAACAGGACACGCGTACAGTACCAAATGGAATGGGCAAAATCGTAATCCCCCAATCGAAAACCGAAACCAAGCAATCAGGCCAATCTAGCAATGAAACTGAAGGGCACAGACAAGAGGGTGAAAACCAGCACACCATGCAAAGTCAAATAACAAGAATACAAGCCAGTAAAAATACAGCTTAACGCAGCCGTGAACAGAAATGTCTTCCTGAAGGCATGGCGGTTTTTGATCTGGGGGAAGCGAGGAACGCGGAAGCAGGTACACAGTGGGAAGATCCGGAATGGAGCAGAAAGGGGCAGTGTGTAGCGCAGTGGGATGTGCCTGTAATCACAAGGTTACTGGTTCAAACCCGGCCTCCGCACGTTTGTGGCTCCTTGAGCAAGGCCCTTAACGCCCAGCTCCCTGCGCGCCACTATGGGTGGCAGCCCTTCACGGACAGTTCACTCTATAAAGAGCAAGTTGAGGGAGGAATAAAGACAATTTCCCCACAGGGGTCAATAAAATATCTATTATTATTATTGGATGGACCGGAATACAGTGACGGGAGCGACCAATCAGTGATGCGGATTGATGTACCTGTAAGAGACAAGCAGCATGGCAGCACGTAATACAAGATACTGCTATGAATATGTACTACAATCACCCTCATTAAGCCCTTAATTACCACGGGACTTACACTATCCACAGAAACAAAGAAAAAGAAGTCAGAGTTTATACAAGAGCATTTTTTATTATTCATTTGTAAGTAGGTATTGAAAAGCTTTGAGTTAGGAGTGAATATCAGAGGCAGAAGACTTGTTATTTTCTTCTAATTGTTTCTTATGATAGTCTGGGGTCACGGTCTGGAGCATATTCCATGGCATGGGGTACAAGACGGGGGGACAACCTGGATGGGATGCCAGATGTGAGGCAGCAATGCCATCCACTCAGCCACTGTGCCACGGTTTGCCCTTGAACATAAATAACAAATTTACTTGGTGGGAGAGAGCAAAGCAATCAGTATTGATGTTAAAGACGAAGGAGTTTACAGTGTGTGCGTGCAGTGACTCTCATGCCCTTTAAAACAGTGTTTTTCAACACCGGCACTGTCTGCACTCTGCGGATGTTGGCTTTCATTCCAGCTGAGCTTTTAATTAACTGTCCTTGAATGAGCTTATGATTGAATGAATTACATAATTTGAATAATGTTAAACTGATTACTAAAAAAATGGATAAGGAAGGCAGGATTTTATTTCCTGTTTATATGTATATTATTTTAAAGAGGCTCTCTGTGTTCGTTTGAGCAGCAACTAGTTTGACAAGTTTAATTCTCAATGGGCCTCTCTTTGTCCTAAAGGCGATCATTGTTTTCAGGTTATAATGTAGTTCCACAAATTGTTCACATGCTACTGTACTGCTCCTTCTGACAGACATTATAATTATCCATCTTCCAATCGCGTTTCCTGGACAGGGTCACATTGGACATATCCCATCCTGGATGTTCCATTGAAAATAATTTAAGCTCCAGGTTCTCTGCAATCATATACTGAATACATAGCATGGGCGATATTAATAATACAAGTAACAGTGGATAAGTAGAGCCTATTAAGTCGTAGTCTATTGCCCATTTTAATAAATACAGAAATAAATGGATTTTCTTTTTTATTCTGGTATCTAATTGGTCTCGAATGCATATACCGTACAAACACCACATAAGAAATCTTCAGCTGTGTTACATAGAACTGGGCAGCTTTTGGAAGTGCTATGAAAAGTATTGTTATGTAACTGAGTGTTTAATTGAGATTCTTTATTTTTCTTGCATGGGTCTTCATATAACTTTTAAAATAGGGTCCAGCTGTAGTCAGCCTCAATTTATCTGTTTCACTGTTGCAGTAACTTCCCTTAGGGTGTGGACCATTCCCTTTAGCATCTCTTTCTAGTTGTATTTTGGCTTCTAATCCCTGTGTAATAAGAACATATTTCATTTGCCTACTTGCTTTTCCTTTGCTATGGTATAATATATTTGTACAGAGCTATTAATTTTTTTTCTTTCTGATTTGTGTCTAGCGCTATTGACGCAGTATGAATAAACTTAATGGGGTTAGCTTGGGTGCCTCAGCCAGAACTCTCTCTACAATGGAAGCATTTTATTATTACATTTCATTAATGGCTGTGGAATATATAGCCTCAAGCTCACTTTTGTCCCTCCACTCAGACTTCAGTGCTGTTCTCCTTTACCTTATTGGAGGTCACTACGTTCATTAAACTTGTAAGACTTGTTCCTGGTGAGATACAGAACATCATACCATGTGACGTGGGGGAAGGATCAAGAATTTCATTTGGGAATGGGAATTTAGAAAAGTTTAAGAAAATCAACTTTGGTGGGGGGGGGTGAAAATATGAGATGTCATATTGTGCATAAGGGTGGGGGGGGGGGTAGAACTGTGGGCATTGAGGTGTGGATCCATTTCCTGGCAGTGGAGTAAAGGAATACAAAATCAAAAAAGTATTGCTTCATCTTCAGGGCAACCCTACAAGATGTAGCTTCTCTCAAAATCCATGTAAGATGTAAAATTGCTCATGCCTGAAGCAGAAAAAGTAGAAGATTATCTTTAACGGGTCAATTTCTAAGCGCTTCTGGAGTTTTTTTGTCTATGGACATCAGTATTTTAGCAAAATCAAACTTGTCAGTACATGAATGTCTTCAACACAGATTTTAAACATAGTATTTGAAATAAAAGTGTCTTTGTGAGTATTGCATTAGCAGTTTTGTTGTTTTACTTATTTTGTTATTCTGAGACTTATGCCATGCACTTTTTACTTAAGGCATTATATAAGGATCAAATAAATACACAGACCACATGGTTACAAATAACCACATGAAAGAACTACTGAAATACTTCCTTCATCAGCTAATCAGATGATGAAAGAAGATTCTCCATATCATCTGATGGAAAATCAACTATAAACCAAGGGAAAGGTGCGTGAAACAGCTAATCATTCCTCTGATTACCTGGATTAACCACTCCTTTATTTTTATCTCACCTAAGGATATCATATTATTTTAATATTTTTTTAAAGCATTATTCACGTCATTGCAGGTTAATCATATATTTTATTTTGAACAGAATTTCAGAGAAAAAGACGGCAACTATTTGAACCTAGTCGTCCCTCATTGCTTCTTATCTCATAACTCCTGCTTTCTCTTTATGACATTTAAGAAAGGTCACTTACTTCTTCCACAAGGTTAAATAAGTATATCATTAGAGGAAAAAGGTTACCCTCGATAGATATGCTCCTCTTGTACACGCATTGAGGTGAATAAAGGAACTGTTCCTAAACCCATGTGTCATTTTGGACAACTTCATCTTGGACATCCAGGGGTGATCACTGCTACCTTAAAATTGAACTTCAGGCATGTGGAATATAAAACACATTTTGCTTATGTTCTGTAGATCTATGTGAAAAAAAACAGCTGTACTTTTAAAATATTAATTAAGCTTATTCTTAGTTTGACTAAATTTTCTTTTGCTCCAAACAGCATTTATTTTGTAGAAAAAAAACGTCATTAATTCAGCTGGTTCATTTAATTTATGTTGGAAAAGGCAGAAATTTTGCTTGATTTCATAATATTTTGCTTCAATTAATTAGATACTTAAGGGGTTAACGTATCGAAAATAATTTAATATCACGAAGAAGTAAAATGCAAATATATTCAGTACTATTACTGTTGTACTGGGTCTGCCTGCAATACAAACATTGTTGGCTGCACATCCATGCATCAGTATTTTAAGAAATATCTGCATTTTCTAAGAATAATGGACTGTCACTGCCTGTAATGTAGGTGCAACTGATGAATAAGTAAAAAAATAAAGCATATATTTTTTTCCACGCAGATACTTCACCAACTTCCCTCTAAGCAAAGGAAAGGCATGTGGGAAACCCCATAGCGCGGCAGAGCACATCTAGCATAACTGCATTTTCACAAACTTAAGGTCAGTTTTTTTAAGATCTGCACCATTTTAGAAGCTGATAATAGATTTTCAGTTTCTACTGATTAAAATAATGCATAGGTTCTGTAAGGCAAATTGAGTCTCCCTAGGTTACAGACATTAACAACACAATAAGACCAAGGCAAGACGAGACCAAGACAAGACCAAGGCAAAGTCAAGATCTGAAATAGACTAATGTTTGAGTCTACATAACACAACACATATATCCTATAAAATGTGGAGCATATCTTGGGGTTAAGCAGTATGGCCTAATATATATGTCACAGTATAATTTGAACCCATCCATCCGTCCATTTTCTGAAAGCACTTATCCTATTCAGGGTCGCGGGAGGTCCAAAGCCGATCCCAAAATGCAGGGAACAACCCAGGAGGGGCACCAAGCCATCGCAGGGCACACATAATATGAACTGCGGATTTTTTTTTCTTAAAATCTTAATTTAAATGCTTCTGTACAAAAAATTTTCAAATGAGACTCACCTTATTGGTTGTATTTCAACTTCGTAGTAGGACATTTTACACCCAATCACAGTACTGTGTTAACAAACAGGTGATGATGTTTTGATGAGTGGTCTTGAATGATGTTGAAATAAAACCTTGAGTCCTCTATGTCCGAGACTGACAAGACAGAGTCAAAAATAAATTGATTCCGAGAAGTGCAAGACCGCAAAAAAGTGGTCTCAAGACGAAGACTGGTCTCGAGTACTACAACACCACTGTGCATATTCTGTATTTCATTGGTTTTTGTATGTTAATGTTTTCTCTAATTCCTGATAATGGTGATTGACTGGCAGAGACCTCAGTAAATCCATCCATATGTCTGATGACAGACCCAAAATCACATGAGTAATAGTGTAATTTACTGTAGGGACATTTCAGTCATTTATAGGCCTTATCTAAAGGTCCAAGTTCAGGTTCAATTTAGCATGGTTTTCCAGTACCCAGAATTGCCCATAGGTGTGCATATGTGAGTGAATGGTGTGTGACTGTGTCCTGCAATGGGAGGGCGCCCCATCCTGGGTTGTTCCCTGCCCTGTGCCTGTAGCCGCTGAGATAGGATAAGTGGTTACAGAAAATGAATGGATGGATGGATGAATGGTATTGCATTATATGTGAATTATACACAATAGGTAGAAAACAAGCTGTATTTCAAAACCCATATAGTTTGCCTGATCCCTCCAAGCATTGACACAATGACATCAGGTCACAGTCTATGCCCATGGGCTTGAATGTCTATATCCACATTGGGGGGTTATTCAATAATCTTTAAAGATGTAATTTCCCCTAAAATCAAGTCGATAACACTTTTGCTTTTTCACTATGCCTCAGCGCTTCCCCTAATAACCCCATTCAGTCAGTTACCTCATGTATATGTTCATGTAATTGATGTCATTCCGCCATGCAGGTAATCTCTTCTCTTCCAGAGGGAGGGACATTCATTTTAAAATTGCAATTTTTCTGAATTGTTAAATATCCTATTGATACAATTCTTACCACAAATAAATACTGGATGGATGGATAAAAAAGTGAATTATTTTAAACAGACACTTTTATTAATATCCTGTATGAGATAAGTGGTTGGAAATTGGTGCTGGATGTTTAACAATAAAAATATCGCTAGGATATTATTCAGGAGTTTCGTTTTCAAAGTCATTGCGACATTTACTCCTAGTGGGGCAAAGAACGGATGCGTGTGAGGAAAGAGGAAGGGATGGACGGAAGGATGGCAGCTGATCGCAGGACACACACACTTTCTAAATGTTTGTTTTTGGACTGCAGGAGGAAGGCAGGGCACTGAGAGAAAACTGCCCACAACACAGTGAAGACACGCCAAATCCAGACACGGGCTGGGGGGCGGGACTGGAATCTCCAACCCTCCGCTGTGAGCAAACCTGCAAGACCTGCTGCTGTGATGGTGGCTGTCACTCAAGATATTGTAGCAATTATTGGTTGTGTAATGAGCCGATTTAAAAATAGGTTTGTAATATTAGAGTATTACTAACCCTCATGATATTGGGAACAATTTTATTGTAATGAAAAGAGGTATAACATGGTTAACAGACATGATTACATGGTAAAGGTCCTTTTTTTATCATTAATGATGCATACAACTGTCCTCCATCTCGGTCCCCTGAGGTCAATTAGAAAAAGAGGATATCTCTCTTGTCTACAACTGCTACCTTTTTGTAGCTGCCATCTGTGATAAAATATTAATAGATTTGCAAAAAACAAATCAGTTAAGCCAAATATGACGGCTTCAGTTCCTTTTGGTATTTTTTTTTTTATCTGTCCTTAGAGAATATGTACTTTAATCACACTCTAATCTTTTTCTGTCCTTGGATGTCATTTCAACTCCCTTCTGCGACAATTATTATAATTTTTTTTTTACGTTACGTAGTTATATTGAAGGTGATGCGGTACTGCTCACAGAGATATATTCTTAAAAGTCAGTTCTTTTAAATATATCAAAATCCTTCACCAACAAAGGAAGCAGAGTCATAAACAGCAAATCAATTTAATTCTACACAATTGCATTTCGAATCGCAACAATACTACTTCTGTCAATACTAACTATATAAATGTTTATGACAGTCTTACAATTTGCTCAAAATGAAAGCTTCATATAGAGCCTGTCACGATCCGGAAATACTGGAGACGGCGATCGTGCGGGAAACAGGCAAGGGAAACCAGGTACGGGGAATAACGGGGTTTTATTATAGTAACGGGGACTAGGGAGCATCGGACAGGGACTAACAAACATCCACAATGACGGACAAGGGTAACAGGCAAGACCAGGACTTAAAACAGGACAAGACTAAGCAAAGTAATCAGACAAGGCTGGAGACAATCAGGGACGCACACGCGGGTAATCAGGGGGCGTGGCACACACGAGGAGCCGACGAGCCGGGTCATGACAGAACCCCCCCCCAAAGGCGCGCTTCACCGGGCGCGCCAGGGAGGAGGCGACGAACGGGACACAGGAACCGGGACCGAGAAAAGAACAAAACTAACGAGAGACCGGAAACAGGACAGAGGCACAAAACATAGCGAGAGACAGAACGTAAGACACGACTCGACACAGGACCGGGAAAGCGGAGAGACAGACCAGGAAGGGAGAGATAGGAGGGACAGGCGGGACACTAGGAGCGGGAGTGCAAGGAGGGAACATCGGGAAACGAGGAGCAGGAAAGGGCGGAACAGACGGGCGAGGAACAAAAGCAGACGGGGCAAAGACATGAGGTACGAAGGCAGAGGCAGAGGGCGAGAAGGAGGGGGTACCAAGGGGAGCCCGAGGGAGCCCCAGCGGGCGACGGGAGGCAGCCGGAGGGGCCGCAGGCGGCCGGGAGGCCGGAGCCGGAGGGGACCCCGGAGGGGCCGAGGAGACAGGGCGAGGGACCCGCGGAGGGGCCAGGGAGGGAGCAGGAGGGAGCACCGGGGAAGGGGACGAGGGAGTAGGAAGGGGCCAGGGCGAAGGCCCGGAGGAGGGGGGAGCCGCAGCAGGCGGCGACGTCCGGGAAAGGGCCGGAGGTAAGGGCCCCGCAGGCGACCGAGGAGCCGCCGTCGGGGAACCCCCAGGCGACCGACCAGGACCCGGAGGGGGGAGCGAGGCAGGGCGACGAGGCACCGGAGAGGGACCTGCAGGCGACAGCCGACGCGGAGGGCCAGGACCCGCAGGCGCCAACCGAGCCCCAGCGCAGGCGAGGGAGGGCGAGCCAGGGGGCAGGGCGGGCGGGACCCCAGCCCTGCGTCTGTGTCCCCTTCCCCTGCGGGACACAGACAAGCCGACCCTAGTTCGGGGTCGATCTCGCCGGGGCGAGGGACAAGGGGTTACGAGTTCTGTCCCCGAGGGGTCCCATTCCAGCTCCTCCACCTCCGAAGAGGGAGGAGCCAAGATGGAGTTGTCCAGGACCACCTCGGGGACTAGGACAGGGACTGGAGCTGCTGCAGGCGGAGGGGGCGCCTCTGGAGCTGCCGCAGGCGGAGGGGGCGCCTCTGGAGCTGCCGCAGGCGGAGGGGGCGCCTCTGGAGCTGCCGCAGGCGGAGGGGGCGCCTCTGGAGCTGCCGCATGCCGCCGGGGCGCCGGGACAGGAACACGGTCAGGTCGCCGGGGCGCCGGGACAGGAACACAGTCAGGCCGCGGGGGGGGCGCCTGCCCGGGAACTGGAGCGCGGTCAGGAACTGGAGCGCGGTCAGGAACTGGAGCGCGGTCAGGAACTGGAGCGCGGTCAGGAACTGGAGCGCGGTCAGGAACTGGAGCGCGGTCAGGAACTGGAGCGCGGTCAGGAACTGGAGCGCGGTCAGGAACTGGAGCGCGGTCAGGAACTGGAGCGCGGTCAGGAACTGGAGCGCGGTCAGGAACTGGAGCGCGGTCAGGAACTGGAGCGCGGTCAGGAACTGGAGCGCGGTCAGGAACTGGAGCGCGGTCAGGAACTGGAGCGCGGTCAGGAACTGGAGCGCGGTCAGGAACTGGAGGTGGCTGCAGTGGGGGCGCCGGCCCGGGAGCTGCAGCAGGCGGCTGCAGAGGGGGCGCCTGCCCTGGAGCTGCAGGTGGCTGCAGTGGGGGCACCTGCCCTGGAGCTGCAGCAGGTGGCTGCAGTGGGGGCGCCTGCCCGGGAGCTGCAGCAGGCGGCTGCAGAGGGGGTGCCTCTGCAGGAACTGGAGCACGGTCAGGAACTGGAGCGCGGTCAGGAACTGGAGGTGGCTGCAGTGGGGGCGCCGGCCCGGGAGCTGCAGCAGGCGGCTGCAGAGGGGGCGCCTGCCCTGGAGCTGCAGGTGGCTGCAGTGGGGGCACCTGCCCTGGAGCTGCAGCAGGTGGCTGCAGTGGGGGCGCCTGCCCGGGAGCTGCAGCAGGCGGCTGCAGAGGGGGTGCCTCTGCAGGAACTGGAGCACGGTCAGGAACTGGAGGTGGCTGCAGTGGGGGCGCCGGCCCGGGAGCTGCAGCAGGCGGCTGCAGAGGGGGCACCTGCCCTGGAGCTGCAGCAGGTGGCTGCAGTGGGGGCGCCTGCCCGGGAGCTGCAGCAGGCGGCTGCAGAGGGGGTGCCTCTGCAGGAACTGGAGCACGGTCAGGAACTGGAGGCAGTGGGGGCGCCTGCCCTGGAGCTGCAGGCTGCTGCAGTGGGGGCGCCTGCCCTGGAGCTGCAGGCGGAGGGGGCGCTTCCGGAGCTCTCCGGAGCTTGATCAGCCTCCGGAGGTCTTCAGCCATCCTCTCCAGATCTGAATACGGGGATTCTGGAGTGAAAGAGGCGAAATCCTGCCCCAGTTGCACTGCGAGCTTTTCCCCCTCCGGAGGGCCCTGTGGGGCCGGTTCTCCCATCACCCTCCAATACAGTCCTTGGAGGGTGAAGTACCTGTCAGCGAGGATCATGGGTGGCGGCGGCAGCGAAGACGGCTGCGCAGGCGGCGGCGGCCGCACGGGAACGGGGTCCGCCGGCAATGGCGGCCGCACGGGAGCGGTGTCCGCCGGCAATGGAGGCCGCACGGGAGCGGTGTCCGCCGGCAATGGCGGCCGCACGGGAGCGGGGTCCGCCGGCAATGACGGAGGGAGGTCCTCCGTACGGGCGATCGCCGTTCTCCTCCGTCTCCCTCGCAGGCGCCTGGCGGTTGCGGGAGGCGGCGCGATGTCCGTAAAAACGGACGGTGGAAAAAAGGCTTCTGGCTCCGGGTAGTGGAAGGGCTCCTCGTCCTCGTCCTCACTTGAGAGCCAGTACTTCCACGCAGGATCGGGGACGCGTGTGGTCGGCCCTCGGGCTGGAGGTAGGGCAGGTACCTCCCTCTCGTCCTCCGCCGGAAGCCAAAGCCTGGAGAGCGAGCAGGCGCCGAGAGAGATCGGCTCTTGAGGGAGCCTCTTCCTCTCTCTCCGCTTCTTCTTTAGGTCCGTCATTCTGTCACGATCCGGAAATACTGGAGACGGCGATCGTGCGGGAAACAGGCAAGGGAAACCAGGTACGGGGAATAACGGGGTTTTATTATAGTAACGGGGACTAGGGAGCATCGGACAGGGACTAACAAACATCCACAATGACGGACAAGGGTAACAGGCAAGACCAGGACTTAAAACAGGACAAGACTAAGCAAAGTAATCAGACAAGGCTGGAGACAATCAGGGACGCACACGCGGGTAATCAGGGGGCGTGGCACACACGAGGAGCCGACGAGCCGGGTCATGACAGAGCCATAACTGGAGACCATGTAACTGTTGAGGGAATCTTTTAGATTGACAATTTCCACTGTCTGTGGAAACAACATGATTAGAAAGCTCAGCCTTTGTCTCCTTGAATGAAGCCCTGCGCTTTAAAATGCAGCCCTTTCAGAGCTCATTATTGCTCTTAGTATTCTGATGCTATTCAGTTACGTAACAAAGGGTACCAAAATGTACCGATTCATTAAAGAAGATATATTACAACTAGAACTCTGAACTGACCATTCAGAAAAGTTACTCATATGTGAAAGTAATACCCAATTTATTCAGTCATGAGACCGAATGCCTTAAAATTGATTAAATATCTCATTGTTTATTTGTACCAAAAAATGTATTGGTTCATGCTGAAGTCCTAAAAATCGTGCACCTTAACTACACTTAAGCTTAACTATACATTAACGTAACTACATATAGGATGCTTTTGATAATAAATAAGATTGCTTTATCATATCAGAGCTTCAGATGTTTAAATCTGGAATTATGACAGTGATTGAAGATATATGCAGTACTCTCAAAATTTTGAGTACATGAGTTTGAAACCATAATTATCTAAGCAATTCATTTTGGATCAATAGGAGTGTATATCTACAGAGAGTTATAAGATTTAAAATGCAAATGTCCAACTGCTTTGTATTTCAAATACATAGAAAAGATGAGTGTTTGGGTTCTGTATAGGTGGTTCACACTGTCACTAATTGATGAGACAGTGTGATGAAATAGGATTTTACAGGATTGTAGCTAATTCAGCAGTCCTCCATCATTTAGCGAAAAATAACCCAAAATGCCTCAAAATTGCTCAAGAATTATCTGGAAAAGGAGAGTGAACTAATCGCATGGCCTGCCCAGTCTCCAGAGCTTAATCCCATAGTCAAAGTCCGAAGTGAAATAATTTAGATGAAGGACAAGTACCAAACCTAAAGACTAGCTAGAAAAAAAATAAATGCCAGACTACAATTAAAAGAGAAACTCTCGCACAGATATGTAAATTGCTGCCGGACTAACGATTCTGATGCAATGTCTTCTTGACTAATCCCAATTTCAGACTCATCCCAGTTGACCATTCAACTTGAAGGACCCAACTGGTATTCGGTATTACATTTTCCGTAGTGCTGTCAAGGTGAATGCATTAACATATTAGTTTTCATTTTAAAATCATAAAGTGGCATTATTTCTTTGAAAAATGTATTAATTGAGCCCAATGGAAGAACAGTATTGGCAAGCATATTGGCCAGCTAGAACAAAAAGTAATTGAAAACACTAACTGGGTTTAATGCAGCATTTTCTTTCTCAAACCTCAGATCCCCCATCACTGAAGCATCAAAATTAAGAAGTAAAAAATATGAGGACATGAAAATCATAAAAGTATTTGATACCTGGTATGGATTGGTTATGTACTTACTATGTTACTATGTTGTGCTCTGAATAAGAACATTGTTTATGGAAACTTTTACTGAAAATAGTAAATAGTAATTTCTTATGGTATGTTGTGCTGACCATTGGTGCTCCACATGGTTGAAAACTAATAGATTTTCACTATCCCAAAATTTACTATCTGGCCTAGTACATTTTGTGTTGAACTAGCACAGTTACCTAGTAACAAAAAACTTAAGTTCTCTCCCTGACAGCAACCCAGAAGCATCCAACATCACTGGGAATTGCTGCCAGATGGCTGGTCTAGCTGTCTGATTTCATGCTAAAACTGGAAAGGAAAATGGTGGCTTGCTTTAGGAATCCAAGAATTAGAGACATTTAGAAAGATTTCCTGTTACTGTTTTATACTTTAGTCCTCTTGTTTTGTTTTGTTTTGTGTAACATAATCTGTTTTTCCAGATAAATATGATGTTGGATGGCATGATGGCTGAGTGTGATGTAGCACCTGACATCTGTACGGTTGGGGGCTTGAGTCTCACCTCTGCTTCGTGTGTAGGGCTTGCATGTTTTTGCTTGCATTATTTTTGCAAGAAATCAAAAGGTTTACCGAATGACAGTATTTGATAAACTCTACCAAGTCTTTAACACAATTGGAAGGAAAATAAAACTAAACCATTTCCAAAATAGGTCATAACTATAACAATAGAATAGCGGTATTGTTCATCCCTGTGGGCAAGTTGGATAGATCCCACAAATCCCATCTTGTCCCTGAACTACATACTGCTCCCACATATACTACTGCTGTCATAACTAATCAGAATTTCTATTTAAATTTTGTAGATGCTTATTTTATATTTCTCTAACAAAAATCCAAGGCCAATGGTAGGTCATATTTTCCTTTAGTCAAATATATGTTGTATAACCAGACTTAATATTCACTATAATTTGAAGTTTAGAAATGCAACTTAAAGATTCCTAATCCTCTAAAAGGTTTTTTTCCCAGTATTCCTCCCCAGTTTTACATTTCAAAGTAAAAGGGGGAAGAATATTAAGTATTATCAGAATTACATTGTGATTGCTTCAGAATTACTATCTCTATTCTCAAAGAAAATTGGGAAAGGTATCTGTATTTCTTCTAAGTAGATATCTGATTGCCTCATGCCTCCTTACTAGTATCCATGACAACCACCATCTGCAAATGTGCTGGGCATCATTGATCCTCTATATCTTAGACATCAGTAGAGGCCCAGCAGTCATTGACCCCTATTTATCCCACGCCACTATTATTCTGTGAATATGTTCTATACACCCACGATAATACAGGGGAATCACTAGAAATTTCACTGAATGCATTACACATTGAATGAATTGCATCAATTGCATTGTAGGAATTTAATGAAACAAATGAAAGACCTTGCATTGGTTTCTTTATTATCATTTTTACACACTTAAAGAATATCCATAGCAGTACTCTGGAGTATAACAGATGCTTGCCTATGTATCTTTGAAGCAGAGTTAATGTTAAAACCTTCTTCCTATCACTAATACTTTATTAGCCTGACATTTAGCATGTACAGAGAGGGCTCTATCATAACTCCATGTAAATGTCAGGTCTCACAGAGTTTATTGGGATTTATAATATTCTTTGTATATTTTATCAGAGACATCTACACAAACAAACAAATGTATACAGATATTTTTATGCGATTTTACTTATCTGCACATTATTACAGATTCAGTTGAGATGTTTGGGAATATCAGAAAGAAAATTGAATAAAGCCATGATATTTAAAAATGAGCTCCATCAATTTCAAAATCTTTTTCTTCACAAAACATTTTCAGTTAATCATTTAATATGTTGATCTCACTTTATATGTTGTAGACTAAGACTTCAGAAAGAATGGACTCTCTGTTCTTAAGCAGGTAAACTGAAAAGCCATAAAGCACATACACGTAGCAGTGTAAATTGCCCAAGTCTGATAAAGATTCTTTTCTCACTTCTAAGACATTACATTACTATCAAACTACATTCAGCCAATTTAAAAACACTATTAAAATTTCTCAGAGAAATCCATTGCTGTAGTTTCACAGAGAGAAAAATACGATATAATTAAAAAAGTTACCTGAAAAGAGAATTGCAAATTAGCATTTATATCAGTTTAATTTGTTACACATTTCTATTAAACTGCATGACTAATCTATATATTACGTCCTTTTTTCTCAAGGTAAGCTCTGCAAAATATATGAAGGCAAACTGGCCAACTCATACAGCTGTGTTTTCTGACGTAATTTACAAGTTCATTACAGTAGTTCATTATAGTAGCTGTATTTTGATCATTAATCTGTTTACCTTCTGAGGTGCTGCATTACTTTCTGATAATTAATTAAGGTCCCATAGCAACGCACAGGTCTTTAAGTATAGAAGAGACTGACTGTAAATGCAGTGCCCATTTCAAAGAATAACTAGTATAATGACATACGACCATCCTTGTTGTTATGTTTTAACTGAGAAATAGCTATGTATGTGTATGTGGCTGAGGATCCCACGACAAACAGATTTCTTTGGAGAGGAAATAGTAATAATTTGCACGACCATAAGTATTCTACAAATCTTCTACAAATGCACATTTAAACAATCACTAGTATCTTACCATAGATTGCTGGCGAATGAGCATGACATCAGACTATTCAGAGAAAGCAGATGTAGTAATTGAAATAAAATGAGTGTGAAAGGCTATTTTTGCAGGCAAAGAAAAAAATTGAATATAGTGACTTAGATTCTTTTTTTCTGACTTATGACATGTGTCTTGAGATATGTGAAATGTCAGACTAGTGAAATCTCTCAAAGACCCAGCTGAGATCTTTTTAGATAGAGGTGAGCCGTCCATGAGATTTTCAAAAATCTCAATATGGAAAAATAGAAAGTACCAGCGATTAAAAGCATGATAAAAATGTGTTCTTTTTGAGAGTGTAAACTAAAAATGCCACTGGCGGGCTGTGAGGGGCTAACTCTGTCTTCAATAGCCAAACAAACATGGCAGCAAGATGAACTGGAAAATCCTGCTGATTGAGATGCAAAGGGGATCAATTAGGGAAATGAATCATGTTAAGTATAGATTATTGGGTTTGGGAACCGTGGCTGTGGAAGTTTGGCTGGAAGCTTGTGTTCAACAAGGGATTTCGAGTGTCACTACAGCTTTCCAATAGTTTCAGCCTCTGGCAATTTCCATCACCTATGCAAACACAACAACCTGACAGGCCAAGTATGGAGGATAACATTAGTCTATGTTAGCCACTGTGCCCTACCAAATAATAAGTTCAGGTGAATTACAGATTATTCTTTCATATCCTTGCATCAGATTCAAAAACCTGGGGCTAGCTTACCAGAAAGTAGAAAACACAGCCTAAGTACTTAATCCTTACACCTTTAGCGACTGTTGGTCACGACAACTGCATCATAGCTATCAGCAGTATCATTTGCCTTATGCTAATTTAATTTTTATTTGGTCCTCTTTTGAAAATCATCTGCTTTTTCTCTTCATAACAGAAGATTTTTGCAAAATGACTACTTTTGAGGGGGCGGCATGGTGGTGCAGATGTTAGCACTGTTGCCTCACACCTCTGGGACCCGGGTTCGAGTCTCCGCCTGGGTCACATGTGTCTGGAGTTTGCATGTTCTCCCCATGTCGTCCTGGGGTTGCCATACATGTTGCCATGGCCTGTTGCTTGTGTAGTCACTATGCAAGGTCAGTGCCTTTTGGTGCTGGAGTCCAGTTTTTGAGTCTTTCCACAGTTTGCCACTCAAAATAATACACTTTTGCCATGTACCTTTTATAACCATTTGAAATTATTTTTCTATTGGGAAGTATAAAAGGAAAAAAATAACTAAATGGAAATAAAGGGAAGGAGTTCTGTAGAAGTTAAGCTGATAATCAGTGAGCTCAGGTCTGAAGGAAGCAGAAGGAATGAAAAAAAGGCAAAAGTATTTTATCGTAAAGTTTGGATATGCATACAGTATGCAGTAAACTGCGCAATTCCAGAGGTGGAAGATTCACATGAGCATGAGGGAGACCCGAGGCAGTCATCATAAAAACATGGCCTAAGGCAGCTTGTAGGCATGAAGGCATGCGATGTAACTGCAAGATTTGCAAACTTCTCTGTAGTCATAATGCATCCTCTTCTTGTACCTAAAGGAGGTGCTGTGCTATAGAAAGTGAAGAGCTTCATTCATTCAGAAGACCATTGTGTCACATGTCACGTAGTCCAGAAACCAGTCTCCTATTTACTTGCCACCAGTCATGCCTTGTGATCACATCCATCTCCAGAGGACCTCAGATAGTCATACCCCCGTGTACACAATGCATTTATTGTCATATTCTTCTGGTTAATACCTTAGTTCAATATTGAGGTCTTCTCGGACTTGGCATTCTGGTTTCATGTTTTAGGTTTTGGATTGTGCGATTTGGATTTGTTAGTTGGGTCTTGTTTTAGACATTTGACGTGGTCTCTGATTAGCATCCCTAGTGTCCATTTCACTATTGCTCCGACCTTGTTTAGTGATTAAATACTGCCCTTTGTGGTACCTATTGAAACTTTGCACTTGACTTGCTTCGCTGCCTGGCTGAGTGCTTGAAGGCATTTTGGCTAAGAAGATGTGGTGCTCGAAGCGCAGAACATGTACGCTGTTCTCTGACTACGCCATCTCCTGATAAGGGCAGGAGAAACCCCTAATGTTCTTTCCTATGATGTGGCTAGGTTTGACCCCTTCCCATGAAGGAACAATAACAGAGGCATAAAGTAAAACCCAATCCACTTTATTACAAAATAACTAAAATCAATAAGACAACAACAAAAAAAAAGAGAATACTGCCAAAGGTGGCCGGTGATCGGCACGCATGGCTCTCAGCTCAGGAGGCCCCCGGTGACACAGAAAACAGCAAAGCCCAACACCACACAAGCATGCAACACGACAAGCACTATACAAAACACATATACTACTGCAATATTCAACTCAATGTGAAACCTACACACCCACTAATACAGTATCCCCCCTCAGTGTGGCACCCCAGCAGCGAAGAGCAAAAGCTTGTACGGATCCAGCCTTGTACAGAAAAATCCCAATGTACAAACACAAGGGGAGGGGATCAACCGGTATCCACCATCAAAAAGTATAATACTAAATTATTATCATCCATCTTGGCCCATAGCAACAACCAGGGCAACTAATAAGAAAAACAAACCAAAAACCCTATCAAATAACCATAAAACAACAGCTGGTCTGGTCCTTCGCAGGAATGCTTAATGCCCCCACAGCACAGTAACACCAGAAGGAAGCATTCCAATGCTACAGGTACAAAGAAACATAATCAACAAGCATAAAACCTTTATAAATCCCACAAACGTGACCCAAGTTACCAGAGCCTCAACGTCTGTAGCCCAGCAGCTCGTAGGGGATCACGTCAAATGATAAAATTCCAAACGGTCACCTCTGTGTCCTCCATGAAGAGTCACACGCTGCTAGCAATCACCCTGGTAAAACTAAAGCCAAACAAACGTTTTATAAAAATTTCCTCAAACAAACAAGCCCTCTCCTCCTTTCCTTACCCACAGGGAAGAAAAACCCACCCCATGTCCAGTCATAAAACACAGCAGCACGAGAATGAGATTTCACCCTGGCAAACTTTTATACCTTCCTGGTGGTTCATGAGACCTGGCTCGTATGGTTGCAAGTATGGTATAATTACCAGTGTCATGTGACTACCTCCGCCAGCCCTTTCAGATCCCCACAGAAAGTAGACAGGTCTGATACGCAGAATACGTGGCAACCTGAGGGTGCAGTTTGAGGCATTCCAGTTCATCAGTGTTTAATAAAATTAGATTTTCCTTAACTCTCTCCTATTTCTTTTACAACTCTCTTCTATTTCTTATATTACCAAAGTCAGAGTAGAGAAGTCATTCGATACTAAGACAAGTGCCAATGATATGGTATCTGAAATCAAAATGAAACATATTGAACAAGATTAAGTTAACAGAAGAAAGTAACATTTTGCAGTCATGTGTATGTAAAATTGGATTTGTTGTTTTGCTGTACTATACCCAGTTAGTTCATCATCTTTTGTAAATCTAATTATTCTTATTTACTTCAGTCTGATTACAAAAGCTGGCTGACTCAATTATAATGGGTCTTTTGGTTTGTCTACGCAGGCACGATGAAATAATGTCATTTTGTGTATGTGATGTTATTGTTTTGTTGTGTGTCATTTTAATGTTTTGTTGTGTGTAATTTTATTGTTTTGTTGTTGTGTGTCATTTTCACTGAAACTTGAGAAGGCTGTGTTAATGTGTTAATGCTTATATGTAGTCCATATGCCTTTCTAAGACTCGCCACAATATTTATTATGATGTTCAAAGTAGCCTACAGTTCATGTAATTTGTCTATATATTATGCTACATGATATTGCTGATGAGATGTTTTAAAAAGGCAGAATTTGCATTATTTTGTAGTTTCCTGTCATAAATTACATGAGGAGAACATGCAAACTCCACACATGTGTGAGAGCGAGACGGGAGGTAGGACACAGCAGTAGTACTGAAATCCCCCCCCCCACCGCCCCCCCCCCCAAAAAAAAAATTATAATAAATCACAGGATGAGTCAGTTGCAGTTCTGCTGTAATAAGTGGTCTGACAGAGGCAGGCTATGTGAAAGGGTATAAACACTCTGAAAATCAATTCTGCAGGTAAAAACAAGATCTACTTGATGATCATTGCAATGAATGCAGCCTCATACATTTTGAAGAAAGCTGACAGATTCAAGAACATTTGCAAAAATGGACCCAAGATTGCTACTTGTGCTTTTGCTATGTTAAGACCTTCTCTGATGGTAATCTTATCACTGATGACAACCACACATATGAATTAATCATCAGAATCTTCTGCAAACTCAAAGAATGAACAACAGGCTTATTCACACAGACATTGCTGAAGAATAACAAAGCCTTGAACAATGGGTTTAGCATCATGCATTTTAACACCGTTAAAAATCATTTATTTTGCGTGACCATACTTGTAAGTGAAAGTTTCACTGCTTGTACAGTCATTAAGACAAGGGCTTTTACTAAAGAGTACACTAACATGGAAGGCACCATTAAAGCAGAGTTCTCATCAAACTCATCAGCGAGGTTTCAGTAAGTCCCAGCAAATCAAGTGCATGATCAGAAATTATCCAAGTTACAATTACGTACTTACAATTGCTTAAGTTGTAAGTGATCTTGTCCGATAATAATATGCTCACTGTGCCTTTTCTAGTTTTGTATTGTATTGGGGTTAGACTGCTTTTAAAAAGGAACGAACTGAACGCTAACTACTAGACACGGGAAAGCCATATCTGTGTGATTCTACGCCCTGGTCTTTTACTTTAGTCTTGGGTTGGAATTATTCAGGCAACTGAAAGTAAATAAAAATGTAGACCAGGGACACAAAGTACTGTATGGGCACCATTTGTCCTTAACACTTAAAAAATTACGTAAAGAACAGAATTCAGCCAAGCGACATTTTATAGCCATTATTCTCCTGTAGGTGTAAAACGGGGTGGGACTGCTGTGTCTTGGCATCATTGTAGTTATTTCATGCAGAGGATCAGTGACATTATGGAAAAAAAATGAAAATATTTTTTTAAATCTTTTTTCTGAACCCACTAGTTCTATTCAGAGCCTAATCCAGAAGCTAACTCCACAAAATATGAAGGCGTTTTAAACTTTAGCTTCACATTTAATCTAGTCATCTACATAGTACCAAGTCTTCCGTGTTCGTACTGTGCCTTTGCTGGGTGAACTGGTGTAAGTAATTTCTATATATTGAGAGACTGTACTGTACATAGATGAAACTCTGCAGCTTCTGGAACATTTTGTGGATTTTGAGTTTGCATCTTGGTTCTATCAGTTTTTTGTGTTCTATGGTATCTGAGCCGCAGCATATAAAGGCTTTGTATCCTATTAGCTTTTAGAGTACACCTCATGAATACCTAGTTCATGTTGAGTTGTAATTTATGACAGAAAACTGCAAAACAATGCAAATTCTGCCTTTTTAAAACATTTCATCAGCAATATCATGTATCATAGTTTGAATGCAGACAAGGAACATCAAACTGTTCCTTCACAATTTCGACTCCAAAGAACACATTTACATACACTGACATGTTTTATGAATGATCAGACAATGTGTTCTCTGCATATATTCTCCAGAAAATGGTTAGTAATTAATCCCCTTAATAATATTCTCGGCAACATGAAAGTGACTGAGAGGAGCACACCACGAGATCCCACCAATCTGCCTTTGAAATATTTCAAGCACAGCTTCATCGAAAGGAGCCCGTTGACCTCAAAAGTTAATTAAAGAAATTACATGGAACATTTTTATACATATAAATTCAAAATATCACAAGCCAGGCTTCTTTGAGAATGAAAGATTAAAAGAGAACATGTTACAGGGAAAAAAAGTGAGTGTAGATGGGGAAGAAAAAAGTTTCTCTAGTGGGGATATTTGGTCATCCTGATTGATGGGATTCCTACCACAGGGGTCTGTATCGCAATTTGTCTACATTTTTTTTTACAGCTGTCTTTAGCTGGAAAACCATTGTATGCTTCTGCACTGGATACCATAGGGACAAGGCTGTTCTGTTTCCCAGATTACCAAAGGCATCTCCTTCTCACATCCCAGACTTTACGTTTACATGTTGTCCTTTATTCTCAGTAGTTATCCAATGCAATGTGCCATTGACAAAGACGCAGGGTTCAGCGCTTCAGTAGTGAAACCTGGCAAGATACATTAATTTGGGGGCTGAAGCATAGTGTAAATTTATATCTGCTAGATGAAGGCATGTGATTCAGTGGCTCCCACTCTAATTGCTCTATTTTAAATAGCGAGGAATAGAGATTCTTCCTCATTTAACCATGGAATGGGTGCTGGGAGGATTGACAGAAGCAAGGCATGGAGAGCCGTTTGAGATTTTAAATGCTCCTTACTGATGCTGCTAGTTCTGCCTGGTTTGTTCTCAGCCAAAGTATCGGTTTATTATAATCTCATTAAGCTGCAATAAATGGGTGTACATGTCAGAATAATGCACAATACAATGTGAAGAAAATGTACTTTTAATCGATGAACCATTTTAAGCCATTAACTGTTCCATGTCATCATGGCATAGCACAGTATGTATATGTATGTATGTGTGAGCAGGTATACTGTACCTTATGGGGACACAATGTCCCCACAACGTGATGAATACCTGTTTTTTCCCTTATGGGAACCAGTTTCCTGGTCCCCATAAGGGAAAACCCAATTTAATAAAAATCTGTGACTGCAATGAAAAAACTAAAAATGCAAAAACTGTTCTATTTTGCTTGGTTACTTATGGTTATGGTTAGGGCAGGGTTGGGGTTAAGGTTGTATTAGTTAGCGTTAGCATTTTTCCCATAGAAGTGAATGAGCAGTCCCCATAAAGATATGTTTATGTACACTATGTGTATGTTACACTAACTTTAGACTGACAGTGTAATCCATTCTGCAAGAGAAATTTTGGAGACTATACACATGCTGTTGTATTGAGGAATTTCTGGAAAAAAAAATTGAAAGAATTAGTAGTTCATAGATGTATTGATAGATGGGAAAAGTATTTGTGAAATATATTTTAATAACACACACACACACACACACTAGTGGCCAGAATTATGGAAATACTCAATTTTCAGACATTGCAAAACTCAAAACTTATTCAACTGTTGCTCCGATTACTGATTTAATCATCCGATGAATGATTTTTGTACTATTTTATGTGCGTGTGTGTGCGTCCATAAATGATGGTAGGAATCAGCTATGTCCTGCTTATGTAAGATTTACGAGTACGTGTGCGTTTGTATACAAGATGTCCCATTCTAAATCCATAGGTATCAATGTGGAGTTGGTGCCCCCTTTGGAAATATAACGACTGCCGTGAATCTCCATTGTAGTTCATCCAAAGGTGTTCCATGGGGTTGGGGTCAGGGCCCTGTGCAGGCCAGTCAAGTTCTTCCACACCAAACTCACCCAACCATGTCTTAATGGACTCTGCTTTGTGCACTGGGCACAGTCATGCTGGAACAGAAAAGGGCCTTCCTTTCCCCAAACTGTTCCCACAAAATTGAAAGCATAGAATTGCCCAAAATGTCTTGGTATGCCGAAGCATTAAGAGTTCCTTACACTGCAACTATGGGGCCTACCCCAACCCCTGAAAAACAACCCCATAGCATTATCCCTCCTCCAAGAAACTGTACAGTTGGCACAATGCAGTCAGACAGGTCTCCTGGCATCTGCCAAACCCAGACTCATCCATCAGACTACGAGACAGAGAAGCATGATTTGTCACTCCACAGAACTGGCTGTCCAGTTTAGACAGCTCTCAGAATGGTGCCAGCTCTAATGTCAAAAGGTGACAACTACAGCACAGAAGTTTGAAAAGTAGATGCTTTAATGCTAATCATGGTGTAAAATGTAAAATTGTTATCATGATATCAGCAATACAAGTTATATTCATGTGGACAGATCTATTGTCAACACCGAGTATAACCAAAACCTAAAATAATTTGTCTATTAAAGACAGGGGTACGTGGTGAGCATTTTTAACAAGCATACAAAAACTCCATCTCATTCCCTGTCAAATGTCAGTGTAAAACAAAAATGCAGGATTCTCTTGCCCTGTAATCTTGTTCCAGATGCAGACCATGTCTGGCACATGAATGAAAATGCAACATCAGTCAAAAAGGCATTAAAGGGCTTAAAATGATAAGCGTGGTAAAATTAATTGCTTTGTTTTAGCTTTTAATAAAATTAATCAATGGTGCTAACCCTAGTAAGATATTCAGAGCTGTGTAAAAAAGTTCTACAGTGTGCAAGTTATACAGAAAATGTTTCTTTTGTGTTACAGATTTGAGATTTATTAGTATAAAAGTTCTTTTCTGTTGTGGTGATGAACTGCAGTGAAATATGAAAAAGCCGGATGCTGCATCCCTCACAGCAAATATCATTAATGAAGTGAATAGCTTGCAACCCAATAATAGAAACAACTAACCACATTTTGATGCTGTGTGTGTATTTCTGAGAAAATCACAGTCCGGAAGAGTCCCACTGATCAGTAATTCACACAGTTGTTATCACTGCTTCCATCATGGCATTAAGGAAACATTACCCCATTAAGACCGCAAGCACGGCATGTCTAAAGTGGCCCATATCTACCTGGCAGCCATTCCACCGCGTGCTAGTTTTTATGGACGCGATAAAATAGCAAGGAGTGACTTGACCATGATCACCCCTGCAAAGTTTATTACCAGAACACCTAACAACACAGAATGTGCAGAGTCAGATGTGCCCTTCCTGCTACAGGAGAGCTAAGATGGGGAAAATGAGCACATAAAATAATAAATAATAAATGCACTCTGAAATTGTGTTTTCATATAAACAATAAAATAGCAATGGCAATAAACTGGAATGTAAAAGGCATGAACCAAGAAACAAGAACTGGTTCAAATGGGTCATGCATACCTAACAAGACATAAAGGTGTGGCATGAGATATGGTGGCATCAAGAAAAATGGCCAGAATGAAACAATTCAAAAATATAAAACAGAATTTGACATCAGACTAGCCATCCTTCTCCAGAGTCCTTATTCTGGTCAGGCTCATCGAGGCATAGGGTTAGGCCAGGGCACTGCTGGAGAGGTTGTACCTCATGAATTCGTATCATATTCGTCCCCCCAATTACTCAGTTATCCTCTGCTTGGATCAGGCAGCATCGGATGGAAGGCTGGGATTCACCACACATGCCTCGTTTTTCCTCCATCAGGAAATTTAAGCACACTCTCATCACACTAACATCTAGCTAGACCACAACCAACAATTTCAGGATGAACTGCAGTTCAGCCTTGGCACTGCCACTATTAAACAGAACTTAAGTACGTATTTGGTACATTTAATGCTGTATAAGTGTTAAACATATTTTTTTTTCCACAATGCTTAAACAACCACGCACATGCAGAAGTTATTTGTTTTATTCGCATCAGTTAAAAAAACGTTGTTAAAAATTCCACGCTGTAGTTCCATTCAGTTTGCACAAGTGTGTGCCCCGAGTTGGACTGGCGTGCTGTGTATGTATGCATATGCAGCGTCTGAAAACTGATTAGTACAGACAGGCCTTCTACTGATGCTTGAATATCTTTGTTTTCCTATTAACTCATTTGTGACATTTTTTTCTTGAAAGGTGCAACATAAATAAGCTATATGCTCACATGTGTATTTTTAAACTGACTGTTTCTTCGGTTTTCACAGCTCCTAGAATGCAGTCGTTGAAGAGCCATATAAAGGTTCGGCTGAGTATTGTGCTACATCTCTGAAAGAATCACCTTTGGGAAAATGGATGTGATCCTCATACACCTTAACCCCATTACCGGTGTCACACCTGACAAAAATATCATGGCAGTGGGGGTTAACTTTTGTAGAAAAGTGAGCAATGGAGACAGTCAGTCTGAGCCTGTGGTAGGTTATAGGTTGCAAGGTTCATCATAGGTCTCACTAGAAAAACTGGACAAAAGGACAATAGATTTTTTTCCTTTATTATATAAGGTTACAGGATTTTTTAAATATCATTGAATATATATATACCAGAAAGCTTTGGCACGCCTTTAAAAGAGCATTCCGTCTTAATGTATTACCAAAAGCTTTTCTAGCATAGAGTATTTGGTTTGAAGGAAGCATTCAGTGATTGTACCCAGAATCCTTTTCAAAACATCTTTTATTTTTAAGCAGCCAGTGACTCTTATGATCATGATAGCACCATATGGAAAGTGTGATATATGAAACTGCAGAAAATCTATTACAAAACCACACTGCTTCTTTGTGTCTCGCCATAGTCTCTCCACACTGGATCAATTTGCGCTTATACCTATTAAAAAATCAATCTCTCTTTGAATTTGAAATGGAGAGAGTGCATTTACGCATAATGCCAACCTGAGAAGTGACAGCAATACAGATATTAATATATAATCACCTTGATTCTTTCATCATTTCCCTTTTCTTTATTACAATATCATATATAATATGCACTTCTTTTTTGTGCTATGAATTGCTGATACATCTGCTCCACAATACATAGCTGATGTACTATAGATCTCGGGGTGTTTGTCAGGTGACTTTGGGTCATTTCCCATCAACTTGCGTTTTCCTGTTAATATTAGTATAGTGTGCATTTTTTTCACCTCCAGTAAATCTAGAGCTGATGGGAGGTTAGGTGGCCTGATCAACCGCATAACAAGCAGTTTTGTATTCTAGTTCTACTGCGATGATTTCTTTTATGAACTCCTTTGTTTATACCACTTTATTTTCCCACACAACCTCCTCATCTTTCATCCCGAAAGGATAAAGATTTAGGCAGAAACAGGACTGCTTTAGGACAACATCTTTTCTTTTTCCATGAGACTTGTCAAATTAAAAGAAAAAAAAAAAAGCTTAATTGTAAACTTGAAAGCATCATTTTGTTCTGGGAATGTAATTTCTTAAAAGAATAATTTCCTTGACTGTGGGTGATAGAAGAACCAACTTATGAAATGCTATTCAGTCCAAAGCAAATCTCAACATTTTGTATACACGTGAAATTAAGTAATTGTTCCTTCAACACCACTGTGTCAATGGGCAAGTGTATCCATCTATTTTGCCTAACTGAGAGGGTCACAAGTGAGCCTGAAGTCTATCCTAGAGAGTACAGGGCAGGGCACCCCATATACAGGATGCCGGTTTGCTATGGGGCATGCACTCTCACTATGGGTAATTCAGACACACCGATTCACTTATTACCTTCCCTACAGATGGAATCTTTAGTGTCCATAGGAAACCTGTGAAATCAATAGCTTACAGATTTGAGCGCCATTTACAGTAAATAATGCTAACACTGCTCCATGTGTGATACATGTCTTTCATCGGGGTGGTCAAATGATGCTTCCAACCATTTATCCTGGTCAGACATACAAGAGCATTTAAAATATCTAAATAAAATATAAGATTAAAATAATTGTTATAAAGCATATCGAAAACAGCTAAATAATTGGTCGACTGCGAGGAAGGTAAAATTACCATAATATTACATGGTGTACAGCTGGAGTGATCAGAATGTGAATCCTGCTTCATGGAAATTTCTGAAGAATTTGATTCTAGATAAAATGACCTCCCCAAAATAAATAAATAAATAAATAAATAATAAGTGGGGCTGGAGAACATTGGCACTAGAATCCAATAGCTCGTCCAGACACTTGATAAGAACTCTGCATATTGCTAACATGTTGCTCTGGGACCCAATTAAGGTGGTAAACACCTCAAAAGACTGTGAAACAAATGACTGCGATAACGATAATGAATTGGGGCAAAACTGCCCAGGCAAAATTAGCACAAATAAGTTAAGGGTGTGATAGATCCAAAACCAGCGGGACTCAAACTAGAGTAGGCCTCTATGTTCGTGCCAAAATTTAATTCCTAAATCTTTCGAAAAAGATGCTTTGTTTCAAAATACAGATTAATGTACATATTGCTTTTTATGGTCATTCACAATTTCATAGCTTATTAGTATAAACAGAACTGTGTTAGTCCTTGGCAGCTGCATTTGTCATTATCATCATGGATTTCCTCTATAATAATTAAGAACATATAATATTGTGTATAATACTGCATGCTTTATTACTTTACTGAATTTTCAAACGTTAATATGGATACCATAACCTAAGAAAATAGCAAAATACCATAGACCACACCTTAGTATGCGAGACCCTCGCTGTGTCTGTAACGGTGTAATAGTATTTCTCCTGCATAACTGTATACTCAAGGAAACCACAGACTCCGCCTTTCACTATAGTCACTCTGATCACACAAATTGAACCTGACACACAAATGTGGTTAATGGGAAAGAATGGGCTTGGAATATCCATGACAAGGAGGGAATAGTAATCATATTAATCCCCCCCCCCCCCCCACCCCCCCGGGAGCTTGTTATTGCTTAAAAAAGGAGTGACAGCAATACTTAGCTCTATCAACCCTACAGCCACCAAAGAATGAACTATACAATACACAACACTGAATCTGCAGCCTAAAGACTGTTCAACATGCCAAAGAATATCGTTCATTGTATTTTGTATTGTATTTTATATGCAAAAATGTTAGCATGCGTGATATTATTATTGAATGCCATTTATGGTTTTGCCAAAGAATAAATGGACCTTTAAGAACCACTGACTTTCCTTTAAGTTTGCTGGAAGAGCAATACAGTACATTTTATACAATACCCTGTGTAAAATTAATATTCATCTTGGACTTCAGGAATGGCTGTGTCTCTGTAGGTCCGGAGAAGAATCTGTTTGTGGAGAGGCCTTCTTCAAAGTACTGTGTCATTTATCAGCCTGCTCATTGTAGTCCAAGCAGGGCCTGCGTGACTCAGGCAAAGACCACTAAGGGTGCACTAGAAGGGTTGCAATAGTATTGCACAAGTCCCTTGTGCTGCCATCTTGATAAATTGTCAGTCATAGTAATGGAGTACTCCAAGAACATGAAAGCTAGCAAGTCAAGTCAAGTATGGCTTTGTCACTCCAGTCGTTTTCAGTACACTGCATCCAGTGACGGGCAGTAACATTATATAAAATCAAAACAAATGAAATGAAATAAAAGCAAACGATACAAAGAGAAAACAGATGGTGTTGGATGTGATCCATACACATTGAAAGCAAAATGGTTACTGTACAAGCAGTCCGTTGTCCTTTATGAGGATATCATTAATTATCTGGTTTTTCAAACATTGTGGCTAACACCGCGGCAAGCAAGAGCAGGTAAAGGTATGGAGTACAGGTCGCCGATATGGATTTTTCAGTGGCCTATGCAATGGCGATTTAATTTATTAATTAAGTTATTTATTTTTGGTTTTATTTATTAGAAAATATGTGAGTACCACAACTGCTTAACTTTAATATTTATTTAACATTAACAACATACAAAAATAACAAAACAGTAATAACAACACGATTAACTGTTTGTCAATATCTGCCACTATGTTTTTAAGAATCGCTGTCTTGTGTTAGCATCAAACAATAGCAGAATTAGGAATTGCTTGTGTAAATTTTGTATTACAAATCTGTTCTTTTCAGCTGTTCTATAGCACTTTTTAAATAGATGGTTGGACATTTCTGAGGTATCAGGAATGCATAAATACATTGTGATGTGCAATACTATTAATCATGAAAAATATATTGAATATGCCCTTTTGCCCTTCAGACACAGTAATCCAGAACAGCGGTTTCTCCGTGTATTTGGACCAATCAGACAGTGGTCGACCTCTATTCTGGAGGTTTAATTTCTTTACTTCTGGCCGGGTACATGAACTGCAGAAGAAAAGTGTGGAAGAAATAGTTTGCTTCATTTACAGATAAGTACAAGTTTAACTTTAATGCTGAATACTCATCATCATTGTTTATTTCATTATGGAATGGTAACGGTAAGCAATGATGCTGCTCTTTGCGGCAATGTTAATGCTACAGTGCTGTTCTTGTTGTCATTGTTATTATACCAAATCTGGTTTGATTGTGTAGAAGTGATGTGATGTGTTTTAAAGGTAAAATACTGATCAGTTTGTTATCCCTGGATGTACGGTTTTCATTTAGCTGAAGGGACCATCTGAGTTATTATTTTTTTTTGCATTCCTCTCTAGATACCTGTGATGTCAGAGTTCACACTGGTGTTCACTGTTGGTGCTTTTCCACTGCACCAGGACCTTTGGTGCTTTCCCTTTTCCATTGAATTACAGTTGAGTACCAGTACCATTTGTTCCAGTACCTAAAATACTAAACCAGCTGGAGTACTTTTTTGGTACTTCAGTACTTTGGGGTGGGACTTCAAAATACTTTCTTTGTCATTTGTTTACGTAAATAGCCTGTCTCTGAAACACAATACAACCGCCGTCTTGAAGAAAACTTACAAATTCAGAAAACAAAGATAAACAAAGTAAAAAATTAAGGAAGTAATAATAGCAGATGCGTGGATGAATGAAGAGATCCAAGCTTTAATTGCAATCTGGTCAGAAGAACAGATACAACAAGGTCAGGATAACATGATGAGGGAAAAAAAGTATTTTCGGTAACACTTCAGGCCATCGTTTCAGTACATTCATAACAAATAATAATGCATTCATAAAGTATTATAAACATGGCTATAAATATTTATCAAAAGGCATTACACATTAACTCCATCTGTATTATGCATTATGAATGCTTCATGAAGCTCTCATCTATAATGCACTATAGATACCTTTACCTTTAAAGAGTTACTGTATTTTACATATTACTGTATATTAGGGCTGTGAAGATAGAAGAATCTCAGATAAAATGTTGTGATTTTGTTGTAATAAACATTGGGATATTTATAGAGTTCAAACTAAATTTCGCATAAATCCATCTAGGAGTGATTTAAACAGCAAGGATGAAAATGATTATGACGGTTGAAGAGAACGCATGCAGCGCTCATGCTGTGGAGGTGGAGGTAGACTTGAAACAATGTATACTAGATAATCTTGAAAAGGAATAATCATTAAAACTGCAGAACTCGTTAAGTTTTGTCATGTCAAACTGAAAATGTTTTAACAAAACTTAAAAGGTATGAAAAAATCTGGTCTTAAACCAGAATCAGCTGACTATTGTAGACCTTTCAGAAATGCATTGTGCATAGCATGTTGGTATTAAAATTGCACATTGTCGAGCTATATAATATACTATAGCAACTTTTTACATTCAGTAGGAAATGCCTCACCTCACTCTGTGATATCATTCAGCACTGGTACCAATTTTTACACCAGTGGAAAACCAACACACAGTAGTACAATGTTTCTGGTTGTCACATTGGCAGGTGAGGATATCAGGACAGGACTTGGCTCTTGTCAATTCACCCCCCCTGTTGGGGGACTTGATTAGGGGCACACATGAATGAATGCCGCACGAAAGCCAACACTAACAGAGAACAATGAGCAGATTGAGGAACACCGGATGAGGTGGCATTAAAACACAGAACTAACAAGGGGGTAACAAGGGACAGAGATGGATTGTTAATTGTCCAGGACAAGTTGGAAAGGAGGGTGAAGGAGGACCAGCAACGTCATCTGCTGGCCCTCATTGGAATGGGACTGGGCAGGTAGAGCGGATGATGACACTGAGACTTCATGTTTTTTTTAACTATACAATAATGTATTGTCATCATCTTGCCTCTCATAAATAATGTGGTGCAAAAAAGCTATATATTTATATTAGGTTACATAGTTGCCACAACCATAAACAGAATGGGAATCACGAGATGCGGTAACTTTAGCATGCTGACACAGACATAGCTGATGTTCACCAACTAATGAAGATGGGTGCTGCTATCTGCAGAAACAAACACATGGAAATGCTAGCAATATTAGCATTATTCTTACCAATGATAAAGTGATCTCCACAAACTTCGGCGCTGTTAAGGGTATTCTCAGTGAAAACTGCTCTGGAGATGTTTCATAGCAATTGTTAGTAGCGCTCGCTTAGTAAAACTTTTGGAAAGTCTAAACGATCCTTTGCCTATGCCGTGAATGCTGCTGTTGTTGCAGCCTACAACAGCACACACGGTTTTGATGAATGTGACAAAACAGCACCGAGACTATACACAGAATATCAGGCACCAGAGGGGAAACTATGCTCCAACAAAATGGATAACAGAATTTGCACAGTGTGATGTTACATGCAACCCTCCTTTCCTTGGTCAGAGAGGTGTAACATCAAATGAATTTGTAACAATTTTTGTTGTCCTCCGAAGTTTTTTTTTTTTTCCGAATAGGGGACAACTCACAGGCAGCTGTTCGGGTGAAATGAAAAGGGGCTTTGTTAACCAAAACAAATGTAAACAGAAAACAAAGGATCGCGATGGGTAAAACCAAGGAACTGAGAACAGCTAAGGGGAAAGCGAGACTAACACCAAAACAGGGGAAAACACTCACGCAGAGAATGGTGCAGGGAATAGCATTGGTAATGATAATTACCGAATTGGGGAGCGCACAACAGGCAGACATTAACATACATCGATTAACTAAGAGCAAATGAGAGACCAGTGATTTTTATCAGACAAATGTAAGGGGATGAAATGGCCAGTAATGACCTATGCTGGCCATAGAGGAACATGATGGACAGGTCCTAACAGTATAACCCCCCCCCCAAGTCAGGGTAACAGCTGGATGGGATTTGTTGAGACAGACAGACAAATGGGCACCATTTGGGAAACTGACAGAGGAGGTGGGAGGTGGGGGGAGGGGGGATTGGGGCAAAACAAAGGCACAAAAAGGGCATTCTGATGGGAAGTTAGGAGCAAACCACAAAAGCAGAGAGCTGCTGAATGCCCCCACACATTGCGGGGAGCCAGTCAACGGCTAGGGAGGACTGGTCACCATAGATTCCGCGACTGGAGTGACTTGGTATCTGGGTGAGGGGCTGAGTTCTGGTTGACCTACAGTAGATGGATAAGGGTCTCGTAATAATATAAGCAATACTATAAAGTGTAATCGGCATGAATCTAAGACCATCAGGCACAACAATGCAGATCTTAGGTTTTAAAAAGATTATTTGTTTGTTTGTTTGTTTTCACAAAAAGACAGACATTTCAACCGGAAAGTCTTCAAGAGTCTTCTCATCTCAAAGGTGTTGTTCACCATCTGACTTGACTAGCACTTGACAGCATCATACCAAGACTCCCATCTCTGAGATCCACTTTTACCAAAACCATCTGACTTGGATCATGAATCTAGTGTCCAGATCCTAGGCTCTGACCTAATATGCTGCATTTCTATATCTGAAAATTTTAAACTTCTGGGATAGGGGTCAAGGGCTAGAGCATAAATGCAACTTATTTTCTTATTACAAAGTGTAAACACAGAAGTGTATCAAACATGCATCAGGATTTAGTCATTTAAATCTTGAGCAACTCAGGCTAAAAAGGGATCTACTGTATAGTGTATCCGATATTTCCAGTCTTTTTCCTTTTTAAGCTCATCAATTATGAGCATACAAGTAAGACCCTAATCCATAGTACTAGAGCTGGAAGCACAGAAATCCTTATTCGGTCAGTACTGCACTGAATGCTTATTTTAATGTTGTCAATCTATTTTATTCATTTTACTAGCTATTGACTTAGAATGCCTAAGACCAATTGGTGTTAAGCATGGAATGACAATTATTGAAATGAGATAAAGAGGCAAATATATACAATAAACGATGGTAGAAACAGTAATTAATGTATTTTTATTTTATATAACTGAGGAACTAAATGTAATCCTAAAGAAAACACTTTGGGATAAAATAATACTTTCTCAGGTATTGAAGACACGATTTAGGTTATATCTTACACTTTTCCTTTCTTCTTATTCTCTGACCAAGTTTCCTTAGTTTCATGCATTGATAATGTAAAGCATTGAGTCAATGGCAGGATACAAAAAAAATCAATGCTTCCCTTTGTACACGATCACCTTAAAAATCAATAATTATATACCCATCAAGATTATTCCGCACATCACGCAAAAGGTATAGTGGAGAAAAATCTTTTCCATCCATCCATTTTCCAAACCGCTTATCCTACTGGGTCGCGGGGGGGTCCAGAGCCTATCCCGGAAGCAATGGGCACGAGGCAGGGAACAACCCAGGATGGGGGGCCAGCCCATCGCAGGGCACACTCACACACCATTCACTCACGCATGCACTCCTATGGGCAATTTAGCAACTCCAATTAGCCTCAGCATGTTTTTGGACTGTGGGGGGAAACCGGAGTACCCGGAGGAAACCCCACGACGACATGGGGAGAACATGCAAACTCCACACACATGTGACCCAGGCGGAGACTCGAACCCGGGTCCCAGAGGTGTGAGGCAACATTGCTAACCACTGCACCACCATACTGCACCACCATGCTGCTCCCAGAAAAATCTTATTTCTAACTAATTAAAAAATATATTTGTGAAGTGTTAGGAGAATGACACCTCAACATTAGTGTATTACCTGCTATCTGGCCTAAGAGCAATAATAGTTAATGGCAATAAAGGTACAATATCATCTATTTTGACCTTGCATGAGTTGGCAAACTGAATATCCTGTCAGCAGTAGTCATTACTGTGTGACTTATTGAAAGGATGAACTGTAGTGTGTGACACTGAGGTTGACAACTAGGAACAAATGTGTTTAGAAAGTTTCTGTTTCTTGAGATTGGGGCAGGCCTGGAGAACATCGACACATAAAAAAAATAAATGTGCCTAAAAAATATTACTGAGACTGCTGCTACAGGAATCTCTTATGAGGCTTAGGTGTAATATCAGATTTATCTAGGTTACTGGAGCATTTAAACATTTTAGGAGGAAATAAGAGCAGGTGGGTCTAGTCAACACAGAAAACTCTGGTCACCTGAATGTCCTGTCCTATGGCCTCTCCACAACAACATCTATCATGGTGAAACCTTACGATGCCTGACCTGTTCCAGTTTGACAATGTGCCTGGCAGACTGAATGAATGATTTGAATGGAATAAAAAATCTCTCTTTCTATCTCTCTCCCTAGTGTGTTGCAGCTTTTACAATTCTACAGATTATTTTCTACACATAGACTGACCCCCCCCCCACCATTATAAAAGGACCTTCTGAGCTGATAAAACAGATCCACTTTCAATCATAACTGGTAGAATCAAGTACGTGTAATGAAAATGGTTCCCACACATAGTCTTTCAATACCTTGGGTGAAAGACAGCCAAGACTAATTCATTGGAGGTTGTCATTGTGGGTTAAGTGACTGTGAAGCTCATGCTGTATGAACAACTTGATCCCATTATGGCAACATTCAGTCCTGTGCAGCGGAGTTCCCTTCTCTCTTCTGGCACAAAGGCTTTGTGTTCCTTCACGCAAATGCAAATCAGCAGGGTGGGGGACACTGCTGAACAGCCTGTGCCGATGTACATGCTGCCCTGCACATACATTTTTAGTGAGGCAGTCTTTTTATTTATGCATGACTGACAAGGAAAGAAGAAAACGGCATCCCAGATGCTGACATGCTAGGAAAGAGCTAGAGATACATACAGTATTGATTGTATGGATTGCGGAAGATGTTGTGCTTAGCGGGTCAAAAGTATTTTAAGAAGAAAATTCCCCTCCTAAAAAGAAAACACAAAACGATGGACATTTCTCCCCGAAGTTTATTGTTGGAATTTAAAATATTTTGTACAACTGGCCGAATGGACTTTAATAAAGACGAAAGATAACGAGCTTGTCCATCACACAAAACTTAATTACCAAAAGTGCCACTCACGCCAAATGAAAAATTCTTAAACCAAAAAAAGAATCACGGGCAGCGTTTTCCACAGGTCAGAAAAATATATTTGTGGCAGTATCCGGCGGACAGGGCCAGAATTACCTGATAGCACAGAAATGGTCTACTACGTATTCAGCATGTGTCACCTTCAACACAATAATCTTATTTTACTGAAAATTAATACTAATTTTGTGTAACATTTCACAGATTCTACCCCTCAAACCCTCTCCTCCATCAACCCACATGGCAGGAGAAACTAACAAAGAATATGAGGAATAATACTCTTTAGTGTGTACAACGATGGCACTGTTTGTCAGAGCACTTAATCTTTCTGGGTTTTTTAGAGAAGAGTTTCAACGCCTGTGCATATGGGAACTCCACTGGTGCTGGTCCATTTATTGATATTCTCAGACATGCACCCAGCTGCTCCTCTTTCTGTCTGTTTCTTAGGTCAGACCCGAAAAACAGGTGAAACAGACACTCGGTTTTAAATTAACTATACATATCTCAGACAATATATGTTTAGTGCTGAAAGAAAGAGAAAATTCACTTTTCCTGTTAATGGTTGGAAAATCAGATCACTTGTCTAAGTTGTCTTAGTTATACAATGTCTTTCCAACTAAACAGAAAAGAAACAGATAATTGTTTTTAAATTTAATCAGGCCAACGTTGCTGCATGTTGCACAATGGTCAAGTTATCTGTGCCAAACACATTCCTGATTTTTGTAGCTACCTGTGCTGCACGTACTCCGCGTCCTTTGATAGAACTCGAAGCTACTACCTACCATAAAGTAGGTACACAAGATCAGGAGTACGATCAACTACACGTATTGGAACGCACCCCCATTTCTCCGCAGAACATATATGCGGTTTCCGGTACCCTTCTCATGATAGCAGAAGGCATAGAATGGGAAAGAGTAGAGCAAGGGGAGATTGTCTGCAAGTTTTATTGGTCAATGATGGTGTCGTTCTCTTGGTTGGATAAATATATTAAAAATGCTAAAATAGTTTTCCAAATATACTTTGGCGACCATTAATATACATGGACGGCTCGCCCAAGTAAAGTCAATGTGTGGGAAAGACTGATATGCCTGATTAATGACTTTTTATCACCGTGATTCTGAATATTGTTTTATTAAAAATGAATCCATGATATTAAGAGGTAATTAATGATTAACCCCTGCCAAACTTTTACTTTCCAGTACTGCTTGTATAACTTTGTTTGTAGGTAGGTCACTCTGTCTCTATTTTTGAACCAAAACAAAAATCAGTATTTAGTAATAAATTTTTAAAACAGATCCACTACAGGTTCTAGTGTAGAGAGATCTAACTGCGTGTTTTGTGAGGAGAGAGGAGGTACTTCAAAGCCTGGGAGCTGATATGGAAAATGATCATTCTGACTGATTGTTATACTCATTCTGCTCCTAAGATGATTTTTTTTTTAAGCAAGTCTTGTTAGAGTTGATGTTCTATAAGCTTATCTAACAAAAGCTGACAGAATATGGGAAATACATCCTCAACAATTTCCAGTCTTTGCTGAATGATGTTTAACAAAGCAAAAGAACATAAAGAGAACAAGATGCAGAAGAGGAATAAGCTGAAGGCTGAATAAGCGGTGTAAGCCTATATACTATATAGCCATTCACACTGTGCAGTTATGGACTGGAATCCTTTTCACTCCTTATCTGAGAAAATAGTCTGATAAGATTCAAGGCACATGACCTCACAGTAAGGGATGCTTCATACCTACAGTATAGTGTTCAGCAAAAACATTTCAGACAGGGCACGCTGTAGCTGCAATAACAATACCTGCTGCACAGCATTACTACTAAACTACTGAAAATTATTGCTGCTATTTAAATAATAGATGGAATTAAGGAGCTGACATCGGTCTTGCATGTGATAAATTCAGCCATGCATTCCGCATGATGTTGGTCACGTTTCTTGGTTCACTACTTTGCATGCTGGATCCTCTACAGCATGGCTGTTTCTTAATACCAGGAGGACAAAGATCAAGAGCGGTCTTACTAACCTGCCTCAAAAGAGTGAACTTGGGATGCGACGAATCATAAGACTGGTCTTGTTAACGAGGATGCAACTAATGCATCTTGATATTTGTAGTGGGACAAGTACAACATCTGAGGATTTTTACTATCCTCTGTACTTATGTTCTTAATATTGGAACTACATGATGTAAAATGCGTACGCAAGAATACAAATATGGTAAAGTACGTATATGGAGAATGCGAGAATGCGAAGTCCTTATCTCAATATTGACCCATTCATCCATGCGGTGTTCCTTCATATGAGAACTGTTTGAGGGTTGTGTTGCTGTTGCACAGGTTGACAGTGACCAGCAAAACTATTCAAACCATGTACATTTTAATATGTTGTTGCTTTAAGAGTTCTAGTAATGAAACTTGTTTCTTTACTGCTTTCAAACAACCAACTTAAACAAACCAGCTACATATACATCACACCACATAAATAAATAAAAAAGAATGAATGAATGAATGCAAAGTCTTTTTCAACCAAGCATTCAACCATTTCGACTTTGAAGCTTTCAAAGCAAATGAGGGGTAAATTAAATGAAAAGAATAAATGAGAAGGGTGATTTCCTTATCCCTTTGAGCACAGTATTCTCAGTAATCAAGAAATCCAGCATTAATTACACCACCCATGCACTTCTAGATCTAAATCAGACTGTCCCTGAAAACAGCAGGCAAGCGAGGAAGGAGCTAGCAGAGCATGTCACCTCAATGCCAGAGGTGAATTTGAAAGAACTGCAGAATTTACTGGCTGTAAGGTTAGAAAATGCGCATATCAATATAATGAACATGTCACGCATGAGCCTGCATGGCACGTATCCACTCTAAGGAAATACCTGAGAAGTGCCATGCATGTCTTACGTAGCTTGGGCAAATCTGTACAGCAAAAAATTGCGGCGTGTTTGTAGAAAATTTAACCATAGATTTGTCGGTAACACATTATTAGTCTTAGTATTAATATTAGATATTTCTTTTTTCTTTCCAAGGCTAACAAATGCATTTGTAATCTTTTATTTTCCCCTCTTGTAAATGTTCAGGAAACTTTACTGCATTCTTCAGACATTTAGTTCTTAAATTAAAATGTTATTATTATTAGGAGTAGTATTAACTTTGCCATACTGGAATAATTGCCCAAATGGAATAGTCTTCACTTGTCAGTTGGCTGTCATTTTGTTAGAGTGACATTGTATGTCATAATTGTTTCTAACACAGGAAGTGCTAAGAGCGGCATAGTAGTGCAGTGGTTGCACTGTTGCCTCACACCTCTGGGACCTGGGTTTGAGTCCCTGCCTGGGTCACATGTGCGTCTATTATGATATAATTATTTCAGCATATTGAAATAAAAACAGTGCAAACATTTTATAGAAAAGAGTACAAAGCAAGTTTCAAATAATTTGTGGAATTAACAAAAAATAACTTGCATGTACAATCCCTATTAGTGATGTTCTTCTTATATCTACACCAGCTCAACCAGCTCTATATAAAGGAATTTTTAAAAGTAGTACTACTGCTCTAATATACAGAAAATTAAGGATTTCAGTTTATGCATTAAATTATCTGAAGTAATATTTACATAAATGTCATTAAGTAATGCATTATCTGAAAATTATTGCTGCTATTTAAATAATAGTTAGAAATATATTTGCTTATTTTGTTTAAAACTATCCTCATACATCACTTTAGTTTCCTTCTTTGATACACAATATTTATTTATAACAGCCATTTTAATTGTGAAACATTTAATTGTCCTTGGCAGGATAATTCAGCATCTGAACAGCAATAATCATGTCAATATGTGGTACCAGTACCAGCTGAACAGTTGCATTAGATACTATGGCAGTGTTTCCCACAGGGACCCCCTGACAGTCCATATTTTTCGGGAGCTGGGAGGGAGTAAAAATGTGGACTGTCAGGGGGTCCCCGAGGTCTCGGTCCGGAAACACTGTGCTATTGCACATTGCAGAGGGAGATCTTTTTAATCTGAGATGAAGTGACCAACTTTTCCTTCAAGCAGATGGGTGCCATTTAATGAATTCTTTTTAATTTGGAGGGTTTTTTTTTCTTGCACCAGAGATTATTTAGGATTGTGACGACAAAGCCTGTAAATACTGATGCTTAAGAAAAAAATCTTTAGCTTCAAAGAATCTTTTGCTCAGAATCTTTCATATTCCTGGTGAAATGTTTTCAAGGTCAAATACCGTGAGAAAAAGCTATGGTAAATGACCAACGTGACATTAAATACATAAACATTAAACCATTTTTATTTATAATTCAAAATACTTTAATTTTTTTGTAACATTTATTTATTTTAAAGTCAAAATTTCATTGATTATCATTTTCACGTAAACATATACTTTTGAAAAATATGCCATCCATCTTCCATAACCACCTGTACAGTACAGGACTGGTCTCACTGTCACTATACTGTATATGGTATTAGGGTTGTACTGGGATTAAGAATCAGCCATGGACATGGACCTTTGCAGAGCGGAGGCGGGGCACATACCCACTAGAACGCTGCCAGATGGCCAGTCCAGCCCTGTATGCCGCTTTGCAAAAGTCTTAGACTGTGCTGGAAAACAATATGCTTATGTTGGTGTATTTTGATCTGATGTCACGTGGAGGCGGAGCAAACGTGTAATGGAGGGCGAACTAGAGGACGAGGCTGTGGGCGGAGCTGAACTTACAGCGGCACGTAAAACTGCGCAAAATCCATGGCTTCATAAAGGAAGCGTAGTGTCACGTCCCTCCAAAAGAAGCTCGATATCATTACAAAGATACGAAAAGTAAAATCACACAGAGTTGTTGCAAACCATCTTGGAGTGGCTAAGTCTACGGTAAGCGATATTTGGACGAATAAAGAAAAAAATCATCCAGCCCACTTGATGCTGGTTAAATACTGGATGACCACTGCAAGAATCAAACGGGGTGAATCGCAAGCTCAGACTGAAATAACATCCTATTATAAGCCCTGCCCCTCAAATATCATGTAGTTTGTATGTGTACACAAGTACATATACATTGTACTATACTGTTCATGTATTTCTAAGTTACAGGCATTTCTTACTTACTGTCACCCCTCGGTCCCACGTTGCCCGGATAAGAAGAGAGATTTGACTGTACTTTTTATTGTTATTTTACAGTCTACTCTTTCTACAGTAAAAAAAAAAAGTGTACTGTATCGTAGGTGTGTGATTCCATCTAGGTGTATACGTATAGTGTATCTGTTATCAATAGGGATACTCGGTAAAAATTTGTTGGTTGGGCCAAAGGGAAGACTTTGGTCAATTTTGCAGTGCCCCCCCCCCCCACTTATTTTATATGAACCTTGTCTGATCCTTGCGTTTTCATAGCTTTGTATAAATCCCCCACTATGTGTGCACCTTACAGTTCAGCGTCTGGCCTCCTTGTGTTTCTGCTGTTCTGTTTGGTTCTGGTGTTTGTTAAGTGCCTGTGTTAGTCCATTTCAGGACTTAATAGACGGGCATTGCTCTCTCCCAATAGGAGCCTCCTCGTCATTCGCCGCTGCCGCGATCCCTCGGTCTGCCAGATATCACAATACATATGTCGGACAATGGGAGACATGCATTATTTGTTACTTTTTAGATTTTATTGAAGGCTGTCGATATGTTTATTAGAGTAATATATATTGTGTTTTATTTCAATGCATCCGATTGCATTAGCAATGGGGAAATTTGTGCGGCAGTCCCTTTTAAGTTCATGAAATGTATTGTCTAAAACAATTATGGGTTGGGTGATACTGATCCAGGATTTAATGTCTATTATATTTAGCCCTCTAAAAGGTATATATTACCATTGAACTTTTCCTGGGCATCTCAACTGGGACTATTAGGATCATTACCAAATCATTTGTTGCATATAATCAAAATGAAACCTGGGGATGAAGCTAGCATGCGCATCTGAGTATTGCTGTTCTTGAGGATAGCCTTGAGGAAAGTTCTCCCCACTTGTCTGACACACCTAGCTGAATGTCCATTACATATGACACTGTTTTTTTATAGATTTTTTTTGTGCTTTAAAACAAAGATAACATTCTTAAGCACCTAATTACAAACACTGGTGGTGGTATAGTACTAGTGTATGGATCTTTAACCCTGCCCATGGCAATGTTAGTAGGTCTATTTATTTATTATTTCTTTATTGGCTTGTTTATGTATGTATTTATTTATTTTGTGCCATAAAACTGAGAATTCTCTTGTGTAGTAAGGTACTGTTAAAAAGGCCAGCCAGCCCATTAAGTCCATGGGGCAAAGGCAAATTGCAGGGCAGCAGAGTGCGTGAGTCTCTCATTCGCGGCAGTACAGGCAAGCGAAGTTCTGCTGCAATCACAGCCATTCAGTTTAAGTTTGAGTATGTTTACTTGGAGTTTGATCTGGCATTTGTTCCACCGAAATTTTGTGCGTCTACGAAAAACTGTAAGTATTTAGCACTTTTGTATGTGCTAAGCGAATTTGTTTGTGCATTAAGCGAATGTAATCTGTAAGTTCGTCTGTTATGGTGGAGACGCTAGCTGTAAAAGCATGTACAGTCATGGCCGAAATTATTGGCACCCCTTGAATTTTTCCAGAAAATGCACCATTTCTCCAAGAAAATTGTTGCAGTTACAAGTGTTTCGGTATACACACGTTTATTTCCTTTATGTGCATTGGAACAACACAAACAACAGAAAAAAAGTCAAATTTCACAAAGAACCCCAAAAATGGGCCAAACAGACTGGCACTTTTTGAAAATTTTCCGTAAATCGTTTCATTTCAAGCATATGATGCTCGTTTGAACTCACCTGTGGCAAGAAACAGGTGCTGGCAATAAAAAAATCACACCTGAAGCCAGTTTAAATGGAGAAAAGTTGACTTTCGGTTGTATGTCACACAACCTAGGGGTGACGATAATTTCGGCCATGACTGTATGTTATCTTTCCAGATATTAATGGTTATAGTCCTCAGCTTAACATTATGTTAGAGCACTATATATATATGTATATATGTATATATGTATATATATGCATTGATTAAGCCTGTGCTCACTGCATAAGAGCAACATTTTTGCAGTATCTGTGCCATGTTTATGTTATTCAGGATAGTGTCAGCCATTATCGCTGTGCTAAGTCTGTATTGTGTATTGTGTAGTTTATGTTTACAGACCACACCTATATGTACCTATATATTCATCGCTATTCTCTGTATACTGCTCCATGGTACTGTACTGTTATAGTATATACTGTATATATATAGGACTCTTTATTGGAGAAGCACTGGTGACCTGGATCCTGCTTACATCAGAGTTCTAACCGGACTCCCCGCAGTGGTATGAACATTCCTACCCAGCGGATGTGCTCTCCACCCTCACTCCATATCAGGTACACTGTTGTGTTATGTTGTGTCACAGGGAAAATGGATATCGCATATATAAAGTAAAAGGTAAACACTACGGTGGAACAAAATCTGAGGCGGTTAATAGAGACATGTGGCTTGGGGATGGAAATACGGCAAGTACAAGAATGGAGGAGAGGAATGAAAAAAGAAAATAACAGAGGGAAACGCATGAAACACACATCACATGATGGTAAAGGAAACAATAGGTATTGTGGTGTGGAACGGGGAGACAAAAAAGTAGACTGGTGACAGAATGAGCTCTTAGGTAGACCACACATCTGCCTGCCCCTTTATGGAGCTGCTAGCTTGAATGAAGAATATCCCAATCAAAATGGTGCATGCAGAAATTGTGATCTACATGATCATGTAACGGTGGTACTATAGGTAAAATTAGGAACACTCCATTGAGCTTTATAAGGGATGAAAGTAACAAAAAGATTCTCATCATCAGTGCTGTCTTCCAGAAGAATGAAATGTTTTAAATTTCCATTACAACTGAAAATTTAAACAAAATGCAAAGACATGATGAATATAAAGCTCATTCTGTAAGGAGGAGCTACGATAACTTTTCTGAGGCTTAGCACCTTGATTTTCAAATAGACTCTAACCACAAAATCTTTATGAAATTTTCCATACTTTCCCCCCAAGAATTTTCCAGTATACATTGCTCTATTGTTTAACATATGATGTAGCCTGTGACATTACCAGCAGGATCTTTATCATACGGAATTCTAATTATGTACTTTTTATATAATGGCATGACGAGAGGATGAAAATGTGAAGGCACAAGGTTTATATCTAAATCCAACTTGTAATCCAAAATCATAGTTAAATACGAACAAGGGCAAAGCAGAGAAATATATCACATCCAAAACATGAAAGAAAGATCAAAAAGCAGCAGCTTTTTCATACAAAGCCATAGACAGGAACAGAGCAGCTTCGTAATGAATTCTCAGCATGGTGTAAATACACAATAGTGGACTTAGAGGTTACTGAGAACTAGGGCCTATTATACTTAACCATGGAAACGAATTCATAAAGAGCAGATGAGCTAGTAAGACAGTGAAGCTTATCATGGCCAGACTGGACATGACTGAACAGAGACTTGACTAGATGCCGGTGTGACACAGTGGCTGTGTTTGCTATTGTAACATTGCATGCTGCTGTGTAGGCTGATGATAAGTGATCTACATTCTAATTAAAAAAATACTGATTGTGAAATCACTCAGAATACAGAAATGGTCCTTTCTGCAGGTATTAATCACATGTTATACAGCAATCTACACAGTGTAATCTACCATGCAATGTGGCAGACAAAGACAAGGGCTGAGTAAGATCAATAACATGTTATCGTATCTGCAACATTGTAATCTATTCACTAGTAATAACTCAATGAAATTAATAACACGACTGCATCATGAATGCCTTATGAATCACACAGTCTATTGACAATTTCCTGTTTTTGTTTTCTTCTTATGTATTATAATTGATGTCTGTATTGATGGTTCATAGACAGTTTTGTTAGCTTGTACCTCAGAACATGCTACAGCATTCCTAATCAGCAAGCCTACAACTTCATACATTACTGAAGGTCCTTTATATAACAGCATTCATGATGGTCTGTCTTTTGAAGTTAAGCACCATCACCATTGAATGCTGTTGAGTGTTGATCGTGCACAGATGTGTCCCTGTACTGATCATATGTTGAATTTACTGCAGTAGCTGCCCAGGGTATGAAAATTCCAGTGTCTCGGTTTAAGGTGCTTTTTCTGTTCTGCACCGCTTGTAAATCTAAAGTCCCTTTCATGATATTTGAGGTGGTACATTCAGCACCTCTATGTCAAAACAATCCGTGATAAAATGATAAAGTAAAAGCAGAAATGCACAAACAACCAGGAAATGTCTGTTTGCTGTCTCTCACTGATGGCTGAATGCTGTTTGTATTACCCTTTTGCTGTTTTGACATCGGAGGGAGAATTTTTATGTTTTTAATTTTAATCTCTTTGAAAACAAGGGTGGCTGGGGGGGGGGGGTGGAACATTTTTCAGTTAGTACAAGGCAGGGGTGCACTCTACAGGATGCCTTGTCCATCACTAGGAATTCACAAAGACTCATTGACATACTACATTAAATTTGTAGATACAAAATAGATTAGCTTCATATCTTTGGACCATGTGGGGAAACTAAGTGCACATGTATAGCAATAAGATATTATCGTGTCCACACAAATTTTGGGACTTAGTGGGCTCCATTGGTTGGCACAACACTGCAGATCTTGATTTGCATGGCTTGCTTGTCTTGATCAGTGTCGATGTACTAGTCATATCACTAATGACTTGTTTATACCAATAAAATAGACCCCGAGAGCTTTCTAATGGTAGGTGATGCTAGTGATATTTAATTGCTGATCAAAAATTTCACTTTGGATTAAGAGCAGCTCATTAAAAAATCGAAAGACAAGAACATGAACTAGTTTTTGGGACATGAGCTTAGTTCAGAATTCAAAATTGTGAACCATGAATGTGAACTAGTTCATTGTAAACTGTGTGAATTGAACTTTGAGCTATTTCTTGTTTAGTATGAACTTGCAAAGTTCTGTCCATTTGTAAGTAAGAGACGTCTGTAAGTTTGACATTCTTAACCCGGAGACTGCCCATATATTCTGCGAAAATGTTTGTCGTAAGTATAGAGTACTGCTTTAATTGCTGAATTCTCTCAAGTTGCTAAAATGTTATTAATATTTGTGTTTTATATTTAATTAAAATGACATTTAAAGTAATTTATGCACTGAATTTTCAAGACTGATTGCTGTATAAATATAAATGTTGTTCCAGTGAATGCATTTTTTCAGACAGTCAAAATACAATTATCAATTTGTTGATATTTATTCACTGCTGATCCATTGTTTATGGCATCTATTGTATAATGAATGAGGATGGTTCACATGCTAAAAGTGTTTTGAAATTGAGTTAAGCGTCTGTGAATGAATAATTAGACCAACTGCCAGTACATAACAAGACAATTCTTTCTGTTATTCTATCAGTTCCTAACTGTCCATGTTTGGTCCATTATTCTTATTCCATGGAATCTGAAGAAGGTAACTTTAAATGTCATGCATTTCCATCTGTAGCAATACTAGCAATATCAACTGAATTCGCTCTTTGGAGAGGAGCGGTGAAAAGACATGAACAAACAAACAAACAAAATGAGAGGATCTTTCTCCAAGCTAAGTGTGTACAGTATAATCATTATAGTTGCACAGTAGCGTGATTTAAGAATGATTTGATAGCGATACAGAATAATACAGGGAGGAGTCGTGTGAAGGCTGAGCTGGAATGGTGGTACTAAGATGACCAGAATGTCACCCCAGGTGGCGTAACAGTCAATATGACTTCAGTCATTCTAGTTCTCAAAGTCTGACCAGGAATTTGACGAAGGTAAAATGGATGCCTGAAACTTGGCAGGGTAACACAAAGTTGAGCTGGTATTACACTGACTGCAACTGAAAGCTGAAATAAATGTGAATAACTTAAATTACACCCAGGCTAAGGATTAATATGTTCATGGCATATTCGTTCTGTCAAGGCAAATTTGCTCTGTGATTTTTATAGTTGTTAGGCATGTCTTCCTAACATCAACTCTGTAAAATGAATCACAATTTAACTAGCTTGTTATACGCCACCTGTTATCAGGATGTTGCTGACTCGACTCATCTTTTGACATAACTTACTACGACAAGAAGAGCACATGGCAGGAGGATGTAACGTCGCAATCTTCCCAAGAGAGATAGATACATTGGCAGTGCAATACAACTGATTCCACTGAATACTGGAATCCCACATGGCTGTATCCTGAGCCCTCTGCTCTATCACCATCAACTGCATAGGTGACATGAAAAAATGGACCTTATCAGTGGAACTGTTAAGAAAGCCTACAGGGAGGAAGCTCAACACCTGGCTGCAACTTGGCCCTGAACACCAGGAAGACTAAGGAGCTTATAGAGGACTTCATGAGATTGGACTTCATGAGAACTAGAGGCTGCGAACATGCCCCCCGTTCGCATACATGGGAATAAACAGAGCATGTCTCCCACTTCAAGCTCCTGGAAATGCACATCTCTGAGGACTTCTCCTAGCCTGTTAAGTCCTCCACCCTGGTCAGGAAGACACAGCAGCTTCTTTACTTCCCAGAGAGACTGAAGAAAGCCTGGCTGGCATCTCAGATACTCAACCAACTTTTACTAGTGAACCATTACGTGTGTCTTGACCAGCTGTATCACAATGTGGTATAATAGATGCTTTGTCTCAAACCAGAAGGCCCAGTGCATCCCTGAGTCCAGCCTCCCCCCCCACCCCTTATCAAGGACCACCAGTGTAAGCGATGCTTGATCATTGGAGACTCCTCCCACTCATAAATATGTTAACATTTACATATTTAGCGGCTTCTTTAGTCCTAAGCGATGCACAAGTGAGGTAAATAGCACATTACAAAAATACATACCATCAAGGAGTTAGCTACGCTTAAGTGCAGCTGGTCTGAGCTGCCACTGAATGCCCAAAGAATGAAGATCATGCCTTTTTTTGTCTGAGCTTGCAGCTCAGCTGCTTGTACAGGCACTAGTTACCTCACAGCTAGACTATTGTGACTTTCCGCCAACATGTCTACCAGCTTGTGCTTCCAGACCTCCGCAGATGATTTAAAACACAGCAGCACATCAGATATTAATCTAGTGTAAACGCTGTCAAGTCCTTGGTACTGGCTTACAGGTCCATCAATGAACAGACACCCATGTCCATCAAAAGACTCCTCAATGTCCTGTGTTGCCCCCTCTTGCCAGCAAACCAACGCTGTTTGGAGTTTCCTCCACCACACTTTTGTTTGGGTCCCTGATGATGCGATGAGCTGCTGAACCATATCTGGTCATCAGACAGCCTCTGCAACTTCAAAAAACACCTCAAGACCTACAGTATCTGTTCCATGAATTTCTCTACTAGCCTGATTCTTTACTTTCCCTGAATATTACGATCTTATTACAGTGAGTACTTATAGTTTCTGAATATCTTTATTAGGGTCTTGCTTGTTTACAAGTTGATACTGTATGTAGCCCCTGCTCCAATATTGCTTACATTTTAACCTGGGCATTCATTGGAGGCTTGCCTAGGTGACTCCTTGACAGCATGCAATGTGCTGTTTGCATTACTTGTTCTTCGCTTTGGACAAAAGTATCTGCTAAATGTGAATGTTTACCCTGCTTCTGTTCGGACGGAGAAGCAGAAGCCGTTGCTTTTGGTCTCAAAAATGTGGACTGCCTGGGCTTCTCAGACAACTGCATTGGGAAACACTGATCTGAACCATGCCACCAATACCATGTTTCATACAGATATGGAAAAAAAATTAGGAGACCAGTCCAGATTTTTTAAAAGTCTGCTTTGTTAAATCCTGGTTTAATCCTGGTCCTGCTGGCAGAAGGCTACACTGCGAGGCGGACTGCATCCAGGCTCAAAGTTTCTAAGACAGCAGTTCACAAAAATAAAGTGAAACAGGAACCACCGAAATCAACCAGCCAGATGGAGTGTAAAAGTGACGTTCTAATGCCAGAGATGACCATCAGCTTACCCAGCAGTGTGTCATGAATCGGATAACATCAACCTTCAAAATGAATGGAAAACATTCAATGTTGTGAAATGCACTGCTAGGACAAGTCCATAACAGGTTCCCAGAAGCAGGACTGAAGTCCTATTTAGCAAGGATGAAGCCCTTCGTTATTCAGAAGCAGTGAAGAGCCAGGCTGGGATTTGCAAAAAAAATGCACATTTTACGCAGAAGCATACCCATTAATTGAGAAATGAGTGAAACAAAACATTTTTCTGTGGCCTCTTAATTTTTTCCAGAGCTGTATATGTCACTGTATGACAATCAAGTTAAATATACTCAATCTAATATGAGATATTACACAGATATAAGAAGCAGATTAATCAGTTTGTGTTTATTTGACTTGCTGCATTCCTTATTACCTTTATTAATAAGGCAATCAAAGCCATTCTATAACAATACGCAAATATATTGGATCTGACATTTAGAAGTTTAATGGAAAATTCTATGGTTGTCAAGGTTTTTTAACAAATAACGAGCAACAACAATAGACACAGCCCCTTAACAAATCAATTGTTATCTAACTAGTTATGAATCACTACTGGAAAATTTATTATACATTAGACATGGTTGAGAAATATAGCTATTAATATATTGCAACGATTAAGACTTCCACTAGGACCCAAAGTGCTATTTGATTTGAAAATTATGTATCTATTCAAATAATATTTCAGCCTTGACAAATGAATAATACATAGCATGTGGACAACTGTTACTGCTGTAGATTATACTTATGGAACCATACTGTAGATTCTGTTTCAGAATAGCTACCTGACCCGAATTGATGGTATTTACCTCAAGACCTAGGAGAGGCCTAAGGGACACTACAGGAGACGGAGAAGGAAGCACAAAACAAAGGATAATTTTTTTATTGATAAATAATCCTGATCGCCAGAAATATTTCTAACAAAATGCAATATCTAGTATCCCCAACAGCTATACCACCTGCAATTCAGACTCGGTAATCCATCTAAAGCTAAGCAGGTTTGGGCCGGGCTGGTGCTTGGATGGAAAACTGGGTAGTTGCTAGAAGAGCTGGTCGAGTGGCCAACAGGCTAGTCCATCCGGCGGTCTGTGGGATCGCAAAGCCCCAGTGCGGTGGCGGGAAATGTGAAAATGGTGCCACCCTTCTTGAAAGATCCTTGGGCATCTTGTGAAAGAGTAGGGATGGTACCCTTACATCCTGGTTAAAATAATGATGGTTCTTTCAAATCTGGCCTCCTAATCATCCCTTATATCTAACTGGTGAATTCTCTCCTGCTCCTTCACCGCCCTAACCATAGTGTGGGGAGTGTACTAGTGCAAAATGGCTGCCATTGCATCATCTAGGTGGGGGCAACACAGTGGTGGTGGTTGAAGTGGCTCCTCATTGGTTCCGTAGAGTGTTTGGGTGTTTTGGAAAGTGCTGTATTAATCAAGTGTTTGGGACTGTATGAGAGAAGTGTATTCCCTAGATACATTGAAATATTATATTCTGCATTACATTTGATGGGAAGACAGTACAAGGAGGCAAATATGGGATTAATATGTCCATTGTAGGTGTTCTAACAACTTCTGCAAATGCATTTTGTACCAGCCAGATAGTAGAGGAATGCAATAATGCAGCGTCAAGATAATGAATTCATAGGATAACTTTTTGCATCATTCATACATTGCACTTTCTGACTTTCACTCTTTTCATTAAATGAAATAAGGGTATTTTGAATGTTTCTGTAATCTAAGAATCAACTGGAAATGTGACCGCTCTTCGTAAAGTGTAACACCAAGCTTATTTATTAAGGTATCTGCTTTTAACCAGAAGCTATCCGGATCTGGCAGGTTTAACATAAATTCTTATTTATAATTTCAGCAGGAAACAGTTCTATATTACAAAGTGTTTTGAATGAAAGACTTAAATGATTACCTATAACCAGTAACTGACATAGACAGTATTTATTATTTTTGTTATTTATTAATTCACAGTTAATGGTGTGCAGATTCAAATGCAATTTAGAGATCAAATACCAACGTGACACCATTAACAAATTTTTAATTAATGGCTAGATGCAGAACATATAGAAAGGTCTTTATGTAGCAGGATGCATGAGTACACTACGAATCTGATTTTGTAATTTGCAATAGCAAAGAAATTGCTTAACAAGTGTATAAAGTGTATAATAAGTGTATAAAGTGATGTTGGTGTTTTAATGCTCAAATATAAGAAAGTGCTTCTTTTTCAGAAAAGAATGTGATTGAAAAGAGCTGACTGGGTACAGCCCCCCCCCCCCCCCCCCCCATCCCACCCCCACCAAGCTGTGCTATTACTTTCTAGACATTTGCTCTTGATTGAGGACATGGGGCAAACATCCATAATTATCCATAATCTCGTTCTGACTTGAACTCATTTATTTGCCCATTTCTGTCAAAAGATAATAAAATGTTTATTATTTTCGGGTCAGCAGATGATTTCCTTTTGGAATGAGGGCATTTAAAATTTTCATATTTGTTGCTTGAAGGTTATCAAATAAAAATTTAAATAATGCCATATTTTATTCCCTGTTAAGTTTCTTTTAAAACATATCTGACAAGGAAAATAGTCCTTGAAATGTAGTATTTTATGTAGTAGTCCTGTGATGGACTGGCATGCAATCCAGGGAGTACCATAGCCCAGTGTTTTTGTTTTCTTACCTTTTTTGTGGATAAACTATATGTATGTATATGTATAAATACACGTGTGTGTGTGTGTGTGTGTGTGTGTATACAGTATGTATGTATGTATGTATGTATGTATGTATGTGTGTATTTTTTATATATGTCTATGTAATACTTTTGGTTTGTAATGATAAGACAGATTAAAACAACAATTCCATAATTCAGACATCATTAAGTTAAATATATACATATTAAAACCCTTCTTAAAGTGAAGTATCATTGTTAGTCTTTTACACGACAGGAACAAGAATACCTGGCTTGTTCACCAGTAATATTCTACCAAAGATTTATGTGGAACAAAACAGGATGTCATGTCTCATTAATTACAGAAACAGTATTGCCATGGGGTAATAATGAGAAAAAGCAAATACTGTATTAACAGGTAAATTATCTTGTACAGTGTCACTTAGAGCTTAACATCTTACCTGGCATTCCACAAGACACACGCTCACAATTTCACACTATGGTTCATTTAGAGACATAAGTTCACTTAAGCACAAGGTCTTTGGGTGTTTGGGAGGAGAGCCACACAAATAAATGGAGAATGTTAGAATTCCACATACATAGAGCCAAGATTCAAACAATGAACCCTAGAGGTGACAAGCCACAGAACTGAGCCACGTTACCATTATCGCACAAATAATATCTAAAAAAGCTATTAACATTTTTAAAAGTAAGACCTGACCAAGGCAATTATATGAACACGTTATATTTATCGAATACTAGCCTCTATGATAGAGACTAGCTACAAAGACATACATATAATCTTTTTACGTATGAATTATAGTGTTGTGCATCATTGGGTAACCTCCAGCACCAGGGTTGGGAGGGCAAAATTCCACCTCACTCTGTGGGTGTGAAGTTTTCACAATCCTCCATGTTGCATTGGGTTTCTCTATGAACTCCCAAAGTCCAACAGACAGATTGGCATCTCTAAATTGCCCATTGTGCATGTGTATGTGCTGTGCTATAATGTTCTGGTACCTCATCCAGGGAGAACCTCTGCCTTTCATCTTGTGCTTCTTGGAGTGGACAAGAAGCTCATTGTGAGCCTGTACTAGGTAAATAATTGGAAGTTAAATGGAAGAACAGGTTTTTGTACATTTTTATAGTTTACTTGTTAAAATGAAATTTTATTGACTAAAATAATGCAGTTGGAAAAAGTAACCAAAGTTCCTGTTCAGGGACCTCATTGCCCTGTTTTAAACTTGAGTTTTTCTGTTAAAAAAAAAAAAAATCTGAAGAAAGCACATGTTAAACAAGCTTAGTGAATCTGAGCTGCATATTTCAGATAATAAATGGCTACGCGGGGGATTGAACACTAGGGAAATTATAGCTAGCAATACTGTATGATCATATCAAGTATTTAAACAGGCGTTACACTCCTGACATTTCACACTGAAGCATTATATTCTCACCAGGCTCACATTAGTGCTCAAGATTTCAAGCATAGTGATTTTTGAATAAGTCCTAAATTATTGGCCTGCATATAGCTTGTAACTGCTCAAAAATGATGTACTTGTTGCATCCTGTGCTTTGATGCACCTTTACAATTTTTCAGGCACCTTTTTTAAAAAAATGTTTTTCTGTTTAACAGACTTTTAACAAATTGTATCGATTAATTTGTAATGATGTCTGTACTATTTTCATAGCTTAATATCTTTTTAACAATACCTTTTTAACGGTTTAAAGGATTTTAAAAGATTGTGCCTGTGTTTTTTATGAAACATTTGTGGCATACATATCTGTTTAGCAACAAAAGAAGAAAGGGTTTTCCCAGTTGTATTTTCCAGTTCTCAATGCATATATTCGGAATCTGAAAAGGGGGTGTCTTGTGGTACAGTGGTTAGCAGTGTTACCCAGAACAAAGTCCATTAACATGCTGAGTTTACCTGGAATTACCTGTATCTGTGTGAATGTGCCTTGCAATGGGTTGGCACCCCATCCTGGAATGTTTCCTGGCTTGCACAAATAGACCACCCCCCCCACCCCCCCCCCCCCGAAAACCCTAAATAGGATAAGCAGTTACAGAAAATGGATGGGAATCTAAAAAATAATTCATATTAAATACAAGACTTTTCAAAGAACATTTTAATTCAGCAGTTTCAGAGAAAAATCATTTAACTTCAAAGGAAAACTCAAACATAATAATTTTGCTCTTTGGCTTGAACAAGGCTTAATTTCACAGTGAAACACTTTAACTAATTGCCCTCTATCCCTTATCCTATTACACATGTGACCAGCACATAAATCCATACAATTGTCTGCATAATCACATCTGCTGCTGTTGAATAAAGGCATCTGAAAGAATATCTTTGTCTTAATGAATAAGCGAGATGAGTTTATCGAACAGTAATTGTAAGAGACTAATTATTCTTGTTGTAGAATATCATTATTAACACATTAGAACTTGGGCGATCTGAGCTATCGGTAATTTTTGTGCGTGAGGAAAGGGGGGGGGAATCATGTAGAAATATGCAACTCATCAAGAAATTATACTCTACATTTGCTATTTAAATTTAGAGGTAGAAGTGTGATAATCTGTGTCTACTAAATTTAATGTTAAATTTAGGTTATTATTGAAGTGTAATAACTTGGAGAGGAAGAAATACCAGCAGCATGAGCAGATTTTTACAGCAGAAGACTGTTAGCAAAATTTCTCACTGTTAGCACTGTTAGCTGTCTTGTTCTTAGTGTTGTTTTTTGTTTTTATTATTTCTACTCTACTTATAATGGTGCTGTTGCTTTACAAGGGCTGAATACCTGCATTTCTGACTAGGTTATCCACCTGAAGGCCTGCCCAGTACTTGGATGGAAGACCAACTAGGAAAGGTGGGCTGTTGCTGGAGGAGATGCTGGTGTGGCCCTCGGGGGAGTCCACCCTGAGGTCTGTGCGGATCCTAATGCCCCAGTGCAATGATGGGGACACTGTGGCTAGCAGGGGGAGTCCACCCTGAGGTCTGTGCGGATCCTAATGCCCCAGTGCAGTGATGGGGACACTGTGGCTAGCAGGGGAAGTCCACCCTGTGGTCTGTGCGGATCTTAGTGCCCCAGTGCAGTGATGGGGACACTGTGGCTAGCAGGGGGAGCCCACCCTGTGGTCTGTGCGGATCCTAGTGCCCCAGTGCAGTGATGGGGACACTGTGGCTAGCAGGGGGAGCCCACCCTGTGGTCTGTGCGGATCCTAGTGCCCCAGTGCAGTGATGGGGACACTGTGGCTAGCAGGAGGAGTCCACCCTGTGGTCTGTGCGGATCCTAATGCCCCAGTGCAGTGATGGGGACACTGTGGCTAGCAGGGGGAGTCCACCCTGTGGTCTGTGCGGATCTTAGTGCCCCAGTGCAGTGATGGGGACACTGTGGCTAGCAGGGGGAGCCCACGCTGTGGTCTGTGCGGATCCTAATGCCCCAGTGCAGTGATGGGGACACTGTCGCTAGCAGGGGGAGTCCACCCTGTGGTCTGTGCGGATCCTAGTGCCCCAGTGCAATGCATTTTATGCATTTTAACTTCTCTCTTTAAGTCTAGAATCAACCAGCTTGATTCATACAATGTATTCAATGTGCATCATGACATATAAGCAAGATCTAGACCTTATAATCAGATTATATCAATTTTCTGTGGATTCTGGTCAAGTTCACATTATAATTGTACATGTTTATAATTTGTAATGCACCAAAGGGCTTGCCCCTCGTTTAACTAAATGAACTTATTAGCATCTATAATCGAGGTGCACTATATGATTATATTCTAATTCCTAGAATTAATAAAACTACTTTAGACATTAAAATCTGGTGTAAGAGATGTGAGAGACAGCCCTTCAGTTGCAGCATTTGCATCCAGATGGAAAGCCCACTCTTTTAAGCAGGTCAAACCCAATTAAATTTGCTGGTGTGCATGGCAATCTCACGAGGATTCTCTTCTCCAGCAGATCCATCCTTGGAGCTGTGTGTTTCACTTCTTCAAATGTTAAATGTGTTTGAATCTCTTTGCAATGCCTTTGCCAACAAAATTTCAAATTTAGATATATATATAATTTTTTCACAGCACCCTCAAGTGCTGCATTAAAATTTCATCTGTTTGGTAAAAACTTCATAATTAAAAAAAAATTGGTTTACTCTGCAATTAAAATCTGTCTTCATATACTTTTAATAAATGTATCACGAGTATAAAAGTGTAAAGACCATTTACTCTGTTTTATAATACTTAGCAATCTATCATTCATATCAGTTCTTAGTCATCAGCTCTGGTGTTATAACATCTTGTTACCATTAAATGAGTAATAATATCCTGACATACTAACCTGTTGCATGATCTTCATTTTTATACTATGTGGCCTATCCATAGTGTAACTGCTTGTCCATTACAGGGTTACACCGGGGCACATCACAGGAAGCATAGAGCATCATGTCAGTCCCCTGCAGGGCATACAGTATACTAACACAAACAAGCGCGTCTCTCACCAATTTAATTAATGAAATTGTGCTATAGGAGGAAACCAGATCACAGAGAAGAATATGCGGAAACCTGGGATGAACATGCAAATATATTACTCTGATGTACACATTAAATGTAAAACACCATGTATTCATAGTGCGTTTTGAGATTTATGAGAATAGTAATGTGACATATTCAATTAACTTACTTGTTCAGGTCTTGCTATAAAAAGTGCCAGTATGGACACCTGTCAAGGGTGCCGTCATCCTCAGTGCCAAACATTTCACCTTCTTTCTGTACTGCATGTCAAAAAAAATGTTTTTTACTTTATCAGATTTACGGTTGCATACATATAGTGATTCCTTTTTTACAGATATTATATCTGGCCATTACATACTCAACTTACACGTTACTTAGAAATAGAAATGGAGATAAGTCCAGAAAAATCACGAGAAAACAATTATGACCATATATAAAATTATAAATACTTTCAGCTGAGCCAAGGCACCACTCCCAACACACCACGTAAAGAATATTTTATATTGGCATATTCATTTATTCATTTTATTTATTTTTTTATGGGAATTCAGTGCATTTCCTCATTTTATTGTTCAATAACTGACCGTATTTAATCTCCAGTAAAATAAACTGATGGTAACTGTGATTCATATGCGATCTAGAATCCAGCTCACTAGTTACCGACCCTGTGGAGTGACCTGCCCACCTCCAGATGATCTTAATGCATAATCACCCACACATTCAGTCTTGAGATTTCGTTTTTCTTGTCCCTTGTGACAAATCAGTTCTTATCACACAGGTTTTGTTTTGGTTTGTTGTTTGTGCCTCTTTGATTATTTTTTTCTGATTCTGGTTTCGGTCTGTTGATTTCCTAACGTTCCCTAGTCATGTAACTTATTGTTACATATTTTCTGTATCTACTTGCAGTTTGTGCATGAGTCCTGCGCAGCTGCTTCGGCTAACTATCATGTAGTCAGCAGTGCAAATACTACTGAGTTCTCAGATGGTCACCTACCAGCAAGGAAATAACTAACAGGCGGAAAACCTGGCCAATGGGACAGGGACTCACTGTGATTGGCCGATTGAGAGGTCATCCAGAGAACCTGCACCCACATTGGTTCTCCATGGATCAGGTTGCCTACTCCCAGTCTAACGGAAGCACGGCAGGCGCAACACCTCACCAGTAGGAGGAAGAGGAAGACAGATGGGGGATAGTGCACTGTATTTATTTACAAAATGCGACCACTGTGTCTATTTACAATACGTTGAAGTGGCACAAAACACAGAGGAATAAAGGAGGAATAAACCCAGACACAGGTAAGGGCCACAGGTGATGCCCATGAAACAAAATCAATAAAAGCAAATTGTAACTAACTGCAAAATAAAAATTAAATGTATCCTGCTAACAACTTAAAATATAGCTTCCTACCTACTCTAATTAACCGACAATATGAATACGGAGGACGGCATCCACTTCTTACCTGTTGTTTCTAACAGATATGTCCTCCTGCAGGTAATCTCAAAATAGCTCAGTTCAGGGTCCGGCACCACAAAGCCGGATTTCATGCATACCTAGATGACTTGTCGCATTTAAGGTATCCCAATTTAAAAGGACTTTTTCTGGTAGCCCAGTTTAAATGGACTTCATCATTTACATTTTGCCCAAATTATCTTAAATCCAACAAGTTATCCGGCTAAGTGAGAAATCCTGCCTCGTGATACAGGCTCTTAGTGTTAGGGAATTGACAGAAGAATTGAAACAGGCACTCAGGGGTACATACAAACTAAGCCACAAACAAGGACAACTTTGACAAAATCCAAGCTCCATAAGTGGGGAATAAATGCCTTTATATATTCTGTTGACTGGATGAGCTGGGTGATGGATAGGAGCACAGACTAATGGAATGGGGAAATGATAAAGGACATGGGGAGATCAAAGAAGAAAGCAAAAATAAAAGAGACACTGAAACAAAGGCAGAGCAGTTATGCAGATACCCACCAAAACTGTCCAGGGGATCTAACTCAAATCCAACTACTGTTGTAAAAAGTGAATAAATGCCTTAATATTTATTATGAGTTGCTACAATAATCCTTTATTTAACCAGCAAATTCTAATCAATTTTAAAGCTTCCAATTTCATGCCTTTGACCACAGATTCTTTTATGTGTATTGAAAATTAAAGTTAATTATTAAAAATAAAATGGCTGTTTCATGTGCATATTTTATTAGATGCAGCCACTACGCAAATGTATTGTCTTGGTTGCTGGTGAGATAAGAGTGACAGATGTCAAGTCAACCAGTCAGCTCTCTAACCTCTACAAAGCTCTGTATGATCTACTGCGGTGTGTTAAGAAAGAATCTCTGCTGCGAGGATTTTGAGGCAAAGTGGACAAGCATGGAATCAGTCAAGTTCAAACTTTCTTGGTGAAATTTTTATTAAGTGTGTCATGGACGAAAGAAGAGAGCAGTAGGACTCAGAGTGACATTTTGCATACTGTGATAACAGTCGAGATAGTTAAGCATAGAGGGTTTTATATCGTCTATTTTGTTGTGTCTTCAACAATGTTTTCTGTAAGGCAATTTTATGATTAACTGAACCTAAAACCAGTGCAGCTAAAAGATTTGCCATTCAAGCTTTGATAATCTTTTCATATGTATCCCTTATATATTTCAAAATATATAAGCATTTTTATCAGTTTGTCCTGCGTATGCCTGTTCTAAGCCGAACTGCTCCTTTTAAAAAGGAGCATTTTAAAATGAATAATAAATTATTCATTTCTGCAACTCTGTCCAGGATAAGCAATTGGAAAGATTAGTTATTAATAATAGCCGCTCTATAGTATACAACAGATTTAATTTTTGATAATATACCATTAATTTCCATTAATATGTGTGACTTTACAGTATCTATTACAAATGTTTTTTAGCATTGTGATTCATTTTGTTAATTGGTGATTGCAGAATATTCCATTGTCGGGGAATTTGTAAATGTAGGCTTACAGAAAGTCTTGGGGATGGTTGCTTAATTTTTCTGTAAAACTAATCCGAATTTATTGGTTACATAACAAAATTCCATTGACAAGCAATGTTCAATGTTTCCACATATATCTTGTCGTCATTTTTTTTGACTGATTTATTCGGATCTGTTCTTGCCATTTTTCTGGCATTGGCTACAATGATACAATACTGTAGCACCGGCTAGGTCAGCATATCCCAGCATACTTCAGGGCATTTGCAAATAACCCCTGTCTGTGTCTTGTAAATAGCCATTGTTATATCGTCATACTTGTCTTCCCGATCGTGGTGTGTATGTTTGCCTGTCTTGTGTGTACCCTGTCCGATCCTCCCGTGTTCTTAACTTATATTAAACTCCCACCGTGTGTGCACCTTACAGTTCGGCGTCTGACCACCTTGTGCTTCTGCTCAGTGTATTTGAGTGGGGTTTGGTGCCTGTTAAGTGTCAGTTACAGTCCTGTTAAGGACTACAATGAAGAGTGTCCTGTTACGGCAAGCAAGTCTCCTTGTCCTTTACTATGCTTGTCATGCCTCGGTCCGCCTGGTGCCAGATTGATGTCAAAAGTGGGATCCTGGCTCCACAATACTAAACTCCAATGTTTGATGTTTTATGTTACTGCAAAGGTGTTGCTGATTGAAAAACACACAATGAGACACACAATGCTTGTCAATTAAGGCTAACTCAGAATAGCTGTTTTACAACTAATAATTGGGTTTCAATTTACTGCTACTTGAAATGAATGTGCTACTTAAAACTACTATACTGTGTGTGTGTATATGTATGTGTGTGTGTGTATATATATATATATATATATATATATAAACCAATAACATTCCATTATTTAATTAAGATTACTAAGCAAGCTTTTCAAGACTTCCTGTGAGCACATCCCTTTTTTTAACACAAGGTATGTAATCTTGGCAAAGGGATACTTTTCTCTTTTGAACTACGTTGCACAGAAGAATGGGAGAGGATGGAAAGTGCTGCAGCAATTGTCACGGAGTCGGGAATTACATAAGCCATAAGGTGACAGGAAGTAATCGCGTAATCATAATGGTTCAAGGCATTGCTTCTGCAAATAGCTTTCCCAGATCAAATTGTGTATTTTGGTGGCGTAACAGAAGTTTCTCTCTGTTACACTGTTGAGTGGTGGGACATGGAAGCACAGAATATCTTTAGAATACCAATAATCAGTAATATTCCTGCAACAGGATGCGTTCTGTCACAGTAACAGCAGTTTACTGCTATTTGAATATTTGTCCATATTTATAGTCAGGGCAGGACAGTTTGCACCCCCCCCCCCCCCCACGCCAACACACGGTCTAGTCCCACCCTCTGGAAATGGCCATCATTCTGCCGCTGCCAGTTGTTAATTGTACGTCCCCTGTTTGGGTCCTCAGCAATGAGTATCCCGCGAGCCACACTTAAGGCATGTCAAATACATTTTATGATGATACAATATTACAGTCACAGAAAATCTAAACCAATTAATGAAACTAGTTGTATGGCTGGATTCGCTGCATTTCCTAGTATAATTTGAAAATGCATAACATGAATTCCCTTCTTGAAAAATCACTCGTATTTAATGAAAACAGGAACGCATTGCCCAAAAGCACTGTAGCATGGTAGTGAGGATTAGGCATGAAGTCACAGTAATTTCTGGACAAACTATCCTCCACCCAGAAAAAAAGTCAGCCATGGTATACAAGGACCCCTCCAAACTAACATGAGTTTATTGACTTTGATACTTTAAAAGGTTTCTGTGTAATAGGAAAAGGAGCTGTTCAAGAAGGGGTGTATACAGGGGCGGGGCCACAGGGGCACTGGCCCCAGCTGAAGGCTGATTGGCCCCCAGAGTGCTCCCATCGATTTAAAACATATCATTGGCCAATGATAAGGTTAGCCCCTCTAATGCATCTACCTTAAAAAAAAATCTCTAATCATGACTGTATCCAAGGTTAAGCCATGATCTATGTCAAGGGCTTCCTTTCAGAAACAAGTTATTAGCGGTACTAGTTATGTGATTTTGGCCAAAAGAAGCAAGTATCTGCATAAAAAAAATAATAACTATAGGCACAGTAACATAATTTTAGAGCTCTTCCGGAGGATGACTAACCATAGACCCAAATTGCATTTTTCCATTGCAGATATAAACATAGTAAAGTGCCTGACATTAGAGGAGCAATTTAGCTTCACTTCAGCAGGAATAGAAACCAAAGTGCTGTCTTTAAGCGGTATCCTAAGATATATACTATATGTAGGGAAAAGAACACAAACTACTTTTATAAACTTTAACTGAGAGAGAAGAAACATAAGCAGTTAGTGAGATGGTTAGAACAAGCTGTCAGGACCAGTTATAATGAAACACATGGCAGGTGCTTCACATTCTCTATAGGCCAGAGGTTTTAGCGTTGTGTGGTGTGAAGACAGCTGCAAATAAAAAAAAAACAAAAATAATCATAACATAGATAAATATAAATTACATAACAAATGTATTGGATCGGGCGGCATGGTGGTGCAGTGGTTAGCACTGTTGCCTCATACTTCTGGGACCCGGGTTCGAGTCTCCACCTGGGTCACATGTGTGTGGAGTTTACATGTTCTCCCCATGTCATCGTGAGGTCAAAGGCTCAACCATTCCTTAACTTAGAAGCATATAATAAAAGTTGATGACTTTATCATTTCAAAATAATTTCTTCCATCTTCTAAGCACTTATCTTGGCTATTGTCCCCTGGAGGCAGGCAGGCAGCATAAAGTCAGAGATAGAATTGCAGTCCATCACAGGGCACTAGACTAATACACAATATGAAGATGTCAGTTAACCTACAGTAACTCTATGTATCTGTACTGTAAGAGGAATGAAAGTACTGTCCTGTAACACATGGAATGAAAGCAAAATTTGAACCCCCAACCCTGTGAGTGTGAGGTAATGATATTACCCACTGAGCCACCGTACTGTACCCCCCCCCCCCCCCCGAATAAAAACTCACAAAGGTATTTTACTCCCTTAGTTATTTTGCTCCCTAAGAAATTACTGTAAACTATAAGGTGAAATTCCTTAAATATCAAATATTAAACGAAACAACAATTTAAAAAAAACAAAAAAAATCACTTAAAATCATTTCATTTTATTGATTGGAAGACTACCTACTTTATACAATGGTTTGTAGACATGCTATAATATAATTATATAATAAGATTATTTAAATAATCCCATTGAAAATCCAAGAGTACAATGAGACTTCTTGGGAAAATAATACAGTGTCTCCCAAGTGTAACCCCTGGGCTCACTGGCATGTGACAATGATGCTATATCCAGACTCATCTGTAGAAACTGTTTTCCTATATTTCTAAGACAGACCACTCACATCTTATTCAACCCCCTGTGTTTGCAAGGGATGAAATATCCTGAATTATGTATTGGGCCCTAGATATCCAATTTGTAACATAGCAGGGTCCTCTCAAGTAAAAGTGCCAATGGTAAGTTAAGGCATAAGTATGGTGGGGAACTGGGCTAGGAAAACAGACTGCATGTATTTTATTTATGTGTTTGCCTCACTTCAGCTACAAAACTTTAAGTCTCTACCCAAACTTTAAAACAAATTTTAATATACAGTATATTTATACAAAATCTCATGGCACACTAAGTTTGCAGTCGTGCTATGCCAGGATACATGTTTTTTATTTTTAACCCATCCCAGAGAACATATTCATAAATGTTTTGAAGCAGGTCAGTGGCCACATTTCTTATTTTAAAATTGTTATACTGTCATTGACTTGTGAAAAAAATGTATACAAGTGTATATAAAACAGGGCTCTCCAACTCCAGTCCTGGAACCAGTAAGGTTTTCTATCCTACCTGGCATCTGATGAGCCACACCTGTGCTCAGGTAAAACCTACTGGACAGTAGCTCTCCAGGACCGGAGTTGGAGAGCCCTGATGTAAAATAATAAAAAGGAAGTCTCTCTGTATACTTTCAGATCATAAAGACAAATTGTTTGGAAAATAGTTAACATGCTGTAAAATAGTAAATAAGCATGCATTGTGCATGAACTATAGACCAACAGTACTGTGCCAATAATCCTACCAGAAATACATGCTATGTTAAGCTGGTAATGATACCCAAAGCAGGGTGCTACAGTGGCTCAGTGGGCAGCCTTTTAACTAATCACTGTCTATAAATTGCCCATAACATGATTTTGTATGTTTGTAAGGGGCCTGCAATGATAGATTCCCATAACTAATCACTGTCTATAAATTGCCTATACTATGATTTTGTATGTTTGTAAGGGGCCTGCAATGATAGATTCCCATAACTAATCACTGTCTATAAATTGCCTATACTAGGATTTTGCATGTTTGTAAGGGGCCTGCAATGATAGATTCCCATCCAGGGTCTTCCCCAGCCTGACGCTGTCTGCGACAGACTCCAGCGCCCTCCACCCTAACCACCACAGCTTCACCAGTCCAAGATGGGGTTTGTACATGGATTGATTCTCCAAGCCAGAAAAAAATAAACTGATCTAATTTTAACATGAAAATATTTCTGCAAATATACTGTCACAAAAAATAGTTACGCACCCAGACAGAGTGGTGGAACAGTAACTGCTGTTACCTTTAATTTGATTTTAGTAACTTTCATTATTCATTTATTTGTTTATTTTTAGTTATGCTCTTACTTTATGTTGATTATTCTTTTACATGTTCTTAATTCAATATTTTATTTTCATTTTATTAATTTCTTTGTTTTTTGTTTATTTAATCTTCTTATTTCTTGTATGCACGTTTTCATGTTATTTTACTTTTATATTTTATATTTCATCATTACTCATGCTATTTTATTTATATTTTTTACTATATATGCAGTATTTCTCAATTAACTCTTTCTAAACTGGACAGCACTTTGGCTCAACTCCTGATGTCCTAAAATGTGCTATATAAATAAATGACTTGACTTGAATCTGCATGTGGTGAAAAGTCATATTACTGCATTGGAATGCTTATAATATCAGATCAAACAGACAACAGTATGGGCACACTGCTGGTCCCATGTCACCCGGCCTCATACAAACCCACAATGCGACCCCTATCAAACTCCGTCAAGTGCCAGTAATGCTGTCTAATGCGTCTACAAGGAATTCTCTGTGTCTGGTGACTAGACCTGCCAGCTCCTAAGGGCAAATAAAATAATTTACATACCCATGGCTGGTCTGACCATGTACAAAATTACATCCAAATCGGACCATTACTTTCGGGTGCTTTTTTGTCACTGAGTGTATACTGTATGTATATATTGCCAGATCATGCAATATCACTATTTTAAAAAACTGCACTGTTTTATTACGGGGGTGGTATGTGATTTAGCAAGTTAGCATGTGCTCATGATCAGAATGTTGTCAGTTCAAATCCCACCACAGTCCCACAAAGGCCCTAACTCCCTAGTTACTCCAGAGTTGCCAGAAACTGGCTGTCCTGTTACCCCCCAAGCCCGCTCTCTCCCGTCTGTCTAATGGGCCAAAGGACAATTCCCCTATGGTGATCAATAGTACCTTCGATTCCACTCAGCCATATTCAAGCCTGTGATGACATGGGGAGAATGTGCGAACTCACACACATGGAACCCTGGTGGAGACTGGAACCCAGGTCCTAGAGGCGTGAGGTGACAATGCTATCCACTGAGTCACCATGCCCCTCCCCCCATACTAAAGCTACAATTTTGTCTAAAAGCAATATGGTGTAAATGAATGTAAACTAAAAGACGCAATATCCCCCTGCTCGTGTTTAACAATGAAACTTGGACATGGTGACCTGTACAGAGAACAGGACATGAAACTAGCCACCTTCTGAAATGTTTTTTCAAAGGTATGATCCATGTTTTTTTCTCTTTGATCAGTTTCTCTCCTATGATTTCCCAGATCACTTTGTTAGCTAAAGAAAAGCAAACCAACTGGGTGTCACTATTCCACCACACGGCTGTCCCCTCTTTCTACCCCAACTCACTGTGTATTACAGCCATACTGTACATATTGTATTTCACCTGTCACACACACTGTAGCAGGTGAACATAATCTTCAGTAAAAGGTGAATGTTTACACAGCTACTGTATATCTTCGGGCCATTGGCAACTGACATATTTAGGTTGTGGGATGAGGTTGGGGTTATGTTGCTTAAAAAACTGAATGATTGATGAGAATTGTTTTTATTGCTTAAGTGGCTATTTTAGGTTGCTTTTTCCAATTTATGATTTTTGCTGATGTTTTAAGAAAATTACATATATGCTGTGTTGAGCTTTTTTGTTCCGGTAATATGCACTATTAGCAATATATATTTGATTTCATCATTGTTTTCTCATAGCAGTTACATTGTAATCAACAAAAGTGTGAAGGATTTGGTGGCAAAACAGCAACTCATAAAGTCCAGTATAAAGCAAAAAGCAAACAAGCTTTTGTTTGAAATGCTCTGTAATGTGCTGGATCCCCAGTCTCTTATTTTCCTTATTTTCCTCTCGCACTTTAACAATTTACCTTTATGGGAAAACAGTTCGCTGACTGAGAGATATATGAATAGGCATATGGGAGGCTGAGAACTGGGCTGATGACCCCACACTCTTCCACAGAAAAGCAATTATACTCTTTAGGACCATGCAGTAGGTAGCTGTTCATGTATCTTGAATGCAAAGCTGTTTTAATCAAGGGACTATTGCGAGTATATGCATAGCTACTATCAGCAACATCAACTTAAAGTTACTGCCCCAACCTTCAATGCATCTATGTGGCAGTATATTTTCCCCAGGTAAAATAACTATTTACCCAAGGATCTGGTTAATTTAATGTACCGTATCTATGCCATAAGGCTGAGCATGTATAAAAACATGGCCAAACGTATCGGTACCCTTCCATACCCTGTTGATTTACAACTTATTTTTGAAATAATAAAACAAATGAAAATGACATGGACAAAATTTGTAAGATCCCTTACAAGTGAAAATAAATACTTGAATTGTAGTGATATGAGAAGGAAAGGAAGAAAGTCAAAACTAAGCATGGTCAAGTTAAAAGCTACTAGAGTATGGAAAGGTAGCAATACCTCTTCCCATAAGATTATCTAAGCCTTCTGGCACACGAGATGCCATTTTCTGTCACATTCTTTCACATGTTTTTTAGGGATTAAGATTGAGTAAATTAGGCCTATATGACCTCTGCCAGTAATTCATTCTCTAAATGTAACAGTAATCTACATACCCCGTAAATGCAGTGTGTTCTACAACATCTAAAGGCTTCAGAGCTGATTACGAATTACTTTAATGGCAGAGAACTTCTTTTCTACTAGCACTTAAAGCAATTGATTTCAGAATTAAACTTCAAGCCAGAAGGAAAGCAGTGCAGACAGCAGATAGGAAAAGAGGAATTGAGACCTTTACATTCCAGTAAATGCTTTTATTACATTTATGCCATGGCAACAATCTCATCTCCACTTCTATTGGACAAAAGCACATCTAACTTTATTATTTATTGGCAGTATAGAGTATATGAAACATGTTGCTTACATATTCAATGTTAACATCTACAAAACCTATGTATTTAACACGATGTAACATCATCTCCCATCCATCCATCCATTTTCCAAACTGCAAGATGAGCATACACATTAATCTGTATTGTAATAATTTTAATGTCCTTAACCAGATTATCAAAAGTAGTCCATCCATCCATCCATCCATCCATCCATCCATCCATCCATCCATTTTCCAAACCACTGATCCTACTGGGTCGCGGGGGGTCTGGAGCCTATCCCGGAAGCAATGGGCACGAGGCAGGGAACAACCCAGGGTGGGTGGCCAGCCCATCGCAGGGCACACTCACACACCATTCACTCACACATGCACATCTATGGACAACTTAATAACTCCAATTCGCCTCAGCATGTTTTTTGGACTGTGGGGGGAAACCAGAGTACCCGGAGGAAACCCCACAACGACATGGGGAGAACATGCAAACTCCACACACATATGACCCAGGCAGAGACTCGAACCCGGGTCCCAGAAGTGTGAAGCAACAGTGCTAACCACTGCACCACCATGCCGCTGCCCACATCATCTCCCATCTAATGTAAAAATGAGAAAGTCATGACTCCAGAATGAAAGTATTTAGCAGCCCAGTGTCTGATGGAATATTTGAATAACAATCCTCAATTAACAAAAAAACTATAGTTCTAAACATGGACACTTGCTTGCAGTACACATACATTTATGCCTAAACTGCTAACATACATATTGAATATAACAATGCATTCATAACTTTTAAAATCTGTAAATGTTCTTTCAACTATTCCTGGTTTGATTTCGCCATGATTTCTTGAAGTCACTTCTACAAAGCAGAAAACGTATAGCTTTGATGTACTCAACAATCTTCCTACTTCTCTGTTCCTTCCTTTCTCCTTCTATCGATTTCTTTTTATATATGGTTAGAGAGTGTCTACTTGCATAGAAGTAACAGATATATACAGAAGAACAAATGTATTGTATCTGCAGGTGAATGGAATCTCCCCAAGATTCTATGTTTTAGTGTTCGCATGCTTCTTCCTTTTCTCATTTATCTTCAGCCAACTACATCTCTATGTATATCCCAGCTTTCCTACCACTGGCAGTGAATGGCTCATTGCACAAAAAAACTGAACTGTAAAGTGCATCTCATATTTTACCCCTCAGATTTTCAGTCTGATTAGGTTTCCAATTCTATATCTGATTTGGCTGTTCACAACGACTACATGCCTGCCAAGAAACTGAGGTCAGCTGATGTGTTCACCCCCATTTCATTCGCACAGTGGTGTTCAAGATAGCCAACTGCTGATTGGAAGAGTGAATCAGCTGTCCCCACCAGCAACCCGAATCTCGCAGCCAGCATGTATACTGACTGATGTAAACCTTCATACCCAATGGATTGACATCAATGCATTCCAACACTGCTGAACTGGGAGTGGGTTGGAATTCCAGTGAGAATTTAAATTTCTCTTTTTGTTCTGAAATGATGATACTTTACTGATCCCTGTAAAGGAATTAAATTCAATTCAAATGTATTATTATATAGTGCCTTTCACAGCAGAGTTGCCGACAAGGCTCTTTATTATGGGTTTGTTGTGATACAGTGTGGCATCATGAAGCGAGAACAATGCAAAAACAGGGAAATGGAAAGACAAAGAAATAAAGTAAAGAAAGCCAGATGACAATGGAGAGGAATCAAAAACTCCCAAGTAGGGTGACAAGGTCTTTTTGACTTTCCCATCTTGCTCTCCATGACACACATGTGGGTGACAGCAACCTTGGCAGTGAAGGGCAGCCACCCGTAGCAGTGCCCATGGAGCCAGGGATCAAGGGCCTTTCTCAAGGGCCCACAAACATGATTTTTCTGCCAAAGCCAGGCTTGAACTGGTGACCTTTGGCTCATAAGCACAGAGGCTTAGCCCACTGAACCACATGCTGCACCCATTATACGTACTAAAAGCCGTAAAACATTAATTCATAGTTGCGTAATTATCTAGTATATTCGTTATGCATTTGTATACAAAAATATTTGATGCTAAGTCTGAAGATACATTGTGAGGCCTTCAAAACTTTACCACACATTGCGAAACAAAGACTCAAAGACTCAAATCCTCAGTATAGCAGAAGTGGAGGATGGGTAATGTAATACAGGCAATTATATTCTAGAATATTTACCTACCTGTACCCGACAAATGCAAAAACAAAATAACAAGCAAACAACATCATAAATCTGCAACTCTGGAGAATATTTAACAATAGACCACTACATTGAATCTATTTCACAATTGTAGACACCCACTGGGGTTTTACGAATGGAAAAAGGAAACCGAAGGAAAAATTCAGTAGGAAAATAAATGAATAAAACGAACCATTGTAGGCATACAGTACAAGGCTTCTTAATCTTAGTCAATGACACTTACAGGTTCCTAATATGTTGGTTTCACTGACCATGACAAGCTGCTTTGGGAAATTTCATAAGAGGATAGGGAAATCGGTACCACCACCCACAGTCGGCAGCAAAAGATACCAAGGGGGACTCTCCTAGTTGGAGGGCAAATATTCAGGTGAGGATAATTGACTTGTTGCGGGATTCTCTTTGTCCCACCAAAAGAGTACATCCCTCAAGTGGTTCCTGGCACTGATGGAACGGAAGTAATTCCGTGTAGTATGGATGATAGAAACACTGCACTTGGCTATAAGAGAATTTTCTGCATATCTCTGCAAGTAAAACCACAGCCACAAATACAGGAAAAGAATTCTTCAGTATAATATTGCTTTTATATGTAGAAACATATATAAAACTATCCATTTATGACAGGGATTATGTTTCAGTAACATAATGCTCTATGTTTGAAAGTGATCAAAGGTCTCATCTACAGCTCACTGCACAAAGGCAAGTATTCCTTTCTTCTTCTCATTGAAAGCCGAAGAAAAGGGACAAGCAACGCATTCTCAATAATGCAGGACGTAAAGCTCGCCAGTGGAACATGCCTATACCAGTCATATCATCTTGTGGCCTAAATTTCCTACATGTGGTATCTCATTTTATTGCCTTTTACTTATTTACAAGAATAGGCTATATCAAAACATCTAAGGGTTTAAAAAAAACAGTTCATTAAGTAGACTCTTCCTGTCGGACAAGCTTTTAGTTCACAAACTAAATAAATAATCATGTTGGAGACTGACTAAGAGGTAGAATCAGAGGAACCCTAATCAAAGCAGTTTTGATTAGTAACTAGCCCTGCTCCTGCTGTATTGTTTCTCATCACTATTATTAAACCAAAAATGAAAAACATTTTCGAAAAGCTCTAGGATGATACCTTCTTGACCTTTGACCTCTTGCTTTGTTAAAACACCCTCACAGTGTATGAAGGGAATTTCATTTGTATGATCTCTCTGCTGTCTAGTTTTTGCTTTGCATTTCCTCCTTACCCTCCATTACTGTATATAAGCGTATGTTTAGGTCCAGTACTTAAAATTGCACTTCATTTACTTGGCGAAAAAAAAACCTTCATATACGGACTGAATAACTCAGGTACAGAACAAAGTAATGGGGACTAAACCTAATATAATTGTATGTATTGGAATATTATTTATGAGCATTTATTTAAATCTCTTAATTTTCTTAGCAATATACAAATATATTGTAACGGTAGGGCTAAAATGTCACTGTTACTCAAGGTTTCTGAACTAACATTGCATGTCCAGTGTCTTCGATACTGTCCCGCTATAGTGGGAAATGAATCATGAATAGAGAACACAATTAAATGAACATTTGCAAAAATTCAGAACTAACCTTAGCAACAGAGGGAACAGTCAAACTTCTTAAATTTGGCCGATCAATTCACCGGCACGATACATTGATGAATTGTTTGAGATGGATTGATGGATTTTATCGGGAACACCCCACCCTGATCAGTAGGTTTTACCTCTGGCACACTGTACTTTGATTACCATATTATTAATATTCCATTATTTTTAATTCCCACTCGTTTCAGCTCCAAAAATAAGCCCAACAGCCCACTTAGGAGACCCCCACCCAGGTCAGCCTATGGCCCCCAGAGAAGTTAGTCCTCCCCTACACACACTCTGACAACAACTGACACGCCCATGTTTTTAATTCTGTCTTTCCAGTCATACAGTAACTTCTTATTTTAGGTAAAACAGTTTAGCAATGGTGGAAAAGTTTTTCGACAATTATAAATGCCATTAATTATTATCAAGTTATTTATTGGCTGAATTCCGCAGGATGGACTATTGCCTCACGCTTCTGTTGTAGTTTTGCGGACTTTAATTACACCATGGAAGTGTCCAAAAGTCCAAAAATCTGTAGTTTGCTTACCTGGTGCCTTTAAATTGTTTCATCCCCTAAAACGGACTGGCTTCCTATCCAGGGGTGTATGTATGTGCTTTTTAGAATAGGCTCCAGATTCATTATGACTGTATCCTGAATAATGGATGTAGGTCCTAAAGTCATTTCTTATTTCCATTTTTCAATAGATTTGCTGTTGCCTGTTACCATATATTAATAATCATTTGTTTGAAAAATACGGCATTACACTTAAGAACAACTGCAGGCAGGTCTAAAGGCACAACTGTTTATATTTTCTGCTACTCACTTTGAAATCTGAGGCCGTTCACCTGAGATTATTGCTGGTATATAATCAACCTCTGTGAAAATGAAGTGAGATTTCACATTTATATACTATTCATTAACTTGTTTATTGTTTTGAGAGATGCTATCTCTCTGCTAATTAAAAATTCTATCCAAGGTTCTTGTTCTGGCTCTGCTCCCATATTTTGGGTTAAATTTTGGGTCCTTGAATTGACTGTAAACTTACTCATGTCAGTGATAACACCTAATTTTTTAAAATTCTCTCTCCGTGTATTTCTCAGTCCTCTATCTAACCTTGTTGCAGCACATGCTTCACTTAAACAAGGCTCTCTCATCACCATTCTTCACAAACCACTACATTTTCTGGAATTGTATGAATGCAATTAGAAAATAAAGCAATATTTTTCTGCCCCCCCTTGTTCTATTCAGGGTCATGGCGGGGGTCCGGAGCATATGGGCACAGGGCAGGGAACAGCCCAGGATGAGGCACCAGCCCCTTGCAGGGCTCACTCACACACCATTCACATACACATCTATGGACAATTTCACAACTCCTATCATATTAGTTTTTAGTTTTTGGACTATGGCGGGAAACCTGAGTATCCAGGGGAAACCCCACGACGACAGAGAGGATCACGTGACCTCACACACGGAGCCACAGCAGACATTCAAACCCTGGTCCCAGCAGTGCCAGGCATGAGTGTTAACCAGTGTGTCACCCCAGTATTTTTCCTCAAATAATGAAATAACTGACAACAGAACAGTAGAAGCATGACCTATGTATACATCAATGATTGGTACAGGAGAACAGCTACTGTCATAAGGGACAGACTCACCGACGTGTGTTGAGGTGAAATTATGAACGGTCATGATTAATTGAATGTCACAGATCCCCTTTAGGCCAGCTGCTGAACCCTAAGAGAAGATCTATAAACTTGCAATACTCTTTCTTTTTCAGTATAAAAGGCTCGAAGACACATGGAATAATTTAAGTAATTGACTATAAAGGGGGGTTGTCATAAGCAACAGCATTGTATTCCCCAGACAGCCTTGTCACTTGCCCTCCCCATCTAATCTGTACTCCTCCTACACTCCCTAACCTCTACAATTTTTAGAATTACTGGGTGGATCATTTGGAGTAGCCAAGAAATGTGTGTTTACCTAAATTCTCCTGGTTGTGACACATAACTTCACCGATTCATTTATTGCACGTTCCACTTGCAAACACAATTTTTCCCCACCAGTTAGGTGGATACTTGTATTGCTTTGTGTAAGTCTTAATGTCCAAGTATTTCATTTAATTTTTAAATATTTTTTAAATACGCATCCAAGAACTATGACAGTTACAGTACATGAATGATATGTACTACACATTCAGTTTAATGTTCTCAGAAAATACTAAATCCAGCTCGGCATAATCCCTAAAACTTGCACATGATTTACTTTTCTGTGCTGTCAATTTGCTCTTTTGTGCTTTCAAATTATTTTTTTAATTTAATTTGTCTTACAAATAAATATTTTACTGGATATTTATTTTACATTAAGGTTAATTGTGTTCTTGCCTGAATAAGCATGTCCACAAAGCCGGAAGCTACAGTGGAGTGTATAAATGTGTACAGTCACATGCATTTGACAGCATTTAAACAGTAAATGTCAATAAATGAACTGGAATAAAGCAAGCAGTTCAGTTCTCCACTAGTTTTAGTACTTACCATATTTATAACAAACAAATAAAATTATCAACATTGAGGTCACTCCATTTGCAGATTGTATGTCATCTAAATTAAACAGCAGACAACTGTTCCACTCTTGTAATTGTACACCATGGAAAATATATAAAACCCGTTTATGACATCCGCGTGATCGAACTGGACTAACTACAGCACATCGAGTCCGCATGTTAGTCTTGCTGTGACAGACTGGCTTTCTGAGCAACAAGTTATCTCTATCAGATTTTAAAGTAGATGAAACCATATTCGTTCAATAATTCCTATGTAAAAGTAACACCCTGTCATTGATACGCCTGTTACATGTAAAAACTTGTCACCTGTGAGGTTTTCTACTAATGGACAAAATGACACTTCATGAACCATGTACTGTACTTTTTGATGCCACTAGATGGTGCTTTTGGTTTGCTTTGGGGCATGCTTTTTGAACAGGGAGCACCATTTAGTGGGGTCAAAAAATATAGCCACCCTAATATTGTAAGAATGTAAATTAATGAAATTAATACTGTAGTCATTGCATTGCATTACTAAGCTTGACAGTGCACTACTCCCAGTAACTGCTTTTGCAGGTATTGCCATAACATTCGATAACAAGTGCATTTCTGACCATATTCAGATACTGTACAGAGAACTTCTTCTCAGCCTTTGTTCTTGCAATAATATCTGATTTAAATCTGTAGAAAAAATTGATGTTAGCCTTATGGGTTGTTTCCTTATTTGTTTGTTTGTTCAGACATTCATTCTCTGTATTTAAACTGACATAAAATGGATCTGTACGTGCTTAAGTCTAGCTATTCTGATTTACAGAATGGAATCTAATTTTTCTTCTTGCTTTTTTCTGTAGTTGTACAGAAGGTTTTCCAGTTACATTTTAACATTCATTTATAACAATATACCTCCTGAGATTAAAATGGGAATAACAAGCAGGTTGTGATATAAAAGTAATCTATACTTACATTTATCATGTTCAAAATAATGTCAAAATAGTGATCTATAATTATGTGGAAGAAAATGCAACCGTTAGAAAATCTATATACATAAATAAAATAGTGTGTAACAGTAAAGATGGAACCTGTAGAATTGATCTCATATTTAGTTTGATTCTCAGCACTGCTGACTGATTCTGTCAGTATCCCATAGACCCCTTCAGGCAAGTGGAGCTCACCATACTCAACAAGCCCAGTGAAACAGTATCTCTATATCAAAATACCTGCATTGTACTTTTTATTTTCGATTTTTTTTATGCAGATATACACATAAAACTTTAAACAGTGGTGTATGTTTGTTTACATATTCAGCTTATAACAATTATTACCAACATTGTTGCATTATTTTCGCTAATATCAGAAATGCTTGTTTGTTTTTGACAAAAATGCAGCAACAAAATAAAGAATACTCAGAATTGAAGGCAAAGGCAATAAAAAAACACAAACAAACAACAAAGTCAACAAAGTGACATGCTAACAATACAAAATGCTAATTGACATAGCTGATATGTGTAATTTTTTTCACTGGGCTTGTTTTTCTTTCTTTTTTGTGTCTAGCCAAGAGTCTAAGCATTTTTGTTGCTAGGTATTTTGCTGGAACAATTCATATTATGGTTTTTCTTAATTGCTTTGGCACATTTCATGAAACATACTTAACATTCTCATGACTGTAACAACATTTCTCAAAGCAGTTCATGCATATCACACAACACTATGGTTAAGCTGTAGAAGGCCGTAACTCACCCAAAACAATTAACTCATGTCTGAAAACCAAATAAGTTTATCAATGAATTAGTCAATGATGAAAAGTGAATGACAGTCATCTCCCACTTTGTCACTGATCATTTTTTTCTTCAGAAAACTGTTTTTTTTAAGTCAAAGTCTCCAGTTTCAACAGTGCATTACAGTATGTAAAGTTAGCTGGCAAAAGAACAGGCTCATATGTACATGGAAATTCTTCATATCATAAGACAGTGCATCAGCAATTAAATGCGAGTTATGGGACCTATTTTTTAATCATCCTGAATGTTTGATGAACTGTTTCGCATGTGGTGGCTAATGATATGATTACGATATGTATACTGTATATGTATGTATGTATATACAATGGGGAAGGACATCATTTTTTTTTACTAACAAGTCAAAAAAAAATTATGGCAAATGATGACAATTGTATAAGACAATTTGCATACATGTACTAAAACATTTGGAAGTTGTGCACAAGTAACATCACGGTGTGGATATTATACTGTACTTGCTTTGCAAATGTTAATTGTCATTTTGAGAAATATGGCAAAGTGACTGAGAAACTGTGTGCAGCCTGCTCAAGGGTATTACAGCAGGGCCCGAAATGGAAACTAAGCAACAGTTTCAGAACAGCAGCAGTTTCAGAACAGAAAATGAACTGTTTCTGAGCTTGCTCAAGGCCTTTCTACTTTGCATAGTTTTTTTTTCATGACTCAGAAAAGACACATGACTTATAAATGGTGGATACACCTGTGTATATGATGATGAACAGATGTGTGTGATAAAATAAACTTGAAAATAGAACAAATAAAACCTCCATCCATTCACCCATCCATCCATCCATCCATTTGGTAGCACTTCTCCAGGTCCAGGTCGCGAGGGCAGGAGTCAAGCAGACTCAAGAGATACAATCTGTCAATCTGTCCATTGTGTCCTTGGTCTGCCCCAGGGTCTCTTCCCAGGTGAATATGCCAGTGTGGCAGTATGACTATTTTAAGTACCTGTGCCTTTAAATGGGCGGGCCGATTTGTATTGTAATTCGTGGTAGCGCCCTATAAAAATGGCAGTGGTTGGCTGGGGGTCGAACGCTGGCAAGGTTCTTCCGGTTACCTGGCTTCGTGGTAAAGATCTGCATACGACGGATTTATTGGAGGCGGCTGTTTGGTAGGTGGCAGCGGGTACGTTTTATTCCATTCTGTTTCGGCTCACTTGTACTCAACCGGTGGGTGCACGTTGCTGCGGGTAAATGGTGGGGCTGGCGACTTGTAATGGGCTTGTGTAAAATCGCCCGTAAGTTCGCTCTAGGTTCGTGATTGTGGGTTTTAATTAACTTGTTTTGCCTGGCGCCATCCTTTGCAGGCAACGTGGAGGGAGTTTATCCGGCTGGTTGGAGATCACTACGCCATTAAGCATTGCTGCTCTGCCTGCTTTTACAGCTGCGGTCTGGATTGCCTGTCCTGCAGTTGCTGCTGCTTTGCCTCTTTGCCTCTGCTCTTGTTTTCTTTTCTTTTTTTGTGTATTGAATGTGAGGGATTTTATTTTGGTGTTTTAAGATTCTTTGGGGTTGGGATGCCATTAGGGAGGAGGGGAACTTTGTGGTGGCATGTTGTATTGTGTGTATGCATGGGAGTTGTAGTGTTTTGTTTCAGGATGCCATCTGTTGTTTTGACTGTTTAACCTCCTACCCTGTGTGGACCAGCCCCGAGGTTTTATCTCGTCGTGTGGATGGTGTTTTTTTAATTTTGTTTTAATAAAAGATTGTAAGTGGAGCCACGTCTCTTGCTGCCGTGTATAACGGACCTGAGTACCTTTCTCTTGGAGTTTCATTTAGCTTAGGAACTATTTCCCTGGGCGCAATTCCCAGGGTGGCGTAGTCGGTGTCTTAAGGGGTGGTTCCCCTGAACTCTGAGCCCAGCGCTGCGACAACTTGGCGTAGTCGGCAGGATTTACTTCGGTCAGCAGAGACGTGTGCTCCATTCTATTTTTTTTGAATTGTAAATTTGGAAGAGGCAAGGCAGCAGCAGTTGGGTTTTGTGGCTATTTTTAAGTAATATCTGGATATTTGAGTGACCCATTGTTTGGTACTCCAAGCTACTCAGTTGTGCAGCCTGGTCTCTATGGTGCTATTATGGAGGAAGAATTGCAAGAATTGAGGAACCTAGTTTTGCAGTTGCGGACTGATAACGAACAGCTTCGCCAGCAGCAGGTTGCTTGTATATTTGAACCGGGTGCTACACCTTCTACCTCAGTACCTCATGCAGCCCTCTCCAGCCCTATAGTACCTGCAGGAGAGCGAGTGGTGTTTGTACCTCGGGAGCGCAAGTGCCCCATGTTCGGAGGACGTTCTGGTATAGGGTTGAATGAGTGGCTTGAGGAGGTACAGGCATGTATGCGGGCGCGGCATTTAGCTGTGTCTGATCAGGCGTTCTTTTTATTTGACCATCTAGAAGGGGAAGCTTGTGAGGAGATAAGGTACCGCTCTGGTGTAGAACGAGGGGATCCGGCTTGCATAATTGATGTTTTGCAGGAGTTGTATGGGTGCTCGGAGCCATATGTAGCTTTGCAGGAGGCTTTCTTTTCTCGGAGGCAACAAGAAGGGGAGACACTGCAGGAGTTTTCCCTTTCATTGATGGGCCTTATGGAGAAGGTGAAGCAGCGGGCCCCCAGTGGCACATTGAATGCTGACGTTTTGTTGAGGGACCAGTTTGTTGAGCATGTCTTGGATGGTGTTCTCCGTCGTGAGTTAAAGCAGATGGTGCGTAGGCAACCCACGGCCACCTTACTTGATGTAAGGGGTGAGGCGATTAGGTGGGAGCGAGAAGGTTTACCGAGTAGTCGTGGCCGAAGTCAGTCTGTTCCATCAGCTTGTGGTATCCAGTATGGAGTACAGGGTAATCCCCGGGGTGTGGGTGATTCCGTCCGGGGTTCTGAGATGCGTGAGCTGAGGGAACTACTAAAGGGCCAGCAAGAGCAATTGCGCCTACTTACCCGGAGTGTTGAGCTCTTGCAGAGCTCTCATCAGCGTAGTCGTTTCCCTCGCAGCAGTTCCATCATTTGTAGACGCTGTCAGCGGCCTGGGCATATTGCTAGGGAGTGTGATGGGGTTCAGGCTCCGTCTCGGTTCCAGTCTTCAGCTGCTCCCCCATTTTCTGGAGGAGAGCCTCACCCACAGCCAGCGTCGGGAAACTAGTGCCCACCGGATTGCAGAGCCACGGTTCGGATGGGGCTCCTACTGGCTCCAGGTTGGTTCCTACAAGTTTAGGCGCTGCCTCTCAACTGATGTCCCCATGTCCACATCTAGACGTGGTGTTGGGTGGGGTTATAGTGCCTTGTTTAATCGACACTGGGTCTATGGTGTCTACCATCACTGAAAGTTGTTTCATTCAGCACTTTGGGCAGTGGGGTCAAGAGCGCCTTCAGGCTTGTCACTGGCTACAACTTCGGGCGGCCAATGGATTAACCATTCCTTATATTGGCTATCTCGAGTTGGAGGTTGAGCTTTGTGGTAAGTTAATGCCACAGTGTGGGGTGTTAGTGGTTAGGGACCCCCCAGGCAAGTCATCCCCCCAGGTCCCTGGTGTTTTGGGGATGAATGTGATCCGGCGGTGCTATCAAGAGCTTTTTGGACAGCATGGGCTGGGTCTATTTGAGTCACCTGCAGTATCTGCAGCCCCAGAACCTGTTATGCAGGCGTTGCAACAATGCCATTGTTCGGAGGTGCAGTTCTCCAGTGGTACTTCAGGTAAAGTCAGGGTGCGTGGCCGGAAGGTATGTCGTGTCCTAGGTGGTACGATGAAGTTGGTAGCAGCTACTTGTTCAAAGCAGTATGCGAGTGCTACAGTGTTATTTGAACCTACCTTCTCTGGCTTACCAGGTGGGTTGCTGGCTTTTCCTGCATTAGTCCAGGTGAGAGGAGGTACTGCTTCTGTACCGGTACTAAATGTAGGTTCTACTGACGTGGTGTTGTATCCCCGTACCATTATGGGTACTTTGAATAGTGTTCATGTGGTCAGCTTACCTGCTGGTGTTGTCGAAGTGCCCTCTGTTACTGCGGATGTAGCATCTCTATCAGTTGCCCCCGCCATGTTGGACCAGGTGGATAATTTGGACCTCTCTTCACTGTCTGCTGAACAGCAGGTTCAGGTGAGGTCCCTTCTTAGGCGGTATATCTCTGTCTTTTCAGCTCAGGATGGGGAGGTGGGCTGTACCAACTTGCTAGCCCATGACATTCCCCTTTTGGACGATGTCCCTGTTAGGCAACGCTATAGGCGTATACCCCCGTCTGAGTATGAGGTGGTCAAGGAACACATTAATCAACTGTTGGAGACACAGGTGATCCGGGAGAGCTGTAGTCCTTACGCTTCCCCAATTGTCCTTGTTAAAAAGAAGGACGGTAGTCTGCGCATGTGTGTAGACTACCGCCAGTTGAATGGCAAGACCAGGAAGGATGCATTTCCTCTGCCACGTATTGAGGAATCCCTGGATGCGCTTACTGGTGCGTGCTGGTTTTCTACCCTGGACTTGGCGAGTGGTTATAACCAGGTCCCAGTTGCGGAGGAAGATAGACCCAAGACGGCATTCTGTACCCCCTTTGGGCTGTTTGAGTGGAACCGGATGCCCTTTGGGCTTTGTAATGCCCCCAGCACCTTTCAGAGACTGATGCAAAGGATATTCGGTGACCAGCAGTGTCAGTCGTTATTGCTGTATTTGGATGATATTGTGGTTTTTTCATCCACGGTTGAACAACATCTGCAGCGGCTGGAGTTGGTGCTGGGACGGCTTCACCAGGAGGGCTTGAAGGTGAAGCTCTCTAAATGTTCATTTTTCCAACAGAAGGTGCAGTACCTGGGCCATGTGATTTCTGACAAGGGCGTCTCTACTGATCCTAGCAAGATAGAGGTAGTAACTAACTGGCAGCGTCCCACTACTGTCACGGAGCTAAGGTCCTTTTTGGGCTTCGCTAGTTACTATCGTCGGTTTGTGGAGGGGTTTGCTAAGTTGGCAGCCCCCCTGCACCGACTGGTGGCTGAGTTGGGAGGCAAGAAGCTAAAGGGGGCTACACAGGGTGCGATTAGCACTTGGACCGAGGAGTGCCAGAAGAGCTTTGAGGGGCTGAAGCTGAAGCTTACTACAGCACCTGTGCTTGCCTATGCTGATTTTTCTTTACCATTTATCCTGGAGGTGGATGCAAGCCATGCGGGCTTGGGGGCAGTGCTATCCCAGGAGCAAGGAGGCCAGGTGAGGCCAATTGCCTATGCTAGCCGAGGTTTGAGACCATCAGAGCGGAATATGTCCAATTACAGTTCTATGAAATTAGAATTTTTGGCACTCAAGTGGGCTATGACGGAGAAATTTAGGGAGTACCTGTTAGGTCATAAATGCATTGTTTATACTGATAATAACCCACTCAGTCATTTGTCATCTGCTAAATTGGGTGCTATGGAGCAACGGTGGGCGGCGCAACTGGCATCTTTTGATTTTGAGATCAAGTATCGGTCTGGGAAAACCAATCAGAATGCGGATGCGTTGTCTCGCCAATACCCACTGGGCCGACTAGAAGTGGATACCATGGTTCCTGGCAGTTTACTCCCTGATTCCTTACAGCAAGCTTGGTCATGGGGAAAGGCTGAGGTAACCCAAGGTGCTATTACAGTTTTTCCTTGCTCTACCCCTGATTTGTGTGTGCTTCAGCAGGCAGACCCAGTTATTCAGAAAATCTTGCCATTTTGGACTCGCAAGGAACATCCTAATGCAGAGGAACGGAAACAACTTTCAAGGCCAGCATTGGCCTTGCTCCGACAATGGGATCACCTGGTGGAAAAGAACGGGCTCCTGTACCGTCAGGTTTGTCGCCCTGATGGTGCTGAAACTACGTTTCAGTTGGTGTTGCCCGATACCTTAAAGAATAAGGTGTTGACTCAAGTACATCAAGACCATGGCCACCAGGGTGTGGAAAGAACATTGGAATTGTTGCGTCAGCGGTGCTATTGGCCAGGTATGTCTTCCGAGGTAGCCCAGTGGTGTCAACAATGTGAGAGGTGCCAAGTGGCTAAGGATACACATCCAGCAGCTCGTACTTTTATGGGGCATTTGTTGGCTTCTCGGCCCAATGAGATTTTAGCAGTTGACTACACTGTGTTAGAGCCTGCCCAGAGTGGACTTGAAAATGTCTTGGTCATGACTGATGTTTTTAGTAAATACACTCTGGCTGTCCCCACCTATGATCAACGCGCCTCCACCGTGGCCCAAGTTCTGGTAGCTGAATGGTTTTCAAAGTTTGGTGTTCCTGCCCGGATACATTCAGACCAAGGCCGTAACTTTGAAAGCTCCCTTATCCAGCAGCTTTGCGGTCTTTATGGGATCGAGAAATCTCGCACTACTCCATACCATCCGGCGGGCAATGGTCAGTGCGAACGCTTTAATAGGACTCTCCACAACTTGTTGCGTACTTTGCCTGTGTCCCGGAAGAGAGATTGGGATTCCTGTCTGCCACAGGTGCTTTATTGTTATAACACTACTCCCCATCAGGCGACTGGGGAATCTCCTTTTTTTCTTATGTTCGGTCAGGAGCCTAGGCTTCCAGTTGATTTCCTTCTAGGCAGAGTGGCGGAACCCGTGAGTGGACATGTCCATGATTGGATTGAAGAACATCGGACTCGACTACAGTTGGCCTTTGATGGGGCCAGGGGACGGTTGAAGATGGCGGCTGAGCGCCGGAAGAAGAACCATGACCAGCATGTTCGAGATCGCCCTCTAAGTGAAGGCCAGCTAGTACTCATTTGTGATTGTAGTACCAGAGGGCGTCATAAAATTAGAGATTGGTGGAGCTCTGTGATGTACCGAGTTCTAAAAACGCCTAAGGCTGGTGGAGCAGTTTACGCCATCGCACCTGTGGATGACCAGACCCAGGTCAGGCACGTCCATCGAACTTTGTTGAAGGCCATAGTAAATGTCTCTGGTGTCTGCCCTGGTAACCCTTTGCCTATGGAGTCAACATTTTCATCAGATGAATCTTCGGATGATGAGGACCTGGTGGTGTTGAGGCAGGAAGGCCCGGGGGGAGTGTCTGGTTCCTCACTGTCTAGGCCAGTGGCAAGGACATGTGCTGCTCAGAAGTCTCCTTTGCGGCCTGCTGAAGTCCCAGGCCCCTCAGTGGTTTCTCCATCAGTAGTGAGTCAGCCACTTGGTTCCAGAGTGGTTCCAGCCATGAGTCATCCTTACTCCCAGGAAGTGGAAGTGCGAAGGACAACCCGAGCAACGGCAGGCCAACACTCTAACGCTTACCATCTCCCGAGGCCTGCGGGGGTGATGGCACAAGGGACTGTAAGCTCTCTCGACCCTGTGTCTAATGCAGTTGCTGCCCTTTTTAGACCCTGGAGTTAGACTTTGTATTCCATCGTCGGGTCGACGATTTAAAAAGGGGGGGGTAGATTGTGGCAGTATGACTATTTTAAGTACCTGTGCCTTTAAATGGGCGGGCCGATTTGTATTGTAATTCGTGGTAGCGCCCTATAAAAATGGCAGTGGTTGGCTGGGGGTCGAACGCTGGCAAGGTTCTTCCGGTTACCTGACTTCGTGGTAAAGATCTGCATACGACGGATTTATTGGAGGCGGCTGTTTGGTAGGTGGCAGCGGGTACGTTTTATTCCATTCTGTTTCGGCTCACTTGTACTCAACCGGTGGGTGCACGTTGCTGCGGGTAAATGGTGGGGCTGGCGACTTGTAATGGGCTTGTGTAAAATCGCCCGTAAGTTCGCTCTAGGTTCGTGATTGTGGGTTTTAATTAACTTGTTTTGCCTGGCGCCATCCTTTGCAGGCAACGTGGAGGGAGTTTATCCGGCTGGTTGGAGATCACTACGCCATTAAGCATTGCTGCTCTGCCTGCTTTTACAGCTGCGGTCTGGATTGCCTGTCCTGCAGTTGCTGCTGCTTTGCCTCTTTGCCTCTGCTCTTGTTTTCTTTTCTTTTTTTGTGTATTGAATGTGAGGGATTTTATTTTGGTGTTTTAAGATTCTTTGGGGTTGGGATGCCATTAGGGAGGAGGGGAACTTTGTGGTGGCATGTTGTATTGTGTGTATGCATGGGAGTTGTAGTGTTTTGTTTCAGGATGCCATCTGTTGTTTTGACTGTTTAACCTCCTACCCTGTGTGGACCAGCCCCGAGGTTTTATCTCGTCGTGTGGATGGTGTTTTTTTAATTTTGTTTTAATAAAAGATTGTAAGTGGAGCCACGTCTCTTGCTGCCGTGTATAACGGACCTGAGTACCTTTCTCTTGGAGTTTCATTTAGCTTAGGAACTATTTCCCTGGGCGCAATTCCCAGGGTGGCGTAGTCGGTGTCTTAAGGGGTGGTTCCCCTGAACTCTGAGCCCAGCGCTGCGACACCAGGAATACCTTCCCATGGAGGGATCCAAGAGGCATCCTAGATAGACGCCCAAACCACCTCTTCCGGCTCCTTTCTATATATGTGTGTCTGTATCTCTCTCTCTCTCTCTCTCTATATATATATATATATATATATATACACATACAACTTATATCAAGTTTAAGGGACCTTCTACTTTAAATATTCAACCTTTTGTTTTCCTGCATAGCTCTTCCTTCAATGAAAAACTACAGTAGTTTATAGTGTAACAAGGACACCCCTGGTTTTGATTATTGTACATTATCTGTGATGTATTTGTGTAGGTGTGTGCAGCTGTTATACGCAATACTTCCTATATACTGCAATGGATAGGGTGCCTCAGGGCATGCAGACTGGTGAACAGGCAGTGTGCATTCCTAGATACATGCAGATGGGTCTTGCATAATATACCCTGAAATGTCCATCCGGTCCATGTCACATCACCCGAGCACCTTGCGGTGCTGTGGTAGCTCTCTAAACCAGCTGTCTGCACCACCCAACGGCCTGCACCTATGTGGCACCGCCGCAGTCCCCATCATGCTCCTCATTGTTCAGCACACAACACTCACACACTCACAAATTCATCAAGGACAAAACATTTAAACTTTTTGTGTTTTATATTTTTTGTAATTTTATTTGTATTTTTTTCAAGCATCTGCTTTTTGTTCCCATATAAAGTTCTTAGTATTAGTATTAGTTTTTCCATCAGGATTTTAAATATATATAAATTTATATTCTTTTTATTTTATGCATTGCAACATCAGGCACTAGCAGCAGTGTGAGTTGGTAATGTTAGTCCTACACTAATTTGCATATGCCATCCATTTGGATAATTTTACAAGTTATTGCCTGGTTTTAGCTTTATTTTGTTAGGCTTCTCCCTAATTTAATTACTTCCAGTTTATTTACGTGTTTAGTTCATTCTTGCTTTGGTTTTTGTTCCTGCGTGCCAAATGCGTCACTGAAATATAAATAACCATGTTTAATCCATGCACCCACGAGCATTTACCCCATTGTTGGTTGTGGTTACTAGCTTTTTTGGTTTCTGTTCGAGTAGAGAAAAGATAAGAGTGTCATACCTGCCTCTGATTAAGCCGTAAGGAGACTGAGCCTGCTCTAGGTTGGGTTCAATTAGACCCCAACCTTATTTAAGCAGAGCAGTGCTCATTTCACTTCTTGGTCATCAGCATTGCTCTTGGAGCAGTGGGCTCTGTAGCAACCTTGACAGAGGGTTTGGTTAGATTTTGGGTCTTTCAATTCTAGTCTGTTAGGACTGTTTTCTCCATGCCTGGCAGTAGCAAGTAGGTACTGGCCTGGTGATTTGGGGTAGCTTGGAGTTCATGGTTCTTGTCCATTTTATGCCTCAGAATCTATGTAATTGTAAATACTGTATACTCTACATCTGCTGCCACATTCCAAAATAAATCTCATTGCACTTACAATGACAAAAAAGCATTTATGGTATCTTAACCAGTAGCCCAGCAACCTGGTGCATTTTTCAAGGAACTAGAGGGACTAACAAGCAAGGGAGGCCTAAACCAATTGTGAAGTCACTAAAGGGGGTGGTTCCCAAACCTCTGGATGAGAGACCACCCAGAAAGGGAATGTCAAGGTGGTGCAGTATGGCAAGGAAGAGCTTTGTACAGGAGCAGCCTAGGTTTCATCTTTGCATTGCTTCAGTACATTAACTAGATCAGATCCATCTGAATATAACAAAGGACTTGCATCAATGAGACTCACAATACCATCACAGCGTCAGCTTAATTCTGCTCCCTAGACTTGCAAAGTATCATTTTCAAGGTGGTCTTCACTCCAAGGAGGCAAAGGAAAAGATGACATTCACTGTGGGACAGGGTCTTAGCATTTCCAGGTGATGCCATTTGGGTTGTGCAATAGCCCAACTATCTACAACTAGCTGATGGGGCAGATGCTCACTGGTATACAATCCAGCTGGCGTGTAGTATACCACCTGAGGGCACCAGGGGACCATCTTCCAGTGGCTACCAGAGTGTGAAGGTTTCAGCAATTACTGGTGGCCTTAATAGCTGCACCAGGGTTAGCATTCTCTGACTCGGTGCTGCCAGATGTTGCAGACCCTGACAATAGAATCAGTGTTGGGGCAGTGCTCTCCCAGGTTAGACAGGAAGTAGAGAGACTGGTTGCCTAATATAACCATCTTCTGTGATGACCTGGTGGAATTGACAAAGAGGAGCTGCAGTGAGCCCAGGAAACAGACCCTGAGCTAATGATTAACTGGGCTGTAAGTCACTTGCATTGCCTGGACAGGTCCAGCTGAGCACTTCTATACCCCATTCTAGTTGGGGACCCCATGGAGTGAGTGAGAGTCCACATTTTAGGGTCGATTTCTGATCACTGATACCAGAAACTGCTCCGTTCTCGTCACCATGAATTAGTTAATGAACTGGCCCAAGGCATATTAGCCACCAGATCAGAGTGCCACCCCAATAGACAAGTAACTGGTCGAAGAGATGCTTAGTTGTTTTGGGTACCAGAGGAACTATACATTGGCTAAGCACATCAAGGAACTCTGCCTAAAACTTTGAACTGTTGCATGCATTGTGGTGAACTGGATGTCTGAGGTGGCCTCCCAGGTCTGCACAGGGGCAGGGCAGCGCATGAGGATGGTGCATCTGGACTGGTTGGCATTGTACACACAATACGCACACACAGACAAGTGTATATATTTTAACTGATGCAGACATTCATGTGGGTAATGTTAAAGCCTCAGGCTCTTTGTTTTATTTATAGTGTGTTTTTTTGCATCGATGTTTCTTGGTGGAAAAAAAAAAGTTTATTTTCAGTTTTCAGCAGGTTTGAGAGGTTAAAACAGTTTTTCCCCCTTAATTTGTTCACAGCAAAGTGCTGTGGTGACCATCAAAGATTCTTCAGCCCCTCCAAACAACATAACACAGAGTACACTTAGCCACTACTTTTATCAGAAGACTTTTTTACTGATAGGTATTTTTACTGGGCCAACACAGGTTAAGCACCATCCTCAAGAGTCCTACAGTGCGGCTCCTCCTGGAACTTGAACCTGTAATCTTCAGATTATAAGAGAGTGTCTTCAGTCAGTATTCTCCCTGCTGACTTATTTCCAGTGTTCAAGCGGAATGATCATTGTGGATGTTTTCCTTCGGCATTGCAGTCTACAAAATTGGATTAATACAATATACAGTTTTTGTAATACCAGCATACAAAAAAATGTTTGATCCAAGAAAGTGTGAAATTCAGTGTAATAATGTACAATTCTTCAGCATCTGTCTGTTCCATCCATCCTTAGGAAAATAATCGCATCATTATGACATTCAGTACCATGAAAGTATATTTGTCCCTGTTAGATTTTTCCCTGTATTCCATATTTGTCACAATTTTATTATATCTTCAACAGAATAAAGGGGGAAAAAGATTTTGATACTTAAAACATATATTTAGAAATATATGGAGCAATAATAACCCTGCAATGAAAAAATCAGTCGGCCTCTTCTCCTCGATATCTCATTCTGTTACCTTTGGCTGCAATAATTGCAACAAAACACTTTCTATATTTATCAGTCGCTCACAGCACTGACAGGAGTTAAAACCCACTCCACACATAATTGCTTAAACTCCGTGACTTTTCAGGTCACAAGCAACAACTGTTGATTTTAGGGCTAAAACAATGTGGCTTCGATTTGGGCTACATTAGGTCAAAACATTTTTCCACCAGCCTGATGTAGACTTGTTGTGTGGTGATGGTACAGTCAGATTCTGGGCTGCCATTTAACTTCAGATGCACTAGTTAACTGTTTCATAACATGAAACAGAGCACCATTTAATGTCCCTTTTATAAAGAATGCCTCAAATTATCTTTGCTGTTACAGTATAACTGCTAGAGGAGGTTACTTTGATGAATCAAAAATAATGTCATTGTCTTGCTAATAAAGGTACTCAAATGGTGAACATACTGTAAACGTATCCATTAGCAAAGAATATTGGGTGAATTATTAGTAAATATTAACTGAGTAACATGCAAATGTACAAAATGTCAGCGTGTGCAAAGACTTTTCACTGATAGTATATATGGCTTCAGAATACCACAGGAATTCAGGCAGTTATAAGAATTTGATGACTTACTGTAGATCATAAGAGTGAAATTTCAACATGTTACGTTAATGATTGTGCATTTATTACAAAAACGTACACAATATATACCTGTAGCATAAACATACTACAGCTGCTTATTCTTCCCAAAAAAAAACTAAAATATCGATGAGTGTGTCCCTTAATATCAGTTCTCTTCCACATTAATTGAAACAAACTGACTTTCCAGTGGTTTACCATGTAAGGAAAATCACTACAATGTATAAATACAACTTTTGATGATGAAAACATAATCAAAATGTGTACATGTTGTCACCCTCTCCATCTCTTCCCCCTCGTTCTCTCCGTATTGTGGCTCTAATGAGCCCCACCTGTTCCTTGTTTAGTCTTACCTCTCATTACCGCCCCTGTGTGGGTCACCCCAGGTACCTCTCGTCTGCTCCCTCACATGCCTTGTCTGAAGCATCCTTCAGTCCTGTGGGCCCCAGTCCCCTTTTGTGTGTCCTAGTTTCTCTCTTGCTAGTAGTGCCTTCTGTTCGACCCTACGCGGTCTGTTTTGTTTTCTTTAATTAACCCCTTGTTTGTTTGCCCCAATGCCTGCTCTTGCCTCCTGCATTTCCAGACCATGACAGAATGACCGGACTCCATTTCATGTCATCCAAAAGTAAATAATCAGTACAGACCTTTTGCCATGTAGTGTACATGTTCCCCATGTTGCTAAATGCGGTAAATACTTTTCAGGTACAGAGTGTCAGCTGTAAATAGTTTGCTGGTGAAGGCGGCAAAAAGATAGTCGGTAACATTCGAGTTAAGAGGATACAAGTAATGTAGAAGTACACCGTTAATTAATGTACACTATAGTGACAAAAGTATTGCAACACACTGTTAATCATTGAATTCAGGTGCTTCATTCAAAGTCATTGCCACAAATGTATAAAATCAAGCACCTAGCCATGCAGTCAGGTTTACAAACATTTGTGAAAGAATGGGTCATTCTGAATAGTTTAGTGTATTCCAATGTGGCACTGTCATAGGATGCCACCTTTGCAATAAGTCAGTTCATGAAATTTCTTGTCTGATAGATATTCCACCATCAATCGTAAGTTGCATTATTCTGCTGTTTAGGAACAACAGAAACTCACAAATAATGTGACAGACCACGTAAAGTAACAGAGCTGAGTTCTGATGCACACAGTGCATAGAAGTCACTAATACTCTGCTGATTCAAGAACTGTAGAGTTCCAAACTTCCTCTGGCATTAACCCCAGCACAAAAACTGAGTCGGCAGCTTCATGGAATGAGCTTCCATGGCTGAGCAGCAGCATGCAAGCCTCACATCACCAAACAGTGCATAGTATCAGATGGAGTGGTGTAAAGCACGCCCCAGTTGGACACTGAAAGAGTGGCTGACTGCATTATAATGCCTGACTGCATTATGCCAACTGTAAAGTTTGGTGGAGGAGGGATAATGGTATTAGGTAGGTTTTCAGAAGTTGGGCTAGGCTCCTTAATTCCAGTGAAGGGGAACTCTTAATGCTTCAGCATACCAAGACAATTTGGACAATTCTATGCTTCCAACTTTGCGGGAACAGTTTGAGGAAGGCCCTTTTCTATTCCAACATGACTGTGCCCCAGTAAATAAAGCAAGGTCAATTAAGACATGGTTGGGTGAATTTGGTGTGGAAGAACTTGACTGGCCTGCACTGAGCCCTGACCTCAACCCCATCAAACATTTCTGCAGTGGAGACTGAGAGCCAGACTTTCACATCCAAGATCAGTGCCTGACCTCACAAATGCTCTTCTGGATGAATGGGCAAAATTTCCTACAGACACACTGCAAAATCTTGTGGAAAGCCTTCCCAGAAGAGTGACAGCTGTTATAGCTGCAAAGGGGGGACCAAATTAATATTGATGCCTATGGAATGTCATAAAAGTTCCTGTAGGTGTAATGGCCAGGTGTCCCAATACTTTTGTCCATATAGTGTATTAATTAAGCATAAACTAGTGTTAGTCACATACTGATACCCTGTTTGTTCATCATTAATCTGTCATAACGGTTAATATATTTCATTCAGTTACTATATTTGTTTATGATTTGTACTTGAGTAGTAACTGTCAGTAAAACTAGTTATATAATGACAATAGTAACATCAGATATTAGCATTATTTTTCTGTGAAATTAGTTCAGCTATTAGAAACTGTTTGCAGCCATTTTGAATGTGGAACAACCTGTTACTCAGGCTTTCAGATGACAGGCAATTTTCATGAATATATTAATACATCCCTCCATTCTCCAAACCGCTTATCCTTCTGGGTCATGGGGAGTCCAGAGCCTATCCCGGAAGCTATGGGCACGAGGCAGGGAACAACCCAGGATGGGGGGCCAGCCCATCACAGGGCATGAATATATTAATTGTTCCAAGAAAATACTAAATATATTCCATATACATTTTTAATGGAAAACATTTGCAAGGAAAATCTTGCTCCTTCAGTTTTCCTATGTTAACTTCAAAATTTCAAATAATCACCTGTAATAGATTGACACGTAATTATGCTTCCATAAGCATTTATCAAATACATGGTCACTATGAGCCTAAAGCCTATACAAGGAAGTAGAGATAACAAGGTTGGGGCATTGAGATTTAAGCCCATATATATTATTCAGAAAAGTTTAAAGTTGGTAGGAAGAAAAGCATCGGAGAAACTGAGACTATACCGCTGGAGATAACCTAGTGAGCAGAGGAAATTTAAAGGAGTAAACGTCTACTGACATTTCATTTCAAGGTTCTGCATAGTGTAGGCTTCCTCTATCAGTATGTTTTACTTGTGATTAACAAACCATGGGTCACATTATTCTAATAAGGTCAGCTCAATTAATTAAAACATTAAGCCAGTGACATTTATGGACCTTCTTAAATTCTCTTCAGTTATCACTAACTGGAGCCTTGTAATAATCATGTTACACAAACAAATATAGACTAAATTAAACAAAGTTACTTTTCAATAAAAGGTGACATCCATTTAGAAAGTAAAGGGGCTGGAAACATATATGATAACATAGTTGTACTGTATTTATGCTAGGCGAGGGAAATTTGTGATGTCAATTAATTTGTGAAGCGTGATAAGAGACTATAAAACATGAAACCTACCTGTATGACATAAGTGGTTAAATGATGCGTTGTCCTTCCCCTATCTATCCATCCTTCCCACTTCAGCCTGTTAACCAGTAGACTGTGAGCCTGCAAACTAAACCAGGGAGAACAGGCCACCCTACAGTAGCTTTGGTGCCCGTCCATTGTGGGGCATGCAGAGCAGAAGGTAGGATCTGGAACTTGTATCCTTAAAAAATGAAGTCACTGCACCAGACGGTGCTCCTGCTATCTCATTCCCCTTATAATGCATTTTGCAAAGTGATTTACTAATAAATTATATATTGTCTGCAATGCTTTGTTCTGGCATCACCACAATTGTTCTAATTATGAGTACAAGCATTATAGATATTGTATAATTCTTTATGGATATATTTAGAAAATGGTATGAATACACTTGAATCATAAATTTTTAGAACAACCCGCCAAAAAACCACAGACAAACAGCCAGATGGCCATGCAGGAAGACAGAGAGACAAATGGTTACTGTGTATCTTTTTGGTGGAATCCCAATGAAACTAAACATAAATGTTAATGTCAGTGAGACAAACTCAAAACACAACAAAACAAGGAAATAAAGCCCCGAGAGCACTGAAGGTAAGCGCAAACCGCAGTGTAGAAATTAGCATTCCTTGTATATATGCACATGCGTAGGTAATGGATTTATCTTTTTTTTTTTTTCTTTTTCTTTTTATTCCCATTGCCTTGATCATTGTGAGATTTGTTACTGTTCTGACTAAGCACAGAATGGAAAATTTCTGCCAAGGTCACAGACTTGAGGGGGAAAAGAGAACTTTCATTTCAAAAGTCTGCAGTCACAAAAAAAAAAATGGGTCTTTTTTTTTTTTTAAGATACGCTTTTTTCCCCCCAGCCAAGAGACAGATGAAATACGTGACTTCCACACTTGTCATGAGATCATCCACATGAAATTACACCTTAACATGAAAAGCAGTGAAACATCCATGCTGAATTGACTTAGTCACCCCAGAAAGACTTACAGACCTTATCTTTCCACCCAAGAAAGAAAAGCAAAATAAAAATCAAAGGCATGCATGGTTTGTGACCAGCTCCACAAGGCATAGTTCTTACCTGGATTTTAATGGTGAGGCTAAGTATCATAATTATACTTGCTGATTTTATGTCCATTATCGAGTCCCTGTTCACTAATGTGCTTTCCTTTGATTGTGCTTTTAAATATTCTGAGGTATAAAGAATGTTAATCTCTTGCTGGTCATGCATAAAATTTCTTTCAGTGCTACTTTTTTATTTTGCTAATATAAAAAACAATGCTCAAGCAATGTGTTCTGAGAAGCTATTGGTTTAGTTATTCTAGTTAATGTAAGATTTTACAGTGTGATTTGCTTCTTGTGGGATTGTGAGGGCACCCATGCAGCAAAGGGCTGGAAGTTACAACGAGGAACCTGTTCAGACCTTCTCAAGGAATAGGAAGGCGACTAAGGACAGCAATTTTGGCTTGAGACACTAAGAGTGAGACAGAGAGAGCAGCTCTGGGTTCAGGACTAAAATATGAAACACTGGGCCTCAGACCTCTAGTTGGTGCCGTAGGGGTGAGAGAGAAAATGACTCTCAATTGTCATGGGGAGGGAAATAGGTTTTTCATCCAACTTCACCTCGTGAAAGTTTTCCCCCATCTATCATACAGCTACTCCTTTGCGTTCTCAAACATGGCTAAATGCATTAAATAATAAAATGTTATGACCATTATAAAAAAAACTAAAAACAACGAATATGGTTTATAATGTGTATTTACTCTTCATGTATTTTTGCATGTATACTGGTTGCAATAATGGGAATCATCATTCATTTTCAGTATTTGTATCATTACTTGTCATCGATTGCATCACTGAGCATACTTGTTAAATGTTTAAAGTTTAAACCTACCATACATCATTTCTGTTGATAAAATGTTTGTCGCACCTATTTTCATTCATGTATCCATCATCCGTATAACAGTTTAATAGTTATAATGTCCAGTTTACCCATTTTAAGTGTTTATTCATGTAGGGTTATGATACACACCTATGAGACAGACGTCATGCTGCACAGCATCCCTGTACATCACTCACTATGGAGACAAAGCGCCTTGGCTATAAAAGGTCCACCAAGTTCTTTTGCTTAGCATCTTCTTAATCATTCATCATTTAAATAATTCAATATTGATTCTGGGCATGGTAGAGATTAAAAAAAAATAATAAAAAAAACTATTGCCTTTTACCGTGTGCTGACACAGTTGTACCATGTCGTATTGTAAAATGCAAATGTTACATTTACTGTACAGTTTTATTAGGCTTACAGAGGCATTTTTATTGGTGATATCCATTTTCATAGAAGCACCTGTAAAGTGGAGTGAAAAACAGCCACAAATTTACCAATGTTAGTTTAAGACTGAAGAAAATCTTTAATGAAGGCATGTTTGTGCCAGGACAGGGTGGTGACCATGTTCATTCAGTTTACTACTGCCCTGTTTCCAAATGTTATGTCACACAGAGCTGTTTTCCCTCGCCCTCCAGAAAACACATTCACTTCCCAATGTCTATCCCCAAATGTAGGCCTTTCCATGTCTTTACACCGTTTTTTGTCTCTTTGTCCAAAATAGCTCTTTTGTTTTCATGCCCTCCTTACATTTCCACCTCATAGGACTCCATTTATATCCCATCAGAAGTGCTACAAGTTCATTTAACACTTACAGTGCTGTCCTGCTGAACTCAAATAAACTGCATACCGTAATTAATGCTGTCAGATATAGAACTTTGTCTAGCTGCTACATACTCTAACTTAAATTAACTTTTCTCTTGCTTGTAACATAAGATGTAAAGTTAACCTCTCCTCTCCTGAGATGTGCATTAAGGCCTGGATGTCACAGCAGATTGACGTGTGCTTCTTCTCTCGGGCCACCTGTGGGGAGACATCAGTGATAGCTCATCAGTGCTTATGGATCTGCACCTTTACATTGCGGCTTGCGCACGCACCACCATTGGAAAAATAGTTGGTTTCCAGATAGAAGGCTGGCAGATATGCCCCCTTGACATTCCCTCATGGTTTCCCCAAGGCTATCAGACTCCTGTCTGTCAGTGGTAAGATAACACTTCAAAACTGCCTTGATTTACTGGAAGACTGCTGATGCATTGATTCATATCTCATCCCTGTCCATGAATCATACATTAATGCATGAGGAGCACATTATAAACGTTCCTGTCCGTTCACTACCACCAAGGGGGAAATATGATGGCATCTACTCTAGACGCTTCCTTCAGTGGTCCCTTCCTCTTTTTCTATATGTATTCCCTCGAAATTTCAAGAGTAGGCAATGCAATACAGAATATTGACACGAAACACGGTAACCTTTTGATGGCCTCTATGTAATGAGCTGTCACTCCCAGGTGTGTTGACAATGGAAAAAAAAAAAACTAAAATGGACCAAGAGGGGAATTTTAACAGGGAGCTACCCTGTGTAAACCTTGTGTAAACACTGATTGGTGTATCGCAACAGAGAACACCGTGTGACTGAGAGACAAGGGGTGATGCAGATAAAACCGCAAAAGGTGCCCAAAGAGCCCAGAATCAGCTTCCTGAGGATGATACAGCAAATTCAGGTCTTGTCTGGGTCTCCTTCCCATAATGCCCGCACTTCTCCGTCATCTGCTACATGTATGTATACTCTGTGTGGGTCATGTATATACAGTATTTCAGTGTGGGGACCAAACAGTTTGATGAAAACGATTTATTTTGATATTGTGGACATTGCCTTTTTGCTACCCATAAGGGGAAACTAGATTAAGTAAATCTGACGGCAATCAAAAAACTAAAAATGCCCAAAGTCTTGTATTTTGTTTGGTTACTTATGGTTAAAGTTGGGGCTGGGTAGGGACTAAGTGTGTCATTGCTGGGATTACAATTTTCCCCTATAAATGGATGGGTGGTCCCCACAAAGATATGTGTGTGTGTGTGTGTGTGTGTGTGAGAGAGAGAGAGTGTATATTTAGGGTGTACCTCGGCGTTGTGGCCTCTGCTCTCTGAGATAGGCCCCACACTCACTGTGACCCTGTACTAGACAAGCAGGTGGGAAAATGGATGGATATGGGGATGTACTGTATGCTGTTTATACCCTTTACCAAGCTGCTATCTGACACTGTCTTTGAGAGCAGTGACCTTCATGCCATCAGAACTTTGTCAAACCCACCGTGAGTTTTTGATGATCATTAAGAAGGCGATGATCCAGCAAGACATACATATATTTAGTCAAACACCTTGGAAGGTATTTTTCTTCCACTGAATGGGGTCAGACATCAGCAACTCTGGCAATATTGTTCTATAATAAAGATTATATGATAAAGCTTTACATTAACTGCACCTTCATCATGCATTCATTATACATTCATAGAACATTCAGTGCACCTTTGAAATGCATTCATAATGCACTGTCGAGCATGCTTCCTGTCCTAACATACCTTTAACCTAACAGCTAACAGCTTTAACATACATTAATAACAAACATTATGTGATAATAACTAACACTACAGTATAACTGCTTGTCCATTGCCTCATAATGTCTGCAGTCATATAGGTTAATGGAGAAGGAGGCGGAGCTGCACTCCAGCAAGGTGCGATTTGGACAAATAAAGTGGCCAAATATTATATTAGACTAATTTACTTTATCGATACTATCTATATCAATCTTCAGGTAATATATTTGTTTTCTTCATTTTAAGATGACTGTGTGATCTGAAGTTTTATTACATGACAACATATAGCTTGAAATCTTACTCTTCAAAATGCTTTTTATTCTGTCAAATAGTATACTACGCATTGAGGATACAGAAATCTATAGTTGTCTGCTTGAATCCTCGTTTTTTTCTGGAAAGGTTACTGAGGAAAGTTTCAGAAAGAGCTACTGACCTGGAGTTTACCACTAAATGTGTGACTTGACTTTTAATAAATTGGGCATTTCAGGCCAACACAGAAAAACTCTAAAGTTGTTACAATACACTGCAGTCTAATAACAGCATCTCTTGCTGAGATAAAAGTGGTTGGTAGTGTAGTGAACAGTATTTAATTTTTGGATATAGGAATTGGGAATCTGACAAAAAAAAAACAACATGCAGACAATATGACTTGCTACTACAACTTACAGTAAATTTGTCAAATTTTGGATAAAGCCTTTTCTGGTAGATAAGGTAATAGAAGATAATCTAATGTAAGGGAAAGTTTAGCGGAAAAGTTGTTTTAGCTCTGTCCAGTTTGCCTGGATGGCCTGAGATTCGGTGAGGGCTTTTTTTGGAGGGTTATTGGGAATGTGTTCATTTAATTATTCAGTCACTCAAACCCTTACCTACATCTGTCATATTTCCAGTTATTCATCTCGTATGCTAGTAACATCTCAAAACCTCCACTCTGCTTTGGTGCTGTTCTCGTTTAGACAGGTTGTCCTGGCATCTTCTTCATACAAATGCTCTGCTTTGCATATTTTGTTATACCGTTTCTCCCTCACATCAAACTTTTTTTGTTAATCCATTTTCTCTATTCCAGAGTAGTACATTTCCTTGTTATGACTGTAACAGCAGCGAAGAAAATAATGACCTTACAATTTTATAGTTAAAATATACAAACTTTTAAAATTTGCAGGCTCAGGGACCAGACGTTCTATAGACCTTGCCAACTGCCTTAGAACCCAAGGCCTCTGTTTATCATCTGGTACTAGTCAAAGTTTAAAGAATTGTTCCTGCTGTCTCTTTAACGAATCACAATAACTTTAAATGCCCGGCTACTTGAAAAAAAAGAATCGTTGAAGACAGATTCCAGCAATGGGGGTGAAACCCCAAAAATGCCACATCTGCCTTTAATAGAGTTTGTGTTTCTGGGTGACACCTTGTTAGGAGTGTCACAACACCAGAAGAAACAAAGATGTCCTTGAATATGATGAAAGTGAGCACTCTCCTTGTAGATCTGACAGCTCTGTTACAGTGGCAGAGGTTTGCAGTTATTGCTGCAGAGTTCCTCTCTCACATCGCAAGTGAACCTTGTCCAGCTGAGAGCACAATAGACAGTTTGAGGTGTGGAAAGTTGTTATCTGTCAAGAACTACTGGAAAATACTGGGCCATTTAAAAACTGATTACCAAAAGCTACCTTATTCATTAGCCTAAGAAGCATTTCATTTAGTCAGTTTCTGGGCTGGACTATTTGAAAGGATCTGGGCACAATGCCCACGTATCTTCCCTTCTTGTTGGATACATTGGGCACTCATTCAGTTTTGTCATATCATTATTTCATTTTATATTATATTAGAAAGGGCTTCCTTACCCCCAAGGGAAAATAATTTCTATGCACTGGCTTAAACTAGAACCTGAACACATTCTTAATCATTTAGAGTTTTTTTCCCCTTATTTTATTTTTTTGCAACTTAACTCACTAAGAAAAATGGTGAAAACGTTCTACTAATTCTACTAACACTAAACGTTGATATGGGATTGACCCCTATCATAGAGATACCTTCTGAGCCGCCACATCACCTTCATACCTGATTTCAATTTATTTTTTTATACAGCATTCCAGTGTTACCCAACATATTCAACCAATGACAGTAACATACATAGTTCTTAACTTAAAGTCAGTTATATTATATTGCATTATGTGCATGTGGTAAAGTCAGATATATTAGAATATGAGTGTGTGTGCATTTTTAGTCTCATACTGTTCTTCCTAAGTTAATTTTATGTATTTATATTTTTGAAAAAAATAAAAATCGGAACTGCGATGGATATTGTGACGGTCAATGGTCTGACCCCAGGATCTGGGAGCCAGTCTGGATTGGCTAACTGTTCCCTGGATTATTGAAAACACGTTATATAGATTACAGTTTTGCTATTGGTCCACCCAGGTTTGGTTAGACGTCTTGCCTGTTTATTAATGCCGGGTTTGGATTCTGTCTTTGTGATTGGTAAGATTGGGTCACTCCGTAAGTGGACCTCCACATGATTCATTACAATGACAAAATAAACGCTGTTTTGATGTAGACCATCCTTTATATTTTGAGGCAGACCGAAGCTGCCTGGGGGGAGGGGCGGGTGTTAGGCAGGTCGCGCAAGATCCTGAGCGAGTAGTGCAGTAAATTACGCCTTTCGACCGTGTCTGACCGCCCCCAGTGCTTGCCTGGAAAATATATTATAAAGACTTGTTTATCCATGAGTCCATGTTCTCACTTTTAACCAGTGAAACTGATGGAAATGATAAATATATGCACTGCCTCACAATATCTGCAGTCATGTGTAATAAATAAACAATGTATTGGGAGGGGCATAGTTGCTCAGTGGGTGGTGTTCTTGCCTCAAACTTCCAGGATTGGTGGGATTGAAATCTGCATTTCTCCATGTGTCATGTGGGGTTCAGGCGCACTAACCTAGAAATAGGTTAAAAAGTACCTCTGAGTTTCTATGACAAAAGTGAAACGCGTATTGAAAAGACAATTTTTAAATGCCACTTTACTCTGAAGATTCATCCCTGAATGAATAAGCAGACCTTATTTTTGCTGCCAAGAGTACTGCAGAGAAACGAATTAGAAGTTCATTAAAGCACTTCATATTCCTCTGTTTTGGGAGATGTGAAGTCAGTGGACTAGCAATGCCGCCAGTTACTGTATGAGCTCTTTGTCAAGTTCCAGACCATTCTGAAGTAACACCCATTCAAATGCACTCCAGGTTCAATCTCTGACAAAATAGTCTTCTTTTACCATTAATAATCCCTATTCCATTTAATAATTAAATGTCAGCGTATACAGATTATTTTCAAACCTTGTGTTATAATTAATTTTACAAAGAAAAAAAAACAAAAAGGGGTACTCAGGGAAATCACTCTAAATATAAACCTGGTCTATGACATTTACAAAAAATTTACTGAGTATTATTTGGACATTATCATTATGGAACATTTTTCCTGCAATGAATACATAATTCCGTAAATTTGTAAATAATGAATTTGTGTGTTTTTTTCTTCCTTTGGACGTAGAAAATAAATTCAAATTTTTATATGGCAAGAGTTACTTTGTGTAACAATTTAGTGCTTCCTTCTTCTTGCCCTTTTGTCTTGTTTTCATTGTTCTCTATCTCAAAGATCCCTTTGTTTTATGTCAGCTTTGTTTTATTCCAACTTCAAGGCAATGTGGATAAATATTTAGCATTGTATTGATAATTATTTGTGTCTTACCAGTGAACAAAAGGATCTTCAACATTTGTTTATGCCTGGAGAGAAAAGTTTACTGCACACAACCAAAAGGGAAGCAGAGAGTAGGGAGCATAAGAGATTAAAAATTCCAATTGCTTCCAGAAAAGGGGAGCGAAAAACCTAAACCTGGGGACCCACAGTGCCAGTACAACTGGTCAATAGCTGTGGCTAGTGAGTCAAGAGAAGGAACCCAGCCGCTCCCAGCATTGTCGAGGGAGCGGTTTTAAAAGGAGCGTGGATGCTGGGAGGATGGCCGCAGCTGCAATGATCAGTCTTGCACTGTTAGTGGCAGAGCGCCGTGGCCGCATGCCGACAGGCTGTGCTAAACGCGCACGCAGAAGCGTTGACAGGAGGCCGCTGTCCGTGGTGCTGCAGTACGTGCATGTCAGTCAGCCAGAGCGGTAAGCGTGTGCAGCTCCCAGAGCTGCCCCCATGACACCTCACATGATGCTTTTTTGCAGCAGTCCGGCCTCAGTGGGCCACTACAGAGATTCAGTACTGATGGAATGATTACTGTCTACCTGCACAGAAAGAATGTGTATTTAATATTAACATTATAGTACAAAAGTAACTTTCTTTGGTACCAGAATGTATTTCCTGTGTTTTCGACTACTATCTATCTATCTATATATATATATATATATATATATATATATATATATATATATATATATATATATATATAATGCAATATAGTATATGCTATATAAAGTATATATAAGGCAACTTTTTAAAATCCTACATTAATTAAGTAACTGATGCTATACAACCAACACCTAACTCCAGCTAAAATATATTTTTAGGATTCACTGTTAACAATAATTTTATTTACCACACATTTACCATTATTTGCCGTCATATTTATATACCAACAATAATCACATAAAGTGTTTAGAATGTAAGTCACAAATCATGTTTTAGAATTTAGCTGATATATTTGTATACGCTGGGAATTCCTTTCTTTAATTTAATTTTTAAAAATCCAAACGTTGAAGCCAAGAGACTGGATTCCATATTGTGCACAGTTTGTTTAATCTTTGTGCAGAGTGGGGACTCAGTAGGTCACACTGTTACATCCCATTTCTGATCTGCGCATGTGGACTTTGGTTCTTCTCCCTGAGTTCCACATTTTCTCTGGGTTCCTTTGGCAGTTTGGCTTTGACTATGTGTGTTGTATTGTGTTGAGTATACATTGACTCTCTAAGTGGTGGTTAAATAACAACTCCAGTAATAAAGGTATTATTTACAGAGAAATGAAACATGAAATGATTAGACATTGTTATGTTCAGCAACACAATAAGTCTCTTGCTGAAGCCAAATAAGCCATATTCTCTCATCTTTACGATGACAAAAAATTCAAGGTATTTTTTTTTTGAGATTTCAGGTGGCAAGCGTGGTTTCTTTATCACCATATAACACCATATATACGGTGACAGCAAGATAGAAAAGTAAGGTAATTAAAGCCAACAGCTTTTGGCCATGAATGCCATTTGTTTGCAGTTCAGCTGTTCAGTTCTATGTTGGTTTGATTTTTCTAATCTGGGTTTGCTAATGCATCCATCTTGCCTTTTCATGTATTCTTATCGGCAGATAGGGTCCTGCATTGCACCCATGAAGAACCTTTTTGCACCTCCGTGACGACTCGGGCCTGTTTTTATACCGGCACCTCCATGATACCCAATGGCTCATTTCACTGGGTCCTGCAAGTGTGCAGCTTCATCCGTCCTGCAACAGTTCTCATTGCAGAGTCCTTTCTGTCTTTTTCTGCATTGTACGCACAGGCACATAACTATATTTCCTTCTTTAATTCCTTATCTGGGAAATTTATTTGTGTCTCTTAAGTGTGAATGCTTAGATTTATTCATTTACAGTATGTGGATGGTATTGTGGTAGGTAATCTTTTTCTTTTAATGTAATAACTTTTCAGTAATTAAAAACATGAAAGATGGTTGTATAAATCTGTTCCTGGAACCAGACAGGAAAGTTCAGTGTAAAACATGTCACACCATAATGAAGTATTTATGTAAAAAAAATTCCTTTTAAAAACACAAGGCATTCTTTTCATTGTTGCTGTAATGTTAAATTGTAACACTACATCAACAATTGACATCTAAAGCTTTAGCCCTCCAGGGCTAATCTCTCTTTTATTATTAAAAAAAAAATATATATATATATATACTGTTATTATCCTGTGTTATATTGTGTTGAGTATAGGGTGACTCTAAGCAGTAGTTATATAATAACTCTAGTAATAAAGATATTTTCCAGAGAAATGTAACATGAAAAGATTAGATAGTCTTATGTCCAGAAACACAATAAGTCTTATGCTGAAGCAGAACGAACCATACTCTATCATTCTCACAATGATTGGAAATTCGACAATAGGCACTCCATCTAGGATCAGAAGTGCAGAAGGTCTCCCGCCTCCATATAAAAGAAAGGAATTCTATGAGCCATTCATAATGACATGTGTGTAGGAGCTATACCAAAATAGCTGTTTGCCCTTGGGGGACGAAGGGAGCTGAGGGACTATGTAACGTACCTCAGGTATTTAGATATGAGTGAGTCAGACAGTTGTACATGTATATTGTGCTGAATTTGTTTCTGCTGAAAATAGCAGTTGAATAGCTAGATGTCTATCTTGCTAACACCATTCCTCTGATGGTCAAGGTCTTGACGATACCATATGCATTTTTTCAGCTGGAAAATGTCATAGAAACTACTTTGAAAACATAGCTATATAAACTTGGAATGTTCTGTGATTTCTCCTCCATAATTACAAAGCAGTCTATTGTGGTGATATCATATGAATTGCTGTTTGATTAAGCTAAGGCTTAGAGAACTACAGGGCGTCCAAAGACAGCAACTGCATCGCTGCCAAATACCAGATCACATCACTTTATCAACAGTACATGGAACAGAGATGAACAGTGAGGAATCGCGCAGTATGCAAGCGATTGATGAGAGACTGTCAGTCAATGCAGTATTAGGGCTGCAGGGATGCTTTGGATAATTTAGGGATGGTGAGGGGCCATGGGGTGAACTGCAGGATCTCCTGTGACATCACTGATTGCGTTCATACACAAGATATCCATCTATCCATTTTCTGTACCTGCTTGTCCTATTCAGGGTCACTGGGGGAGGGGGTTCACAGCCTATCCAGGGAATTATGGGCACAAGGCAGGGAACAACGCAGGATGGAGCACCATCCGCATTGTGCTGCGGAAAAACCGGAGAACACCCCACAACGACAAGGGGAGACCTTGGAAACACCCACACGGAGGGTTGAGACTCAAACCCTCGTCCTAGAGGTGTGAGGCAACAGTACTAACCACTGCATCACCACACATCCCAGAAACAATTATCATTAATTTATTTAATAGATGTTAAACAGAACTCTGGCTGTGGGTAACATGATCTAGGCTTGTTGGATTTAATAGGCTTCCACCTTCAACTCAAGATATCCAGCTTGAGGAGAATATATAGCAACAATTCACACAGTGTGCCTTTGCAATTAAGAACTAAACTTTTCCTTTGTGAAAGAACAATCTGCACTTCTAAATCGAGGGAAATAATTTGATGTTCCATTTCAGTAAGAATTCAAGCAATGCTAATTTTCCTGCAGAAACAAGTTTGAGCTCACATTAATTCAAAGATGTCATTCAAAGCCTTTGATTAGTTTTCATAAGCCAATATAGTTGTTCAAATGCCATATTATTGCACTGACAGTATTCTTTTGCAGTCACAATGTTACTGGATAACGAAAATCCTCTGTTCAAATATGGAAAATATTTGATTGTTGAAGACTGTCTTATGTAGTTCATCCTCTTATTGATAACATTACACTTTTGTGCTATACGAAGACACAATCCTGAGTTTACTTTATTGCATTATATATATAGTATTTTGCAGTTCTGATGCTTTTTTCTCTATATCTGTATTTGGCATGCAGCCTAAATTAAATGACAAAGATATTTGTTGTTGTTTAGTGAAACATGTTTGAGGATTTAAAACAGTGAAGCAGACTTAGTCCCATGAAAAGTTTAGTGGATCTTTATTATTAACGCATCAGTGAAGGGGATTTTGATTAGTTCATATGCTCACGAGGTTTAAGTATGTTTTTCAGACACTGATTATCCCATTTGTCTGAAGATAAATATCTATCAGCGTTTGCATTGACACTGGTGTCCAATTACTGCCCTGTGAGTCCTGTCATTTTGAATGCTGAGCTTCCTACATCAGTCATAACATCTATGACCAACCAGAAAGTAATCCAGCTCAGGGGATGCCAAATCACACAGACACAGAAAATTGTTTGTATAAGGACTCTTGCTGGTTGGCTTGTCAATAGTAACGGAAATGACTAAGGTGTACAGTAATAACGGGTAGGAAAAGTAAAGGTGTTACCTGTCATTTTGTTTTTACATACTAAGAGAGATATACTTGAGAAACTCAAGTAAAAACAGCGCCCTTTTCACTGTGGCCATCGATAGGACCATCAATAGAAAATTATGAATTTGATTGAGGGGTGTAAACATTTAAAATTAATAAGTGTACATTTATTTGAAAAAAAAGAATTTTTCGGAGTCTAATGTCCCCCACTAAAATAAGCCTAATGATGCCCCTGGTCATTGAAAATTTGCCCATTTTTCTTCCACTGCCAGTCCCTGTAGGTTGGGCTCCCCCTTTGAGTCTGGGTCCTCCTTAGGTTTCTTCCTTCTGGGGAGGTTTTCCTTGCCACTGTCGCCTCTGGCTTTTTCACTGGGGGCTTTGGATGGGGATAATGTAAAGCATTTTGAAATAATGTAATGTTGTGAAAATGCACTATACAAATATAATTGAATTGAAAATCTACATTTTGTATCATGTCCTCATAATTTGGCCTCACTGTAGAAGTGATAAGCTCTGAAAATAAATTTGAGATGTGTTACCAAAATGACTGCTTTGACACTGTTCACATTCCTCCCTTGGATAATACTAATGTTGCATTTGAAACCACCTGTCTTTACCTTTTTATGAATTTAGCTTACCATTAACCTACCTTCAAGTTAATCTCAACTCAAATAAAGGTATGTGTATGTGAGGGGGGGGAAACCCCACCACTTCATAAAAGCCTGTTATTTTGATGATGTTGGGAAGCATATTTTGTTCCCCACAAAGGTAAATTCAATTACTGAAATAAAAAACTATAAATGTCAAAAGCCCTACATTTGTTTAGTTACTTATATTTAATATTAGGGGTTAAGGTTATCATTTTTGGGATTAGGGTTTTGGAAACCAATGGACAGTCCCCACAAAGATATGAGTGCTGAGCACAGACTGGGCAGGATAGAACGAACTCCTCCACCTCCTCCCTCCAATTTGTTCACCCATAACACTGGGACACAAAGCAAGTGGTTGTGGCCACCCCAGTGAAGCGGATGACTGGATTCAAGGGAGACCTATTCCATATCCGCCTGCCGGTGCGTGGCCAGTACCTACTGCCTGTGGGTGGGTAGTCGGCAAGTACCGGTGGATTGGGGTGGAGGGTGTACAGGGTGGCATCCAGGTCCCAAGAGACAGGATTCATGAAGCAGGGGGACAGCAGGATTGGGACGGGTTCTTCAGCTTTAGAGTTCTTCTTCCCTGAGGTACAAGGCTTTAAAATCAAATTGTTTAAAGCAAAGGTCTTAACCCTTGACAAGCCAGGTGGGCCGTTTGGCAGTCTTCAGGTACTCATGATGATTGGTCAGGACTTGAAATGGGTGGACGGCCCCCTCTAGCCAGTGGCACCATTCATCCAGGGCTTCCTTGATGGCTAACAACTCACGGTCCCCAATGTCATAATTACGTTCCATAGGGGACAGCATTTGAGAGAAGCTGGAACAGGGGTACAGTCTCCTATCTGCAGCGTGCTGGGATAGTACTGCACCCACCCCTATCTCGGAGGCATCCACCACAAAGAGCTCTGAGGGGTCCAGTTGCTGGAGAAAACGGGCAGTGCTGAATAGGGCCTGGAGTGCCTCGAGGGCTGCCTCGACCATCGGAGTCCACTGGATGCGAGCTTTCTACAGACGATTTTCGGCATGGTACAGTAGCATAACACGATAAATAGGTAAAACATGAAAAAAGGGTTTCTCTGGAAGTATCTATTATGGACCACCTAAGTAGTTTTTATTCTGGTTCAAGAAATAGAACAAGAAAGGAATTTCGGTATCTCTCCTCAATTGTTTCTCAGGGTGACCATAGTAAATAACGTTTGCCTCTCTAAACATCTAATACCGTTATAAGCCTTTCCTTTCTGTAACCCATTGTTTTGTGGTTTGATCCCTTACAGGGGAATTAAGTGTATCTTTTAACTTTTGTTCACTTTTGTAAAGTTTTGTGATCTGAGGTAAGGATGAAGAAACTGACTCGACTTACATCACATGTAAATGCTGTATTAGGTTGTAAAGGTAATCAGTTTAAAACAGGTTAATCTGATATTCCATTACTGTTATCGTCTAGGAATTTTCCAAGGGTTTTTACCTCTCAACTATAATTAACTCATACCTTAGAATACTAAATTAAAATTCTCTCTCAAAGGACTTAAAAAATTAGAGCAAATACTCTAAGTTTCTAGTGCAGCTACATTTACATGTACTGGGACCAACTGGAGCTGACATTTAATCACTTTGAGATATTGAGAGCCGTCAGCAGAACATAAAGATGATTTTGTGTTGTTAAATAATGATTGAGAATAATTTTTATGAGGGCACAAAGTTCAAAGTATCAGGGTGATGAAATAATGTTGAAACAAATGCCAGAGAAAGAAGATAAAGAATTTTAACCCTGTCAAGCAAGGCTTGAGCAGTTTTTTGATCAATTTGTCAGTTAAATTGGAAATAAAATGCATGGAGATCACATATGCAACTGTGCCTCCCTTGACTCACATGATTTACAGCACAACCCTTTAGATCCTAAATAATTCATGATGCAAAACCTTTGATGATTTTTATAGCTGGGGCATCCATGCAGCCTTTTGCCTTATCGGGCCATTGGCTGAAGCATTTGGCTGAGAAGGAACGGCACTATGCAATACATTGGTTTCGATAGCTGAAGCCGTCATTTTTTATCTGGAGTTTAAGGGGATGCCAGTAACTCTGCATTTCCCATCATTAAGTTGTTCTGGGCGACAAAACGGAGTGCATTTTCCTTCAAAAGGTGCACGGGTCCATTAAGAATATCCGATGACTGGTAATGTTGTCTCATTGTAATGTGCTCTGGACACCTTTGTCGGTCATGACTGGTTCATTGTCTATATAACCTGTCATCATATAACCTGACATCAAATTACACGTCAAAGCCAAGGGGATCACAGGTAACATAGACGAAGATACATCTTATATTATAGAATAACTATAATTATACTTATATTATACTTAATAATTATATTTAAGAATGCATCTTATATTAAATAAATAACAATAATAATAATCAGATAATTGTTCCAATAGAGTTGGTGTTTCCTTAATTCAGCATAGTGTGTGATTGTATGTGTTTGCCCAGTGTTGGACTGCCATCCTGCCCAGGATTTATGTGCCTTTGCTCAGTGTGTTTTCTGGCATAGGCTCCAGGCTTACAGTGACCCTGTGCTGGATAAGCAATTAGGGAAGATGGGATGGATAATTAAGGGGGTCATACCCCCTTACATTTGTTGTGTTTCTGTGGCTAAGTTCTGAATATAACTCAAATCTAAAATAATAACACCCTTTATCATTAATCATTAAATATATATGAATAATTCTCAAAGAAGTGTTGAACAGTCTTTTTTGACTGTGAAAACTGAGCATAAAGTTCTTTCAATAATATCACAGATCTAAAGATGCTATGTCACTATCTCATACATTAGACAACGCTCTTATACGTAGGGCTCTCAGCTTGTGTTGAATGAAATTTATAGCACAATATGCATGAAATTACATAATATTTTGCCATGACTTTCTTTGTTTTTGGAATATTAACCCACCTGTTCCAATGCCTGTGCAAACATTTGCTGCCGTAATTTGCTCAACACTTCAATCTTCACTTTGATGTTTTTTCAGCTTCCTGTAATATATATTCTCTTATATCCTTTCATTGGAATGACATTATTCCTATACTCAGCACTGATCTCAGGATATCTTATATATTAGTTGTCAGTGTCTTTGCTATAGAAGTCTTTTAGGTTTTCCTTCTATTGCTGTTTGATCTTTGTTTCATCACTCATTATTTTCCTGTTGACATCTGTTAGCGTAGCTACTTGAGCTTGTAGCTTCTCTTTAATCTTTTGGATCTTCTGATACAAAGGGCCTTTTTTTCATTTCCTTTTTCAATATCAGTCTTTTCTTTCAAGGTAGCGTTCTGGAAATCGTGATTCGGTACTATTTGGAGATCTTCCACTTTCTTGATTTTGGTTTCTCTTTTTGCAATTTCCACTATGCCTCCTGTTTTATCTTTTCAGTTTCTTTTCGGTTCATTAATTTCGGTCAATCTTTCTTCACATATCCTGTCTCTTTCTGCCTGAGCCGGGTCATAAAACTTTTCAAATTTTTCTTCATCCATATCAGTTGAAAATGAATGGATATTGGTCTGTCTTTTACAGAGCTGTTCCAGTTATTCTTCCCAGTGTCGCTCCTTGTACATGAGTTGGACTGGCATACATAGTAGCATGATGACATAAAAAATTGTAGAAGTAGATCGACAGTGATTTTTTAATGTATGCAGTTAGTTGATGTCCAAGTAAAGTTAGCTCAACAAGTTATACTATGGTCCAACTTTTCTATATCGCATGGTCACAGAAGTCTAAAAAGAGAAGAGAATGGCACGCTATCAGTTGTGCCGTTCTGATTTATCTGATGTATTATCTGAGAAAATCTTGCTGAAATCTGGAGAACCTGGATTCAGCACTTCAAACCCTTTTGCACTGCTAGCGGATTTGCAGAAAACAGTAAAAAGATTCAATGTGAAATGTTAGGGTTAGGGTTGTTGTGGGAGAGGAGGTGAAAAAAGTGAGTTAAATGTTCGAATTTCAAGATGAAAATAGATGTACTGAACAGATGGATATAGAAATACTGTGAGCCTAGACACATATATCATAGAAGTGCATGACTCTTGAAATACAGAATTGAATTTGGTATAAAACACAACTAAATGAACAGTGGATTGTTATGGGAGGCAAATCTGACAGTGGAAAAGGCAACTGATATTTGCAAGTGAGATTATATCAAACATCGTACAAAGAAGTGAAAGTGAAAAGTCAGCCAGAAAGGACAGCAAAGTCGAGGCAGATTAAGAAATGCTGAGTAGCGAGATACAAATTGTGACCGATGCCGTCACAAACATGAGCATAAGGGATTTCCAGCTTTCTGTCAAACATGTAAATCCTGCTATAAAAAGAATCATTTTGCAAGCATGCGAATATCACAACAGCAGTGCAGCTACAGTAAGATAATGCATGAGGTTGTGCAAATTGAGATCAATGCTGACATGTTTATTGGGGGCATTAAAGTGGAGCATGAGAAAAGTATCATAATCATTGAGTTGGTAAAGTGGAAGGTGATGAGAAGAACAAGAGGGAGAACCTCAGATTAAACAGGAAGGTTCTGTCGTATGTGGTGGCACGGTGGTGCAGTGGTCAGCATTGCCGCCTCGTTCCTCTGGGATCTAGGTTCAAAGCCCCTGCCGGGGCTCCACATGTATGGAGTTTGTATGTTCTCCCTGTGTCATTGTGGGGTTTCTTCTGGGTACTCTGGTTTCCCCCCTGCAGTCCAAGGCTCACTCTTACATGCTGAGGCTAATTGAAGTTGGCAAATTGCCCATATGTGTGAGTGGATGATGTGTGAGTGTGCCCTGTGATGGTTCCAGTGACCCTGAATAAGATAAGCAGTGCCAGAACATGGATGGATGGGTTATGTCACGTTTAACTCTCTGGGGTCGACAGCATCGTCGGCGATGCCCTGTATTTTTCTCGTGTATTTCAGTTCATAACATGCTGAAATCTTATTGTAGAAACATGAAAAAAACATTGACTAAATCCGTAGTCTGTCTGTCTTTTCAAAACGTCCATTTTCTGAAGTTTTAATAAAAAAAAATTTGTTTAAATCGACAAAAAACAATGTTTACTTTGTTTTACCTTCATCACTTCATCACCGTCACTATTCGCATTCTAAATAGCCACGTATTCGAATGGCTTTCGCATGGTAATTTGATGAACAACGCAACAGTGAAACGAGATCCAAATACATCCCCATTAGCGCCATTGTCATTGAAGTAGAGTACAGTATGATGTCAATGAAAACATTCAAGACAGAAAGATTTAAGTCAATTAAATTCTAGCTTCGTGCACACTCCAGCTGCTATAACAGGACTGGACACTATAACAGGACACTAACACATGAGTAAAAGGGTCAAAAACAGAATTAAGATCACAGAACAGGACGCTCCAGGTATTCTAGGAAGAGCTGCATCTGAGACTAGGTGTAGCCCAAAGACATGATATTAAACAGAACTGTAACTTTAACAGACAATGCTGTGTGCCTGGTCAGCACCACATACAGTACAGACAGATCACAATTAGGTGTTGGTGTGGCCAACAGGTTAGCCCATCCTGTGGTCAGTGTGGATCCCAATGCCCCAGTGCAGTGACAGGGACACTGTGCTGTAAAAATGGTGCCGTCCTTCGGATGAGACATAAAAGCAAGGTCTTGACTTTCTGAGGTCATAAGAGACCCATGGGCATCTTTCAAATGAGTTGGGGTGGTACCCTGATGCCCTGGCTAAATTGCCCATCGTGGCCCATTTCAAGTCTGACCTCCTAATCATCTCCTATATCTTGCTGGTGAATTCTCTGTTGCCATTTCACCACTTTAGCTACTATATGCCGAGCGTACTGGCAGAGAATCACTGCGGTCGCATCATCCAGACGGGTGCTACAGAGTGGTGGTGGTTGAAGTGGCTCCCCTTTGCTTTCGTAAAGCGCTTTGGGTGTCTTGAAAAGTGCTATATAAATGCAACGTTCATTCATTCAAGTAAATCAGTTTTGCATTTTCCAGTAATTCTAAAGGTAGATTGAATATTTTCAATGAATAGAAAAAGTGGAAATTATGGGCCCAGCTGAGTGGAACAGTACAGTAGTCATTTATGACTGTAGTCATAAATTTGCTTGCTGGGAGATGGGAGCATTATCCACTGTGTACTGTGGAGGAAGTTGCCTCCTACCTGTAAAATGAAAAATCTCCGAGATGGATGCCTGCCAGGGATTCCGGGAAGTAAAACTTGTTGATGAGACCTCCAAATGTACTTTTAACAGACCCACAAGGAGATTTCTGTCATTTACTGTGCTTAACTTTTGGGCTTTCATCAGCACTGGAAAGCTATATCACAGGTGATAGAAGGACTGGATGGAACTGTCAACTTAACTGATGACTGTCTGGTCTGAAGATAATCTGTAGAAGAGCATGATCGCAGATAGAAGAAGGTATTAGATGGGCAAGAATATGCAGCTACTTAGTTTCGGCAATTGCGTAAGCACAATTTTGAAAACACTTCACATAATTACCACAACACCTCAGATCATTTGCAAAATGGAAGACTTTAGTCAAAACTATGCAATTTCTTACAAGAACCCTATTTTCTTGTCATAATATAAACCCATGCATCATATGGTCTGATTCTGTTTGAATCAGTTAAACACTCCTGTGCTCTGCCTAAAACACTTTTAGCATTTACACAAAGTGTAAAAATTCATTTACCACTACGACACCAATGAAAATATTTATTTCTTTTCATGTATTCAAGTCAGTCAATACTGAACATTTCAACAAAACATTCACAAGAAAACATTCTCCAGTTATCGTACAGTATTATTGAACATATAATTGTACTGTAAGGTAACAGTGGGATCATAAAGCATCCAGTTCAGAACCAGAGTTGGGAAAATCAGGTCCAGAGAGTAAAAGTCCAGACCAAGATTTTGTTTCAACCAACCAGCTGAGCATAAAGAGTCACAGTCACATAGTACTCAACTGGTTGGTAGAATCAAAATCCTGGACCTGAATTACCCAACTCTGTTCAGAACTGAAAAAATAGAAAACTAAACATCATCTCTCGGACTAGCTGGATGTGGCCACGGGGCCTCGTCACATCACAGGCTATGTTTTCATATGATTCTTCGTGGGAAGAATCTTCTGGAGTGACGAATCCACCATTGTATTGATGCTGCATCAATTTGGTCACAGGCTTCCTCCATAGCTTGAATGAGACATATGGCCTGAGGATCATGCACCTTCCACCGCCATGCTGAGAAGAACTCCTCGGTATGGTTTAGCAAGGGGGATTATGGTAAAAGGTATTGGACCGCAAATTGTGGTTGTTGATCAAACCAGTTTTGGACCTCAGCAGAATGATGAAAAGATACATTGTACCGCACGACAATGTTTCGCATCTGGTCCCTTTGGTTTGCTGCTGTGATAATATTGTGTAATCTGTCTAAAAATGTAAGAATGAGGTCAGTGTTGTAAAGACCCAAGTTGGTATGGTGGTGGAGGACTCCATTCTGTGAAATTGCAGCACAAAGGGTAATCTTACCCCTACATTGCCCTGGTACACTAACAACAGCTCTGTGGCAAGTGATGTTTCTTCCCCTTCTTCTCACTGTTCTCAGGTTAAATGAGCCTCATCGATGTACAGTATTTCATGGAGGACTTCCTCCGTATCCATTTGCAAAGCTTCTGAAATACAGTAAAAGATCACATTGTGTACATCAATATACTGTAGGTCTGCTATACAATAAAATTACATGTACAATTACACAAGGTTATGTGTGCAGTGCACAATACCACAGTCAGTGAACAGAATTTATCTCCACATATTCACGTTAGGCCTCATGAATACATTTTCGTGGATGAAGCTGGATTCAATCGAGCAAAAAGGAGAAGAAGTCGCAACGTCACAGGTCAACGTGCCATTATTGAACTGCCTGGCCAGCGTGGTGGAAATGTAACTATCTGTGCTGCCATCAGCATCTATGGGGTTCTTCACAGTCATGTTACTGTTGGGCCATACAACACCGAAATTCTACTAAAATTCCTGCATGGTCTACGGGATGCTTTGCTTGAGCAGAGAGATCACAAGCAGGCAGAGCATCCCATGTATGTTATCATTTGGGACAATGTGTCCTTTCACCGTGGTCCAAGAATACGCAATTGGTTTCACAATCAGCAGAATTTAATGAATGTTTCTTCCACCATACTCTCCCTTTTTAAACCCTATCGCGGAGTTTTTCTCGGCCTGGAGATGGAAAGTATACGACGAAACCCTTACACACAGGAAAATCTACTTCAAGCAATGAATGGAGCATGTGGTGAGAGAGGTGTGGAATTTTGCCAGGGCTGAATTCAGTATGGGGGTGGCATGGTGGTGCAGTGGTTAGCACTGTTGCCTCACATCTCTGGCACCCGGGTTCGAGTCTCTGCCTGGGTCACATGTGTGCCGAGTTTGCATGCTCTCCCCATGTCGTCGTGGGGATTCTTCTGGGTACTCCGGTTTCCCCCCACAGGCCAAAAACATGCTGAGGCTATTTGGAGTTGCTAAATTGCCCCTAGGTGTGCATGCGTGAGTGAATGGTGTGTGAGTGTGCCCTGCGATGGTCTGGCCCCCCATCCAGGGTTGTTCCCTGCCTCGTGCCCATTGCTTCCGGGATAGGATCCGGACCCCCCGCGACCCAATAGGATAAGCGGTTTGGAAAATTGATGGATGGATGCATGGATGGATGGATGAATTCAGTATGCTTAAGGATTCTTTCCTCTTTGCCTTGCAAGGAAGAACATAGCATGTGATGTGGATGAAGGCCTGTGGCGTGATGCTGAGGCAGAATAAATTATCTGAATATGCTGTGAAAATATATATATATATATATATATATATATATATATATTTTTTTATAAAACTTTTTTTGCTGAAGTTATTTTTTGTTTATATGTGAGCTTTTTTGTTTAAATGTGAGCACAAGAAAAATAAATGTTGTTTTCCCACTCTCCCATAGTGTTTTGTATTTACTTATGTAGTGTATAATAGTTGCTAAGTTGTGTTTGCACATTGGCTGGTTTTGTGTGGTTTTTGACAGTATTGCTTGATTTTAAGTAAATAGTTTTGTGTCAAATGGTTTTTCAAGACAAGTCAAAGGTTTTGTGAGTGTAGCTTGAATTTTAGAGTTTGTGTTTAGTGTTTTGAGACAAAGAGATGAGATTTTAAGAAATGTGTTTTAGCAATTCAGAATAACTGTAATGGTTAGGGAAGTGCACTTGTACTGTAATTGAAAGATTGCAGGTTTGAATCCCTGACCAGCAAGGCACCACTGAGGTACCCTGAGCAAGGTACCGCCCCCCAAGCACTGCTCCCCGGGCGCTGAATTAGCTGCTCCCAGCTATGTCATATTGTCACATACTGTATGGGTTAAATGCAGAGAACACATTTTGTTGTTGTCTGCTGTGGTGTGTCAACAATGACAATTAATCTCTAAATTATACAATATTTGCAGTATTCAGAAGTCCAACAATGTTACCGTAAAGGGCAAAGTAAGAAATACATATGAGAGGCAAATTACAGGAAAACATTGTGCAACTGCCAACCCAGAGTCAAGGAACAATATTCATGCTATCTAAGCACCATGTCTCAGGGCTATGTCAGGACAGAGAACTTTGTCTATATCACAGCTCTTCGTTTGCTGGGCAATGTGGGATGAATCCTCTGTGTGACCCATTTGTATCTTGATGTCGAAATTCAACCCACCTATAGCATATGTGTCAACAATTTTGAGTCATTGTGTTTAAATGGTGACTATTGTGTGTTGACTGTCCTTAACTTTTACGATCTGTGTTTTCTATTTTTACATCAATGATCACCAGAGTGCAAAATGTGTTTTGATGAATGAGAATGCGTTTAGAATTTTTTAAAAAGGGTGAATCACATCTGCAAATTGTGTCTAACTAGGTGAACACTGTTTAAAGTTGAAAATTTTAAACGAGTGACTGATTCATTAAATGAGTTTTGGCAATTGGCAATTTTGTCCCAAGAATGAAGTTTAGTGTTTTAGCAATTCATAAAAACTGTAATATCTCACAGCTACTGTAAATATCTCATTATATTCAGTGCCTCATTGCTGTTTGAGAATAACACAGGATGGCATTTGAAATGGTAGCAGTCATACTATACGTTGAACACCCTATAGTATCCAAGTCAAAAATGCTCACATATTTTACATTTAGATAGGTGCAGATAGCAAAGCATCTCTGTGATATGAAACCCTGAAGGGCAAAACACAGCAGCAAATATGAAAACACACCAGTGAATACAAAAATACAACCCAAATACAAAAACACAAAAGCAAATATGGAAACACACCAGCAAATACAGATACGCAGTAGCAAATACGAAAACTCACTACAAAAACATACTAGCAAATACAAAACGCTACAACATTAGTAGCACTGAAAACAGAAAGGGTATGTACCTACTGACATCACATGGTTCTTACTGATTGGATAGGCAACCGTCAGTCAATCGTGTTTACAGTGTTTATCCATTGCTCGAACACTATAGACACATGCTTAAACCAAAGTAACATGACTTGAAGTGGTTGTTACTATACCTTAAATAAAGTGTAACCATGACTTAAACAAAAGCATTGTTTTGCACTTTAGTTGCAATTCTGCAACACACTTGCTCCTGTACACTACACACTATTTCATACATAAGACACTTCCTTCAAAAATGAAATCTCAGGGTACCATTGGGAAAACACATGTATTCAAAATACATAACACATTGGGTAACTGACAATACTTAGACACACACCTTAAAACACTTACAAAACGGAACCCCAATCAGCTAGCTACAAAAAGGCCTCACTCAAGCCATTTTGAGAACTTTGCAAGCATGGAGGCAGGGAGAGCTAGAGGTAGAGGAAGAGTAAGACAGAGAGAGAGAGGAGGACGTGGTCGAAGAGGCCATGCAAGGACCATTATTTCTGATGACATAAGAGCAACTCTGGTGGACCATGTCATAAACCATGGCCTGACTATGAGAGAAGCTGGGCAGAGAATCCATCCTAATCTAAGCCGTTTCACAGTTTCATCCATAATAAGGACATTCCGACAGGAAAACAGGTATGTATTCAACTCTCTACTCATATCATATGTAGAGTATTTACAGTACAGTACTGTACCATATCACATTGCCATATCACACGTACTGTATTGCAAGGTAGCTAATGGTCCTTATAGAACAAAAGTGGTAATTTTGTGAAACATACCATGATAATGTGTTGAGATGTTTCAGTACTGTGTATGGTATATACAGTAAAGTACAGTATATACTGTACAGTACTGTAAAATAGAAGCAAACCAATAGCAATTTCCGGTTTGCACAGAATGGCTAGAAGACCTACTGGGGGTGGATGCCAATGCCTGTTCACCCAACAGCAGGAACTTGCCATTGTAATCCTAGTCAGAGCAAACAATGCAATCCATCTCCACCAGCTATGGCAACAAATACTTGAAGATAGGCAAGTATTCAACAACATAAATCGAGTAAGCATTACCACTATCAGATGCATCTTAGTTGTGTATTTGCCCCCTTACTCGCCATTTCTCAACCCTATAGAAGAGTTTTTTTTCCTCTTGGAGATGGACGCATATATGACCACCAACCACATGCCCAAATGCCTTTTCTGCAGGCAGTGGAACAGACCTATGGAGACATTGAGGTAAGGTCAATCCATGGATGATTCGGCACACAAGGGGATATTTTCCCTGATGCTTAGCGAGAGAAGACATTGATTGTGATGTTGATGAGATCCTGTGGTCAGACCCCAACAGACAGCAGGATCCATAAGCCCACTTACGCACAATTGTGCTTTTCTGTTTACAGCAGGGACGGATTATGGACCGGGCAGGCGGGGCCGCTGCCCAGGGGCCCTTGGGGTGCAGGGGGCCCGTGGGGCCCCTAGCCCAAAACAATTTGCAACGCTTATCAACAATGTATTTTCGTTTGTCTATTTTAGAGGGCCTACATTCTTTGATCCTCTGCCTACAAGGACCCCTGACCCTATAGGGAGGGCGTTTGGCTGCCAAGGGCCCTTGAATTGTGGTGGTTGTGGTGGTGGTGCTGGTGGTGGTGGTGGGGGGGCCCTCACGAACGTTTTGCCCTGGGGCCCACACAACCCATAATCCATCCCTGGTTTACAGTAGTGCATTGTTTGTTTTATTTTTGCTTTAATTGAATTTACTGTACTGTAAAGTACACTACTGTAATGTATAGTGTTGAGGATTTCATTTTTTGGTTGTTGTGAAAACGTGCCTAATGTGGAACTGAATAAAAACAGTGCAAACGAAAGCCTGCAGTTTTTAATATAAAGTAGACTAGTGTGCTGCAGCTGATCTGAAAGTGTATTCATATGATGCAAGTGGGGATCATTTTGTCATTAGAATGACATTTTGGCAAAGGATTCTTAGGTTTTGATAGGTTTCAACTTACATAGATGTGAATGGTTTATTTCCCAGTGTTGTGTCTTATTTGCTTGTGTGTAGAGTTTTGACACGATGAGCCAAGTTTTGCAAAATGTGTTCAAGCAACGGGCAAAAACTGTAAATGATGACTACTAGCTGACCCTGAAGACGCCTGTCGTTGTGGTGCTTCATTACACCTAAGAAACTGTATGTCTGTGCTCTAATTCTGTTAATAGATCAATGACACTTGTGCATCTTTATAATTGTTTTCTAGTATCTTGAGATATATAAGGGTTGTGCTTAATTCAATGTCTTGGTGAAAAGATGGGAATTTACACATACAACTTTCAGTCCAAGTCATTCCCAGTAAATGGATGAAGAATTGAAAACTGTTACAAACTACGACCCACCATTGTGCTGCTTGAGTACCTCAATATACCAGTTGAAGACATAATTACCTGCACTGCTGCTGACTGGATGTCACTGGAAGTCTTAACTTGTCCCAGACTACAAACACCTAAATGAATAGTTTAGGCATGACACAAGCTGAAAGAAAGGCAAAGTACAGTATGCAAAAATTATCTTTCAACAGACAGGCCTACCTAATGTGTGAACTGAAGAGCGTGACAGGATGAAAAGAAGAGATTTGACAGCCAGTTGTGGTCCTGAATAGGCATGAGTAATTGACATCTTTTGTAATGCACACTTTGTATGGTAAACAGTACAGGAGGAATAGGAAGAAAGATGAGAAGGATTTCCCAACCACTGCTACTCAGGATTTTGACATGAACAATCACACAAGCATGAAAAGGTATAATCATATAGACTATATACTGTACACTCAGTAACACTAACAGATAAATTCACTTTGTGGTCTGACCATATTACAATCCTGAATATAAAAACCACACCGTACTTTTTTAGGTATTTACTGTGCAATATATTGAAATATTTAAAATATTTCTGTTTAATTGTACATTTTAATGTCATAACAAACTTTTGTACAGTAGTAAATAGTCAAAATTCACTATATTCAATATACCATATACGTTCTGGTCATCAATAAACAAAGTTTTTTTTAAAAAGAAAGCTGTAAAATCATTGCAATGTGCTAAGCTTTTGCTGGTCTTTTCTGCTGATTGTAAGATTTGCAAAGTTTCATATCTGTCACACTTAATGGGCTGCATATTGTGTTATTGATTCTGGTAACGAGAGAAATAAGGTTTGGTGAAGGTAGTGCACATATCTGACAGAGATGCAGAATTCACTGTGCCATTCAGTGGGTGACAAATGCAAGCTCTTCTACAGTCAGAAAGGCTAAGGAAACGCCACGTATCAAAACCACATGAATTTTTTCTTTGTATCAGATGAAAAGCACGTTGATTGTACTAATGTATGTACATGACATTTGTTTATTTATGGTTTATTTACAATTCACCAGTTATAATGACCATAGCCCTGCGATGGGCTGGCCCCCCATCCTGGGTTGTTCTTTGCCTCGTGCCCATTGCTTCCGGGATAGGCTCCGGACCCCCCGCGACCCAGTAGGATAAGCGGTTTGGAAAATGGATGGATGGATGGATGGATGGATAATGACCATATAAAAAAAGTGCATACCTGTTAATTCTTTCTACCTGTATGTGATACTCTGTCATGCAGTAATAATGCCAATTATGCAACACCATCCATATGTGCACTTTCATTATGCAGTAGCGATATTTCTCATTTTATATACAGCAGAAATAGTGCAAGTCTATAGAAATTTGATTTTCATGAAAGCAAAGAACCTCGAAATTCACCTCAATCAAAATGAGTTTCACATGACTGCAGCATTACTTGGATGGAGAATCGACGTGACATTGTTATCGTCGTCATGTGGTCGCTGCGTGTAATCGCCCACAACTGCAGACAGTCGAACAATCTGTGATCTCTCTGCTCAAGACTTCTTTCCTCAGTCTTGATTGAGGTTACAGTATGTTTACCTGCTTAGTTTTTCCACTGGTTTCTTGGTCTAATTTAGCTTGTTCTTCACCTTCTTGTCTATCTCAGTGTCTGGGATTCTGTTTATTGCTGTCCTGATCCTGTCTCAGAGTCATGATCTCGTCCTTGTTTATTCCCTTGTAATGCACGTGAATCCAGCCCACCCATATCATCTGCCTAGTTCCCAGTCTGCAGACCCAGTCCTGTCAGTATAGAGTATTTGTAAAAGAGGAAAAGTTTCACAGGCAGAAGACCCGGAGTGCGTGTCGAGTTTGAAGAAAATGCTATTTATTTTGCTGTCAGTGTTCCTTGTTTTGGAATTTTATTATTTATTAATTAATTTAACTAAGATTTCATTCTATTCAGTTTTATTTGTATAACGTGTATTATATTACGTTACACTACATTGTCTCAAAGCGTATTACAGTGTCCCAATGAGCAAAGCCCCCAATGAACAAGCCAGTGGTGACAGTGGCAAAGAATACCTCTCTAGAAGGAAGAAACCGTAGGGAGGAACCAGACTCAAAGGGGGAGCCCAACCTCCAGGGGGCGTCAGAGGAAGTCAAATGAGCAAGATGGCGAAATCCCAATTCACACTGTCCAAGTTTTAACATTTGAGTCTCAAAGCGGAGGGGCAGGCAGGTGATGGCAGACAGTTGCTGGTGCTGCTTCAGATGGCAGGACGAGCAGTGGTACGGCAGGAGGGCAAACAGGGAAGACGTCACAGGCAGAAGGCTGAGCTGGCTGGAAAGACGCCACAGGTAGAGATGTCGTAGGCAGCAGGGTAGGCATACCGTGATAATTTGGGGTCTCCGGGCAGCACAGCCCAGGAGGAGTAGGGAATTAGGGGAGACTAGAGGTAGTGCTAACAGTTAGGTGAAGGCAATATGCACGCTCCAGCAGATATGGCTGTAGCAGCACAAGTAGGAGGGAGAGGCAAGTGGGAACACAGGCATGTGGGGGTCCCTGAAATGTCAAGCACTCCAATTCCATGAGGGAGTGTGAAGGTAGAATGACAGCACTGACAGTTCAGTTCATCTAAAGCCAATGGCACCGATCCCCACCCAGCTCTACACCTCACACTATCAGTATAACTGGAAGTCAGAAGTTAGCCAGAGCTAGAACAAGAGTCCCTATAAGCTAGACTAAACAAGTGTTGAATATTCAACTAAGATGCATGCATTGTTTTTCTCTCATGTTATCTACTTACTACTGAGATGCATTATTGGATTATCTTTGTCCATTGGGATAAAAATTTGAAACATGCAGACTCCATATATTCCACTCTAACATTCATAAGTGTCACTTTGTACTCAGAACATTTTATTATACTTAATGCACATATTTTTGATCCTCTTCTTAACTTTGTAATACTGGTCCTGGTTTCTAGGTGTGTGTGTGTGTGTGTGTGTGTGTGTGTGTGTGTGTGTGTGTGTGTGTGTGCGCGCGCGTGCACGTGTGTTTACACAATGAAATCAAAAAGATCCCAAACGCTTCTATGTCCTTTTCCCTGAATAGCTGAAAATCATGTTTAATTATTGCTTTTCTTAACAGAAAAACCAGACTGAGACTGAAATCTAACGTATCTAACTGCAATGTAAGTTGCAGATTTTTTGCATACCTTTTGCTTGTCTAGCTGTCAAATGTCAATCCCAAGGAAGAATATAATGGCAACAGAGTAGTTTGTGTTTTTCACTTGCTTGACTTCTTTGTAATTGTTTGTATAATGTCATCAGGCAACATACTGAATTAGAATTTGCTGGTTGGCTTCAATCTCTAACTGCACTACTAGGTAGGGGTTTTTTAATTCAAAGTTTATTTTTTGGACCAATTTAACAAACCACCTGTTATTTCAGCACTTTCATAAATAAGCTAGGTCAAGAAAATAATGATTGGTTATTGCTGTACCGAGGGCTTTCGTGTGCTAACATCAGATATTGAACCAATGCCACTCTTTAAAAATAAAACATTTAAAATGATTATCTGTTATTATACACATATGTATATTTTCCCCCTCTTACTGTGAAACATTAAAATGTAAAAGCTTGAGGCTTATAAAGTATTCATATGGTTGTTCAAGCCATTTCAAAAATAGCTTTATGATTGTGCTGTGATTGTAGTTACTTGTTACAGGTTATTGAGCAACAGGTTGAAAATGCCTTCTAGTAAAGATAAGATTTGAACTAGGACATTTCTCTTATATCCTTTCATTCGTACATTTCTATAAAAAAAGAGGGTGCAGTGGAACCTCTCCTGGGGGCTCATTTATACAGGCTTCATATAAACAAGATATCTGCGAAACATTTGCACTCACATTTATACAAAGATGTTAGAATTTATAAAGTACATCCTGAGTTTGCATTCATAAAGTTTTGCAGATTTACTAATGGTCCACAACAGTCGTACGAACATTCGGGAGGATGCAGACAAAAGTGAAATCTAAAATTCAGATAGAAATGTGCGTCTGCGTGCATCTAGTCAATTTTAGCTAGGTAAAATGTGCAATAATAAATAGAGAGACATCAATCCATCCATTCATCATCGTGACCATTTATTCCCCAACTGGGGTCGAATTTATATTATATTTCATATACAACTAACCGTCAGCATGTGTTTTATTTTGTAAATAAATGACTTTATGTATACCGATATATTTATTGTGGAAAAAATATGTAGCTATTGAAAAAAGTAAACACAGGCAGCCAACACGTGTGTACCAACATGTACAGTAAGGTAATCAGTATAACAATGCCATGTGTAAGTGTGTCACATCCAGCATCAAAATGGCATGTTTATCTTTGTTGGAGGACATTGTGCACAGCCAAATACAAAAGGAACAAGTACTTAGAGATTACAATGAGTATTTTTCCTGGGATGATTTGTGGCTTATCAGCCAAATTTGACTGTCAAGAATGATTCTGATGGAATTGTTTGATGAATTGGCCTCGGTCCTTGAATGGCCAACATTATGAAATCATGCTGTTCCTATCCATCTTTAAGTACTGACAAGACTTGGATTTTTGGCAACAGGAAATTCCCTGGGGAACTGACTGACAGACCAGGGATATCCCAGCCCACTGTTCTATCAAGGCAATAGACCTACTGTATATGGAGTTTCCCAAGTGTGGATATACAGGCAACAACATTACAGTGCAGACTGCAACAATGTCCAGCTTTCCTAATGTGGTCAGCACTATTGGCTACACCCACATTGTAATAAGAGCACCATCAGAGAATGAAGCTGCTTTTGTGAACAGAACGCAGTTCAGTTCCATCAACGTGCAACTTACTGGTGACACCAACAGCAATGTGTTAGCAGTGTGTGTGTGACTGTGTGTATATATAAGTGTGTGTGCGTGTTATGTTTATAATACATTGTGGGGACCAAATGTACACCACAATGTGATAAAATCCTGTTATTTTGATTTTCTGGGGACCATCTTCAGGGCCCCACAAAGATCTGTAAGAGCAAATCAAAAAACTAAAAATGCCGAAAGTCTCGTATTTTGTTTGGTTACTTATAGTTAAGCTTAGGGCTGGGTTGGGGGTTATGGTCGTCATGCTGGGATTAGAGTTTTCCCCATAGAAATGAATGGAGAGTCCCCACAAAGGTATAATTACGAACCTGTGTGTTTGTGTGTGTATGAGAGGTATGCTATGCCAGAGTTTTTGTACGTATATATTTCCTTTCACCTACCCGCTTAAGTGCTGGTTATGAACCCCATTTCACTAATCACACAGAGAAGAGGAACACCGGTGCAACGAATTTTAAATCCTTTTTTGTTGTTTTTGTTGTTATTTCTGTGATTGTCTGGCTTGTGCTGAATGTATTTACAGCAACAGTCACCTGTTGCCATTTGGCAATATTTAGTTTTTTTGTTTGTCACACTGGCAGATATGCTATCAGATAAAATGGTTTGGTAACTTTATATACACTTCACAGTCTGCACTTCACATTCTGAGAATTCTTTCCCCGCTCGTTTGTGGCTCCATTGTCTCTGAAATGGCGTTGCAAACATAGGATGTGCACTTTTTTATTATGCGGGACTATTTTGCATGGTCAATGTAGGGTAATTACTGGGTGGGAATGGGGCAGTTCTTAAGCATGCACACCTGCAAATGTTTCTACGATATGTGGGATTTATAACCTGTATGATGTGTATTGTGGTTTTATAGATCTGATGAACATTAAGTTTTTGTATGAATATTTCCTCTCCCGCAAGATTTCTGATAATGATTTATAAAAGAGCATAGGGGATAATGGTATTATTATTATTATTATTATTATTATTATTATTATTGTTGTTGTTGTTGTTGTTGTTTGTTTTTGCTGTTATTATTATTGACTCTTAGTGATGTTTGATTATTACATTTTTAGTGAGTGACTGTTCAAAACAGGAATTGCAAGCTTCTACCACCTTGAGAAGACCTCACTCTTCAGGCTGTAATTAGATTCTGCTGAATTTGATATGACACAAAAATGTACAAGGAGACGGAGGCAGTACAAATTAATTAGCTTTTATGAATAGATTAGTCTGGGTTAAATCATTAGCCGTGTGAAATTATTATTTAAATTGTTTTAATAGCTGCGAAATATATTAGTGATTGTAGCATATTTCTGGTTTGGGATTTTGGGAAGATACATTTGAAAATTGCTGGCTGTGCGTGGGCTCCAGAAGAATCTTCTGTTTTAGGTGTGATATTTCATCTGTGAACAGGCTTGAGAGTTTCTGATAACATGAACATCCTTTTGCCTTGGTAGCAGATAATGTCAGAATTGTGAAAGGAGACATAATGTATTTGCAGAAGTAGTAGGAGGTCAAAAGCTGGCCTAATCTGAAGAGCTGCTGAGCTCAATTGTGAACGTTTTACAAAGGGAATTAGTGTAGCATCTCCAATGGACATATCATTGGAGGGAAATCTAAACTTTACCCATCATTGTTTTATGGATCAGGTGACGTATCTTGTGAAAGTGCATTTTGCCATATTGTTGAAGCAGTAACGTCACATCAAAAGAATGCTAAGTGAATAATCTTGGTTTAGCAGTCAAATTTTTTTTTACATGAATAGAATTATGATGCTTTAATCAACTGATAGTACAAAAAAATTCAGCTACTATTATGTGCAGCAACATGCAACTAAAAAGACAGGAGAAAACTGTACTTGGAGCAATTGGGATTAAGGGCCTTGCTATATGGCCTGATGCTGAAACACTGGGATTCAAACCAGCAACCTTCTGATCACAGGTACAACACACTGAGTCCACAATGACACCACCCATCAGCAATTGCTCTACCCAGTTGTTTATTGTTTGTCTATAAGGAGAAAAATTATGTAATCTGTGGAACAACCAGGTCACCTGTGGTAGGATGATGCTTCTCACCTATCTCAGTCTGATCAGAGGCATTGTCATCCTCCGTACTGGGTCAATAAAGGATTCTGGGAATTAGTCAAGCATTAAATGAGGCAAGCCCTAAGCTCATACAGTGGTGGATTATCAGCTCTCCAGTTGAACTAACAAAGGTACCTGCTGAACTGATCATAAAGGGGGTCACATTTTACCCTTCTGCCTCATTTTTTAGTTCTCCCTGATTTTCTGCTATTATGCAAATACTTGTGTGCCTCATGGAACTGTCTTACGTTGAATTCTGTGTTAATGCCTTTATGGGTTTGATCCCAGACTTGTATGAATGGAGTTTGCTTGTTCTCTCTGCATCTCTGCAGGTTTTCTCACTTGGGTGAATACTGTAAGTGTTTCTGCACTGGCCATTGCGTTTGAGTGTGTGTGCTCTGGGACAGACTGACATACCACCCAGCGTGAAACCTGGTGTTACTTCTCTATTCTAGTTTCATTCCACCCTCTGCAAACATATTCACCGAACTGTCTTTGTGTTTGCTGTTCTCTTGGATTTTACTTTAAGAGTCTTATGTTTATCTTACATCAAGGGTGACAGAATAAGATCCCTAAAATAGTTAGACGTTGATCTCTACAACTAGCACTTCCTATTGCCTTCCTGTTTCCGTGTCCTTTAATTAATTGCACGTGCTAATTTATGCAGTAGAGATTTAGAAGTTGTTTAATCATAACTGTGTGTTAGGGTCTGCTGAAAACTAAATGCAGTTGTGGACATGTATGCCAAAAAAATTATTTGGCACCTGAAAATTTTTACTTTAACCAAGAAAGAACTACAAAATGTTGCACAGACCTTACTATCAACACTGATAGCCTTTATACAGAGTATATGTGTCATGCCCTATCTACCTGCGACTTTTTCTCCTGTTACACATTTGTCTTACCTCTTGTTTCTGCCATTGTGTGATTCATGCTAGTTGCCTCTTGTTTGCTCCCTCGTTACTCATTGTATAAAAGTGCTTCTCAGTCTTGTCCTCCCCAGTCCAGTCATTAATGCCACTCTGTTTGCTTACGCGTGTTCCCAGTGGAGTTCTGACCGCTTGTGGTCCCGTTTGATTCTTGCCCCATGCAGTTCTGTTCTGTTGTGTTCTGTTTTTGTTTGGATTCCTAATAAATCACCTTTTTGTTTGTCCCGTTATGTCTGCTGCTGCGTCCTTTCTCCCTTCTCATGTGACAAATTGCGAATAATTTTCCTGTCATATTAAATATGTCAAAACATGTCTTCATTAAATGACACATTATCTGCAAATTGCTTGTTAAGACTCTAGAGCAGCTCTTCTCAGTGATATTTATCTATTGATTTGTTTTGTTATTTGCATGCCTGTGTATGCATTTAACAGGGTGGATCACTTCATCGTCAAGCACAAAATCTCTCAATAAATTGCTTCTGACGCTCCTAAAAAATCCAGTCCCAGAATTATTATGCACTCACATTTTTAGTTCTGTGATACTTTTATCAAAATATTTAAATAGGACTTCAGCCTATAAAAGTCATTGACTTAAATATAAGAATGATTAAATAGACAAACTTTAAAATGGTATTTACTTACTACAATACGGCACATTGGTGCTGTGATCATACACTGTTGCCTCACAGGACTTGAGTCTACGCCCTGGCTCCATGTGTGTTGAGTTTGCATGTTCCTCCTGTGTCATTATGGGGTTTCCTCTCGGTTGTCCAAAAATCACAGTCCAAAATCGTGCTTTGGGGTTTTCATATTGCCCCTTTGTGTGACTGTATGTGTCAGAGGTGCTGGTGGCCATTTTAGTGCTCTAAGTGTAACCCTTTAATGCCCCTCCCCCCCAATTCTTTAAATCAGATCACTTACAGGTTACTCAAGATTACTTATAATACCTAATACAATGTATATGCTATGTAAATAGTTATTATACTGTAGAATAGTGCCTCTATATCCACGGGAGGTGTGACCTACCACGATAGCCAAAATTAGGAAAGCAGCAAACAGCATATATAACTTGTTTTTCATGTACATATGGTACAAATCTATGATAAAGTTCAACCTATAAATTACACACAATAAAACATCAACAACACTATCTAATAATGGAACAATTACAATAATATACTGTGATAAAAGTCATGTGGTCCCTCTCTCTCTCTGTTGAATGAATACGATTCTGACATTTTTACAACCCAGGATGTTATCATGAAAAATGAGCAATGAAAAATATTTTGGACGAAACATTTTTGCATTAAAATGGAGTTTTATTTCTTACAGAATGCCATGGTTTATTGTCTCTTCTCAGGCCGCAGTAGACCGTGGAGAACTGAAACCCTAGCTAAGGCAGCAGATTGTTAGACCGCGAGTCATTCACTTAAAGTGGTATACTTACAATGTGCTCCACAATTTTGGATTTTATTTGTTGAAACTTTTGTATACCAGGCAAAGCTAATCTGCCTCCACAAAATAATCATTTTAAGGTTCACGCACGTATTTTTTTATGAAAATAAGTACACAAGTACATGATTGGATAATAGATTTAATCTGTTGATGAGTCATAAGAGCAATAAGCACAAAAACAAAGTAAGGGCTGAAAGAGAAAACTGTGGAATTTTGAATTATTTTGGATTTGTGTCAGTACTGGGGGTTAGACCCTTTCTGAATATGACTTCCAGTGCAGTGGATAGCTGTTATCTTTACTACACATAATTTTACTATATATAGTCATTATATTACACAAACAATGATGGGATGAGCTTTTATGTCAAAATGAACACCAGTACCCAGTTCATACATCAGCTCAGTTCAATTTCACACTGTATGTCACATCTTCATAGAGTGAATGTGAAAAGAATCTCACTTTAAACTCCCATAATGCAAACCAAGCCTCCTTTATTTATGTCTCAAATGCTATAAGCGTCAAACTGTCTCTCCTGTTTACATATGAACGTAATACTGACAGAACACTGAAATATGGCCGGATAAGTGATGTCAGCTCTGTACATCATTCTCCTTAGGAGACTGAAAATAGCTACATTAAAAAGAGGGGAAAAAAAAACAAACGAAACCCGTCCATATTTTTATTTCAGCTTTGCAGTTGTTAGTAGTCCTTCACAAATGTATCATGGTTCTTTGCTGCACAATTGTTTTTTTGCAGACAAAGACATTATAAAACTGCCTAAGAGTGCAAAGGCTTGACGTCCATATATAAAATGATGACTCACAGGCCACTACTACTTTTATACAAGTAAACCAATGCATGAGTCGTCATTCTGCCAACCATGTAGAGAAAACTGATTTTCTGAGGTGGATAGTCAGCTTTTGAGAAGAGCAAGTCAATGTCAAGCCAGGGTGGTTGTTTCCACGTAAACACATTGACTGTTCGAGACCGTCCTTGGACATTCTAGAGTGTGTATGATTGGAATTATGTCGTAAAAAGTTTTTCATATACAAAACATTTTCAGTATATGATTTGTACACATAACAAGGATCGTAGCGATATACTGACTATAGTATGTGTAGCATTAGTACAAGTGCAATAAGAGTCTGAAAGAGATCCATACTGTAAAGCACATTGCATATATATTATAAATGGTCACATATAATAATAAGAAGAATAATTAATAATAATAATACTAATAATAATGTAGATGATGACAATGATGTTGAAGATGGTTCATAATATATACAGACATACACGGTAATACTCACTTTGCTTTTAAATGTACAAAACTGAAAAATAACCTTGTTCTTCATCTACTTTGACCCTCCTTGCCCTGAAAATTATGATGAATAACCTATGCTTGTGACAGTGAAGTTTAGCATATAACCCCTGGGTATTAAGGGCATTGCAGAAATCTTTGAAATACCTAGGCCCATTTCCTGGCCAAAATACTTAATTGCTTCAAAGAAAAGCAAAAAAAAAAAAAATAATGTTCATTTAATGGCTACTGTGACTTTCTCTGATCTTCTGTGAAAAACCAGAAGATGACAGAAAATCATAGGTTATTATTAATTACTGAATTTTCGCCATGACATTAAAAATGAGTATAGAATGCAACAATGAAACTCTTGTCAGTGGTTAGGGTGTGATGCACCCTAAGTAAAGCTTAATTATATCTCTTAAATCTACATTGTCTATGATTTTATATCGGGCTATCCATTTTCTTATGTATCTGTCCTTTTCTGTTATTCTCACTATTGTTAGGTATCACAGGTACATTGCAGACAGCAACATTTCACAGAGCAAGGTTATGTTATGCAGTTATTAAATGCATTATTTGAAGGTTATGTTAGTGCAGTTATGAAATGTATCATTTGAAAAGTTATCTAAAATAAATAAAAGATGTTGAATATACTTTTTTATACTGTTTTATTGAATGAATGGCACTAACTAATTCTGTGTTGATTTACCGAAAGTCCTTCTTTTGATCAGTGGTTTTCAGTCCTGGTCCTGGACTCCCACTATATAGCAAAATGCTAAAAATGTTTTCTAGGTACTGTATGATTCAGTCTTTACTGTATATTCAGGTGCAATTCCTTATATAGGCAAGTTACGCTGTATATATTGGGAATTTTTTTATATAAATGGCCCAATAGGAATTAATGTATGTGTGAGGTAACTTATCATGGCAGGGATAAGGGTATTCTGCTGAGGCATGCTAACAACATGCGTCTTCGGCAGATTCTGCAGCATTAAATTTCTGAAATCTGGTACAAAGTGCAGCTGACTGATTCCGCCGAGCTTACCTTTACAGCACTTTGGTTAGCACATTATTTTCAGGTATAGTTTCAAAGCCTATGGTTCTGTCTGGAATATATTATAATGTGATTTTTGAGTGCTATTTTATCTTCCTAAACCTTTTTTTCATCTCAGGAATCTAAAGTATACTGGATGTACCCATGAGCATACATTCAAATAGACATTCAGTGTTGTGTCTTTTTTAAAAGCTTTTTTTTGTTTTGTTTTGTTTGCTGCCTTTGATGTATTGCTAAAGCTTTTATTGTAACCCTGTACATTGAGTAGGTATGGGCAATTTAATGTTAAATAGCATGTGAGTGTTCAGTGCAAGTACTAACAGTTGTTTTGACAATAAGAAATATGACCGGTTAGCAAACCAGTAGAAAAAAAATATAAAACTAAGACTTGTTTAGCATTTTAACCAAGTGGAGCAGTTTGGAGAACACGCCCCCACATCGATGTGTCTGTAAAAGCCCAAAGAATATAAGGAAAACCAGCAGACGGAGAATTACAGTAATCCCGTTCAGGAAAGTAATTACTTATTAAGATTAGGTAAAAATTCACTGTCACAGTTCATGATTCAGATGTCATTTTTAAGGCACAGTCCCAGCAGCGTAGCGAGGTATTAAACATTTTCGGGGGCCACGTTTTATCTACTTCTTCCAAGACTCTCTCCCTCCCCAGCGCCCCTTATATCAGGTCTACTTTTCATCTTGCATTGCAGCTTCGGCCTCAATTACAGAGGCAGATTCGCTATTGTCCCCTTTGTATCTCAGCATGGCTACAAAAGAGATGTTTACTGAACTGCAATCAAAGGCATTTAAAATCTTTGCACAGTGCTAAATATAGCTGTGAAAATTCCTTTTACTGGCGATGTTCAGCTTAAAGTTTCTGATTTAATTGATCTCTTTATGGAACGTGCTGTTTGGGCTGTGTGTCTAAAACAAGATATTCTAACGCATGTGTTTTTTTCTCGTGGACCCTTGCCAGGATGATTAATTAGGAAGATACCATAAACGCACACATCCGTTTTCATTTCCCGCTGCTGTCAAAAGGGCATGTGATGTGTAATTTTTATTGACCCAAGGATCAACGACCAGCAGTTGTTATTAAGAAACATATCTTAATTGGAGTATGGATTAGTGTTGATGTGGACCTGTACTGATCAGGGAGAAATAAAGTTTCCCTGTTCTCTAGGGATCATGTAGAGACCAGAGGTGCTGCAAAAGGGGGGAAGCTTAGGACAATTCTTAGGGCCCTTAAGGGGCTGCGGCCCTAAAACATTTGGAACATGATTAGATTGGTCCAGCTGGCCCCCCGCCCTATGTTGTTCGCTGCCTCGTGCCCATGGCTTCCGGGACAGACTCCGGACCCCCCGGGACCCAGAAGGTTTGGAAAATGAATGGATGGTTAGATTGGTCCAATACGATATGCTTTCATGGAGCCCAAAGTCTCAAGTGGTGTGCCTGATAGGGATCAAATCAGCCTCGAATCCCCCCCCCTAAACAAACACAGTGCTCCCAAAATATTGATAGGGACATGTCCTTGCTGTCCACCCCGAAAATCTACGCTCTTGGGGATGACTGAAATTCTGTACATGATAGAAATAGTCTCTAAGGCTCCAATCAGTCTTCTCCATGTTGTACAAAATTTCAACATGAGAAATCAGAGATTTTTAGCTACTGAAGAATGTTATAGACCATGTAAGGGAATTCATTTGACTAAATGAAACGGCCCAGTTTCACAGTGAGGTAACCTGTAATTCTTATTAGAATCATTAGAAAACTGATTTTATTTCCCAGATTCTGATGAAGAATAGGAGTTCATCAGAGAATAGGGGTTCCTTTTCTGGCAGCAAATATTAAAAGAAATTGTATACTCTGTAATGGAGATTGTATTAAGTAGTTACATTTATACATGTGGAGTAATAATTGTTGCCCCTGAAAGTGATGATACCTTTACTAACTTCATTTTCGTAGAAACCTGAAAAGATTACGATACGGTTAAATACAACTGAGTGAAATCACTAAGATCATTTTATGACCCCAAAGTATCCAACATTATTTTTCTATTATTTAAAGCATGTCATATTCTATACAATATGTTTTTTTTCTGGTTCAAAACATATCAGATTCTTTTCCAGTACTGCAGTACTCCAGGTTGGTAGCCTCACAGGAAATAGTATTGATCTGGTAATGACTACATTACAAAATTGATCCTAAGGGATAAGCAGAAGTTGATGAACTTGTCTATTTGTCCCCATGAAGATTAAAAGTATGCAATGAAATGGAAAACCAGTAAGACAGTGATAGGCAGTAGGGGGATAGTATGTGAAAATATAATAGTAAAAAAATAAAAATAAATGATATTATTATTATTAATAATAATAATAATAATAATAATAATAATAATAATAATAATAATAATAAAGCAAGACACATCTTTATGGCTGTAGAAAATACCCTTGCATGGAAATTAACCAGGGGGCGGCATGGTGGTGCAGTGGTTAGCACTGTTGCCTCACACCTCTGGGACCCGGGTTCGAGTCTCCACCTGGGTCACATGTGTGCGGAGTTTGCATGTTCTCCTCATGTCGTCGTGGGGTTTCCTCCGGGTGCTCCGATTTCCCCCCACAGTCCAAAAACATGCTGAGGCTAATTGGACTTGCTAAATTGCCCGTAGGTGTGCATGTGTGAGTGGATGGTGTGTGAGTGTGCCCTGCGATGGGCTGGCCCCCCATCCTGGGTTGTTCCCTGCCTCGTGCCCATTGCTTCCGGGATAGGCTCCGGACCCCCCGCAACCCAGTAGGATAAGCGGTTTGGAAAATGGGTGGATGGATGGATGGATGGATGGATGGATGGATGGAAATCAACCACAGCCCTGGTAAGGAAAAATTGCAGCAGTCCAAGCAGCATGTATATAAAAACCTTACATGATATGGTTATATGTTATATATTACAGCTACAATAAATGCACCCAGTAATTAACTGAAGGGAAGGTTAACTGGTATAGGTAGTTGCATAATAAATAGTAACACCCTGATTGATTAGGTGTCAGGTGATTTAGAACAGGAGAAGTGAACGAGATGAGAGGGAAAACCTCTAATTATCAGTAAAGCGCTTGTAATCTTTTTGATTTAAAGAGGCAGCACCAGTCACAGCTTAATAACTTGTAATATTGATTTTCCATTTAGTTGCATTGACAGCATGGCTCAAGTTATGGTCTAACATTTGTTGACATTAACCTATTGGATATTTCTTCAAATTGCTTGTTCAAGATATTTCATACTACCAGTTCTTTTTTATTATAGGTTGATATCAATAAGGACCTTTATTCTGAGGTCTTCTGGACACCGATGTGAAAACCCCTGGAAAGAAATTGAAGTATATAAACTGTTTATTGATGGCCAGCCTGTTTCAGACACACTTGCTCTGTCATCAACATAGGCTTCTTATATTTACATGACACTGCCATTCTTTATATAGCACATATTTTTCTCCAAAGTATATTACAAGTGAGACAGTTAGATGGTTCAAGCATACTGTTGCCAAGGCACCAACTAGTCGTAAGTGTGGCTTGGCTAAGCTTGGCTGATGAGTGTTGATGTGTCTCTTGAAGGCTGAGAGGGAACAGAGTGACCGGATGTCATTCGGTAGCTTGGTCTACAATCGAGGAACCATGCATGCAAATCATCTGTAGTGGAACTGCTCACATGGTGGAAGGATCTCCAGCTGGTGTTGGCTTGCTGACCAAAGAGGGTAAGATGGAATATAAGTCTTCATGGGTGTCTTGTTGGAGCAGGACCAATCAAGAGAGAAGGAGGGCAACAACTTGAGAGCATGTTGGATGATTAAATACCAGTCGCACTGCCGTGTTTTGAATTATCTGCAAATACTTGACAGTGGATGCTGGTAGCACTGTCAGTAAGGAGTTCCAGTTGTCTAGTTGTGAGATGACAAGTTCCTGGGCTAGAAGCTGAGCTGCATACTTATGTTAAACAGAATTAATCTACAACAAGGGGAGACAGCTGTTATGTGGTCAGCAGAAGATAGTTTATCATTTATCATTATCCATAGGTTCCTGGCAGACCTTGATGGAGACAATGTCGATGGTCCAATCTGTACAGTGATGTCATGATGGATGGACTTTGATGAAAAAGCCCAGGTCATACAAGGGTCTTTTAATTCACAATTCTACTTATTTCTACTTTTTTTTACTGAATTACTTGACGGCAAGACTGCATATATTCACTGTTAAAACTGTAGTTAGATTCTAATTTAATCCTCTTGCCTATCTCCAGCAGCACAGGCATATGGCAGAGAGACACCGGGTATGGGATGTTACCATTTGCAGGATTACGTTTTTTATATGGGTTTGTTCATATTAATATAAATTTGAAATGAATTAATTATGACCATTTATACCATGGCACAGTGGAATTCTCAGATCTGAAGGGTCTTCATTAATTTTCTACAAGCCCGTTTCCAAAAAATTCTGGATGCTGTGTAAAATGTGAACAAAGACTCATGACAAAGGAGACCCCAAACATCTGAGCAGCTGAAATCCTATATCAGGCAAGAATGGGACAACATTTCACTTTCAAAACTCCAGCAACTGGTCTCCTCACTTATCGAACGATTTCAGAGTGTTGCTTAGAGAAAAGAGCAGCACAGCGGTAAACGCGTCTGTTTTGAACTATGTTGCTGGCATAAAATTCAAATTTGATGGGTCGAGCAGGGCCTGCTTCCGGTCAGTTTACCACATTGCCAGGAGACAACCTCCCGCTAATTTTCAGAGAAAATGGATGTGTTTTTGTGGAGATTGTTTGCAGAAAGTGTTTCCTCGGAATGAAAATTTTTTTTTTTTGTACTTTTTTTTTTTTTTTTAAATATTGAGCTGGGTAAGTCAGTGAAACCAGTCTTACATCACTGTCATTTGCCTAAAACATACCATCAACGCATAGCTAGTGGGAGCCAAGCTTAAGAAAATCTCCAGACAGTGGGGTTAGTTGTCACGCTGTGTTACGACTAAGCCACCCATAATGTAGAGTGATAATGAAATAAAAACAGCTGTTTTCAATTCATTCCAAAGGGCTTTATTGGCATGAAGGTTTCAGGAACAATACTGGCAAAGTGTCAACGTACAGTTTTTCAGGCTTGAGTTTTTTCCCCCCAGACTGTGCTCTGTTAGACCTTTGACTCCCAGACAATGTTGTACAGTATGGCTTGTGAATGTGTTTAGATAAATAGATACATACATGTAAACAGTATCCACCTATACAGTATCCACATTCCGTTCAATTGTACAAGAATGGTAGGGCCTACAAAGAAACTTCAAGTGTTCATTTGTAGCAGAAATGTGTGAAAAGCTTGAATGAAAATATCATTAATCTAATTCAAATATTTAAAAAATTATTTAGCCAAAACCAAAATATGTTGTGCCCCGCGTTCCTCTAAATGGCATTTCGCCTGTATTTCAAAAAGCAAAGCTATTGTGCTGCTGTGCAGTATTTTAGAAATCCCTCAAGATACAGTTTTGCCAGAAGGGCATACCGCGGTATGCTGGGTGACCATTATACCACCCAAACCTAAACAGTAGTTATACTAATAAATGGGGCTTTTGGTTTGTAAACATGAAAATAATGTCTTCAAGTAGAAATGTCTCCAAGTAGAAATGTCTCAGCCAAATGTGTGGTAACCGTGGTATAAGTGGGGTAGTGCATTCCAAGCCACATATTATATGTCTTAATACATACGCTGTAAAGGCAGCCGCTGCTTGTCAGGCATTAACCCTTATATATGTAATGTTTACTTTTATTTTGCATTCTTTTCCTGCAAATATGATGCTTTCATCTTTCAGTCTATTTGAAAGTGCTCTGTATAAAATATGTGTAAAATATGCCTGGGCCTATTAGGCCTGGAAGTTCTTTGAGGCAAAAACCCATGTCTAATGTAAAGGGTGAAGCTAAGCACTTTAACACTGTGCAGAAATGATCGCTTTGCTTCCCTTTTTTTCCATTGACAATTTCTTTGCCGAGCCGGAAAATAAAATATTAGTGACAGATTCTAGCTAGATGGTTTCCTTTCACTCCTTTTTATGAAGCCCCTGGTTAGTGATGACCGGCAGGAGAAAGAAAGAGGCAAACACTCCTATATAGCTGTCCTCCTAATCATTTAAAAGTAAGCACTGTGCCTACCAATGAGTGATTGCTGCCGTTCCAATAAGACAATCAGAGCTATGCCTGCAGTAATTCATTTTTGCAGGAGAATGCTTGCGAGAGGCAAAGCCACCGTACATTAATTCTAATGTAGGCCACAGAGCCCCTTACCTTACACTTACTAATTAATCAAGATGACTGTCTAATTACATTAGATGAGCTCCTAAGGGCTACAGGTGTTACAGTGCCTGTGATATTATACTGTGATCACATTCCAAAGCATAATTTGTCCAGAAACCCCTAACTAAACATAGTGAGCAACATAAGAAAATAAATGAGTTTATCGTTTCCTTATTGATTGAATATTAAGGACGGTGCTTTCAACAGAGATGATTAAAACTGACTGAAGGCAATTAAAGCACCTCTGAGGTTCAGCTTCATCTAGTACTACAGAGGGTATGGATGTATTTTAGTGTACAAAAAAAGGTAAAGGGTGGCGTAGCTCTGCACATAAAGCATTGTGCTAGAAACGCAAGGCTATGGATCCAAATCCCCAGGAGTATAGCTGATTTTTTAACTCTTCCCTGCGCTGCAAGACACTTTGGATAAAAGCATCAGATAAATAAATAAAATGCCAAGGCATTTTTATAATTTATGAACTGCGTACTTCTTTCCCCTCCGAGAAACAGAAGTTTCATCATTTGAAAATATAGTATGCGCTAAAAAACTAAATATGACAAAAGCTCACAGGAGCATTAATCTTAAACACACTTAATCCAGCTAGTAAGCATACCTCATTATGTTTGGAATATAAACAACAATGACCAAATGAATCCAAATGAGTGACTACATTATTTTTTTTCTAAAATGTTTACTAATTAAATATAATTAGTTTATTGTTACTTACAAGAACAAATACATAATCGGAAAGACTGCTTGAGATGTAGGAAAATATAGTAAAATTCTTCAGATTTGATAAATGTAAAGGTATCTATGAAATGACATATCCTTGTCCACAAGCATTTTCATTTATAGACTGTCACAGCTCAATGCTTACTGCTTAAAAGCTTTTATTGGCCTTCATAACAAGGTCTGCAACAAAACACCTCAACCTGGCCCATCCATCCACACATCACACCAGGTCTTCTGCCCACTGGTTCTTGAGACCAACAATCCAAACACTGCTGTAACAGGGGAACCAGGGGGACTTGGCTGATTACTGGATGGACAGCTGCAGGATCAGGTGAACCAGAAGGCAGATTCAAGTGCAGAGGGCTGAAGAACCCAAACCAGAAACCAGGTAACATATAAAGAGGGGAAAAAAACACAAAAAACCAGGACATTGACATAGAAACCTCTAGAGAGAGGACACCACCGGCACTGCACACCACCGGCACTGCACACCACCGGCACAGCACACCAGCGGCACTGCACATCAGCAGCACTGCACATCACCGGCACTGCACACCAGCGGCACAGCACACCAGCTGTGGAACGCCGGCTACTTCAGATCATAAATTCATGAACCAGAAACCAGCTAACTGGAGACCCAACACAAGATATCGGTCAATAAGAACCATGACCCCCCTGCCCCAAGCCACCCAAACCACCAAACCAGTACCTGCTGGCAACTGACACAAAAAAAACAAATAGACCTACTCCATATAGTAGTGATGGAGGAGGTCATACCCAAACTTCGAAGCTTGTCTTGTCAAAGTAAAGCCCAGCGACTAGAAGCCAGAAGTTAGCTTGCATCATGCGACTGATGACGTCCAGTGCATCCTGATGTGTCAGAGGTTTTCAATCTTGTTGGCTTTTCAAACTTATGAAACGAGATGAAACATTTGAGCCTCCCGAGTTGGTTATTTTTTTTCAGCTGGAGAGCTTGACTGCTAAACAACTTGTATTTTGATTCATTATAGAAAGTGGTCCTAGAAATGGTAAGAGGATCCTCACATGTTTCAGAACATTTTGAGTTGATGAATGAATATTGATATGGCAAAACACTAAATTATTATTATTATTATTAGTTCCATTGCTCCGTAGTTCATTAGACAAATTCTCACCTGCCACACAGGAGGTCGGGTTTCCATTGCCTTGTTGTAAATCACTTCTGATAAAAGCATCTGCCTAATGAAGAAATGTAAATTATTATATTCCTGTTATTTATCATTATTGTGCTGACCAGGTTTGCATGGTTCCAAACATCTGTCATAAGGCAATAAAACATCCTAAATGTGCTAAATATCCTCATTCCCCCAAGAGACTGTGAAGCGCCTCCTCAAGGCATCAACACCTCATCCTTTCTCTCCTCAGTCCCCCATCTCCCCAGTTTAAAAAATCCCCTCTAAATCCTAACAGGTGAAAATAGTTACACATAAGCAATCAGCCCATTGCAGCACCTAAGTGACAGTAATTGATCAACAATTAATGAGTTCGTCCCAGTATTTTATTGCAAATATATAATGACTGAAATTACATACAAGCAAACTGAAATAAACATATAATTTTAAAATTATATTTAGCACAACATAATCAGACCCTGCTATCATAGCAGTAACATAGCTTAGGGGTGCTTTTCCCAAAAGCTGGCGTTAGTAACTTAAACAGCTGGAACAATTCTGCTGCCTGGTTTCACACTATGTAAGTTATTGACATTCTTAGGGAGTATGTGTGTGTATTTGAAATGTAGACCATTTCATGATTCTATGACAAAGACTCATAGCGTTTTAAACAATGTGACAAGATTTCTGTTATATCCCAGCCGCAGCATAGCCAACCTCAGAGGGTTAAATAAGGTGGCAGATTAGTAAATCAGGGACGGATGCGACAGACTGGCTCTCCATCAATCGCAAGTTGAAGTTTTCCGTGACAGCTAAACAATTTTAATTGTCTGCGTCTTCCATTAATAATGTTATATAACCAACAGGGTTTAAAATATCTTAGCTAAAACAAATATGTTATAAACTAACAAAAACGGTAAACGGAAAAACGATGACCTAAAATAGTGCATACAGTATCAAAACACAAGCAGTTGTTAAACATAAAGTAAACATATGTCTATAAATGTTGCCAGGGGGGTTTTCACTATAATAAAATACCTAAACAATAAACATTATTTCCCTCTTTTAATTTGCAGCAAGTGTAAATCCAATTATATTATGGAAATTTTTCATTTTTGTCTTTTGCTAAAAAAAAAAAATAATTTATAGTATACATTTTTTGTGTTTGCACAACTACTTGCAGCACCATGTCATGCTATGGACTAGAAAATATATTTTCTCCAAACAAGTAACATTGCAGTGTTTTATATCAACATTCATTTAATTCAATTAATGGATTGACGTATGGATAAAATTTGTAGTAAATCATTATGCCCTTTTACCCTACAAATATTACAGTACAATTCAATTATAATTTTGATTTGGAAAAAAATGATAACCCATTATCTGTTGGAAGCAGTTTTATTTTTCGGTTTTTTTTTCAACGTGACTGTTCACTGGAACTAAAGAACCTACTGAATGGTTTTGCACCCCCTACGCATTTGGCTTCATTTCGCTAAACATTATTTTATGGCACTAAAGCCCTAAATGTGAGACAAATGCATGGTCTAATTAAGGGTCACAAGCTTTAGTGCTGTCACAGTTTAAAGAATATATTAATTTATTCTAGCTACAAGTCTGGTTAGAGGTTATTTCCCCGGATATACCTGATGTAATTAAGGATCCTTGCAAATTTGTAAGTTAATTTTATTACCAAGCTGATTTATGAAGTTAAACCTAGATAGAAATTTTAGCAGATAGGTTAATAATATTATAGGGAGCAAGTACTTTAAGATACATTTTAGGCATTTAGGGAATTTTGATTTATTTAAATAGTACACCACTTTTCCCTTATAATTAGTAGTGTTTCCTGTTTCGATAAATGTTGGTTAAGACCTATCATCTGTTTCTTACATTGCTTTTTATTTTATTCTTAGAAATAATCTTTTCCTACACAGCAAAAATGTGGAGCTGTAAAGCTCATTTGCAACTTTTTTGGACTGATTGCACTTTGACTGCAAAAGCAATTAATGACTGTACAGTCAGTCTCTAAACAATAAATTTTACGCAAATGTGTTTGGTACTTATTATTCAGCAGTATCTGAAATATAACATGGTTGTTTGATCTCTTGGCTCAAAGGTATCTTGTGTATTTTGTTAAAGCTTGACTTACATTTCTGGCTCTGATAACCATGACATCAGTAATTCAAGTTAAACAGTTCAGCATTGATTTTTACATTCATCAGATTTTCATTTGAACTTTTCCGCCCTGTTCCCATTTCCATACAGAACACACAGACCCACAGAATGTTTTTCTTTACTCTGACTAGCAGTACTAGTGTGAGCTATAATAGAAATGACAAGATCAAACACATTCCACTTCCCATCTGGGGGATTTCACTCAGTGGAGTGTACAATCTCAAAACAACCAATACATCTGTAAGACTAAACATACTCACAAACTTAGCCATGAAGTGCAATTATATGCGCAATTTAACTCATTTGCAAATGGGAAATTCTAAGTAAAAATTAAAATGACCTCAACAATTTCTGGATTAGAGGTGGGTCAGAGTTTTATTTAATTTTTATATTTAAAATGACAATATACTTAATTTTAGGGTTTTTTTATGCAGAAAGCACAGTGACAATGTCTTTTCTGCAGGGAAATGAAGACATAGCATGTTTGAATGCAGGAAAGGAGTGATGATCCAAATGTAGCTTTATGAAACTGAAGGGGGGCTTTTTGATTAACACAAAATAGATGTGAAATAGAAAAAAGAAGAAGAGGTCAAAATAAGAGGTAGGCTGGATAAACTGGAAAGTACAGGGCTAACCTAGACTGGAATGGCCCAGAAAAGCGTCAACAAAAGTCACTAACAAGAAACAACCGCAACTCATGAGCAGGAACTACACACTCAGAAAAATCTGTAAAAATTATAGGGTCTGCCAATTGTACCCTTAGCTGCAGGTAATTGTACCTTTTAATATACATAAATGGACTCTGAGGAACATTTGTCTACCATTGATAGTACATAAATGCTGCTTGTACCTTTGGGATTTTCCATTTATATACCTTAAAAGGTACAACTACAAGGGTACAGCCCCAGTGACAAGCAAAGGTACCAATTTTTACCCTTTTTCTGAGAGTGTTACACACAGCACTACCATCTACAATGACCGACAAAGGCAGAGGGTAAGGGCAGGCACTGATAATAAAGGCTACATGAGGGACTGGTGTGGGTCATTGACAATGAACCAAACACTAGGAAGTACAAGTAATAGGGATCTGGTGAGGGTAATCAGGAACAAGAAGGGGGGAAAATGGGCTGGTCAGCATAACGGACCGGATAATCTCAGTGCTGTGGAGGTTATGTTTTTGTGGTCTTCAGTTTTTTGTTTCTTTGGCAAACAAATGTTTAACGAAACGGAAAATGTACTACTGAATAAACAGGAAAGATTTATGGATGCACATTTTACATTAATAGGTGTTGAATAACCTTTTGTGGCAACCGTTTCTGCTTACGGATCAAGCTCGGTAAGATTTTGGAGGCACTGTTGGCCGCTCCACATGATTCTGGGCTGAGGTCAGAGCTCTGATCGGGGACCTCAGGACATTTAGCCCTTTGTTCCACTCTGGCGGTCAGCTGTGGATCATCCTCATGTTTAAATGTAAAGTTTATTCCCAGTTACAGTTAACCAAGAATCTTTATTTGACATTACATTATGTCCTCACATAAGATCTATCCTATGTGCCATGTTTTGTTTTATCCAGAAAAAAAAAGTCTTGCATTGAGACCAAAACGTAGCGTTATTATTTCATATTACAGCTTTTATAGCTTGCTCTAAAATCACATTTTTCATACCTTATACAGTATGAGCTTCATTTTTTGGACAGAGGTTGTCTTCTTTGTAGCCTACAGACACAGATGAACATATGACAGATTATGTGTAGAGTTTGTAATATTGTTGAAATATACACAAATTGACTATTTTTGTGAAAAATTCTAATTGTTTCTTCACAATGACCATTGGAAGACTGATCTTTGATCATTCCACTGCAGGTTCTCACAGATCTTAATTTGGTGGAAAGATGATTTTTAGGTAAATTGTAGTGCTAGTGCCTTCCACTTCCTACACCACTTTTTAATCAAGTTTGGATAGTGAGATATTTATAAGTTTTGACATTTTTATACCCATCCTCTAATCGAATATAATCTTATTCCAAAGATACTCCCTGTTGCCCTATCTCTATCATGAGATGCACTGCCTTATAAAGACAACTTACAACCACGTCTACTTTAATTCTGGGTTAATCATAATCATCACAACACAGGTGGAGGCCAATTACAAAATTGTGTCTTCTCCACAAGGCAATTACATGTATATTCATTTAATAACAATGTCTATTATTGAGGGGGTGTGCACTTATCCTGACAAAACTTCTTTGTCTGATAATTTTAGTTTCACATAAATGACTTGGGGTGCGTTGTGTAACGAAAAAAATAATAATCAGAAAATAATAACCATATAATTATCAGTAATAGTATCTGACTGTAACCACAACACAAGCCTTTTAGAGGGTGAACAGAATTAATTGAAAAAAAAAATGGTGTGTATTATATGTACTATATGAGTAAGCAGGGGTAAAGATCAATGTGTTGTGATGTCGGTTTTAAATAATTTAATTCTGCAATGAGCGCTGCATGATGTAACCAGTCATGTCTGTATAAAATGAAACCTAGCAAAATAATAAACCAGAAAGAAACCCCATCTGCACCCCATTGATAAACTTTTTTGTGTTTCTCACTGATAGAACTGCATAGTATATTTTCAATATCACTCTGACATTTGGAACAGATTGCATGGACGTTGACTCATGGGAGTCGTGACTGGATGTCCAGAGTCATCATATTCGTCATAAATTCTCAGGCAGTCATTTTTTAATTTGACTGAGTTGAATGTTGATAGGGCAAAGAGTGCATTGTAAGTGGGGTGAAAATAAAACCCTTTTTTGCCAATAATAAATAATTTGCAACATCTCACAAAAAGTTTTTGAAATATTATATAACATGGCCAATCTACCCAATGAGCACTTCAGATATTTCTCAGAGAAGATAATCAAGACAAGCAGAATATTTTAACAAAGACATTACATTAAGCAGGTGTACAAACTTAACCCATAGTGAAAATATATTATTAATAATAATAATAATAATAATAATAATGATGATGATGATAATGATAATGATAATAATAAAGTTTCAATAGATGGAGCATTCTTTTGGGTTGATGTCACCAGTGAACATTTACCCCTGAAGAATCACGTGCCCAAGTATTTAAAAATGAAAGAGGTAACATGAAAGAGACATTGTTTGGTGGATTGTTCCTGTACATGTGTCATACTGCTGATAATGGACCCCACTTGAGGAAGGGTGAGCTGACGAATACCACCATGCTGCCACCTGCTAGCAGACCATGCCTGAGATGATAATGCAAAATTCGATGGATATCAGCATTCATTTTTCACAACCCAAATATATGAAACATTTTTATATAGTGTATGTACACCATCAATTAAATTGTCATACTTTTGAACAAGCAATATTAGTTTGTTTTTTTTTATATAGAATTTGATATCTTCAAGTTTATCTCTGTGGTCATCATTTCTCTGGACTTCTACTACATATTTTAATGTTTTTTTTTTCATAAAATATAATTCTGTTGCAAGTTCTTGCCTTCAGAGAACAGTCTGTTTACATGTAGTTCTGTCATTGGTATTATCCATCCATCCATTTTCCAAACCGCTTGTCCTACTGGGTCGGGGAGGGGGGGTCTGGAGCCTATCCCGGATGACAGCCCATCGCAGTCAATGGTATTATATTTAAGTTTATTATATTCCATCAGTCATTGAGAGCATTTTATTCATACAGTTTTAACTGAAACGCAATGATCCTTTTTAAGTGACATGATTCTTTGAAAACCATCAAGTGAAAGTAAAAAAGAATTTTTAATTGTTTTTAATGTACGCCCTTCAACTACACCCAACTGCACAAGTTGCCTCTCCGTGCATGCCAGAATATAAATACACACATATATGTCTATATATATATACATTCTCGCATGCATGAAGATGCAACTTGTGCAGTGGATATATGGGTAGTTCAACGGCTTAAATTTCAGGATTGTAGGCGTATAATAATGGCTGGCAAAATGTAGGATAAGAATAGATATTATGTGACAAGCTCAAAAAAGTGAGTCAAGTGTAAAAGATTGTATACAAGACTGTTTGCACCATTGTCCCACAGCAAAGGGTGTTTGAATCTGACCTCTGCTCTGCGTGTGGAATTTGCATCTTCCCTTTTTGTCACATGGGTTTCCACCAGCAGTCCAAAGGCATCCGGATAGGCCAACTAGCGTGTTGCTTTGCTTGTTAGGCCATGCGCCTGATCATATGGCCAGCAGTTCAGATACCCCAGCCTTGTGCCAAATTCTGCCTGAGATAGGTTACAGATCTCCATGTACTTAACCAGGATAAGTAGTCTGGATAGAATATGACTATAAAATTGTAACATTTTATATTTTTTCCTGGCTCACTGCAAAATATAAACTGACTGTGCAAAACTTCACAGTGAAAGAATGATACAAAAGGAAGATGCAAAACAGTAACAAAAATGTATGTATACTGTGTATAGGTAGAGCCTAATCATCCCCCTAGTTATTTCCATTAATGGCCAGAATTCACCTGGACCATGAAAAGCCATGCAGCAGCACTTTACACTGTCTGATTTGCAGTGTTTTCTGGTCCTCTGCAACAGCATCATGGCCCAGTGTATTTGACTGCCCACATGTGGCGTCAAACCTCACTCTCTCTACAGCTTAAAAAAGTACAATGTTCTAACTGAATTTTATTTATCTGTTTGCTTGTATAAGGGCTGGCACAGTGACTCAGTGGATAACACTATTGCCTCATACCTTGTCGTGCGATTCGTTATTGAAATTTTGGCATCCACCTGCAAACTACAGACACTGCAGTGTGTCTAAATTGTGTGTGTGTGTGTGTGCGTGTGTTTGTGTGTGTGTGTGTGTGTGTGTGTGAGCAGGTATACCTATCCTTATGGGGACACAATGTCCCCATAACGAGATAAATATTTTAAGTTTTTTTCCCTTATGGGGACCAGTTAGGGAAAACGATATTTTATAAAACTCAGTGACTGCTATGAAAAAACTAAAAATGCAAAAACTCTTGTATTTTGCTTGTTTTCTTATGGTTATGGCTAGGGCAGGGTGGGGGTTAAGGTTGTCATAGTTAGCATTAGCATTTTTCCCATAGAAGTGAATGAGCGGGCCCCATAAGGATAGGTATACCCTACATGTGTGTGCATGTGTGTGTGTGTCCTCTACAGTGGACTAGCATCTCATTTACCTCTGCATTGTGCCTGGGATGGTCTCCACACCAGGGTAGGCATTTAGAAGATGGATGTTTGCTTGTTCTATGTAATCCAGCACAATTTCTACATAGACTAAATGTCACATTCCAGCATGCACTTTACTGTTGTTTTATATATATATATATCCACACACTCACACACACACACACACACACACACACTGCCTAGGTTATCAGGTACACCTGCTTGGTAAAGCATGGAAATCCTGGTCCCCCAAACAGCAAATCATATGGGTACAACTGAATACATACAGCACATGGACTGGGCTGCTAGAGCTTCACATACTGTTCAACAAAGCATCAAATCACTTAAGTGAAGCAGTTCTGGGGGCACAAATGGTTCCTACTTAGTACTAGCTAGGTGTACTGTACTTTATACAGTGTATAAGACTCACCATTTTTTTGGGTCCTTTTTCCTCACTGCATTTCAGTCGTAGAGCACAAGACAGGGAAACACACCCTGGATAGGATACCAGTACAATATTCATGCATATAATCACACACTATGAGTACCAGTACAATGCACAGTACACCCACACACATACACACAATCACACACTATGAGTACCAGTACAATGCACAGTACACCCACACACATACACATAATCACACACTATGAGTACCAGTACAATGCACAGTACACCCACACACATACACATAATCATACACTATGAGTACCAGTACAATGCACAGTACACCCACACACATACACACAATCACACACTATGAGTACCAGTACAATGCACAGTACACCCACACACATACACACAATCACACACTATGAGTACCAGTACAATGCACAGTACACCCACACACATACACACAATCACACACTATGAGTACCAGTACAATGCACAGTACACCCACAGACATACAAACTATGGGTAGCAAATACCCATAGTGTGTTGGTACCTGCAAGAACTTCATATTTTTACACCATGACTAATGTAGGTTCACAAATATTGATTATAATCTACAGTAAATGAATCTGAACAAGGCTGCAGTTTCATATTTTGCATTTATCTGTGATTCTTTACAACTTGAGCTAATAATAGATCTGCCATGTAATGTGACATCTAATCAACCTCTTTCTACAGCATCAGAAAACCAAAATGTAATGTAGAAAATGATGCTTTTACACATCCCAATCCAATTTGCTAAAAAAAAGCAATGTCTCCAGGCATATGGGCTTGTTTCCTGCCGCATGCCTTTCCTGTCCAGCCTCTAAGCTCGAGGTTATCATGCACTGGATGAGTGGCCGTGAAAAATGCATGGATGGATTTGCAATCGAATATGCGTAACATTTTTTATTTAAAAAAAGAAAAACAATGAACACTTTAATTATCTGATAAAAACAATATGTGTCGCTGTTATTTTTCATACATGACGCATTCATTCTTCTTTGTCTGAAAGGTATGTGTGCCAAAATTCTCAGAGGAATGCCTATAGGAATCTATTCAAAACCTGTACAAAAGCCTCCTTAAACAATACCTGAGAGATAAGATAGGAGGATTAGTATTCATTAGGATAATTAATTAACCAAGAGATGATGTGAGGTAGAATAGTGTCTCGTAAAACTGGGGGGCTGCCTCCATTGTTTGCCTATTAAATCTTTTCATGCACTGTACAACTTATACAATGTGGCTATGACCAATATGAAAATGGTCTTTTTCTCTCTTTTATTGTTCTAGTTCTTAAAGAAGATGTTCGGCTCAGCTTTTAAAATGTGATTAAAAAAAGGTAAATTAACTTTGGATTATAGATACCCTTTTGGTATTTTCTGTGTCTAGAGTGTTGATATAATAAATCAATATCGAACAAGCTATATTGTTTAAGCATGGAGAAAACATGTATTTTTTTTAACTGCATTTGGCTACAGCTTTCATTGCCATGTTGTCTTTAGCAGTAAGCTACATTATCACTAACAGTATATGTGTCCTTAACAGTGCTTTTTTGCATTCACTTTCATAGCTTGCAGTCATAATGCTTTTAATCAGGTATGTGATATTTCACTCAAGGGTTCACAAAATTCTTAGTCCAGCATCCTGGACAATCATGTTTTCCCCTTCCCACTACCAAAATGTAATAACACCCTGTCAGAAATTGCCCCTTAAGTAAAATAAAATTCCCTCCTTTATTTGCCTTTTCTCCTCTTTTAACTTGCTATTTGGAGGAAAAACTCTAACCACCAATTGAATGATGATGGTTTGTTCATTAGGATACATATGCTTAAAGCCTGGTTTCTAAAATTGTTTCGATTTATTGCACTGTTGCCTCGCACCGCCATCTTGGTGCATTGTTGGTTATGGGACTAGAGTACTTAGAGCACAAACAAGTCAAATACGGCTTTAATGTAACATGAATCATATTAAGTACACTGGATATGGTGACGTAAAATACCGTTGGGTATTACTCGACGGGACCCGTACACAGCAAAATCAAAGTGGTTGTGAGCCCCCCTCTGTCCAACTTATCGTTGTGGGTAACTCTGAAGCAAAACCAAGCATCTAAAATTCTGGAGGATTCTTTACTTTATTTCTGGCTGCGTACAAAAACTGCTGAGGAAAAAGTGTATCACATTTTTCAAAAATCAAGTTCGAACTAATATTAAATGTTACGCAATTCATCTGAATATATTCCAATAATTCTAATACATATGCCGGTCCAGCATCCGTGCAGACGTCACGTAAAGTACGTGTGTCGGTGCAGCATCCGGGCAGACGTCACGTAAAGTACGTGTGTCGGTGCAGCATCCGGACAGACGTCACGTAAAGTACGTGTGTCAGTGCAGCATCCGGACAGACGTCACGTAAAGTACGTGTGTCAGTGCAGCATCCGGGCAGACGTCACGTAAAGTACAATAAGTAAAATAAAGGACTGTTTCCCCTTTGAGTTGCCCGACAGTTACACTGGAAACAAGCAGTTAAAATAAATGGCGCCTTCAAATATGGCATAGAAATGCTTCCTTCATTTGCTGAGTTGTGAAGGATGCACCCAATGTATCCTTTACAGCCCAACATACAGTATCTCAAGATTCTTTGCGCAGAGGTGAAATGGATGTGTCCTTGTTAGGCGATGGAAGCAGCGCTTCGCAGCTCAAGGTTAAGAACGGGAACAGCTACTGAAGCAAACAGGAAGTTATTCGTAGGCCAGCCTGTCCCATTTGACAATGCTTTCTGGCTGACTTTTACAGAACGCTGCCTACAAAAGCTACAGCTTCATAGACCATGTCCTCCGAAGGATGCAGCCCCTGAATTTGGATACAGCCCGTGAGTCTCACATTTAGTGACGAGAGTTTGGGCTCTTTTTAGTGAACCAGATCATTTGGGTCAGTTCAGAAATAAGAGCCAGCTCTTTCAGCTCCCAGATGGCTCTCCATTTAATATCACGGCTGGCGTTTATAAATTAGCCTAATTTAGCAATATTTTTACCTGTGATTGGTATGGTGTTCTAGTTATGAATGAGAGACCCGAAGGAATGAACAAGTTGGTGGTCGGATCAGTGAATGAGGGACTCAGATAGGCTACTGAACAAGAGCCGCACCTCGGTCTTGACCGAGCACCATCACCGGAACCCCTGAACTCAGCTCTTGATGACCTGTATGTTAATCACCTGCACATGGATTTGGATGCCTGTTAGCCCTAAAACTCTTTTTTTCTTCTCATGTTTTGTTTCCAATGGCTGCAGTAGCTTAAGATTTGTTTGCTTATAATGTAAATTTTTTTATGAAATTACTTATAATATACTTGCCCCTGCTTTATTTCTTTGGAAGAGTATATTGGATGCAGTGCTACGTAAAACGATTGCTTTACTAAAAAGAATAGGATGATGTTAGAGCATGTGCGTGTTCACTGAAATTGAATGGCGTCCCACCCAAGGTGTTCACCTGCTTTTTGTCCTATGCTGCCTAGGATAGGCTCCAGGGCCCCTATCACCCTGCATAAGTGGTTGGAGAATGGATGCATCAATTGGTGGATCGATCGATGGATTTAATGGAACGTTGTAGCAGTAAAATGTAAATCTTAAGGGACTGACTTTTTTCAAACCAGTAGTTCCAAAACTTGGTCAATTGCATGAAAAACCTCAATTCTTAAATGTGAACCAAGCAATATGTTTGACGATTTTTCTAGTGCACTGAATTTGAGTTATAAGTCTCAGAAATATATCAGAACTTTGTTTCTTAAAGGCAGGATATACGGTAAGAAGTTTGAAGTATTCACTTGTACAGTCCAATCCAATTCTTCTCTTGTACAGCATTATGGAATTTAAACCTAAACCAAGTAATTTAAACCTCCTTTTAAAATTCATTGTAGTCGATTGTCTCTAATTGCTAGTGGTATTACAAAAGTGACCACTGTGCGGACTATACTGTATTTTACTGGGACCTCCAACTGAACATTTAGTAACATTTTTTCTTCCACCTTTTTCTATGAAATTGTCTTCATAGTACTTATAATAATATTAGCAGTTGGAAAAGTACTACTACTGAAAGATCATTACTGATTTGTGCACAGATATTAGTCAGATTACATATAATCTCTTCATCTTGCCTTGCCTGGGTTTGTAACCATCTGCAGGTGGCACAAATAATATCACAGGCCTTAAGTCATTTTACATAAAGATGACAGAATGACCAAGCAAAAGGAATAAAGTCGCATCAGCTGGCATCAGTTCAGAATAAATTAAACCCGCACAGATAGTAATCCTTTTTTTTTAAAAAAAAAAAAAGTGCTTTAAAAGTGGAATACTTTTCAGAGTTAAATATTCCACCAAACGTTTGATGTGAAATGGATCTTTCATGGAGTTTAATTTTTTTCTGGACATCTCACTTTTAAAATTTAATTTATAACCCAAAGAACAAGGTATAAAAATACAGTTGGCTCCTTTAGTAGGTAACACAATCCTCATGAAAAGACGCAGAGATTCATTTTGGGTTTATAGTGTAGAGTACCTGTCAATACAGTAAAACAATACTCAATAATGCGATGCAGTCTACATTAGGATCCACCTTAACTACAGTATTGACAAATTTTACTTAATGTCTCATTCAGCTTAGCTGAAAAGGTGTTGAAAACATATAAAGGTGCACATGTGTGTGTGCATTTTAAGACAATAAACGTAATTTCATGATTTTTACAGAAATTGTTATTGTAGCTCTATTTGTGAAGCTTGTTAAGAAGGTGATTTACTGCTTAGTCTATCCGAGTGTGATCAGTGCATAAAACTAAAGAAGAACTTAGTTCTGGTGTAATGTAACTCTGTAGAACAATTATGGCATTAGCCTGAAAGGTTCAGAATAGAGTTTGCTTAAAGTCCAGACATTGTGCTTGGCTTGATGGTTTTGTTCCGGGCTATAATTAGTATTTCACCGCTATATCCAGCAGGATTCAGAGCACAGTAGTGACATACCTGGAGAGAAGCTTCCGTTGAATCCATAATGAATGGTTGTCATCCTCAGTTACACTGATAGGTCTTTTAGATTTTTTTTTTCCAAAATAGCTCAGTGGATGATAAAGTTCTTAAATTGTCTGCTTTTATTACATAAATTTTTAAATATCCAAAAATTGTTGTGATGCGATAATGAAACTTGACAGCTTTAATGAAAACAGGAAACATATTCACCTTACCAAGAACTTGCATGACACGATCATTTTCTCCTCTGAGAATATTGTGGAGGCTGGTGTTCATGATCAACTGCAGATGAAATATTTACTAATACATATAGTAGATCAAAGAAAAAGAAAGAATATAAATAATTAAAATAAAAAAATCCATGTGGTGCAATGTAATATTGTTGTTCACAAAATTGATAATTTTCACATTTATTTACAGAACTGATAGTGTAAGTATCAGACCACCAAATTAACTCTCCTAGTCCTTAAAAAATGTTCTTGGGCAAGATATCTTGCCTTGTGAAAGCTGGACATACCAGGTCAGAGCTGGTGTGTGTGGAGTTTGCAGGTTCTCTCTGTGGATTTCTGAGGGATGCTCTGTTTCTCCAGCCATCTCTAAACACTATGCATTATGTGCATGTGTGTCCAGCGTTTAACTGCTACCCCATTTGCAGTATGTCTCCCTGGCATGTGCTCGTTGCTCCACTCACTCCTACAGTTAGATGGCTACGGAGTCCAGATTGAAGTGCAGAGAGGAAAATTCCGTCAGGAGGGTTTAGGGTTATTCTAAGGGTTTATTACATAAAAACCTAACAAATCAAATGCTAGAAGATTGCAAACACAAGGGCCGTTGAACCACAGCTTGAGCTTAACGGCTTAATCTCGGCAGAGACCTGCTCAAGACTCAGCAGTTGCGGGATGGAGGCATGGCATTTAATACACCATCCCCAGGTGGAGATAATCATTACTTAATTGATTGACGATGTTGCTCTCGCTGCTTAACAGCAGCAGGTCAGCACTGCTCATGCCGTACAGTCATGACACCCTGTGACCCTATACTGAATAAGTACTTGGAAGAAAGATCAATAATTGTGAATTTACAAACACTGGGAGCTCCCTACAGCGTGTAACAATGCAGGCTACCCCTGAATGACTGCAGCCAGGACACATTTCATTTACTGCACACACACAAAAAAAGTATTTCAAGACCTAAAGCTCCAAGGTTTATATTATACATTATATGTTATTCGTATGGAACTGTAAATAGTTTACAATAGTTTACATAAGACATTATGGTCTTATGATAGTGTAGCACAATGCTCACTTGTGCACTATGTTCTATATATTGGCTGGATGTAGCAATAGATTTTTCATATTGTAACTTCAAGCCACTTTAACTCATATATATTGCCACCATTTGTTTGTTGACCTGGGGACACAGAAAACATCCCAATTCATAAGCTAATGCCCCAAAGCTTTTAAAGCACAGCCAGGAATACATCTCCTTTGTAGTCCATAGGGCACAATGTTGATTGTTCTCCTTTAAGTGAAAAAAAAACAATAAAAAAATCTATTTTCAGCATCTAAATACAAGGTTGTTACTTCTAGGCAGATAGTGCCTCAGGTTTGCCATTCCCAATGGGTCCGGGTACAGGAAAACGTCTGGATTATTATAATACTCCAGCAACCACGTTAGCTTTCTATGTGGTATGATATCCCTCTTCAATTAATTTATATGCCCTTTCCTTTCAGATCTGGGGCAAAAACTCCAGAACACTTGATCTATATTCCATGCAAGATACTCATTTAGAATCACTGATTTAAGAAGATCTTGTATATCAAGAACTTTAGTAGCACAACAGGCGATGTACCATTTGTTTTCATCAGTGTGAAGTGTCCGGGTGATAAAGATTCTGTCAGAAAGGGACCAAATGCTGACTGCCAAACCGAAAGGACCTGAAAAATAGTACATAAATGTCCATTATGTTCAGGCAGTACAGAGCATCTGTGTGTCTATGTGTGTGCATTGACTTGGACATCTGGATTTCAAAAGAAACTGGAACGCAAAGACAATCTCTTTGGATTTTCTTTACCTCTTTAAGGATTGTCATTCATTGATAAAAAAGAGTTTGCAGCATTAAGAATAACTAGTGTTACCCATAGTCAATGTACTATTACATGAAATAAAAAGTCAGTATTATGTCTGTCACGACCACTAGCGAGCAGAGCGGTGATCGTGCGGGTCGGCAGGCAGGAACGGGCAGACAAGCCGAAATCAGGGCAAACAAGGGGTTTATTTGGACACGGAGCACGAACATCGACCAACATCAATGACGGACGAGGACCACAGGTAAGACCAGGACTTAAAACAGGACAAGACTAATCAAAGTAATCAGACACAGCAGGAGACGATCAGGGAAGTACACGTGGGTAAGCAGGGGGCGTGGCACACACGAGGAGCGGACGAGCCGGGCATGACAATGTCGTTATAATTAATATTATTGTATTTTTTTTTGCTTTCAGCTCCAGAATTTATTACTATAGATGAATAAATTACCACAATGTATGAATCCAACTACCAATTTTTAAAACATTAACAAATTAAAGGACTTAGATGACTTGACAGTATCCAGCCATATATCTCAACAGTGGTCTAAAGGCTGTCAGTGTACACACTATCCTCACTGTATTCAGTTAACACATCCAGCATAAGATAAAGAAAGCACTGGAGCTGGTGCAGTCTGTTACACTGAAATAAGGTCCATGTGGTCATAACCGTGCAGTAATAGCAGCATTACTCTATGGAGAAAGGACTTTTAGTGCAGCTTGTGTGCCACTCACTCTGATGGCTGCTGTGAAGTTGAGTGACAGTAACTCAAGCCAGGCCTCCGCTGCATCTATAATAAGCAGCACCAACACAAAACACCACGCGTAATACAAAAGACACAAAGCACAGCGTTGAAAAATGATCTCTGGAGAAAATGGGTGGCTTAAAAAAAAATGATTAAAACAGGCATTACTTACTGAGTTATTGTAATGCATTAGTGATATATCTTGTCATATTCCCATAATTTATAACTATATAAAGTGTAACCACGCAGTAGTGTTACCTACGTTATCAGGCATATTACATTATTCATCCATCCATCTTCCAAACTGCTTATCCTTCTGGGTCACTGGGGGTATGGAGCCTATCCCGGAAGCTACGGGCACGAGGCAGGGAACAACCTGGGACGGGGGGGCTAGCTCATTGCAGTATTACATTATTTTTATTATTATTATTATTATTATTATTGTTGTTGTTGTTGTTGTTGTTGTTGTTTTTTGTTGTTTGTCTGTTGGTTTGTTTGTTTGAATTATGTACATACACCAGTGCCATTTTGAGAAATTTTATTGCCCCCCGGTGCTGTTGTAATGAGACACCTCTCAAAAATTGTTTACAGGCTTTAGACAGAAAGAAATCTCGGCAAAACCATTGATGCAAACAGGGATGGGATAGAAACAATTCCCTGTTGCTGTTTTGCGCTTATATAATAACTCTTGCATCACCCAAGACCATGAAAAATATTTGCATCACATTCCAAAGGTGTTTTAGGTTTATCCCTGTGGTTAAAATCAGGGCACTGTTCATGTCTGAAATACTGCACAGAAGCAGATTAAAATGCAGTGAGCAGTAATGCTGAGAGTGGCAGTAAAGAGCCATGAGCACATTTGGTGGCATCATGAAGTGGGCGTACCGGAATCAGACTGCAACAAATAAAACCACCCATTAAAAAGGGAACCGTTACATCTACACTAATCACACAGATATACTGCAGGTATGAAACCATGCTGCAAATGTCAAAAATCAATCAATCAGAGTAGTTTGCCAGACACAAATGCATGTCAACTGTAAAAATGCATGTCAACTGTAAAAATGCATGTCAACTGTAAAAATGCATGCACGAAAAAGAAATCGAAACACTTTGCAGCCCCGTCTGCATTGTTGGTCAAATACAAATGTACACTAACACTGCTAACTCGCATTAATGTACCTCAACTCTACTGTGGATCTTTTGTTATTCTCTTACCTGACATTCAAGAAAAGTATTCCAAGATTAATTTGCTATATAATACAGGCCTGACACAATAGCTTCTATACATTCCAGCGTGACCAGCATTTGCCATGAGTAAGGATGAAGTGAATGCTGGATTGTTTTGTAATCATCTGTAACCTTTAGGTCGACCTCTGAGACAGTTTTGCCATACTTTCCTAAATGACTGAATGGTTTTGAATGGTTATTTTCTGACACACACTTGCTGGTAGGCAAACCACCCCTGAACTAGAGGTTCAAGTACAGGATCTGTATGTACCACGCTTGTTTATCAGTCTCATATTAACTGTAAGTCATGCTGGGTAGTACCACAATGTAAAGCCAGCTAACAGGGAACATTCCCTGTAATATAGTCCATCCATTTTCTGAAACTGCTTGCCCTATTCAGGGTCATGGCTGACCAGAGCCTATTCCAGAACATACAGGCACAAGGCAAGGAACAATCCAGGATGGGGCGCCAATGCATCACAGGGCACACCAACAAGCAGTTTGGTAAATCAAATTAAACTCAGCATCTTTTAGGACTGTGGGAGGAAGCCAGAATACTCATAACGACACAGGGAAACCATGAAAAATCCATGCGTGGAGCCACAGTGGAGAATGGACCTCTGGTCCCAGAATTGTCAGGGAACGGTGCCACCCCACACTTAGGCCAAACTATCACCCAAACATCCTTTTAATGTAATTGATGTTGAAAAATATTGTTGTATAATGAAAATGTAATTTCACAAAAATACTGCATATGTATACTGCAAAACATACCATCCAGCCTCGAATCCGTGACTTTAAAGGTACAACGCAAGAGTGCTACCTGCTAATCTACCAAGCCACTTATTACCTGCGTTATTATTTTTAGTTGTAGTAGTAATTGTACTGGTGGGATAACATTCGGGGAACACCAGGAAAACTTTCCATAGTCTTAATTGTAACATTTGGTAAACGTTCCAAGGGCAAAACATTGTTAGCTGGGAAGATGGAGGATATTATCAGATGAGGGAGCTTAACCATGTAAACATTTGTGTGATTCTACGGATTTCAAGGGGCAATTACAAACTGTGTCATTATTAAACAGTCTTCTTAATATATTTTCAAACAAAACCTGACTCCATTTGTACACACATGTGTTATGAGGGACTAATTAAATCACTGTGCTGGGACGCTGGATCGGTGTGTAACACTGTTGTCTCATGCTTCCAGAGTTGGTGTTTCAAATCCCCTCTGTTACAGTATGTGTGGTATTTGCCTGATCTTTCTGTGTCATGGGGATTTCCTCTGGATACCACATTTTACTCCTACAATCCAAAGACATGCAGTTAGTATGCGTGCTGTGGGCTAGCATCCTGTCCAGGCTGTACCCCATCCCAGGGTGTGTCTTACGCTGCCTAAGACAGGCTCCAGGTAACACTCACTAGGATCTGTGGATAGAAGAAGGACAAAACTAATGCTGCATTTGATTTTGTTGAGGAATATCTGCAATAAAAGAAACAAAAATGCTGTAATAAAAATATTTTCTTTTTATTTGATTCTTGTCGAAACAGACTATTTCTTTTACTGGATTTAGCTTGAATAAAATGTTAAAAAGCTAGGAATGTTTATGAATGCGCATATGTTTTTATGTTTGATATTGAACTATCATTGCAAACTTTTAAAAAGATAAATGTATTAATGAGAATTTTAAATTATTATTATAAATATTAATTTCCCAGTGTCGCTGTCTCAGGCAGTGATGGCAAAAAGAAACTTGTGACATGGATTTGGCAGTAATCCCAGGATTTATTGGGATTATCCCTTTACAGGGGGGATGGGGGAAATCACAGCACTATAACTAAATGTAACCCAAACATATATGTCAAAAAATGATGTAACTCAAATCCAATTTATCCCACGACAGGAATTGGTACTGCGGTCCAAGAGTTCCTGAGGGTAAAGGAACAAAACATCCAAAGTTATACATATGGGGAACAAGTGTCAAGTAGACTAACGTAACAGAGGCAACTCTGATCACCTGACTGTTCCCCTCCAATTGTAGCAACACACAAATTGTAGCAACATCTTGACCATTTAAAAAATGTACCTCTTTCTTACGGATATTCATCCACCCTTCTGTTGTGATGGATATGCATTACTAAAATGTTTATATGTGGATTTCACTGTCTGGATTATAAACATTATAAGTAAATCTTGTAATACATATGAAGACTAATGTTTAGTGCTCTGGATGCTGGACTGCAGTGCATCTTCATTGATATTTTATAATAAACTGCACAGTGCCTAGCAACCAGCAAGACCAGAGATCCCAAATTGACAAGTTACTTTACTCCCAGAGAACAATTTTGTTGCTGCGTAGTTACATCACACTGCCAAGGTCAAACAACTGATATCAGTCTAAGATCTGTATATGGACTTTCTACACATGCTTGCTGACCCAAAGGCTTTCTTTCGTGATGCAGCCTTTAAATTATTGCAGTTACAGCTTATGCGGGTGCTGTGCTTTGATTTTATGGGATCGCATGCCCTTGGAAAAAGAATGAGAGAGTCATAGATGGTGCTATGGTAGTATATGTGCATTAGACACTATAGTAGGTGTCCTTACATTTGGTTGCTGAGGCATCAAAGACATTACCTCTGGTTCTTTCAGTGTCATGGTTGCTATTACGTGGAACCGACCACTGACAGTTGTGACACTGCAGCCTACTTTGTGGATGAGAGCCAAAAACGAGATAAAGAGCAGAGATAAACAATGGTGATAAATTCAATTAAATATTTTAACATTGCATATTTGAACAACGGACGCTGAAACATTCAGTTAATGTACCAGCGACTGTACTCATTGTCCAAATTGTCAAAACATATCCTTTTTTTCGTGCTCACTGTTAACTGTGACAAGCGAAAGGGATTGCTGGAGCTTTTTACGCCGTGTGTTTCTGTATGTTCTTTTCATTGTAAATGCATTTGAGCACTAGCATGGAGTAGCTGCTCTGATACTGCTTTTTAATTCTGGTGAGTTTTTTTCTTTTTTTTTATATTGTAAATAAAGAGCACTGTGTCTTCACCCAGCTTACACTTTGAAGTCTTCTTTGAGTAAGAGATCGGTCACAGGGGCGAAGCGCCCGAGTCAAAGCCGTCATGCAGATATGATCGATATGAGCGAGCTTCTAAGAGGTGTTGGAACTGTCTGAGCCCGTTTATTAGCATACACATCTGTAGCTGTGCAGGAACAGAGGGAAAGCAGAATGCTTGAGTGTTTATCACAAGCAGGAGCCCATTCAACTGCAATACTACGGTCCTTACAGAACACAAGGGGGAGGAATCCTAACATAACAACCAGGGGATTAGTGGGCTAAAGTCTTTGTAAGGTAGGTAGCTCTGTGAGTACTCATTCTCCTACATGCCCCTTTGTCATTGCAATGTGCTCAACCAACAAACATTAGACAGACAAAGCTAATCTGGTAACACAAATGCAAAATTCAAGTGGAATAAGATTGGATTAAGCTGACACTGGTATACTAGTGGAGGCTAAATTTCACACAGAATGAGGTGCTGTGGTACACAGTAAGTGATACTGCAGTCTCTGTATACCTTTAGGATTGGAGTTAGCATATTTTCCCCATGTTTCAGTGCAGTGTTTTCCAACCCGGTCCTCAGGGACCCTCAGTAGGAGCAAAAATATGGACCATCTTTGGGTCACCGAGAACCGGGTTTCCTCTCACAGACTGAGCTGCTATGATGGACTTCCATCATATCCAGTCCATGGTGCCCTGTATCATCTGCTATAGCTTCCAGGCTTTGCACAATCCTCTACGGCATAAGTGGTTATAAAACATGGATGTATGTTTTAAATGGGTTATGTAATTAAACTCTTCAGTTTGCTTATTAATACTATTAATCGTGCAGCCGGCTAATTACAAAACATGTAAAAAATAAAATTATATATAATAGCAGGTCATCTTCTTTCATTTCTCACCATTCATTTATTGATTATTAGAAACACATGAGCTGCATGATTTATATATAGATATTCCGTGCTTTTGACACAATATATACATATTGCTGCAAAGTGGAACATTGCTCTGAGAACAGGGAGGGAATACAATCACAGAACAACAGAACATGTTAGCAGGCAATGAGCTGTAAAGGCTATGTAAACATCCAGTGGCTAGAGCTTACAGCTTAGCCTTGTTAGACTTTATGCACTAGATCAAGCCCTAGTCTGTTTTTGTGGATAGTGCTTCTTTGGAGAAATTCGCATGTCAGTTTCTTCATTTGTTGCTTTTTCAATATATGTTTACATTCCTGGAAGCTTAGTTTCTGACCACTGACCTTGTTTTGCGTGATCCCTCTGCACTTCGGTCCTTACCTGTACATCTCTAGCAGGGAACCCCTGCCTGTCAGCTGTCCAAGTCGAAACAGTATTGAGTAACCGCATGATCATCTGGGAAAGGTCTTTGCCTCGGGCAGAAAACCTGGCATGCTCAGTAGGTTGTGACCTAGCTCAGGGCTCTCATTTGTTTACTGTTGTGGGTATCGATTGTCTTCTTGAACTACTCAGGGGTTTTGGCCCATCTTGCATAGTGCTTTCACTTTGTCCAAAGCAGTCATAACAGAAACATACAGTACAGACACACATATATAAATATATGAATTATTTCTCAAACTGTTGAGTAGATTTTGCATCAGAGATTAGCAGCTTCAAATGCAAATGGAATTGTTTCCACACATCGAAATAAGATTTTATTTTTGACATCTTAGATTTCCCAGGCTGATTATATTATGGTTTGAAATTAATGTAAATCTCTGGCCACATTGTACCGGTAACCTGTTTTGCAAAGGCTTTTTTAAAATTGTTTTTTAATGTTACTGCTAGTGTTGCTATTTATTACAAAAGATGCCTTATCTTATATTGTAAATTACTTGAAATTTTCAAAGCACAAATGTGATGTCTTCCAGCTCAGATGGTAAGTCATGACCAAACCTACTTAAAAGCAGAAACAAAGACTGACTATGTGCTAGACATAATCAGGCTCTCACTGGAGAATTCATTTGTTTGTGAATTTCTGGAGCATGATGAACCTTATATTTTTCAGATGAATACTTTGACTGGCTTAGAAAATAATATTTGTTAAAGTGCATTCTCCATATTCTTCACTTTATTGGTAATTTAACTGACAGTAATCCTTATTTAATAGCTATAAGCTTTCCTTTGCCTCATGCATTCAAATTTCTTCACCTGTATTTAATTGTCACTCAATGAACAGTTTTACATAAATGCAAATATCCTGTGGGGTCTTATCTGAGATAATATTGGGTATGAGATCAGAAAAATCAAATCACAGTTCTATAGGGTTATTGTGTACTCTTAGGTATTGCATACAGAACAGCTACATCATGATATTTGCTCTGACATTTTGGAACATATGGTGCATAAATGGTCCTTGAAGGTGAAATTGAGCAGATCTTGCTCTCAAAGCAAATGAGTTATTTCATCCCCAAATTCTGAACAAGTTCTACATCATAAATTTTCCTTTCAGCATTCACTGACTGTAATCCCAGACTGCTTAGGTGGTCTGGACCTTCTAGTGAAGCATTATCGTTATTGCATGAAAGAAGTCAGTTCTTTATCCCATTGATCCCAGAGGATAGCTCAGCAACTAGTTGACCTATGCTTTCCAGCTCTTTGAAGAAAAGAATATTGCCAGAGTACAAGGTAATTACAGTAGAGATTTTGGTGGTTAAGACCGATGTCTTGCTGAAGATGTATGAAAAACCAGCAACGCATACAAATATATTCCCAAGTGTTCTGCTATTGCAGCTCCACCCCTTCTTCACTCAACAGTATATTTGAGTGGTAGGTATATATGTGGTCTTTACAATGTGTAAATGCAAGTTTCTTGCAATATGTCTGAGGTTTCTCATTATGTTGTCAGAACACGTCAACCAGTGTCATTTTGGAGAGTAAAGCTAGTCAATGTAAGGAAACGCCTCGTAAACACAACTCTTCTTCCTCCCAAAAGCATCTCAAAGATTAACAAATATCCTCGTTGCAGTGCGTTTTGACTAAATGTTCTAGGTTGCCACGGAGATGACATTTAACTCATATGTCTCGCTAAAGAATGGCGTCAGCGATAAAAATACTTTAGCAACTTCTAATTTCTTGTCTTCATTAAGATGAGCTATCAAAATCAGAAATGCATGATTGAAAAAAATCAGTGTAATGTACCATTTACCTATGCGTAAAACTATATTAAGTATAGTTTATATGTAATGTAAACGACATATGAAAGTTAAAAAAAAAAATGATTGTTAAAAACACAACATGGTGTTTTTCCTCATTTTGTATGCAATATGTGTAGTATATGCAGGATTTTTTGTGACATATCTTTAATGTGGCAATCTGTTTTTAATTATATATGTCAATCTACTGTCCAAGAAATACATCAATCATTAAACGTGTCAATAAATCATTCAATGTATTATTACAAAGCGTATTTCATTTTATATTGCATTATTTATAAATGAGTAAATTACCAATAACTCTTTTTTGTAAAAAATTAAGTACAATCTGTTCTTTTTGCATTACATGAGATGTATATTTATATGGGCATTTTGCAGACATTTTGATTCCTCTGTATAAGACAACTGAATGAAAAGGTCATTTTTAGTATGTATCTCATACAGTACAACACCTTATCAAGTTTTCCCCTTTTCTTCTAACAATCCAGTATTTTTGCCCCTGGTTCTCTTGTTTCTTTTTCTAGTCCTCTACATACAAACTTTCAAAGATGTGAACGTGTGTGTCCAATGAAATAAAGATTTTTCAAATAATTGCAAAATTAAAAATAGTGCCAGAATTTCAAATTTTGCTGCAGCGCTTAAGTTTCTATCCCTGACATTCATCGCTGATGTGTTCGGTGCAGTAACGCGTGGTTGGTGAGATCAGCTGACTGAAAGCAATGGGAAAAAATAAATCGGTTGTTGGCTGTTAAAATGTAAGCAAAATGAATACAAAAACACAAATCCATTGATTTCTAAAAGCATTTTCTTCTGTACAGTATAAATAACATGTTTTCGATACAAGTTGAGAGTTCAGCGGAAGTGAGAGAGGTTGGTGTGCATACGTACTATATTGTTGATACAGTGACGTAGGCTCGCTTGCTATCAGTTAGCAAGATCAATTGACTGAAAACAATGGGGAAAAAAGACCTCTCTGTTGCTGGTTGTTAATATGCACTCCAAATCAATGAAAAAAATATAAATATAATCTTTTAAAAGCATTTTCTTATGTAAATGTTTTCGATGGGAGTTGAGGATTTGCAATCAAAGTACTAAGTAAGTTTATGTAAAATGCAGAGCACTATATCTGTCTTAGACCAGCTAAAGCTCAATGCCCTGATGTAGAAAAGAAAGCATATTAATATTCATTTGTGTATTATGCTCCCAGCTCCCTTTCTGTACTCTTTCCTGTCATAGAGAAGTCTGTGACTGAGGTGCCATAGCTATTTATCAATTCTTGAGCTTAAGTGGTTATTTTCAAGGCTAAAGAAAACCTACTAATGTTCAAGGGGAGACTGAAAAATGAGGAAGCCTTCAAACACGAAAGAAATGTCTTTTATATACAGTACGTCGTAAAGGCTTTTCTGCTGGAAAAATAGCAAATTAAATAATTTAGCGACCCAAAGATAAAAAACGTCTGCCTTCTGTGTTTTAATTTTGAAATATGTAAGTGAAGAACAGTCAAGTAAGTATATTGTAGGGCAAGAAGATGATTTGCAAATAATTAATTTTTTTTTTACTTTTATAACTGGAACTAAAATATGGGTAAGGCAATATTGTGACTTTCCGCTATAAAATTGACATTCATTAGCCTTTCTCTGAAGCACAGATGTTCATTTTGTCATTGGAAACTGTTACTCTTGGTACCGACTGGATAACAACACCCCACTGCCCCGATATTATTGGCATAATACCCATGATGAATACACAAATATGTAATATAAAGTCTGCCAAATCTCACGCTGAAAATGCATATTGGTTTTAGCAATATTTATATGCGTGTATCTGTGTTTATACACAAACACACACACACACACATAGTCAAAAGTTTTTGCACACCATGGGTTTTTACCACTTTTCCAGTTATTTCATAAACTGCAGATTTTTTATTCTTTTTAAGCCTTGGAAAGCTGAGTGAAAAATTCCAAAGAAAATATAAATCAAATGAAACAAGTTTCCTTTATAATATGGAAAGAGTATGTGACAGTGCATGTCTGACATCCTATTAAATGGTTGTTTGGTGATGGGATAGTTAAAGAAGTCATTTTTGGTGCCCAAATGTGATCTATGCAAACCCATCCACGCACCCACCCACACACTCACCCCCACACACCCACTACCTGTCAGAAGTTTTTGCACATGCTGAGATTTCCTACGTGTGCATGTTACTCATTTAACATTTACTAAAAATACACACAATATACTAACAAATGAGTTTACAATAGTTTCACCATTTGCATACCTTTATTAGCAAGAAAATGTCATATTTTTGATCCATCAAAAGAACGTTCCCTAGCAGTTATATCGGCAGAGAAATTTCAAGGCATTCTTTGTACAAGGGACATTAAATACTGCTCCGTTTCATGGGATAAAACACTTAACTAGTACTTTTAAAGTTAAAGGACAGCCTAGAATTGAAATCCATCGTCGACCTGCCTCTGGTGTGACACTACTCCATTACCTGGAAGAAAGTTACGCGCTCTGGCATGGTGTGGAGGCTGGATCTCTACCACAGACCCTGCCGTCGTAAGACAACAGTGTTACCCACTGAGCCATACATTTCCTAACAACCTGAAAGATGAAAAGAATATTGAATAAAGGCTGTGTTATATACTGTAGCAGTTTCTTCATAAATAATCCATCATTCTCATTTGTTTGGTGTTTATGCAACATTTACAGGTTATGATTTGCTTTGAGTATAAAGTGGATGAGAATTTAAAGATGGGTTGTAGATGGGGGCCACATTGCAAGAGCTAGGCAGGGAGGTGTATCTTTATTTGGGCAAAGCAGTGTCACAGCAGGGAAGTGAAGGAGAACACACACTAAATAAATAAGGGCTGGAGGCACGATTCGTACCCACAGTCCTGGGGGTGTGAGGCAATAGTGATACCCACTGAGTCACCCCCTTTCTATTACCTGGGAAGATAAAAAGAATAAACAATAAAGGCTATGTGTTATATACCGATGGACCTTCTTCATGAAAGCCATAATCCCCATTTACTTTGTGTTCATGCATCATTTACAGGCTATATTTTGATACTTGAGACTCACTTACAGACTGGTTATCAGCTTCATCTTTGTTTGACGAAGTGTTTTATGAAACCATGTGACACTTTCAGCATGCTTAAGAGCTTTCAATTAATCTAAGATTTTCAATATAGAACTTTACACTCCAGTTGCATTATATATCGTGATAAGCCATGTAAAGGAAAGGAAATATAGATTCTGGGGTTTGTGATTTTCTGTATGGAAAGTGACAACTGAAATTTGTTTACTCGTTAACTTAATTATGTCCCTAAAAAATAAATAAACGTTTACCAAATTTAAAATTATTACTTTCTAGTAATGTAATACTAGTCAATCGGTAGTCCCCATGTTACTCTTTTTGTCATATAAATATGAGGTAACACATTACTTAAAGCAGTGATCATAATGCATTATAATGCATTCAGAAATTATTATAAACACAGTTATAACTATTTATAAAAAGGCATAACACATTATAGCCATTATGAATGCTCTGTGAAGCTGTCATACAGTACTGTGCAAAATTCTTAGGTAGTCCAAAGAAACGTTTAAAGCTGTTTATATGGGTAGCAAGTGTACTTTGGCTTAGAACAAAAAACATTAGAACATGTGCAATTTAACATTAGAACATGTGAAAATTAAGAGTAACATAATAAAAACTAGATGGATGGATGGATGGATGGATGGATGGATGGATGGATGGATGGATGGATGGATGGATGGATGATATTTCATTATGTTATAGTACAATTTTTTTAATTACCATTTCAGGGGAGGCACAGTGGTGCAGTGGTTAGCACTATTCCCCCACACCTCTGGGACCAAGGTTTGATGGTTCCCTGTGTGTGGAGTTTGCATGTTCTCCCCGTGTTGGGTACTCTGGTTTCCCCCCACGGTCCAAAAAAATGCTGAGGTTGATTGGAGTTGTCAGATTGCCCACAGGTGTGAGTGAATGGTGTGTGAGTGTGCCCTGTCATGGGTTGGTGTCCCATCCTGGGTTGTTCTCTGCCTTGCGCCTGTAACCTTTTGGGATAGGCTCCAGAGCCACCCACAACTCTGAATATGACAAGTGGGTACAGAAAGGGGATGGTTGGAAGTTATTCCATAAAGTCATCAGTCTATATATAAAAATAATAAAATGTGCTGCATATTTCTAAATGTTCCAATATTAGTGCATGAGTATGAGTGTGTGAGAACGTTCCTGCTAGTTTGTCCCATTTTGTGAAACTAAGTATTAAATTATGCTCAGATGTAAGAAATTTTGATGTATAATTCACTATTGTGAGAATAATCTAGAGAAACGCAGGAAAATAATGACATATTGACCGAAAAGGACTCGACATTAGGTGGGAGCATCTCTGACAGAAAAACTGTATAGGCTAATTAAACAAAATGACCAACTGTTTGCATTACTTGTCTGGCCAGATACTTGTACTCTCATGATCCTGAAGTGGCTCGTGTGGGGATATTCAGCAGCCGCCTGCACCCCTCCAGCAGCTGGAGGTTCACCCACCACCACCTTAGCATGATGCAACAGCTCTCCTTCTAGGTCAGGCACAGTCCACGCTGCCCTGCTTTGCTAGCACAGAAAAACGAAATGTGTAAGAAGAATTTATGAAAGTTTACTTTAAGTCTGAAAAGACTGACATTAGAAGGCTAGATGTCCCAAAAACTGGGAAGTGACATTTGCATTGTCAATGTAACCCAGCTTTGCAAATCAATAGGCACACTTAGTGCTCTCATTATTTCTCTAGACAAGTCAGATGCTTAAAATTGTGTTTAACGTGCAGTATGACATATTGAAACGGATAGTTGTTCATTCAATGAATTTTGCATCGAACACTTTGTTATCATGTAAGAGCATAGGGTACCTTTCTAGCTTAGTAAATTGTCATGGAATAAGCACAGTACACAGTACATCTGAAAAAATATATAGGTGGTATGGTAGCAGAGAAAGTAACACTATTATCTCACATTTTCTGGTTTAGAGGTTTGAATCTTCCTCTGGTCCATGCATGTATGTGCCTGTTAATAGATAAACATCTCATCCAAGGTGTACCTCAACCTTGTGTCTTCTGGGATGGGCCCTGACAACTAAGAAGGCTACAGTGTTGATATACAATACTAGTCAAAAGTCTGGTTACACCTGCTTTTAATGCATGTTTCTCTGTTTTAGCTTTATTATTCACCTTAAAGTAAGTTTACTGCAAGAAGGTCATGAGGTAATGAAGTAATACATATCAAATATAGCAACAAGCATACGAATTGTTTAATACGTCAAAATTTTCTCAGATTTTCCACTCTACAAAATAACCGCCTTTTGCTTCGATGGCAGCGCTGCAAACTCTTGGCATTCTTTAAACCAGCTTCCAGATGTACGCGTAGCACCCTGGGATGTTTCTCCAAGAGTTCGGCCGCAAACTACTCTTCGATCCGACTCTTTCCAAACCTGCAGCACTCCATCTCTTTCTTTGTTTCCTTGTTCACAAAATCTTACACATGTATGGTGTGTCTGTGTGTGTATGTATGTAGATTGAGAAAAAAACGGCATTTCACCCATAAAACTGTTTCCATAGCAACCAGTTGCAGTTCATTTACTTAATATTGAATTAGTTGGCCATAATTTTGAGGATATGTTTTGATCTGGTCGATGATGAATACAATATTAAAAACACCACCGGCATGTCAAAATAGAAATGTATAATTTAAGGTAGTGTTTTCAGTCCCAGAATCTTCTGAATAATACATAGGCACCTATGATAGATGTCGTCTTGTGTTGCCCCAATCCCAACCCCACTAGATCCCGAAGTCCCTTAGGACAAAAGGTATAATTTAGGATCACCACAAGACAAGAGGCAAAAACAGCTGTTACACTGTATCACTGCAATTTATTATTTCAAAGAGAGTAGATGGCTGTTGGTTATGGTGAAAATAGAGGCTTTGAGTGCAACTCGCCAACACCTGGGTGCAGCACAATTTTAAGAAAACCAGGATCCAAAAACATACTACAGATCATCCTATTATATTATCCTATTATATGTTAAGGAATATATTTTTTATGTTATTATGCTTCTAAATAAAAGCCCTACACAGACTGTCATGTTATTCTTTCTTCCTGAGTAAATCTAATAATAATAATAATAATAATAGTAATAAAACTTACTTGAATTAGTGCCAAAGGACAAAAAAGGCAAAATATATGCCATCCTAGGCTGCAGACAAAAAAAAATCCTTTAAAAATTCGAGTAAAGCACAGGCAACGTGACCTCTCACTAAATCATAGTGTGGTCTCACACCTCCACTGTTATTGGTTTGATTTCCACATTTTCTGCATTGAGTTTGCATTTTCTTCCCATATATTATGGCAATTTTCTTCAGGTACTCCAATTTCCTTCAAAAGACAAGCAGTTTAGGTGATTTGGTGTTTCTAAATTGTCCATTGTGTGTGTGTGCTTCCTTTAAGAGGCTGGCATCCCATGCAGGGTGTATCCTGCCTCTTTCCCTGTGCATACTGGGATAGGCTTGAGGATTACTCTGACCCTGTACTGGATAGGCAATCATGGGAGGAAATACATAAGAACATTTGAACAATGTTGATGCCTGATGAACAGATGCTAGTCAGCAGGAGTGTTCATGGAGTATTGTTCAGAGGTCAAAGCTTAGAGGAAACTACTGGTGCTGGCTGCTTACTGCTGCCCTCTGCTGGCTCTGACTATGCTTGTAGTGGATATGACATGACCCTCCCCCCAACTCCAGGTAGGTGCAGGTGAGCTTCATGGAAGTTGCTACAGGATGCTGGCTGGTCCAAAATGGGCCTTCAAGGAACTCAGGGATTTTCTTCAGGGCTGTAGGCTTCCCAGTCTACCAGACACTGTCAGCCCTGGCCTGAATTTTCTGGACTTTGTTTGTAATGGAAGATTTTTTGGTGGAGAGCCACACCCTCACTTCTGGTCAGAATATTGGTACTGGATGGTGCCTCCTGTTATCTTGAGGTTGGTTTTGAGTACAATTCTTCTAAACTGCTCAAAGTGCCTTTCTCTTTATGCTTTTGCACCTGCTCACTGCCACTTCTTCTAATGGAACTGCAGTCTGTTGGTTGGAAAACAGTGGGGGCTGCAAACTGATCTGAACCTTGAAAGGAGACATGCCACTTAAAGAAAGCACCAGGTGGCTATATACAATCTCCGCCGAAACCAGAACACTGAGGCAACTTTTCCACACCTTTATCAATTTGAAAACCATGGTATCTCACCACTGTTTTAACCAATAGGTACGCAGTCTTCAGCCGATGGGAGCTTCTGCAAGAAAACAAAATGAGCAACTTATGAATACATTTCAACGAGAATGCTAACACAGAAAAATTAAGCTTTCAAACATATGTTCCAGAATATCATTCACCAGTGCCTGAAAGTTGGCAGGGCTATTAGACAGACCAAATGGCCTCACATTGTATTCATAATGACCGCTCCTTGGTGTATTTCACTATCACCCTAGTCTCAACAAAAAAACTGTAAATAAAAAGGACATCTGGAGGTTATAGTGCCTAGTGGTAAATGAATAATCATATACTGTAGATGATGTGGTGGCAATATGGATGTTGTCATTTTGCTAACAACCTCTGCTGAAGTATAATAGTTGGTTGAAATCTACCCACACACTCTTTTCATGGCAGTTCTAGTGCAAAAGTAATGTCAATTAAATTCTCTGCAGCCCTAGAATAAACAAAGCAGACATTCTCACCTAGTTCTCCAGAGGCATTTGCCAGCTCAACAGCACAGGTAGCGGCAAGTAGGAAGTTAGCCAGGAGGGCGGAGCTACCCCACTCACCAGTTCTCCTTCCCTCTGGTGAGCGTGGGCTTTTCCCCACAGCTCTTTGCATTGTGAAAGAGGACGTGTGGCACCCCCACAATATAGGCATCAACCTTCCCACATCTCTCCCAATGCTGGCAAACCTAGGGTTGCTATACTGCATTGGCATTTAAAAATGCCATTTATGTACAGCAGCACAGTACTGCTCACATACATTAAGAACATAAGAAATTTACAAATGAGAGGGGGCCATTAGGCCCATCAAGCTCGTTTGGGGAGAACTTACCTAATAGCTCAGAGTTGTTATCTTATCCAACTCTGATTTAAAGGAACCCAGGGTTTTAGCTTGTGCTACAGTAGCAGGAAGACTATTCCATACTCTAACTACACGATAAGAACATAAGAAATTAAGATACAGAGATGTAATCTGACAATGGTAGGCATTAAAACAACTCCCTACTTAATCTTCATTAAGATAAGATGCCCAAAAGAGTGATCTCTGTCAAACAAACCTGTGAAATTAATTACCTATTTGTTTTGCCAATCAACACAAATGACTTCATTAGCATGGACACATTCTTTATTGCTTTGTGTTTTCAGCTTCAGCTCTTTGCATTAAGTTAGGAATGACAAAATACCCTGTGAGGATAAAATTAGCCAAAGTTTAATCTGTCATCATCACAGCATTCTTCATGTTAATAACTTTATTGCATGTCTTTGCTCTTTCCTTGGGAATGCAGTGCAAAAATTAATCAGAATAAAACCTTATTTTCTCCTTTCGGATTTTCAGTCACACATTTTCGATTAAATGCTGCTGCCTTATGCAAAATATCACCCATGTATGCAATTTCTGTAAACACTCATCTGGTTGTAGAGATCAGGATCTGAAGTAAACCCCCCTGCAGTGTAGTGCTCTAAGTAATGATAAACTGTGCAATTCTAGTATAATTTCCAAATGTACCCAACAGCATAATCTTGACAGATATATGCATTTTGTATAAGATATATCAAGGATGAATCTATAGATAGATATTAAGACACTGAATTTGTACCAAGGTAGTTGAAGTGCTCAGTATTACGGTTTGAGGTAGGTGTTTTTTTCCCTTTTAGTAGATGCACCCTACACTGTTCCAGTGCACCCGTTTAGCAGTTGGAAGTTGGATGTATATATGGATATGCAGGCAGATTACGGATCACAATGGTGATGGATAATGCTGGATAGTCTCCATTTAAACAGCCTCAGAGTTTGTCAACTCTCAGTACGTCGTTCTTCTGCAGTTTGAAGTACTAGAGCACAGCTTTCCACAGCATTTGACAACAGGAGTAAGCAAATACTGTATTGATATTATCATAAGAAACATAGAATTTTTTTTGTTCTGTACCTCTGAAGCGCCGTGCTTGGACCTGAGTGGACTGCATGTACCAGAAGCAACCGAAAAATGCCAGGATAATTGCAGCTATCTAGCTCTGTTTCTCCGCAAGTTTCTTTACGTTTTTTTGTTTGTCAGCATTTTAGGTTGAGTAATACAGTACTATTCCTGCACATTTCCATATGGTTTATGTACTGCAGGGGTGCAGCTTCCTGTTTCTGAGGTTCTACCACTCAGCTGACCTTGGGTGCAGTCATAATTTAACACACACGGGAGCAGGAATCACCAGCTCTGATGTACCGAGTTGCTTGATTGTTAGGTAATTAAACTGATGGTCTGTTATTCTCTGCCTGTTGAGTCCTCAAATTTTTGATAGAGTGATGTGGAGTGACTGCAGGAATGTAAGAAATAAAAAATGTCTCGTATTTGTTTTTTATAGTGTATTATTCTTGGATTATAGTCTATTTTTTAAGGACCTATTGCCTGGTTATGGGTGATGCACACAGCATGGAACTACTATTCTGCTGTACAAGATTTTCTGGATAAAGCAATTTTTACTTTTTATAGTTGAATCATCTCTTAAGTATATCTGCTCCCGCACTTTGAGCCCACGCATCCAGTCCCTCATTACACCACAATGTTTCCCAGGAACTGTGGGGTAACAGGGTCAAACTGAACCACGCTGAGATAAAAGTGAGAAAATCCTGACGCGGTACTGACCTCCCCCATTAAAACTGAAGAAGCCACTTCACAATGGCTGGATCTGGCTGGGTTGTTCTTAACAGAATCTGGGGAATTTGATCCCTTCTTTTCAACCGTTCAATACATAAAGTGTCCCAAACCTTTTATTCTGTAATATCTGGGGTTTTGACAGTATGTTCTGGTCTGATTTTGTAACTGTGTCACCAGACCACAGCAGCCTTTTCTGCACCTTTTTGACAGTTTTGTGGAGATTATTCCACTGCTGTGGAAAAAAAATTAACAAGCTCTGAAAGGGTGAGTCCAGAAGAAAGGAAACATCAAACCCAGAACCTGCACTATTTGGCTTGGTTTCGAGGGTTAGACACCGTCTGAATCAATTTGATAACAATTTGTAATAAATTGTTCATACAGTAAATGTTTTGTAATCAGGAAGTAGTTCTACATATTGTACATTCTGTTTTTAAGTTACTGTCATTGTGATTCAGTAAATAAGACAGCAGCTTAACAAGTTTCATATATGGGTACTTTCCAAAAGTTCTGGCTTTCTCAGAGAAGCCTGTGTTGAAATAAAGCTGTGGTTCATCTTACAATGTAATAATTTAGGGAGATAACCTTGAAAACCACTTTCTTAACCTTAAAATTCACCTTCAAAAAAGTGGTAATAAAAGTAAAAGATTTTATTGTAGCGCATCCAGTCCATAATCCGTTTCACAAGTTACCAGCCGCACACATGATCGCCATCCCTGACCACGCCCACCTTTTGGTAGTTTCAGCCTATGATTAATCTCATCTGCAGTCAATCTCAATCTATTTAAGTTCACTCTGCTCAATGCTATTTTTCTTAGGTTTTTGCTATTTTGGCTCTGTGTTCTGTGATGTGAATTTTTTTGGTTTCTACTTGCTGATTTGCCAGCCTTGTTCAGTCCCGGGAAATTGTTTTGGATGATGCACCTTATAATTTAGGTACCCCTTCTGGGAATACCTCATATATCAGCCCCAGTCCTATCAGCACAGAATATTTTGAGGCTCGCCTCCTAAAGAGGAATGGCCAAAGACCTGTTCACGTTGGTTTGTGTAGTTGAGGCCTGACCTTTTGTCAGTGTGCTTTTTATATTTTAATTAATTTTTGAAAGGTTTATTTCATTGGGAAGAAAGAAAGGCACAGGTGCTAGTAGTTGTCGTCTTTTTTCATTTTATGCTTATAAAGCAAGTACAACATTTGAAGGACAAATATCCAGCAGACTACCACTATTGGATATGAGACATTGATTTAAAAACTCATTCAGTCCATTGCTTTGTTGTTGTCTTTGACATGAAACCACCAATTCAGGCTTCCTCATCACATGTACTGTATTGTGAACCAAAATTTAGTTCTCATATAATCTAACATTCATCCATCCATTTTCCAAACCACTGATCCTACTGGGTCGCGGGGGGTCCGGAGCCTAACCCGGAAGCAATGGGCACGAGGCAGGGTATAATCTAACAAAGAACTTTCATTAAATTTCCAAAACTGACATTTTCTTGAAACACAGTAGCCATAGTAAATCAAGGTCTGCATGACTAACTGATTTTGTATGGTTGTCTATATTTAAAGTTTGAATTTCTATATATACTATATTGCCAAAAGTATTAGGACACCCCTCCCAATCAGTGAATTCAGGTGTTCCAATCACTATCATAGCCACAGGTGTATAAAATCAAGCACCTAGGCATGCAGACTGCTTCTACAAACATTTCTCAAAGAATGGGTCACTCTCAGGAGCTCAGTGAATTCAGGTGTGTTACTGTGATAGAATGCAAAGTGGAACAATTGGGAACAACAGCAACTTGGCCATGAAGTGGTAGGCCACGTAAAAGTAGGGACAACGCATGCTGAGGCGCACAGTGTGCAGAAGTTGTCAACTGTCTGCAGAGGCAATAGCTACAGACCTCCAAACTGCAGGTGGCCTTCAGATTAGCTCAAAAACGGTGCATAGAGAACTTCATGGAATGGGTTTCCATGGCCGAGCAGCTGCATCTAAGACTTACATCACCAAGTGCAATGCAAAGCGTCAGGTGTAGTGGTGTAAAGAATGCCACCACTGGACTCTACAGCAGTGCAGACGTGTTCTGTGGAGTGACGAATCACGCTTCTTTGTCTGGAAATCCGATGGACGAGTCTGGGTTTGGCGGTTGCCAGGAGAACGGTACTTGCCTGACTGCATTGTGCCAAGTGTAAAGTTTGGTGGAGGGGGGATTATGGTGTGTGGTGGTTTTTCAGAGGTTGGGCTTGGTCCCTTAGTTCCAGTGAAAGGGACTCTTAAGGCTGCAGCATTCAAACCATTTTGTAAAATTCCATGCTCCCAACTTTGTGGGGACAGTTTGGGGATGGGCCTCTTCCTGTTCCAACATGACTGTGCGCAAAGCAAGGTCCATAAGGACATGGATGAGGAAGTTTTGGTGTGGAGGAGTTTGACTGGCCTGCACAGAGCCCTGACCTCAACCTGATAGGACACCTTTGCGATTAATTACAGCGCATATATGCTCAAATTGAGATCTGGGGAATTTGAAGGCCATGTCAACACCCTGAACTCTCATGTTCCTCAAACCATTGTAAAGCAAGTTTTGCAGTGAGGAAGGAGGTATTATCCTGTTGAAAGAGTCCACTGGGTAATACTGTTGCCATAAAACGGTGTACTTGGCCTGCAACAATGTTTATGTAGGTGGTACATGTCAAAGTAGCATCCACATGAATGCCAGGACACTTCTCTTCTTCCCGTGCTGCATACCAGTGCCATCTCTTCCCCAGGTAAATGATACACATGTACCCAACCATCCACATGATGTAACAGTGTGTCTCACCAGACCAGGTCACCTTCTTCCATTGCTCCATGGTCCAGTTCTGATGCACACATGCCCATTGTAGGCGCTTTCAGTGGTGGACAGTGGTCAGCATGGCCACTCGGATTGGTCTGTAGCTATGCAGCCCTACTGTATATGCAACAATTTGTGCTACAGTAGCTCTGCTGTGGCATCGTACCAGACAGATTAAACTTTGCTGCACCCATGACCCCTTTGCCAATTTGCTGGTTGTCCTTCCTTGGGAATGTTTTGGTAGATGCTGACCACCGCATACCAGGAGCACCCGCCCAAGACCGGCTGTTTTGGAGATGCTCTAATCCAGTTGTCAAGCCATCAGAATTTGGCCCTTGTCAAAGTCACTCAGATCACTTGCCCATGTTTCCTGCATCCAAGACATCAAGTTCAAGAACTGACTTTCCCAATATGAAATGGCACTATTGACAGGTGCCACTGTGACGGTTGGTGACATTCACTTTACCTGTCAGTAATTTTAATGTTAATGGCTGATCTATGTCGTTTTGAGTTTTTGGGAGTCACCCCCTTCTTACAGACTACAAATAACAGAGTACAGTCATACATGGTGTAATGATGTTTTGGTGAACTACAGGCGGTTTAACCATTCTTAATCTATTCTTCTCTGACATGTGCAATTGTCTCAAATTATATCTAGAGAAGATATACATATAGAACAAACAGACTAAGCTAACACTGAATTCTACATCATTACCAAGTCTGTGGAAGGCAATATTAATCTGATAGTGTTTCTCATGAATATGCAGTATCATCTACAAAGGAAGAACATAAATTCATGCTAGATGCTATAGACTAGATGGTCAATTCGATCTGCTTTCCCAGCATAAGTGCTAGTTAATATTATATGTAGTTTTCTGGTAAAGCTAGCTTGTAAGTTATTATACACTTATCAATATGAAATAAATGAGCTTATAGTCCTTAACATAGCTTTAAGGGCCCACAACATGGTGAAAAAGTGATTAAAGATGCATGTTAGCAACTGAAAGATGGCTAAATTTTTCAATAGTGAAACCAAAAATACTCGGAAATCTGAACAGGTTGTTGCATATTAACAAGAAAAAAAAGTCAGATAATGCAAAGAAAACAGCATTGCAATCATTATCCTAAATATATAGCAGAATAATTTAAAAATTGTTTCATCATGTAATTTTTCCAGTTCATTTGAAGCAAAGTTTTGACTGTGCCTAATCCAGATGTGGCAGGGTATCAGTTGGTCTCCAGCCACTGCGAGTCTTTCTGCCGCATGATGCAATGTAGCTTCTTTGTTCTGCTGGATGCTTTCACAGTGCTCGTTCTCTGTTACTCCTCCCATCAGCTCGTAACTCTCTAATACAGTGCCATGTGAGGAAAAGGCAGCATTTGTGAGGACCATATGGCAAACAGCCTCTGCTTTGTGGCGGACAGAAAGGAGCTGTGGCCATTACAGGCTGATCCAGAATTGGAAATTCAAATTTTTAAATGTCTCAGAAGCAAAATGTATGATCTTAGGTCAAACTGCATAGCCTCACACTCTTTTCTGGGATTCAGCTCAGGATATTTTAAACGTAAGGTTTTAGTGAGCTTTTTTTTTTTACTATTCATTATGCAACACTGCAGCTATGCATGCAGGCTCATACATTTACCACAATACTTGGTTTTATGCAAACCCTTCTACAATGGTGAAGTTTTTAAAGTGTGTCGTTCAGCAAGGATGCTTCCAGAGCACCAGGCAAAGAACCATGTAAATGGGTATCAAAACAACTGCAAGCAACTTCCAACAATGTACAGCTGGAGAGTCTGTCGGGTAGCAGCCTTCCATAACCAACCCGTGCACTTCAGAGGTGCTTCTTTGCATTTCCGCAGATGCAGTCTGCAACTCTCAGGGGTATGTAGAGCAGTTGTGGGAGGCCCACAGAGGGAAAAGCCTCAGTCACCATCTGGCTTATGCAACACAAAAAAATATTCAGCAGGGATCCACCCCACCTCAACCCCTTTCGGGAATGAAAAATTTGAGGGGATTCCTGTCATCACGCATTAGTGGTATTGGGTCCCTAGCTCTGGTTTATTTTTATTTGGACATCCTTAGCTTAAGAGATTGAAAACCCCTAATGTATATGAACCAAAGGTTTGCACGGACGCTGGAGAAAGAGAGTCCTTCTGGATTTCCAGCCAAAGTTTGTTGATAAGACAAGGTTGAAAGGTAATGGAATCATGAAAGAGGGCCATACATCTCCTTTTGACAGCTCCCAGAAAGCCCCCACAGCCTTATGTGCACCCCCGCTTTAGCAGTTTTACTGCACAGTCGACCATTAGCCTGACGTCAGCACATTTTAGCCAGCTGACGGTGTGTGGTGGTGTGGGCAATTCATGCTCTGAAGTGTATGAATGTTAATGGCAACGAGGCGTGGGATAAGGAGGATGGGAAGCAGAGTTAGGTGATTATTGACTAGTGGAGTTAATTCATCTCACTTACCCTTTCCATCTTAATCATATGATTTAGCGTTATTTAAGTTTCTGGAAAAGGGGCACCTAAACGCACAATGAGGCAGTCAATAGATATTCAAGTGTAATGAATGTTAAGGAAATTTCATTTAACTATTGTTAACTTCTACATTTTAAAATGTTTTTCCTATACATAAAGTAAAATGCATTTATTAATCTGAGCTGTTTGGGATTTCATTTCCCGTATATATACAGTTTTTTAAGGTAATGGGTTTTTCAGATGGGTGGCATGGTGGTACAGTGGTTAGTATTTTGGTTACACCCCTCTAGGACCTGGATTCAACTCTCCACCAGGGTTCCATGTGTGCGGAGTTTCTCTCCATGTCATCGTGGGGTTTCCTCTGGGAACCCCCAATAGTCCAAAAACATGCTGAGGCTACTCGAAGTTACCAAATTGCCCGTAGGTGTGCATGTGTAGACAAATGATGTGTGAGTGTGCCCTGCAATGGGCTGGCCCCCATCCTGGGTTGTGCCCATAGCCTCCGGGATGAGCTCAAGACCCTGACGCTGATTGGGATAAGCGGTTTCAGAACATGGATGGATGGATTTTCAGACATACCCCCTGCCTCCTACTTAGAAAGGCCATTGCCTTTTTAATGAAGTTACAAAGAGAATACTATACTTTTATTCTGCTAGAAATGCTTCATGTTTCAGTGCTAAACCCTTGGTTATGCGACAGAAATATATATCATGTATCGTCTCATTCTGAAGTTTACTGTGCCCCTTGTGTTGATGCTTGCGTTGCAGGGGTATTTAAAAGCTAAGCTTTTAAAGGTTTTTTTGCTTTTATGATGAACAAGTTAGTTTGGTTAGTGCTATGCTATGAAGTTTTGTTTTATTCTGCCTATGCACAAGTAAACCCCACTGAATTAGCGACTTAAATGATTTGCTGTAAATGTTATATGGCATTAAAATGCTTGAAAAGGTACTTTATTAATATCACCATTAAAATGTGGGCATGAATTAATTTAAATCTTATGAATGACATTAACACTGACAGACAACTAACCACAAATTAAACAGCTAAATGAACAGCTTGAATATAAATTGCAAAAAATAAAGTGTTAAATTCAGCTTGAATAAAACATGTTAATACAATGTCAGTGGCCTTATTAAGAAGATGTAATAACAATTTAGACAGCAACCTTTTTAAGACCTCCAGTTTGGTAAGACCTTTAGTACAGAGGTGCCGAATCGTTTATTGAAATTCTAATGATTTTAATGCAGGTAAATTTTTTTTTTTATTTATGCTTTAAGGATGATTGCTCTTGGTATAATATTTGTCTATGTACCATAATCCAAGAGACCTAAAATAGGAGTATTGCTATAATCACTTGTATGAGAAACTGAGATTACTTTCATCCATTTTCTGTAAATACTGTCAAAAGCTGCTGCTTATCAAAGGAAGCATAGGGCAGAAGAAAAGGGGATATCAGGACAGGGTGCCATCCCTTAACAGGGCACATCCTCTAGGACACACTCACAAACCATGTGTAACTAACTCAGCTCTTTTATGTTTCTGCCGCCGTTGTTATCTATGCATTCTTGCTTATTTGTATGTTTTTGTTTTGTTTTCTGTTTTGTTTTGTTTGTTTGGTTGATTGTCGGGAGATATTGTGCTGGGAATTTAGTTTTTTCATATATTTGTATGAAGCTGCTGGACAAAAACATCCACCAATGGATGAATAAGGTTATGTCGGTTATATCTTATTTAATCTTTTCGTTTCCTGATGGAGGTTGGACATGATTGCAGCACATGGCTTCACTGAGCCGCGGCACGGGGCTGAGGGGTGGGGGTCAATCCTGTGCATTCTCATACAAGTCCTGAATTCAGATGAGAATGTTGCGAGGGCCAGAAATGTCCTGTGTACATATACAAATGCCATCTTTTCTGAGATATTTTAATTGCTTATTCAGAATAGACTCGTAGTGTGCAATGAAGCTATTTTGGTATAAACAAGGACAATAATGAACTACAAAGGACTTTATTTAAGGGGTTTTGACATTTTATATGCATATTTCACTTGCATATAGTTCAGTGGTGGCTTAATCATTAGCGAAGTGCACTCATAATTGAAAGATTGCAGGTTTGAATCCCTGACCAGTAAGGAGCCACTGAGACCCTGAGCAAGGTACTGCCCCCAAGCACTGCTCCCCGGGCGCTGAATTAGCTGCCCCCTGCTATGTCACGATGTCACATATGGGTTAAATGCAGAGAACACATTTTGTTGTGTGGTATGTCAACAATGACAACTAAATTCTAATAAAGGTCTGTAGGACACAGCGATAATCCTTCCAGGGCTGTGGTTTTCAGCCTCAAGGTAGTAATTCTTACCCCTGTTTTTTATTTTGGAGCGTATGTCTTTTGGGAGGGATATTCACAGCTTTCGTGGCTGATAAGGCTGTCAGGAACGTGCTACAGTTAAACTCTCACGGTCTCCTGTTTTGAAAAAGACTGAAAAAAGGAAAAAAGAACAAACAATGTGGAGGTGAATGAGTGACCACGTGGCACCTGGTGTCAGCGTATCTCAGCTGTATTTTAGTCATGGGAAGCATTCCTTCATGTTTGACAAGGGGCGGCAAAGCAGGCGTAATGTGAAATTACTGTTGTGGAAAGCATTTGTGAGAGCTGAATTAGCACTTCACTTTCTGCTTTTTACAGCTTGGTGCTACATCAGAGGGGTGATAAATTCTGGTATGTGGCCAACAAATAGGGGAAATGAGAGTAATATATCAGCTGCTAACTGAAGTGTTTTGAGTTTGCAAGGTGGTTGGCCGAAAGAGCCATGGACTGTGATGAATACATTTGTTATTGTAACTTACCTGGCTGGAGTTGAAATATGCATTGAAACTGTATATTTTTACATGGGCAGCATCTAAGCCATCAATAGCTTGACCTCGGCATCCGTTCGAGGCTACAAACGATGCCTGTATCGATCTGTAATTTAACAGAGGTGCCTTTCTAGTCTCAGAACATGAATCAGCTCGTATTATTACATGAATTATTTCAGTGTACCTGGTCTTACAAGGCATAGCATACTTGATTTATTAGAATAAAGTGACCGTATACGTCCCAGAATTGTTTACTTAGTAATTGTACAGGATTGGTCTGCTCATTTTATATATTACACTGGTAATGTTTTTGTTACACCATAGAAACAGACACAAATACATTTAACATCTAATTTGCCATTGCAGTTATATACCACAAGTGAAATTTATTTGTAAAGTTCCCCCCCAAAAAAAGCACAGATTTATAAGATAGGATATTATGTTGTATTATAAATTTTTAATTTTCAGTAACAAGACTGTTACTCAACTGTGACAAGATTTTATCTTGTGATGGACCTAGAATCGTTTTATTGCATGATTCTAAATATAAGTAAATAACTTGTGCAACTATGATAAAAACATTTGAGTTTTTTCTCTATCCAAAAATATGGCCTTTTAATTAAATATGAAAATGCAGGTCTTCTTGTCAAGCTAAATAAATGGTTGGTGCTAAAGTCTAAAGATATATACTATAGAGCAGTCTGGCAATTCATGTTTGGGGTGCAGAATCTCAGTATTGAAATCTTCACTGAAGACCATCCATCCATCCATCCATTTTCCACTGCTCATCAGGGGTCGGGTCACGGGGGCAGCAGTCTGTGCACGGATGCTCAGACCTCCCTCTCACCAACCACCTCCTCCCAGCTCCTCCAGGGTAATACCAAGGCGTTCCCAGGCCAGCCAAGAGATATATTCCCTCCAGCGTGTCCTGGATCTGCCCCCCTCCCAGTTGGATATGCCTGAGACTTGAAGGTGCTGATCCTCATTCCAGCTGTCTGACACTCAGCTGCAAACCACCCCAATGCATGCTGCAGGTCACCAGCCTACAATGTCAAAAGGACAAATGTCATCCACAAAAAAACTGCAGATATGATCCTAAGCCCCTCCCCCCCCCCCCCCCCGAATTGGATCACCTCCTCCCCTCGACTGCACCTAGAAATTCTCCATAAAATTTTTGAACAGAATAGGTGACAAAGAGCAGTCCTGCCAGAGTCCAACACCCACTGGGAATAAGTCCAGCTTACTGCTGGCAATATAAACCAAGCTTTTGCCCCATTTGTACAGGGACAGGATGACACGCAACAACGGACCACGTACCCCATACTCCTGAAGCACCCCCCCACAGGACCCCCTGAGGGACACAATCATATTCCCCTCCCATCTTCCCATCCCCAGGAATTTTCCCCTCCCAGCCGGCTGCCTGTCGGTTGCCAGCCAACTGCCAGCCGGCTGCCTGCCGGTTACCTGCCAAAATACATCTGTATGCTTTTTCCAAGTTCACACAGCACATGTAGACTGGTTTGGCAAACTCCAGTATTCTTGTGAGGGTGAAATCCTGGTCCAGTGTTCTGTGGCTGGGACAGAATCCACATTATTCCTCCTGAATCCGAGGTCTGACAAAGGGATGAACCCTCCTCTCCAGTATCCCGACACAGACCTTCCCAGGGAGGCTGAGGAGTGTGATCTCCCTGTAGTTGGAATACACCCTCTGGTTCCCTTTTATTAAAGATCAGGACCACCACCTGGGTCTGCCAATCCAAAGGTACTGTCCCCGACATCCATGCAATGTTGAAGAGGCGTGTCAACTAAGACAGCCCAACAACATCAAGAGCTGTTAAGAACTCTGTTAAGGGTGAATCTGATCCACTCCTGGCACCCTACCACTGAAGAATTTTTTGACTGCTTTAGTGACCTCAGCCCTATAGATGGGCAAGTGCCCCTCAGAGTCTTCTACTGTAGCTCTACTTCCTCCAGGCTATATCCCCAGTTAAGGTCAACAGTTCTCCCCTGCTTCCCCACCTAATGTCACCTGACGGCTTGCCAGAACTTTTTCAAGGCCGACCAAAAGTCCTTCTCCATAGCCTCACCAAACTCCTCCCAAACCTCAGTTATTGCTTCAGCCGCCAAAGCCTCTTTCCGATTGACCTGCCACTACCTGTCAGCTGCTTCAGAAGTCCCACAAGCCAACCAAGCTCGGAAGGCCTCCTTCGTCAGCATGACAATTCCCTTTACCGATGGTGTCCACCATCAGAGTTGGGGACTGCCGCCGCAACAGGCTCCAACAACCTTACGGCCACATCTCCGAAATGCTGCCTCAGCAATGGAGTCCCGGAACATGGCCCGTTCAAGCTTAGTGTCCTGACCTTACCCTGACCTTGAAATATCAAATAATGTAACTATGGTTGCTGGTAATGCTTCAGGTGCCCTTTGTGAATATCACTGTTCTGACCAAGCAAGTCCATTGCCACCCCAGATGTCCTGGATAAGCACCATTTTGAGCAGGAGTGCTGGTTCAGTCCCATGAAAGTGTATGATCTGCCGGCTTACGCAGACCTGCTTAGGGAACTGGCTGACTGATGGACTTTATTAAAGTTGGCTCATTTTTCCTTGTACTTCATGTTAGCATGCTTGGGGGGGAGTTGAAAAGCCAGTCGACATTATACCCCAAGAGGTTTATTTTCCCCCTACCCTTTCCCCAGATTCATCCCCATTTTGTATAAATAATGTACTGATGGGTTTCCACAAGTGCTTTGGTGTGAATGTGTTGCGAAAGGCCCTATTTAAAAATCAATTGAAGAGTAATGGTCATCTGTACAAGATCTGCATGGTGCTCCTGAAGAAAGGGAAACACGGGCATCTTGGGTAAGTGCTAAAGCAGGTGACAAGCACTGTTAAGGGGGACAGTGGTTCCTGGAACTATAACAATGTATTTTTGCCTTTTGACTGCAGGCACCTCTTTGATACCCAGCCTTGCACTCAGCTGTAGACCTTCTGCAACTGGTACCCATTTTGTTTTCTTGTGTGTCCCATTGTGTGAAGCTGCAGAATGATGTATATTGTTAAAGTAATGCTCAAACTTATGATTTCCTGGGGTGTAATTCAATATTTGAACATTAATTAAATTTAATGTTGTTTTCATTGTGCCGAGGCTGAAACAATTGCTCACAGTTTTCATTTCTTCCTGCTGATTTTGTTAAACTCCTCTCCACTACAATCTGCAAACAAAGTCAATATTCCATCCTCCATTTCTTATATATTTGTTTGCATCTGGCCTGAAGTAAATATTACACTTTCATGGGATTTAAGTTTCTGCTATTGTAATAATAAAGAGCAGCTACAGTAAACAATAATTTTAGTCCTAGGCTGTGCTGTATCATGTTCTAAATAATCTATCAAAGTTTCTCGACTATCTTCTTGTATTGTTAAAACGAGTCCCTTATCTGATAGGCCTTACCCTTGTGTTAATGTCAAAGTACCATATTCCAGCTTCTGTTTTCTATAACTCAAGTTTAATATCTCCTATTCTGCTCTCTGCATGGGTTACCAAAGACACCACACTGCTTTGTATGTTGAAGCAATTAGCTAGAAGGAAAGAGTCTTCCTGGTGAATATGTCAGTTTATCCATCCATCTGCTGCTGACCCTGATCAGAATGGGGGTGTTGAGGGGGGCTGGGGTACACCCTAGCTATTCCATCACAAGGCATATACACGCAGTTCTCCCTGTGTCGTCGTGGGGTTTCCTCCGGGTGTTCCAGTTTCTCCCCACAGTCTAAAATCATGCTGAGGCTAATTGGAGTTACCAGATTGCCCGTAGGTGTGCATGTGTGTGTGAATAGTATGTGTGTGTGAGTGTGTGTGCCCTGCGATGGGTTGGCGCCCCACCTTGCGCCCGTAGCCTCTGGGATAGGCTCCGGACCCCCGTGACCCTGAACAGGATAAGCAGTTTCACAAAATGGATGGATGGATGGTACATGCATAAACTGACACAGAATTGCATGCGACGGAAAATGTAGAGATGTCAGGTGAACTTGGGCCCCCGGAGGAAACCCATGTAACATGAGGAAAACATGCAAAATGCAGAGTACAGAGTGGTGATGGGACTCAAACCCCATAACCCTGGAAATGTGAGGTGACAGGGCTAGCCATCATGCCACCATTATAGTCTAATATATTTATGTGCGAATGAATGATTCTGTAGAGAACCATGTTTTAAGAATCAGTGTTTCCTCTCATTCTCCGAGGGCTTCATTAATTTGATCATGGATTCCTTTCCAGCCTGCAGCATTATATTTTGCAATTAACAGTGACCTCATTTCGTTGCTTAAGGTACTGAGGAGATCCCTGTTTCCCGTCTGTACTATATATGTGTACTTCCACGTTTAAAAATCATAATGCAATTCAGTCCTGTTTTTAGAGAGAGCCAGTACTGTATCTTCATGTCCGTTACATTTTTTTGGATTTTATACTTGGCACTTTTTGTACTGTCTATAGTTCATATGCTGTACAGTATATTTCACCTAATTAAAAAATTTGACTTTGTGCATCACCGAGAGATTTTATTGGGTAATTACAATGCAGGTATTTAAAATAAGACCACGGACTATTCTTTGAGGCTTTGCTGTCCTAGAAGCGTAAGGACAATAACACTCCCAATATTCCCCATATTCATTTATGAGGTTAGAGTCTGCAAAAGGGGGTCATTTAATTGGCCAAGACAAGAAAGGGCAGCGGCTTCATACCACAGCCACACGGGCAAGACTGCATTGCGCAAAATGAGTCAAAGGAGGGGTAGAACAGGAGAGATGACAACACACGATCCATCTTCACACTTAAGAAGTTTCAGTACTCCTGTAATAGTGCTAATATAAATACCATTGTTGTATTTGGCTGAAAAATTGGGGAATTAAGAGTAATGCATGAACTGTTAACTGTACTGACTGGAAGGACAAAACTTTCAATACCCTCATTTATGAGAAAAACTGCTAAAAGTGTCCATAGGGAAGATTCTATGCTGGTTTTAATATTACGAGAAACAAACTGGAGGTAGGAAAAGTTATATATATATAATGGACAAAATTGCAGCTTACAGTGAATATTTGGTACGCTGTGAATAGGTGACCAAAGGATCTACTAATAGGTTAAATGAACAAGGCTAAGGAAAAATTTTCCCTTCTTCGAAAAGTTTTCCCATAGATTGTCAGGAGGATCCATCAAGAGATCACGCAGACTACTTTTAGTTTAAATTGCGTTTTAGATTGTTGAGTGGGAGAAGCCTGAAAGAGCTGTATTAAAATGGGAATCCCATAAAAAAACCTTAATGAACCACTATAATTTACAGTACTAGTAGTCTTTGTTTCAGAGATTCGTGCCCCAGATCACAGAACCCTGGGTGAAAAATAAGCTTCAAACGTGACACATGTAATCGTTGTGAGGCTGGATTTTTAAGCACTTGTAGCAGGCCACTTCAAAGGGAGGACAGGTTATCTGATACTTGAAAAATCTGCAAATATCTACAATAGCCTCATTTCCTGATCACGCCATCAAGAAAGCTGTTTAAACTCTTAAGATGGAAAGAGGCTTGTTGGATGAAGAGATTTGTATGAAAAATGTCAATGATACTTGTGATCTTCAAAATGATCCTGACATTTTCTCTTTTGAGGCAATCGATGAAGAGCCACTGATCTCACCTGTTAGACATGGATGGCCTGGCTTGTCAATGTATGCTTTATCTGTTTTGCCGTCTTACTAAAACAGGAGAAATATAAAAAGCAACTTTAAAAATGCTTTTTGTAGGCTAAATTAATATAAGCATTATTAGCAAAGACTTATTATTTTAAATCCCCATGTCTGAAAACCCACATGTACGTTGTTTGTTAGTAATTCAGTACTTTGCATTGATATATTATATAGATAAATTATTATCTTAAATAATAAAGCAAAAAAAAAAACAAAAACTGTTTTGACAGAGGATATTTCGGAAATGCTCTTTAATTACTATACAGTCACTGTGATAATGTTACAAAGCACCTCAGCATGTTATAGGTTATCCATTTATACTGCTAATTAGCCAGTCAGCAAAATTTTTCCGCTATTTAATGGCCTTTATAAAGTGACATTCACTCAACTCAAAGTATATCCCAGACGTTGCGGCACCCTTTCATAAAACATATTTCTTTATAATTTACTATAGGTACACAAAATGTCACATACTGAAGTCGCAATGTTAAAGAAACTGGAGAAACACATAACAAAACATTTTAAATATATCATTTGTTTTTTCCATAAACCCCCAGACCAAATTCCAAATATGTCAATAGAGACATACTGCATGTCATATAGTTTATGACAGACAGATGGGGGAAAATACCACTGCGATATTTGGAAATATAGCATGTCATCCAAAATTGTCATTTTCCTCTTCCTCTCAGCAGTGCTGTGCCCCTGTCAAGCACAGGCTGTGACATCCCCCTTTTTTGTGGTCGCTGGATGAGTTTAGTTTCAAAGAACTGGGCACCTTTGACAACATCTCGTGTCCAGGCTGCACAGCAATGAATAAGGCAAACGTCTGATGTGGGAAAGACAATGAAACATGTGCAACAACAACAACAACAAAAAAAATGGGGTCTATTTGGTGAGATCCACTGATGGCGGTAGAGAGACTGCAGCCTGGCAGAGACTCGCCCTGCGGCCACAGCAGTGCCCTGGTTAAAACAACAGCTTTGGACATCTGCACAGCAGCCCAGGCTTGGCAGTCGCTGACTTCTGGGGGCTGCGGGGCTTGAGGACCTCTGGATCTCCCCCCAAAGCCCCCTGCCACATGTCAGCTTGACGGCTGGGCTTTAAACTCTGTGGGATGCTCACACATGCAGCGTGCGGGGGGGGGGGGGGGGGGGGGAGGGGGGAGGGTTAATAGAGCTGCCATGTTTCGGGGTCCATCTCTTAACAAGTGACACACACAGTAGAGTGTTACCGCACCACACGTGAAAGTGAAAAGGGAAAAGATACATTGTATACATTGTATAAGAAAAGATACATTGTATACATTGTATAAGAAAAGATACATTGTATACATTGTATAAGAAAAGATACATTGAAATAAAGGTTTGAATTTTTTTGTAATCCAAATAACATGCCATACTGCATATGACTTAAATGTGATTATTTCATATAAAAAAGGAAACAATAGATCAATAGATCACAATATAGAAGGCATCAGAGTCTACAGTATGGATTTCTGTTTTTTGCTCTGTGGAAATTATTTCTGGTGCTGATTCGAATGAAAGTACGTTTCATCGCTGTCTCACAAACTATGTCTTTATGTGGTGTGCATATGTATTTCACCCGGCGATTTAGCTCTTGTAAAGTCTACCTTGGACTCACGTGGTTGTTCCTTTCATCCCCCAGCCTCCCCCAGTACAAAGAACCGCGCTGAATCACACACCTGCCATTCCATGAAAATTTGTGCGCTGTGTCCGGTCATACTGTGCTACGCTCTTGGTGAGCACCGACTGGAGAGGCTTCACCTATCTCACTGCAGGCAGTCGGCACACTGGAAATGAAACCGAGGTCGCACTGATGCAGCAGACGTCTCGGATACCTTCCCAGACTCAGTGGTCAATTATGTTTCTGCTGCTTTTGCAGCTCCCATCTGGGCCATTTGAATCATTCACGGAAAAGCGTGATCATTGTATAATCTCCAGTCTTTGTGATATGTGTTGATATTGGCCATATGTTATGGATGCATCCGGGGAAGCGGCACAAAATGCCATGAAGTCAGGAAAGCAAGGCGGGACGAAACGCATACAAACGTCAATGACCAGAAGTGGGGTAAGACAGACATGGAAGCACTAAATACACAGAATCAATTAACAACAGCTAGACACAGCTGAAAACACTGGGAATTCCACATGCGGTAACAAGGGGACGTGGCACTCAGGAGGGTCGGACGAGCAGGTCATGACACCATATTGCTTTGCTTAGCTGTTTTATTTTTTCCTAAGTACAGTACATCTCTCCTTTACATTTCTATTTCATTGCTAATGACATTTATTTTCATATTGCGTATTATAAAAACGGGAAGGTGCCCTGGCATCTCACCCAGTATGTTCCCCAACCTTATGTGAAGTGGTGCCTGGGTCACGCTCCAAGCAGTGTTTAAATTTAGATGGACCAGGCAGAGCTCAGCTCCGTCTCCTTATATCCAAATCGAAAATACAAATTTTCATCAGACTTAATGTTACTTTTCATTTGCAGCTCAGACCAGATGGAGGCTGTGTCCCAATTCAGTGGCGGCAGCCTTCTACATCTGTATTTAAAGGCTGAATGCATCACAGTGGCATGATGAAACAGTACCGATATGAAAGGCTCCTTCAAAAGCTTCCTCCTTTTCCTGGGCCACGAAGGATCCATCAGGCCCAACCTATGTGAAGATTCATTATGTGGACCTTCGCAGGATGCAGCCTACAAAGGCCGCATAGAGCGTGTCCTTCAAAGCATGCAGGCCCTGAATTGGGACACAGCTATTCATTCCTCAAGGAGATTAGATATTCCTACATGACACTTTGAGTTCTGTCCCGTGTTTTTATATTTTGACTTATTTCACTTACTGAAGTTTTGGCAGCAGTTCAGTAACTAGCTAGATTCTGTTAAAGATACGGCATGTGGGAGATGCAATCCGCGAATAACTTGAAATTTTTATGCATTTTCACAGGTACATTATGAATGAACAAGCAAGAATATTACTTGTAGCGGTAAGCCATTTTGATGCACTTTTAAGTTTAATTTACATGTTGTGTTAAAAAAAATGTGACCATGTTATACGTACAATAACTATATCAAGAAATACTAACTTTATGATCACATCTTTAGTATATTTTGCAATGCTTTAGAGTGTTAATACTACATAACGACATATGAACGTACTGCATCTTTAACATTGTGATCTAAATATATATGATGTAATAAAATAGTGTACAAAACAGTTTATTTATTCCCCCCCCTCCCCCCCCCCAAGAACCTGACAGGTTCTCTCTCCGCTTTAACCATGGCCTCAAGCCCCCCTCAACCCAGATTGGGTTAAACGATTAGTTTTACGAATAGATGGATTTCACACAGATAGCAATATCTATATGCACACAATTTAAAACACCCCTTAACAATCTCCTTAGATTCAGCAACTCGGCAGACAGACTTTGAACAAACATACACCTGCTAACCACTATATTAAATCCCAAAGCATTTCGAATTCAATTTTCCCTCTTTGATGTCTTATTCCAGCAGTTAGAGGGCACTTAAATGAAGGGTCATTCATCTGATGAGATTTCTTGAAGGATCTCCCAGTCTCATCTAAATCAGTCAGAAGTCTAACACAGGTCAGGCTTGACACAACAGTGCAAGATGAAAACACAAGCCTTTTATTGGAAGGTATACTTATAAATATGTATTCTTGTGTGAATGTGTTGAATTAGCCCAGGCTATCAGAAGATAAAAATTTTCACAAAAGGAAAAATAAAACTTAATATTAAATAAAATGTAGGGTTTCTTTCACATAAGAAAGTCCATCCATCCATCACCGTAACTGCTTAATCCCAACCGGGGTCACGGGGAGACCAGTGCCTATTCCAGGAACGAGTGCAGACATTCACAGGGCCAACTTAGATTCGACAATTAACCTACTGTGCACACTTTTGGATTGTGGGAGGCAACCGGAGCGGCCAGCAGAAACCCACGCGAACACGGAGAGAGCATACAAACTCAACAACAACAACAAATTTATTTTTATATAGCGCATTATCACAACATTACATTGTCTCAAAGCGCTTTACAGTATCCTCACCCAAAGCCCCCAGTGAGTAAGCCATAGGCGACAGTGGCAAGGAAAAACTCCCTAGAAGGAAGAAACCTTGAGAGGGACCAGACTCAAAGGGGGAGCCCATCCTCCAGGGGCCGGCAGGGATAGTCAAATAGTGAGAGGAGAGCAAGGAAGATGATAAGCCAATGCCGAAGCCGAGTCTTCTTCCAATCGCCAGGCAACCAGAGGTAAGGCAGCGGGTCATACATGGAAGATCAGAACGGCGAGCTGGATGCAGGGACGTCACTGGTGGTGGCGACGTCACATGTGGCCGGGTGTGCTGGATATCTTGATAGATTGAGGTCTCCAGGCATCACCCCCCAGGAGGAGTAGGGGAAATAAAATGTACAAACTCCACACAGAAGGGCCCTACGCCCAACCTGGGGACCAAACACAGGACCTTCTTGCTGTGAGACAGCAGCACTAACCACTGCACTGCCCCTCAATAACTTCATGATGTAGCACATCCTTTGTTTAGTACATATGCACAATATCGGAGCCAGAAATCATAGTGTGGGTGGGCATGCAGAAAATCAGGTGGGTCAGTCACTCGGCGACAAAATCACATTATAGACTCAACTACATAGTTTTCAAATGACCTGTGGCATTACTAATACCAAATAAACAAAGAGAAAGAAAAATATATTTGCCTCTTAACAGCATATTTCCTCCAACTTATCTAGCCATGCACAAACGTACCCGCCAGACACAATTGCTTTATCGTACCGTATCGCTCGCAGTCAATGAGTGGGGTGCCACCTTGGTAGCATGCATGCATGTTGCAGAAATGCATGGAGAAAATACATGCAACAGTGGTGTTTATTACTACTCAAACCATGCATTTGTGTGGGCTCCTAAAGTTAGCATCACTGGACTAAATATTAAATGAACTTATTTTGGAAATGCTGAAGCCAGACGTTCCACTTACCAGCCAGCTAGATGGAACCATGCGCCGCAGTCTGGTTGAGCACTTATACTGGCTGTACCTCTTTCTCTATGGCTTGCTGAATCCATACCATTACGCTAAGCTAAGCTATAATTTTATGGCTCAGTGTTATTGATGGAGCGGCTGTGTCCCATATGTGACAGCATACTGACTAAAAGAACCCAAATCCGTCCTTCAAAAAAAAAAAAAAGATTTGCCTATGCATTCTGTGACACTGAATACCAGCCATTCAGACAGGAAAAAAAAATTTTAAAAGGCACATTGCCCAGCTAATGAGCATTAATAATTCTGTGGAAAAGTAGTCAATTATGAAGCTGTCAGTATTATGATAGGGAATTGTTCTGTGTCTTGTTAAGTCACATGTCTGGAAACCTCTCAAAAGAGCTAGTTAACCTTCTTTTTAAGGCAAGGTTAATGTGCATCTGTCCAAACAAGGCCAGGGGAGTACTGTAACTAGACCACAGCACCCTCCGTCGCTCTGTGTGTCACTAACGAGTATTAATGCAAGCTAATTGCCCCACTTCAGTTCAATTCAGTTCTGTTTGACAGCTGGCACCGTAAATTATTTGAGGGTAATCAGCTGGGTAAAGTAGTACCACATAGAAAATGACAAATGTATTGTGAAATCGCATTTAAAAACTGAAAAAAATATGCCATGTTAGGGGTGTCATGGTACACAAAATGTACAGTTTGGTACAATCTTTGGTTTTAGGGTCACAGTTCGCCACGATTTTGGTACAGCAGGATAAACAGGATTTGTTCCGAAATAATTTATTATTCAAACCCAGTACACAGTTTAGAGTGGTAGTAAACCAAAGGCAATGTGTCTATTAATGTATCTACATAACGTAACAAAATAAAATACATTTTTTAAATAAAAATATAGCATTGTAACAATCATAATGAACTAAATCCATACCTGCATACTGTGTTCTGTACTACTGAGTATGGTCGCTTATCTGTAGCAATAAACACCCCTATAGCCATAATTATGTTTTGTTTTTTTTTTTTTAGATCGGTCTGAATTTCCTGTTTTATTGGGAATTTGGCTGTACTAAAATAAAGTATTTGTGAGCACAAAGAGTAGGAGAAAAGCAAAAAGATGTAAAGGGTTAATGCAAATACGACAAAATGACATCATCAATTAGGACATGGTGTCATATAGTGACATTTAGAGACTTTTTGAGTTACTTTCAATTAAGTGTGTTTGACAACACTGGTAATACACACACTTGGATGATGTTGTCTCAAAAGACTTAGCATTATGGGAACTTTCCAGCAACATATCCAAATTTGGTATAACAGACCCAGCAAACTTGGTTTTGGTCTTGTATACTACTTTCTCCCCAGTGCTGGTGTAATTTATTGGGAAACCAAAATGTTCCCAAACCACAGATGAGTGACTGTAACAAGAACTAGCTGTACCCAACCCACAGCCACAATTAGTACAATGTTTTCTGTGTTGACCACGTACTTGTGAATTTACGTTCTGCCAATGTCAATAAATGTATTCATTCATTCCATTGTGCATACCAAACCGAAAATGATGTAGCAAATGGTACACGATGATTACGTGAACCATTACTGATTTACCTAATGTGTAATTCCATTCCTAAATATGGCCTAATTCATAACTAATGCAACTTTCTTATCTATAAATCATGAATTGGATGAGCAATTATTGGCTTCTTGTTAGATTAAACATCTGAAGCTTGCAATAGGAAGAACAATCTTAGTATTGTTGTTCTTCTGTTTATCTATTTAATTAATCAGTACTCCCAGCCTTACATACATAAGTAGGTTAATGGGCAAATGGCCGGGTAAACCAATCTCTCTGGTCACTCAGGTTGGCCACCAGAGCTTGATGTGATTTTCAAGCTTACAATAAGAATGAAATTAAATAATTATTTTTTATAGTATACTAACATTTTTTGAATAAGAGCTATACTAGTAAAAGTATTTAATCATTAAATTGGATTGAGCCTTTGAAGGCGTTGCTGAAGTTCCTGAAGATGCTCACGGTGTTCCAAGATTGAAAAGGTGGGACAAATAATATTTGAAAGTTCCAACGTTTTGTTTCTCCAAATAATAAACTGTATTCATTAGGGTTTTTTTATGCATCTGGTCTTCTGCTAGTTATAGTAGCTGCCAACAATTAATTTGTTGACTTTTGTAAATCAGGTTCTACGCTTGTAAAACACACTCTGTGGTCATGTTACTGAAATTTATCAGCAGAATATGGCTGTAAATGCTAAGCAGCCGTAATTGCACAGGAATAATGGGGAGTTGAATCATAATAAGTATGACTTGTAGTCAAGAAATTTTCATTGTCTCACCCATTAAACATTTAAAAAAAAAAAAAAATCTTTTTGGTATAGTAGTGATATTACCATCACCTAATGGAGTAGTTTTCTTACAATATATACATACACTGTTGGTTATTAATGTAAATTCCTGTCCATCCCTCCATCCATCTATTTTCTAACACAGGGTAGGCATTCTCATCCAGAATTGAAATTTAATTTGGACTGGCAGACCGGGGTGGTGGTCCCCCTCTTTAAGAAACTCCTCAGCATCCCTGGTAAGGTTTGTTCAGGGGTTCTGGAGAGGAGGGTCCGCCGGATTTTGAACCTTGAATTCAGGAGGAGCAGTGTGGTTTTTGTCCAGGCCGTGGAACAGTGGACCAGCTCTATACTCTACGCAGGGTTTTGGAGGGTTCATGGGAGTTTACCCAACCAGTCTACATGTGTTTTGCGGACTTGGAGAAGGCATTCGACCGAGTCCCTCGGGGAATCCTGTGGGGAGTGCTCCAGGAGTATGGGGTGCCGGGCTTCCTTTTAAGGGCGGTTCGGTCCCTGTATGACCGGTGCCAGAGCCTGGTCCGCATGGGCGGCAATAAGTCGGACTCGTTTCCGGTGAGGGTTGGACTCCATCAGGGCTGCCCTTTGTCACCGATTCTGTTCATAGCTTTAATGGACAGAATTTCTAGGCGCAGCCAAGGCGTAGAAGGTGTCTAGTTTGGTGACCTCAGGATTAGGTCTCTGCTTTTTCGCAGTTTTGTTGGCTTCATCAGACCATGACCTTCGGCTCTCACTGGGACAGTTTGCAGCCGAGTGTGAAGCGGCTGAAATGAGAATCAGCACCTTCAAATCCGAGACCATGGTCCTCAGCCGGAAAAGGGTGGAGTGCTCTCTCTGGGTCAGGGATGGGGTTCTCCCACAAGTGGCCAAGTTTAAGTGTCTCGGGGTCTTGTTTACGAGTGAGGGAACGATGGAGCGGGAGATCGACAGACGGATCATGTCATGGTGAAGAAAGAGCTGAGCCAAAAGCCAAAGCTATCGATTTACCAGTTGATCTACGTTCCTACCCTCACCTATGGTCACGAGCTGTGGGTAGTGACCGAAAGAACGACATCGCGAGTGCAAGCAGCCGAAATGAGTTTCCTCCGCAGGGTGCCTGGCCTCTCCCTTAGATATAGGGTGAGGAGCTCAGTCATTCGGGAGGGACTCAGAGTAGAGCCACTGCTCCTCCGCTTCAAGAGGAGCCAGATGAGGTGGTTCGGGCATCTGACTAGGATGCCTCCTGGACACCTCCCTGGTGAGGTGTTCCAGGCATGTCCCACTGGGAGGAGGCCCCGGGAAAATCCCAGGACACGCTGGAGGGACTATGTCTCTCGACTGGATGCTGCTGGAGAGAGGGAAGTTTGGGTTTCCCTGCTGAGACTGCTGCCCCCGCGACCTGACCTTGGATCAAGTGGGAGTTAATGGATGGATGGATGGATTTAATTTGTTACCATATAGAATTTTGGAATTCAAACACATCTCATCCTGACCAACTCGGACATCGAATGGATCTTTTGAATTTTTTTCGACTTGTATCTCAACCTAAATCTTGAAACTTGACCTTTCCTGCTAAAACATTCATGGGTTGAGACGTGTTCAACTCTACCAATCCGGACCTCAAACGGGTCGGACGAGAAAAATCTAGCCGCAACTTGACCAAAAACTCGGAACACAACAAACCAAAAACAGACCTACTGAAACTCCTACAGATTGAGCATCTCTGATGGGCTGACACAAAGGCAAATGGACCTACTGGGATGTTCATGCCTATGAATCGCTTTGTCTCGCAATAACTCTCGACTGAGTTCAACATGCAAAAACTGTGGTCCTGTGTTCGTTGTGATTTTTTTTTTTGTGCTTTATCTACAGTACATTTAGTGATACAATAATCATGCCCATAAGAAAGTGAGCAGATACTCTCACTATTTTCCTCTTTGGTTTGCTGCTGTAACAGTACAAGTTAAAAAGGAAATTATAGTGAGACTTGAAGGTGGTGCACGTGTGTCTGTTATCGCTTTGGAGTATGGGATTGTCATTTATTTCATGTTTATTGCTTTTGTATGTGTGGTTTTTCAGGTGTGTTACTTTTATATTGTTTGTTAATGCATTTTATCATTAGTTAGTTAGGTAGATGAATTTAGATGAATCATTTGGGGGTCTGGAATGGATTCAATTCATTGAGGGAAAATTCAACTTGGACCTCAACCAAGTCGCAACTTGACCAGCCTTCTGAAACAAATTTAGTTTGTGTTCCAAGGTACCATTGGATATGTAACCAGGTTCTTTTTGTTTAATGTGTATAATTACAAAAATATGTTTATTGTTAATCTGCTCTCAGGACACAGTATCAGAGTATGTTTGATAGAAAATTCACACAGCACAGATAAACCGGTTACATATACTATATAAGGACAAGTATTCAGATTACAGCTGAAGCTTTGAAAAAAATAAATTGCTTTACTTTTCATTAATAGGCTGTTTACTTCTTGTGGTGTTAGCGGTATAGTGGAAATCCATATTGTGGTGCACACTCACACCGGTAATGACTATGACATCGGCGTACTGCCCACCTCTAGGTCCAGGACCCAGGGGTGGGTGGTTGGGTCTCGTCAATCACACATTACATGCAGGAGGCCTATTTTTGTTTGCAAGAAACACATTTTATTGGTGTTGAAAATCTGCAAAATACACCATATATTATGATTGTGCCAAAAGTGAGAGTAATTTTAAAAATAAACAGTTCACTCTGGGTGACTTTGCCAGAGCATAGAACAGACACATCCTCCACTAACCCAATGTGCCGACCTGAATGAATTTAGGTCTATGTCAGAAAGAACATTATAGAGCAGTACAATATTATGAGTATGAAGTATGCAATTTAAGGTTATTTTAACCATATATAAACATAAAATGAAAGGGAAATGTTTGATATTAATACATCATTACAAACTAACATAAAATATATTTGTTTTGATATCCAAATTTGACTTTTTTGTGTACCCTATTACTGAAACTGTTCCCTTCATAAGTTGTTTATTATTTTTTTTTTATTAATCACATTATGTGAAACGTTAGTTAACCAAATCTAGCCCATTAGGCATGAGATGAGAAAAACCCAACCTTTAACATGGCCAGAGTAGCATAACCTACTCTTTTATTTAACATGTTTCATGCAATTATCTTTACTTTAGGCTAGGGATGTCGTTAGGTCTGTTTCAGGGGGCTTTAGTCAGAGTTCTTAAGAGAACTGTAATAGGAGAATGAAGGTATATACTGAGACCACTGTTAGGTGAAGTGGGAAATTTATGAAGCTTTACGAAACTTGATAATGTGAAAAAGAAAACTATATTTATAAGTAGCCAATACAGAAACATTATACCGAACATATTTGGCAATAATAGGAGCTTTTCATGTTAGCGCAGGATGTCTAAAATATCCTTTGAAAAATGACTTTACTGAAATAACATTACATATAACAACATCGTCATAATGATTATAACAAATTGTTTTATCTGTACAAGACCGAAAGGAGGTAATTGTTAATTTCAGTAGCTAAATGCAGGGGAGTTTCTACCTATCGAAATGATCATGGGCTAAGTCAGGATTACCTGGGGCTTGTCCTTTTTATTTTGAAGGAAGACTGGCGTCAGGGCTTACATACTCAGGGCTTGGCTTAAAATACTTGGGGGTGTAGCAACAATTGAGATTATAGCCTATGCTAAACCCACAAACAATTTCATAGATATATACATTTTGAAAACACATATGTGAAGTTTTACAACCTGATAAGTCACAGAGTTTCTGTGGTGAATTTTACCGTTGAATTTTACCTCAGAATACCTCCCGCCTTTTTCACTGAATTTCAAAGCGCTCGCAGCTCATCTGTTCATCGCGAGTAAGATCAAGTCTGGCTGAACTGCATTCCTTTGCCATTGTAAATTAGAACAAAAACACAAATTTTCCATTAATATTTATCAAAATTAACCCACTGCGAATTATATCTACCATGTTCAGCTTGTATTTATTCAGGGGGTTGAGCCACCCTAATTATCAAACCCTGGAATCGCCTCTGCTCCAGACTCTGTCAGGTCACTGCTTTGGAAAGATTTCTGCAGATAATGACCATTGTTTTGTATTACTGAATGATATACTGCCTGCACAGCCTCCCTCACAATACTTGAAGATCACATGTATACGACGTGAAACTTTTTTCAGTGAAGAGCGTGCATGCAGTTCACGCATCCTCTATCACACTGATACTGAATGCTCTAGCTCTCTCTCACACACAGCAGACACTATAACATATTTGAGCTTTGGAAATTATTTTAAGAGATAAAAATAAAATAATGTCCAGACTTCGGTGACCTCATAACTGGCTACGGCACTCATAGCAGGCTACGATTTACACTAACTTGGTTTGTATTACATAACCACTAATATATTTTGGCACATGTAATAATTTGGAATGTTTTTATATTTAGGCCAGATATATACACTGATCGTCCATAACATTAAAATCACTGACAAGTGAGGTGAATAACACTGATTATCTTATTACAATGGCACCTGTCAATTTTGTATTACATTTTTCCCCTGCCATTTTATATTAGGCAAATGAACAGTCAGTTCTTGAAACTGATGTGCTGGAAGGAAGAAAATGGGCAACTGTAAGGATCTGAGTGACTTTGACAAGGGCTAAAGTTTGATGGCTAAACGATTGGGTCGGTTCATTTCCAAAATGGCAGGTCTTCTGGGGTGTTCCCAGGATGCAATAGTCAGTACCTACCAAAACTGGTCTAAAGAAGACCAAACGGTGAACAGCAATAGGGTCATGGGCACCCAAGTGTCATCGATGCATATGGGGAGCGGCTGGTAACCTGTTTGGTCTGATCCCACAAAATGACTATATGGATAAATGGAAGAAGGCTGCCTGGTCTGATAAGTCATGTTTTCTGTTGCATCGTGTGGATGTGCATTGTTTACCTGGAGAAGAGAGAGTACCAGGATGTACTATGGAAAGAAAGGCAAGCCAGCAGAGGCTGTATGATGCTCTGCCTAATGTTCTGCTGGGAAATCTTGAGTCCTGGCATTCTTGGGGATGTTACTTTGACATGTACTAGCTATCTACAGTAAATATTGTTGCAGACCAGGTACATCCCTTCATCCATCCCTCCATTTTCCAAACCGCTTATCCTACTGGGTCGCGGGGGGTCTGGAGCCTATCCCAGAAGCTATGGGCATGAGGCAGGGAACAACCCAGGATGGGGGGTCAGCCCATCGCAGGGCACACTCACACACCATTCACGCACACATGCAGACACCCCTTCATGGAGATGGTATTTCCAAATGGAGGTGCCCTGCGGAACATGATAAAACATGACAAAGACTTCAAGGTGTTGACTTGGTCTCCAAATTCCCCAGATCTCAGTCCAACTGAACATCTGTAGGATGTGCTGGACAAACAAGTCCGATCCAAGGAGACCCCACCTCGCAACTTACAGGACTTACAGTATAGGGTCTGCTGCTAACATTTTGGTGTCAGATACTACAGGACAGCCTGAGAGGTCTTGTGGAGTCCATGCCTCAATGGGTCAGAGCTGTTTTGGCAGTGTGAGAGTAGGTGGTTTTAATGTTACTGCTAATCTGTGTTTATATACACTTACACTAAAGTGACTCTATAAGGACCTTGTGAGCCCAGACTTCCCTGTAAGTACCGTTTCAACATCTGTCTCAAGATGTGCCTACAAGCATTTCACAGTAAGTACTGAAACAAATGGAACTTAACGCATCAGTTCATATTACACTTATCTGATGAATGTCCTTTTCACAGCCAGTCTCTCTCTTTCTCTAGTAATGGAGGAAAACATCAGCAAAAGCAGCGGAACTGGGTCAGTTTTCACTCGCATGCATTTTATTTGGTGGGTTCTCATCGTCCAAGCTGATGCAATTGAGTGACAGACTTTGGACATGGGAATGTGTCAACAACTGCTAGATGTACAGTTTTTGGGTAATATTTTCAAGATGGACTGGAATATTAATTTCACTTGCATACAGCATCTAGATCTCTCACTCTGTAGCAAAGGATTTGTCTAAGGATTTATCTACAGCTGATTCAAATACAGTGACTATACTTTGAAATCTAAACCCAAGGCTATGATCAGAAAAAAAGCTTAAATTTGTAAGTTTTCTTTCCTCTGTATAGATCATATGAAGACTTATAATGCAAATACTTAAAACGTATTTGAACGAAAACAGAATAGTTTGTCAATACTCTATGTTAATACATGAGCATAAATTTTTGCATTGCGTTGTGCTAATTGTGTTGCATATTCTGATCACCAGACATGTCCTATATTTATTTAAAAACTTAATTTTTATCATTCTCATTTAATATCGCTAAATTTGTAGTATGAAGGTTTTTTAGTCTAATGGGAACCTGCATAATTCACCAACATGAAATGGGTCAATCACATACATAATCTGTTGCAAGCCTTTAAAGGAGATTAATATCACATTTTATTTTACTCATCCCCATTTAGAGCTTTGTAATCAATTTAAATACGAGAGCCCAAGTATGAAAATGCATATACAGTATATGTGCAGGCTTTCCTTTCTTTAGTTGACAGTGTAGGAAACTAAATGTCCTCCATCCCTAGAGCCCTACAGTATGTGGGCTGGCTTCCAACAACGTCTGCTTTAACCCACTGTCAAAGAGCCATGATGTCTGTGCAGTTGCTTGGAAGAAGAAAATGTTGCATTGTCTATGATGCATACAGTCAATATGAAATTGAACTTGACACAGATGACAACTGGAACCATGAATTCCGGTAAGAAACCCAAATGCAAGCATGTAACAGCAGAGGTTTCTCAGCCAAATCACAAACACAAGTCTTGCATCAAATTTTTTCTGGAAAGCCATTTGCTACAGAATAGTATGTACTGAGGAAAATCAGTTTCATCTATATTAGTTACTTGTGTGATACAACAGCTCTTGTGCAAGACCATGATCAGTCACCCAGTCACATAGATATGTCTGTGATAGATAGATGGATGGATGGATAGATAGAGTTGTATAAACATACAACTACAGCTATTATGATGATTTAAGTACATTGGGAATGGGTATAGCTGCAGAATCCTCCTTTGGATTGAATAGGCCCTTTTGTACACAGATTCTTCACTAATATGCTACTGAAATCTTTCACTGATCTCACTGCTGACCTGCTGGCTATAGTGTTTGGGCCTCTCTTTAAATGACTTTTGATTATCCCATATAAAAATGCTCTTCGCTTTGGTTTATTTCGCAATACTATGTAATGCTAGTGTAATGTTCGCCTCAATTATGGAAACATTTTGCCCTCAAGTTGTTTCAGTCACTTAAAACGCACATTTTTTGAGGTAATTCTGGGAGAGTGTTCACTATAGCTAATAGGATTTGTGTGTATTTATTTTTTGAATATGCCTTATAGATTTGTCCCCGGCATTCATGCTTTTTGCCCTAACTAGCCCTTACCTTTTCATTAACAAGGAGAATTTCAGTAAAGACTGAAGCTAGTGCTCAAGCACAAGGCAATAAGGAAGTATTAATTCTTGCAATGGTTCAGCTGAAGAGCTGCTACTTAGAGAAAGCAACACAGCCTACCAGAGCATCTCATACTCACCAAAGCACATGCTTTCACATCAATGACAAACCTAAATCTATCTACATAAAACTAATGAACCATTAGTGTAGATGAAACAATTCACATTACCACTGATTATGTGATAAGGATTATGGATAAAGAGCATTTTTAACCTGAGTGCCATTTGTTAATTGTTAGTAGCAACATTTACAATAATTTCATTTGCATTATAACACATGGCCTCAAAACTGACATAGCCTCTGTTACAGCCAGCCATCTGTAGAAAATGCATGCCATTTTACAGTTTTGCTAATCAGGCACTGTTATTTCTGGGCATCTTATGCAGAAAACACTTTTATACACTTGATTCATTTGCGGTTGCAGATATTTGCTGAAGCAATTCAGTTTTAAGTGGTATGCTCCAGAATATATCTGTGATTCCCCTCAGATTTCAATTCACATTTGCATTCATCACAGTTCTGTTTGCAGGGAGCATGCATTTTTATACTTAATTGCAGCTAACATCCTGCAACTTGTTAATGTAAATCTCAGAAAATGATGTACTAGTGTGTTCATGTGTATGTGTGCTATAAGTTACTTAACTGTTCAGTGCAGATGATGAGGAAGAAAGTAACCAGAAAGGATTCTCTCTATTGCCACAAACCACTAGACCATTTAACTAATTTTGAATTTAATAAACTCTTATTTGTTTGTCTGTGTGAGTTTTTTTTTATTGTAGCCTACGGTACAGTGCATGGTATAATTTATTTGTTTTACTTTTGTAAGATATATTTCCTTCCTCGATTTATAATTATTTGAATTTTTTAATAAAGTTGCCCAACAAATTGTGTAAAGCCATTAATTTCTTAATAGTTTGAGGTAGACACGTAGGTGACACTAATGTGGTGGAATATAACAATTAAACAGTTACCTATAAACGTACTGTAACATTTAACCATGAAAAATTGCATCATTTATCTGTAAGCAAAGGAAAAAACATTAGCGTTTTATTTTCTATCCTTCTAAATATATATTGACAAATGTTGTACACAAATTTACTGCAAAAAAAAAAATCAATATCCCTGTAATTTGCTGTACAGTTTGATGGTTTTCAGTGGCGTACGCATCAAAGATGGCTCATTATATCGTATTGAGGCTGGAGTAATTACAGCATTATTACAACTGTTGAAGTATACTCATGTTCATTTCAATTTTAGTTTCTCCTTTAATTGATTTTTTTATACATTATACCATGACTCTGCAATATGATGTATAAGGAAACCATACTTGTTAGTATCCATCTAAAAACAAGGAATTACTTCAAAGATCATTTATAAAATGTAGTAAGGTAAAGAAATAAAAACAATGATATATTTACTTATTCTTCTGAAGGACTGTTGACATTAGAGCTACAGTTTAAAATTTCCTTTATATAAGCTCAAACGTCCTGATAAATGTTAGCTCAGTAAGTGAAAGTTTGGCTCACAATTTTCTTTAGCATTTTGCTAGCTTTGTGTCTATCGTGGCACTGATTGAACTAAATACAGAGGGAATATAAGGTCAAGCCTTCTGCATTACTGCCACAAGAAAGTGTAACATTATGGTCAAAAGTGTGATGGAAGTGCTGAGAATGAATGGTCATGGGTGCTGAGTCTGTCTAACCTTTCGTACTGATGTGGGGTCAGTTTGGTGGTATATGGTATCTCAGAGGAAGCGGTGACCCCCTGCTGAAGTACACATGCACTTTTGAGTTTTCTGCTGTTACATATCGTCACATCATGTATAACCCATAATTCATGCAAGACCGTGAGGAATTGGGCCACAAGCAGAGCTGTTAAATCCTGTGAGAAATCTAGAAATCAGCACATTATAAATATATGTGTCGGCACTAAATATACTAGGCAGGGCTCGTCTACTGAATATAGGTGATACGTAGTGTTCCAGCCAGATCTGCCTGTTTCACACCAATGAGATTTTTTTTTTTGGGGGGGGGAGGGTGGGGGGCTTCTGTTGTCCCAGGAAGGAGAGCCAGAAGCCTTAAGTTATGCATATTAACTAGTTCCCTCATTCTCCACACTATACATGGATCGATATGTGCTTTTCTGGCTCTTTAGTAAGGCTCATAAATGCCCTGGCAAAACAGCTTAATACCCACAGCCTATAAATGCTTCTCCTCTGTTTCTTTTCCTCTCAGTTTTTCTCTCCACACATAAACAATACTTTCCCTCTCTGTTATTTGTGCGTCTTCATTCCGTTCCCCACCCAACCTCTCCTGGCTCTGGACTCTAATCCTAAAATTTAGGATCTTATTCCTTCCTCAGCCTCGTATTGCGTGATTCATGGTTCTGAGGACTGAGAGCTGTACACATGTACCATGATTGTACCGAGTTCCTCACACACGTTTGTTGTACATATAGTCCATGTACTGTGCTGTAAGCAATAACATCCATCAAAGGTATATTCCTAACATCACCATGTGTCTTATGCTTGGGCTGTATACCTGTGAAATGGGGGGGGGGGGGGGGGGGGGAGGGCACTTTTGGATGAAAAGTGATGAAAAAAGTTACTTGCAAATAATTAAATGCAAACCAATAATTATTCCATGTTTTTTTTTTCCAACGTTACATCTTTTACAGTTTTTTTTCCAAAATAATCAGACAAGTGGGCTTTTCCCCACCACACCGCACTCCGTCCTCTTCAGATGTTTTTAGATTCACGGCTGAATCTCAGGCAGAGCTGCCAAACCACACATATGAACTTGCCGCATCAGGGATGCGACGAGAAGCACAAGTCCTCTGCAATGTGAGAAACATCTCACAAATCCGGCACATTTTGCCTGTCATGTCTAACGTTGTCTGGCATGCCCACTATAGGTTTCTTGTTCAACATTCCTCTCTTAATTTGTCCGGTTATTCCCAAATCCGACACTTATTCGAGGGATTCCTTTTTGGCCACTTCTTCGTGTCGGACGACGGCGTATGTTTCCTCTTCGAGAGCCTTTACATGTAACAGACAGCATTTGGCAGGTGTGTCATGCCGCCCCACAGCACCGTCGGTCCTCTCACACTCGTGTAGACTTAGGCCAGTGCATTATTGATGCAGCTTGTTGCGGAGGAACCCTGCCTGACTGGCAGTGGTGTAGGGAGGGGGTGACGGGCTGATCAAGGGCAAGCAGAGCAGATGATGGCATCAGGCCGCAGTGTACATGCTGTCAAACTAGGGACGATTGTTAAATGTCAATCAGAGAAACTCACAGGTCATTTATTGCCAAGAGGATGCCAAGCACATCTTGTTCTGGGTCGTGATACTTGTGTGCATGCCGGAGCCAGTATTTACCTTGTCGTTCAAATACTCACATTTAGTCAAGCTTTTACTGTCCATGAATGAGTGACTAAGAATATTCTTCCACTTATTTTTTTTTCTTAAAATAGCCTTCTAAATGAATTTTTTAAAAGTATCCTTCTTTCAGAAAAATAAATCACAAGCATATAGCATATTATTATTACTTTGGCATCTGTATGGTAATGAGAGTTTGTTCCTTTCGGCTAAAGGTAAAGCAATTTAAGAATCAATCCATTTGACTGCCTAATGCCTAATGTGTTTTGATTTTTCCAGTGCTAAGCCAGACTTTCTTTTTAACACTGGTGTGATTATAATTAGTGACTTTCATTTGCATACTTTCAGCAACTGAACTACAGAATAGGTATAAATATCTGGCTTTAAAAGGTGAAGGGTGATTCTTGTAAATGGATTATTAAACACAAAAAATTAGACCAGTTTGTGTTGTCTGTCTGTTTCTATTTACAGCAATCATCATCACGCTGGATTGGACCCACACTCTGTGGCTCGTCGGGTGCTCAGGTCCCCAAATCTGACATGCAAATTGAGGTTGACTTGCAATCGATCATCAGCGTTGTTTTGCCTGGCTGCGCGGGCAGATGCAGAGCCAGTGAACCCAACCCCCCCCCCCAGCTGCACAGTCACTGAACCCAGAAACAGAGACATGTGGCCCATCCACCCCGCGTAACCTTGCTGAATGAAGTACCAGTCCTGCGATTTCATAATGGGCGTCCACAGAATTTAATCTTGTAGATCTCCCCTTGTTCAGAAACCTAGCTCATGTTGAAATGCTCATAAGTATTTGAACCAACCGCTAACTGAGCTGTCATTGATCAGCAGTGACACATACACAGGCCTTGTGCAGCTTTATTCGTCAGCGTGAAATGTTGAAACGTTTGACACTTGGGGTTCAATTTAGCAGGGTGCAATTTTGATGCAAGTGGATGTGCAAAATGTGTCCAGTATGTGATCGTTTGGATTTTGCGTGCTTTGATTAATGAATGTGAAACAAGGTAATTTACAAGGGAACCAGCAAATCTTGGAAGACAGGGATGTAAATATATGCATGGAAAGTAGCACTGTGATTTATCAGGGTGGATTGCGAGTGCAAGGTAATTGCAAATGCATTTTAACACATGAAGAAAGCAATACAGCTGAGCCACAAGTTTTGCAATGGCTGCGATGGTGAAAGCTTAATGTTAGCAAATGCTATTAATTTCTATAAATGTGCAGCAATAAAAGTGCTTTCATGCTTCTACAATGTCATCTAAAATGGCTGGCTACATGGGAATATACTTTTATTTCGTTCATTAATTAAGGTATTCACAAACATCTACACAGATTTCCCTGAAAATAGAAAAGAATTTAAAAATCAAATGACTGAAATTTGGCATCAGCAAAGAAATAGTTCCACCCAATAAAAGAAATGAATTAAATAAATGCTTAGAAATAAAGCATAAAATTATATAGATCTGATAAATAATGGGTTGTTTTTATTTAAATCATAGCCTATATGGGATAATACTATGTGAACCAACTATAACTATATACCTAAATTGGTTTGTACTAGTTGTTGGATTAGTACATTCACTTTTGTAATACATGCATGTGCATCTTGTGAGCAAAATATATATAAGACATATTAGCCCATTTGTGATGCTGATTGTCTAATGGTACGAGATGAAAGATGCTCTTCTAAAGCATCTCAGCTCGCTGCATGTGCTGCCGTCAGTTTTATCTCCACACACTGAAGCAGGTATCACTGGGTGGCGTACCCAGTATTTATCAATATCCCATGTTGACGTGAATGAGTACAGATATGCCCAGTGACACCCAGAACATAACCCTTGAGCTGAAACTTGGTTTCTACATACCATTTGACTAGAAGTGTCAGTGCCATTGATGGTGCGCATATTTCACGGAGCGGGATTACATCATACAAGTTTACTAAAATGAAATCACAACAGGGGAAGCACGGAGACCCTGTCTAAATCTGGCCAGCTGCCAAAGAGGCCGCATGTCATTTACACAAATGAAGCCAATTCTGCCATTTTGACATATGGTAAACAAACATGAAATCTACGTTTCTCATTTTTTTCCTTCTACTTAATGGCAACGTGGATGGGTGCCCTCATGTGGTGAGATCTATAATTGGATCCCACAGGTCCTCACTTTGACAGTCACGCAAACGTCTGTTCACCCTGAGTTCCATGTTCATGTGCGGGACCTTTCTATCCATATTATGTCCAGTTTATAATTTGGAAACGTACGGGGGAGGTAGAGTATGTTCACTTCCACACATTTTTCTTTCCCAAATGCTCAATGGATAGAAATGACCACCTAACTCATTGATTTATTATTAGTTATGTGACAAAACAAACTCATGAAGCAGAAGTCCTCTGTCATGTGAGAGACAACAGTAGCCTCTGGCAGCAAGCCCAGGTAGAGATGCAACACAACCCAGCCAAGAAAGAAGCAAGAAAGCTTTGGTTGGCTTGATTCTTTGTTTCTTTGCTGTTTTTTTCCAGTTGAATTAGAGAGACATTTTTGTTTGACTGTATGTTGTCTTTGGCATTTATGAAATATTTTTTTTCCCTTGGCAACTACAGATAGGGCTTGTGCCTTTTATACCTCCAAGGAGACAACGGACACAAATAGATATGTGCAAGATCACCTGGTCAGTAAACATAAAAAACTGAATTTATTATTCGGCAACTCAGATGCTTTAAAATAATATTGTTCAGTAACTGTACTTGTGCCATGTAAAATGACAAGAGATGGGGAATATGGTGGTTTCTAAGCATCACTTAAACTATACACCAATCCACCTGCTTAATATAGTATTGGTCCCCTTCTGCTGCCAAAACAACTCCCATAGACCCATAGAGGCATGGACTCCACAAGTCCTCTGAAGGTGTCCTGTGATATCTGGCACCATGCCATTAGCAGCAGATGCCTACAAGTTGTGAGATGGGGCCCTCCATTTGGCCCTTGTCAACGTCACTCAGATCCTTACACTGCTCATTTTTCCTGCATCCAACATGTCAACTTCAAGAACTGACTCTTCACTTGCCTAATATATAATGGCACCCCTTCTTACTGTAGGCACCCTTATATCAAGATAATATTATTCACTTCACCTGTCAGCGGGTTTTAATGTTATAGTCGACCGGTATATGTTCAAAACAGCTGAAACTGCTTCTATTTCATTGCATTCTATGTAATAAAATAGATATGGGTTAAATTCTTCACAAAATGTATTCAATTTTATTTTACATATGTTGATTTGCTTTCCATGTTTCTCATACTTAGCCCACATTTTCAGTGGCTTATTTCCATTCTTGGTGTTTAGTATTTGGCATACAATCCAGAGATACTGCTACAATAATCTTGTTTTCTAACTAAATATGACACTAAGAATGTCATTTTTACCGTTTTCATTTCTTCTGATCTCCATTTCAAATCAAGACATTAGGATGTTTCTGAATACACTTGTAGGAACATTTTACAACGTAGGAAATACATTTGGCAAATGTAGACTCATGTCCATGTACTGGATAAGTAGTTATCTTCTTCACCAGCAGATGTTCCCCTGGAAGAGTTCCCAGTAAGGAAACTTTCTTTGGAATCTGTATTTGGTTTTGTGGAATACCAAAGTTGAGCTCTGATGGATTTTTCTCTTATCGACTGAGCAGGTATGTCATTACCCAAAGGTAATTTAAGTGTCTTTGCTTTACATAAATTGCTCATGTAGAAGTTTTATAGATACCTGCAAGTGCTTATAGATACCTGCAAATGCTTCTATGAATCATCTGATAATCAATATTCTATCAACACGTCTTCCATAAAGATAATACAAAAAACATTCCTTTCCAGTTACACTGCAACATATGTGTATTAATAATAGATCCAGGTGCTTATGGTACTTGATAGAGCCTCATGATTATCGTCGGCAGGCAATTGAAAGTTGATACTTTTGGGCTTTTGAAATCTCTGCCAATAAACTTTTTAAAGAAATGACATGGATAAATGAAATAGTCCCTTGGTGCATAAAAATGATGCAATTTACTGGTGCCAGGGTCAGATCCTGTTGCACAGTTTTTGGCAACGGTCAGATGGGTTTATGATATGCTGAGTGAGAATATACTCCTCATGGACGGATACAACTAGTGACAACGATTGTATCCAACACTGCTAGTTCGACATCGTGAATTTTCCCATTTATACAGGTCTTGTAATAGGCAGTCAAGCTGGACGATTGAGTTTGAAAATGGCTCTTCTCAAGCTATTTGCAGATTTAAGCCTGCCTTTAATGGTGAACTGAAGCGTTTCAGAAAATCACTTTCAATGTTGGGGAAACTTATCCAGATCAGGGGAACTTGCAGAACAAACACATTTTCCTCAATTCTTACTGGCCTCCCTTTTATGGAAAAATTGTGCTAATGTGTGTTAACACATTATATTGTTAAACATTTTAATCCTAGTACAAGAAGATTCACTTGTGTGATAGAAATGTTTTCCCAAAGGTGGCAAACTTTTGTGTTTTTATATGCCATGAAAAATATGTAGAAATTTAGGAATTCTTACTATGCCAGAAGTAAAATTTCAGGACGGGATTGTGGTGAATTCACCAGATATTGAGAGTACAGCAGGTATACAGTATGGCATGTAACATCGAAAATTTGTTTTAAATATTGTTTGCATATGAAATGAATCAGTTTCTCTTTATCTTTGCATTACAATAGATATGCAAGGGTATACAAAATTTATTTTAGGACAAAAATGTAGATTGAGGTATAATTTAAGAAAGTTCACAATGGCCTGTCGCGGCGGCAATCCCCGAACCCGCTGGTGGACACCAGTGGTAAGGGATGCCGTCAAGCTGAAGAAGGAGTCCTATCGAGCCTTTTTGGCCTGTGGGACTCCAGACGCAGCTGACAGCTACCGGCAGGCCAAGCGGGATGCGGCTTTGGCGGTTGCTGAGGCAAAAACTGGGGTGTGGGAGGAGTTTGGCGAGGCCATGGAGAACGACTTCCGGACGGCTTCGAGGTGATTCTGGTCCACCATCCGCGGGCTCAGGGCGGGAAAGCGGTACAGCATCAACACTATTTATGGTGGGGATGGTGCGCTGCTGACCTCAACTCGGACGTTTTGGGTCGGTGGAAGGAATACTTCGAAAATCTCCTCAATCCCACTGACACGCCTTCCGATATGGAAGCAGAGTGTGGGGGACTTGGGGGTGGACTCGCCTATCTCTGGGGCCTCGCCTATCTCTTGAGGTCACTGAGGTGGTCAAAAAGCTCCTCGGTGGCGGGCCCCGGGGGTGGATGAGATTCCTCAAGGCTCTGGATGCTGCGGGGCTGTCCTGGTTGACACGCATCTGCGGCATCGCGGTGGACATCGGGGGGCTAGTACCTCTGGACTGGCAGACCGGGGTGGTGGTCCCCCTTTTTAAGAAGGGGGACCGGAGGGTGTGCTCCAACTACAGGGGGATCACACTCCTCAGCCTCCTGGTAAGGTCTATTCAGGGGGTCCTGGAGAGGAGGGTCCGCTGGATTGTCGAACCTCAGATTCAGGAGGAGCAGTGTGGTTTTCGCCTTGGCCGTGGAAGAGTGGACCAGCTCTATACTCTCAGCAGGGTTTTGGAGGGTTCATGGGAGTTCGCCCAACCAGTCTACATGTGTTTTGTGGACTTGGAGAAGGCATTCGACCGTGTCCCTCGGGGAGTCCTGTGGGGGGTGCTCCAGGAGTATGGGGTGCCGGGCTTCCTTTTAAGGGCGGTTTGGTCCCTGTATGACCGGTGCCAGAGCCTGGTCCGCATGGGCGGCAATAAGTTGGACTCGTTTTCCGGGTGAGGGTTGGACTCCGTCAGGGCTGCCCTTTGTCACCGATTCTGTTCATACGTAGCTTTTATGGACAGAATTTCTAGGCGCAGCCAGGGCATTGAGGGTGTCCGGTTGGGTGACCTCAGGATTAGGTCTCTGCTTTTTGCAGATGATGTGGTTCTGTTGGCCTCATCGGACCGGGACCTTCAGCTCTCACTGGAGCAGTTTGCAGCCGAGTGTGAAGTGGCTGGGATGAGAATCAGCACCTCCAAATCCGAGACCATGGTTCTCAGCCGGAAAAGGGTAAAGTGCTCTCTCCGGGTTGGGGATGGGGTCCTCCCCCAAGTGGAGGAGTTTAAGTATCTCGGGATCTTGTTCACGAGTGGGGGAACGATGGAACAGGAGATCGACAGGCGGATTGGTGCGGCGTCAGCAGTCATGCGGGCGCTACATCGGTCTGTCATGGTGAAGAGAGAGCTGAGCCAAAAAGCGAGGCTCTCGATTTACCAGTCGATCTACGTTCCTACCCTCACCTATGGTCATGAGCTATGGGTAGTGACCGAAAGAACGAGATCGCGGGTGCAAGCGGCTGAAATGAGTTTCCTCCGCAGGGTGGCTGGGCTCTCCCTTATAGATAGGGTGAGGAGCTAAGTCATTCGGGAGGAACCGCTGCTCCTCCGCATCGAGAGGAGCCAGATGAGGGGGCTCGGGCAATCTGATTAGGATGCCTCCTGGGACGCCTCACTGCGGAAGTGTTACGGGCATGTCCCACTGGGAGGAGGCACCGGGGAAGACCCAGGACACTCTGGAGAGACTATGTCTCTCGGCTGGCCTGGGAATGCCTCAGGATCCCCCCAGAGGAGCTGGATGAAAGTGGCCGGGGAGAGGGAAGTCTGGGCCTCCCTGCTGAGACTGCTGCCCCCGCTACCCGACCCCGGATTAAGCAGAAGATGATGGATGGATGGATGATGGATGGATAATAATTATTATTATTATTGCATACAAGTATATTCTTCCAACTTTTAGCACAAATCATAGAAGTATCAAAGTATCTTAGTCTGGCAATCTAATTAGCCTATGAGCCTAAGTCTGTGGTTTAAATTTTGGTAACACAATACTGAGGGAAGATGCAATAGTGTGGCCAGTTAGCTACTGTGATTGCATCACCATTACCAGGCATACTGCATGCCAGACATAAAGGCTAAATCTAAGTAAACTGATATAATTAACAAAAATATGAAAATAAGAGAAAGAAATCAGTTAGATGCACTTATTCACAATGACTTGCTGTGCCGAAGATTACAAATTGCATATTTCAGATCATTGCTGCATATCACGGTGCCAGGGAAGCATAATGACTTGTACAGAAAACATATATTTAAGAACCATTAAAGAACATTTTGACATTACAATTCATTTTTTAAGAGCGCAGAGATACTCAGGAAGAATTCTTGAATTGTAATTCAATGTAGGCTCAGACTGAATTTGAGAGAAAGGATTTAGAAAGTTTTTGAAAAACTGTACTTCAGACATTTTTTCCCACAGTCTATCACTCTCCTTTTGCTGCTAGTTTTTAAGGCTCAAAGTTAAAGGGCTTGCTAACAGACTGAAGTTATTTGAACTGGGAAATGATGGCAACATTTAAAACTTTATCTCCTGTGCATTAGATAATTACTCCTTTTATATAACCTGCTCTAATTTAAATACAACATTCCCACAAATCTCATTCATGCCTGAATAAAGTGTTCACCTTGAAACATGGATAAAAACGCAATTGAAAAGGAGGATAGGTATAACATAGGTTAGGATAAACACTTTATTGTCTCCTAGGGATAGCCTACTATTCTTCAGTGAATAAAACATGTCAGACGTCATTGGCATGACGATATAAGTAGATTAAACACATTTCGACCCTTAATATATCACACCAGTCATAACACAATGTAATATTGTACTTCAAGGCATGCCAAAAAGTTGCTGAAAATATATACTGTGCATAGGGTATAACTATGGCATGTACCTTAACTCATTACACTGACATGAGGAAAGCTCATGTTGTTGCAGGTATCCATCCATGTTTCACAAAAAGCACAGGCAGGGGACACTCTGAATCTTCCCAGAATAAATACAGACAGTTTAATTAGACAGCATATTTTCTACATGTTATATAGGTTAAATGTTAAATTAGGAAACAGAGCACATGTTGGTATCCTTCTCCATGTATCCATACATAGATTTTGGAAATTCAACATAATTTTTTTTCCCTTTGAAAAATAATCAGTGAGAAAAAAGTAAAAATCTTTCCTATTATATTTCAAGACTACAGTTCTTTTGAGGTTTAATGTAATAATTTCCATCCAGGAAAAAAAAACCTTAGCTTTGATGTGAACCTCACCGCATTCTAAAGTTACTACAGCTTACCTCACCTTCCTCCTACTACTTTGCTTGTCTGCCTTTAGCTATATGAATCTTTCCTTCAAGAACTGGATTTTCAGTTTTTCATGCACATATAATACAAATTTCTTTGTAAGATTTTTTTGTTTCATTTTGACCTGCGTTCTTTTCGCGCGTCATAGTATACTGAATACTGATTGGTTAACATGGTCTTTGCGCTTTGTATATGGTATGAACAAAAACAGTTTGAAATCTTGTATGAAAGGCCAATATGAATAATGATTAAGATAAAACCACTGATGATAAAAGACAAACTGTTGTCGCTGCAATATATTTAAACGATTCACCGTTTGAAGGTCTATATATCAGTTTTCACGTCATTAATTAAAAATAATAATTTGTTGTTATTTTGATATATAAATGTTAAATATGACATACAGGTGCCAGCAAAGAAGAGATGGAGCAGCTAGGGAAAAGAGGCTTTTATTGAATCCCCTTAATTTTCAAAGCCAGCTTTCAAACCGTTTCAGAAGTAATGCTCCATTAAATACGTCATACGAGGATTATGCTATTTAAAGCATGGTTTATTTTCTAGAAAATAAGCATTAATTTGTTTTAAAAATCCCTTTCCTTTGACATGGAATGAATTCGCCACTTAGAAGTAGCAAACCCGCACAAAAAAATATATCGTTTGATGTTAAATTTGGCAATCAAAAGTGTGATCCTCTTGAAACATAAATCAGGGTCCTCTATTTTGGGGGTGTGTAATTGGTTATTAGTGCATGAATTGCCGTGTTCATCCGATAAATTAGTAACGTGTGGCTTTTTTTCCCTCTATTTTTTCCTGTTACCAAAGCAATGACGTTAACTGTCAACCTTCATAGCTTCAAACACCTGTGCCAGTAGCTCATGGACGCGCGCCTCTGCACGGGACTGCGCGCTCTGAAGCTGCTTATCTCGAGCAGCTCAGAGCTTCCGTTATCCCGAAAAATCACACTGCCGCAAAGCTCCCAGTCGTGTTTAGGACAGGCAAAAAGCACGGTGGGGCCTATTTCTCTGAATCTTCGCACTTTTTGTCAACATAGAGTTATACATTCCAATATATTTTGGCTCCTGTGTTCTTTTATTTCTGCAGACGGTAAGTAAAGTACTTTACAGATGCTTCTGGCGAGTAATGGCAGTACCGTGTGTTTTGCGCTATGTGAGCGTGCATTCTCGGCTTTTTGGGAGTTTTAAGTTGCTTCAAGATGTTTTCTTAGCGTTTAGAAAGGGTCGGACAGTGTTAAATCATACATTGGCAGCGTGCTGTTTAATACATTATACTGGTAATGTCAGTATTAACGGTCCGCGATAACAGTGTTACTGGGTATTTTGTGACGTGCCCGGCTGAATAATGTCACGGTCCTAGAGTAGAAACATAATAATAATAATATAATAATAATAATAATAATCATATTAATAATAATAATTATTATTATCGTCGCTGCTGATATTATATTGTACATGTTGTTGTCATTTACTCATCAACTGAATGTTCACGCGTTATTTATCAGTCGATGTAAAGCATTCACTGAATAAGGAAAAATTTCCCTTACATTTAATAAACCAGGTAGAGATAGAGATTAAAAGAAATACAAATTAAAATAAACTTTAAAAAGAAGTAAAATTGGCGACGCTCGATGACGTCTCCCAGTAAAACTATAGTCCAAATTTGGTGTTTTACAGTGCAGTATTACATGAAATAAGGTATAACTGACGCGCATCCTTAAAGTGTGTGCGTGTATGGATTTACGTGCGCGTGCGGTACATATTCACCGTGTGCAGAATGTGAAGGAAGCACGCCCCCTTGCAGTCGTATGTTCAGTCTCCTTCCCGTTTGAGTGGGGTAAGTGTGATCTTTAAAAGAGTCGGAGTTTAAACCGATGCACAATGTAATACTTAACTCTTATGCAGTTAATTTTTTTTCCAGGGTTAGGAGACATCTACAAGCAAGATCATGGGAGAGGATTGAAAGCCATATTCGGGGAAAGTACCGAAGAACTGGTTAAACGCAATATATGGTCTTTAGGGTCTTTTGGTACCTCGGAACAGTACTTTGAATCGCTGCTGGTTGTGTTACGGATTTTTTTTTTCCATTCTCTTATCGGAGTTCAGGGATTGCATTGTTTGGAAACTGTGGCGTTATGTCTTCAGGATAAATCTGCTATGTGTTTGATCTGGGAAATACCTCGTGGAAGGTGTACAGCTGGAAATAGACTAGGGAGCTTCGAAGTCTGTATTTAATCGCCGATTTCTGTGCCTAATATACATGGAATGAAAGACGAAGAATGGATGTTATTTGGGAAATACTTATTCTTCTTCAAGCCAATTTTATCATCCACATCCCAGGTAATTCATTCGTCTCATTTTCCTCTTAAATCGCAGATATACGATGACATGCTACAGTAAATGCTTTTTAAATTGTTTTTAAAGTTACCTCTGTACATGTTGTCATGCGAAAGTTACGTAAACCTGTTTGGTCGCTCATTTCTAATTCATGTGTTTGTTGATTTTCTTCGGAAATTTAGTAACGCGTATGGTACTTCATAAATTATCTTATATTGTTATTATTATTAATTTGGGCGGAAATATCGTCAAGGTCAGTATGCAGTGCTCGAGACTAGGGGACTGTCCCCAGTATGCTTTCGGCTGTAGCGCAACTGAAACAGGCAAATGGATCAAGCACTGGGATGATAAGGAGTACTGTGAAAGTGCGCCGATTAATAATAATAATAATAATAATAATATGCCTCCGTTAATACGTATGTTTGCTTAACAGTGTATCACCTATGGCTTCTGATGCGTGTGCGTTCTGGCTATGGTGTGCCATTGCACGTTTTATGTTAACGGAGTCGATGTTTAAATGTATTTCAGTAGATCCGTTAATTTAATTTTAAAAGTGTGTAGTATTAGCAGGACCGTTGTATGTCGTCGATTTTCTGAGAACGTCCGTGATTATTGGAAACGTACCGATTTTTTTACATACTTATGTAACCGCAAGCAGGCAACCGAATGGCGACACTCACTGACTTTGATAAGTAAGAGGCGCTAAACAATTAAGCGGAAACTATTCTAGGCAGTCGTTCTCCTGCGTTTTGTTAGTAGGCATTTACCATGTGATGAAAATACTTTTGAAAAGAAACACCAAGATATGCCCCATTTTAGTGGTTCGTAACTTTCCTATCATCATTACAGCCCAATTTTGAAATATTGCGTTCTGACCGTATATGCCGTTTTTATGACCATTCATAGTTATGGAATTGTACGCCTAAGTACCCTTTAAAATGTATTTGCCTAAATATGTTGATGCCTTAGGGGATACATTCACTTAATGCAAAGCATTTAGGACTTTAAGCTACATACCATGCAATGCCCTAAGGTGCTGTTTAAAAACGGTTACACACTGGACTTCTCTTCAGAGCGTAAGTGCTCAGTGTATGAACTCTTTGCAAAAAGATGAAAAGAATAACAGCAAAAGTGTGGAGACTATGTGATTAGGGCTAATGTGAGCTACCTGCTATTTCTTTATATATTTAAATGACTGTTGTTGGACTAACATCATATTTCATGTATGCAATATTACAAAGTCCATTAAAATTATCTTAAATTATGAATATTTAATCTGTTTAATCATGACTGAATTCAGTTGCTTACCTTGACCACCATTTGTACTGAAAGGAAATCAGACATCTTGGTGTCCTGCTTGATGTCAGGCAGCTAGTTTAGTCTGGCTTGTGACTCTAGTGCTTAAGTGGTAAGAAATAAGACTTCTTCAGCTTTTTTTTTCCTGCACTGCATGATATTATTAGATAATAAATAATCCAAATGTATATCTACTTGTATTTGCTACCATGCACTAATTCCTCACTCAACCCTCTGTCGTTGAGAATGTCTACAGAGATTTTTTCCTTCTTCTTTTCCTTCTTCACTAAACAATTAAGGTTTTTTAAGTGATACATGCTTATATTGTTTTTTTCATGGAGAACTGTGTAGGAGTGGCAAATAGAATGACTCAATCCGAAGTAGCAGGTGGGATCAGAAGGGCAGTGAGCGCTAGGTGGACAAGCTAAGCCATAAAAATGTTTTCCCATTATAATGTTGATATGGGGAGCTTCTTGTGCTGCCTTAGACGGTGTGGTGCTGACAGAATGATGGCTCAGTGGTACCCGCTTCCTCCCTGCTAATTACTGGTACTGTTTATTTGCTTGGCAAATGCAGTTGATGACATATTATTATACTGATGTGATGATTTACTGTTTTTATGGTCGGCTATTCACTAAACATAAGTCTCGCGATTTCAACTTACAAACTTGTTGTCAGAGGGGCATTTCCTTGCCCACATGTAGCAATTGCTGTCCCAATGTACTTACTGATATGAACTATACAGTAGATTGCAGGATGGTGTCTTCTGGACTCAGGGAAAAAGACAATGAAAAAAATTATATAATGTGATTGTAACCTAACTGTATATTGTAGTATTTTGTTCTTAATTAAGCTGTCTTGCACTAAATTAGAACTAGTATGATAACTGCTGAATGACAGAATGATAACTGCATTTTGGCTTGCACACAAAATGTCAGTGTTAGATGTATATGGTTAATATATGTTAAGGCTATCATTCCAGAAAGTGTAATATCTGACATTCTTTTTTTGCTATCAGTTTGTAGTAATTATATAAATTGAATTGACGATTTAATTACAGTATATCTATAAAAAGAATCTATTTAGGGAAGCTTCCAGTAACCTGGGCCAGTAACATTTTGGTATTTCCCGCAATGTCTTCTCAATATGATGACCAATAATAACCAGTAGACTCAATATCTGTCATTCTGGTTATAACCATTTTTGTGATTTATAGAGTAATCTTACTGATGTTCAGTAACAGCTACAGAATGGAAGGAGGAGCCAAGTTGGGTTGAAAGCGATGACCACATTAAGCACTGAACTCTTTCTTAATACAAGGAATAACCCGTCCAAAAAAAAACCCAGTAAAAAACAAATTCACCTATCTTCTCAGTCATGGTACACTGAACAAAGTACTGTGGATCTGTCAAAGTATACAGGCTAAGACATCATTAAAAGGGAATTAGATGAGAGAGGCCATTCTGAATAATCACCATCATACCTGCAGAAAAGCTGAAGGGATAATGAGTAACATGCCTAATATCAATACTAAATGTGCTCAGGGCTTTACCTCTCCTCAGTTTATACTGGAGGGGTATTACATTGTTCTTATTTCCAGAGGAATGAGGCTTAGAGGTGACACTATCTTGTGTTGGTAGCACTGATTGAAAGTGGAGTCATACATTGCAGGATTAATTCCTGTCAATCTGCAGGAATATAAACACCAAAGAGTAATAAACACATAGAACGACCAAAGCAGTCCCAGAATTACTCTACATGCAAAATGTTCCATCAGTAGCATGAAAATCCTTGTGTTACAGCAGTAGACAAAATGGTAGCGCAATGAGTCCATCCAGCAATATTCTATTGTAGCTAATGTTTAGCTTTCTCATAGCTTTTATTGAAACTTTTGCATAAATTATTCTTCAAGTGAGAAATTATTTTGATAGCTGTACCCCATAATAATGTTGCAGTTTAAATTTAGAATACCGTAATAACATTCTGTTTAATTTAAATGCGGGTTATAAAACTCTAGCACTGAAATGATATAAATGTAAAAAAAGAAAAATAAAGATTAATCTGGTATTATGTGGTTAGTACAACGACTGACGTAAGCAAACTAATTAAACATTATTATTAAAAATGTATTAAAAATTAAGTATGACAAGCGAAACATAGTCTCCCACCAACATGAAGGCTTGGGAACTGCAGTAGAGCTACTGTAGTAACATTCCACTTTCTCTAGGTTCTATGCTGAGGACCGCAACCTAAATATGTCACAGTTCGTCACCTAGCAAGCGATACATTGCATATCGTTAAGTGAGAACTGTAATAAAAGAATGTTGCATTTTTAAATTAGCTTCTCGGATAGCCTGCGGTGTTAAAAAGTGGCAGCTCAGTATTTTATAATAGAATGAAGAAAGAATGAAATATATGACTGGAGCCTAATTTTCTGTTTCCTGTTTCATGGTTCTTTGGGAAAAGAACAGAAAAAGTTTGTACTTGTAAAATCATGTTTCCTAAAACCAAGTATTGTTTTTGCAGTACAGCTTCCAGCAGTTTTAGGACTTAGGAACCCCTTTTGTGTGGTACTGCATTAAAACCAGTTGAAAGTATTGCAGTCTTTTGCAGAGATGGATTCTGTACAATTCATCGATTTTCTTTAAATTTGCCCATATAGTATTTGAAATTCATATTCTGTTTTAGTTCAGCTTCAGTTCTTATATCTATTTCTGTTTACTAAAGCTGTTATACAATGTTGTGGTCATTTCTGAAATATTGATATTAGGATATTTGATTTATTTAAATACATGACATACTAAATAGAAATTCTGGTCCTTTCTAGTTACTTCCTAAACACAACTATATAAATGTCATTTTTCAGAATCAGTTTCTGCTGAACTACAATAAACTGCAAATATTCAATTACTTAATTTCTTAAATACGTAAATACTGTTGTTTAAATTACTATAAGCTTCAAGGAAAATTGCATTAAAAAGTACTGGTAATAATTTTAAATGTAAACCTACAATGTTTTTTCTTAAAAGCATTGCTGCGTTAGAGTGGCTTGGTATCTGAGCGTTGCGTTACACATCTAGGGTAAGGGGCTTGAGTCCCACCACTGCCCTGTGTATGGAATTTGCATGTTCTCTCCATGTTTTGTGGGTTTGTTACATGTACTCTGGTTTCTTTAAGTTCAAACACAGGCAGGGAAGTGACCATTGAGTATTATGTGTGTGTGTGCCCTGTGGTGGTCTGGCATCCCTCCCAGGGTATTTATTCCCCTGCCATGTGCCCTGTGTTTCTTGAGATCCAGGCTCACCATGACCCTGTACTGGATTTGATATATTTTAACAGTTTAGGCTAATGCAGTATATGTCTGTTGGACAACAACACAGTAACAATTTGGGTGCCTTCTTGTGCTTGCAGTAGCACATTTACTTGGCTAGCAATTGTAAACAGCTCAAGATAGCTAATCTCATCAACTGCTCCTGAGGTGTGAGTTGTGAAAGTCACTACACAACAACTCGTTGATTACTGTATGTGTAGAGTTATCGGTAAAAGGGATGGGATGGGGGAGAGGATTAAGAGATGCAATCTGATGGAGGATGCTCGGTCATTGACCAAATTACCCAGACATCAAGTTTACTGTAAATTTAATGATGTGCTATTCACAGTCAATGTAGGCACGTTATTGTGTGCCTGAATAATTCATTTATACATTACATTTTTATGAATTATTGGGTAGGCACACCCATACCAAAATTGATTGCCACAACTACAATGAGTAAAATAAAAGGAGTGCGTGAGTGTAGACAGTATGCCCAGAATGTGACTATTTGAGAATCAGATGATGAGATTCACGCTCACATGCTCTGGTTCAAGTGTTAAGACAAGCAGCACTGACAAGGCGTGTGAAAAGCTCTGACACTGGGAGGCTTGATTGGATGGCGCTTAGAGTTTAATCCCTTGCACTGCAGGCTATTTAATTATGCCATTTGAACATTCTTAAAGTATTCTGTTTTCAGATTTATTATAGTATTCTGCTTCTTGTTTACTGATCAGTCAGGCAACTTTTAGCAAATGACTGATTGCTATAACCCCAGCCTACATTCTTGTCACCCTTAAAGCTCTGTAACTGTGTTGGTATTTAGGAATGTCAGGAATATCACCTCTGTAGGTAGCTTGGGATTGTTTGCTTGTTCTCCTACCTTCTTTTATTTCAGGAATTACTTGTGTGTCTGATATAGGCATAGACTGGCATTTCTGAGAGGGGCGGATGGAAAATGGCAGTGCTAAATCCAAGACATTCTTTCCATTACCCACTTAGACTGTAATTGTTAGCTAAATGTCACTACTGGTTTCCTTAACAGGCTTCCTATCATTATCAAGGAGGAGGAATTTTTTGTTTTATTTTATGCATAGCCCCTCCACAGTAACTGAATACATTAATTTATCAATTAATCTAGTGAAATGACCCCCCCCCCAAATCAATGAAAACTCATTTATAGTAATTGACTTGAGCCAATTTGGATTATTTAGAGCAATGGTCTTTATGTTTTTCATGTCATTAATTGACATGACTAGCTCTCACATTTAAAATTTTGATGGAAGCATTTAAATGTTTGAGTTTCTATCAAGAAAATAAATGATTGATTGACTGAAATAACTGAAAGATTACCTTCTAATAAAGATAAATCTGATTTGAAGATAAGTCAAATCTGAAATTACACAAATATTTTACAAATGATTAATTCAAAACATAAACATATTTGAAAGTCACGAGTTGTCCAACTAAGAGGTATAAAATTTATTCTCTATCAGCAGCCACATCTTTATTATTTTTGTAAAAGGTTATGCATGGAGGAAAAGCCTCAGTGAGTATAAAGGGGCTTTGGCTTTGGAGTGCATTTACATAACTTTCATCTCAAAGTAAAAATCAGGAGCGACTGCTCTCCAGTTTTTACTGTCAGTTTTATAGAATTTTGTGGCTTAGACCTCCAACATGAATGAGAGAAAAGACTGACTGATGCAATAAACAAAATAGCTGGGTTGATGCATCAAGCTCAGTGTTTATCCCGGCTCACTTGGCTAATCACTGGTCAGTGACTTATTTTTGGTTTCACTGCTGACACTCACAGCTCCGGCTCAGCTTGCAGTGCCTCAAGTCAACTGAAATGGGTCATTGTCATGTGTTAAAACTTGTCTTCAGGCACATCTGCAAGGTGCCAGGCATGCGCTGACCTGTGACTACTTATGCCTTTACAGAAGGTATCCAGTCTGTCTTTTGATCCCCTCTCAATTTGGCTGTTGAGAGTTGCAGCCTGTGGAGAAGTCAGTATTTGCATTCCTTCACACTGGACATAATACCAGTGTCCAAGTCTCTTGGTCATGTATGTTCCATTGGAAACCAACTTTTTCCTCAGTGAAAATTAGCATCTAAGGCTATGTTCACACTGCCAGCCGCATCATTCAATTCCGATTTTTTTGCTCAGATCAGATTTGTCTATCTTGACGATTCACATTCATAACTACAAGTGACATGTATCTGACTGTAATGTGTACGCATCAGTCCTCCGAAATGTCACGCATGCGCACATTGATACGCTTTTACACGGGTCAACAAAAAACGTCATATCTGTGGGACGACTCATGGCATTAAAAATGGAGGCATTAGTAGCTCACGCATGTATCGCACTTTGCTCTGGAGGACGACAAACAGACATCAGCTGTACATGAGCAGGTTGACGAGGAGAAAAAAAGTCAGGTGGTTAGCTTTTTCTGTTTTCGCAGTTATTGCTGGGACTGCTGCACCAAGAGATGTGTGGGTACGAGCCTGCCGGTGCAGGCTGATGATGTCAGCGCATGCGTATAAGCAAAAAGCCACATGAATGATTTGATAAGATCAGATTTGCGTGTCCCCACAGCCCTGAAAAGATAAGATCTGTGTCAGGAAACAGAAAATCCGATTTGAGTCACTTCAGCATGGCAGTGTGAACGTAGGCTTAGTTAATTTGTAAATAAGTGAATTTGTTTCTTGTTTTTGCATACATGATGCAAATACATCACCTTTATCTACAGATATAATTTGAAAGAAGATTTAATACTGATATGTTGATATTTCTTAATGAAGAACTAAATATTTAATGGGGTGTTCTAATTTTTTCACATGACTGTATAATGTTTGCAGTAATCTCAATTCAGCTGATGCCATACATGTTGTTTTGTAAAATAGCATTGCTGTTATTAATGAGGTGAGACTTTACTTGACAGGGCACAAATACTTCAATTAATAGTTGTAAGTGAATTAATAATTCACTTCCAACTGAAGTACAAATTATGTTAACCCAACATGAGTTAAGAGAACCCAGCATTGGCTAAATTTTGAGCATTCTGGGTTATTAAATATAATAAGCTGACAAATAGTAAACATTGTTGTAAATATTTATTACTGTTGACAGAAGCCTCAGAACATAAATATCAAGCAAATCAGTGAACTGATTGCTGCATTTTAATGTCAACTTGTTGGGGTTTATTACACGATAATCACAAGTAAGTTTGATGACAATACCTTATCTCTTATATAGCTCACACGTAACTAGCTAGCTAACATTAACTTAATTATTATCATTAACATTTATCAGTTGGCATTAGATGAAAGAGAGAGTTCAAATGAAATAGTATTATTACAGTGATCCCCTGCCTATTGCGGAAGATGCGTTCCAGACCCATCAGTGACAAGTGAAAATTCGCGAAATAGACCATGTAAATAAACATTTCTTTATAGTTTAAGCCTTAAAATCCCCCTCCCACATGCTTTAAACACATGTAACAAAACGTATGATATGTGGATGTCGGGCTAAGGATATGAGTAATAATAATAATATGTATATATATATATATATATATATATATATATATATATATATATATACATATACATTACATATCTTTCTCCCTCTCTGTATACGTAATGGAATATGTAAAAATAAAAACATATATGGCTCTTTTCATCCTTGTTGATGTATCATACCGACGATTCATTCAAGGCATAATGGCGAGCAACGTGCGCGGAGTGCTTTCCTTTCTGAAGCATGTCCAGGAGTTCCCACGACAACAGTACAGTTACCAAAGTGCTGGGTCATAAGCCAGTAATCCAAATGCCAGGTATTTTGCTGCAGAATAACCCAGCATGTTCAACCTAGTGTTTGGGTGCAAAAAATAACCCAACATTTTTATAGTGTAACTATTACATTGTTTGTAGTAAATTAAGAAATACAAAGGAAATACAAAGAATTATTTTGCTTAACACAAGTGAAAGTTATTGGACTTCTTGAAATTGTCAGTTGATCAGTTGATGTTGATCAGAAGTCAAAACTATCTGTAAACCTCTCACCATTGTCATCCTTGTGGAGTTGAAGTAGGGTTATACAATATGTGTACGGGTGTCATGGTACACAAAATTTATTATTTGGTTCAAACCTCAGTTTTGGGTTCACAGTTCAGTACAGCAAGAAAAACAGAATTTTGTTTGAAAATTATTTTTAAAAACACCATTAGGTTAAACCAAAGACAATGTGCCAATAAAACCTGAGAAATGTTTATTTGCACACATAAAAATTGACTAAATTTACTAAATAAGGGTAACTAATCGGGGTGGCTTTCACGAAAGCTTTGTAACGCTGAGTAGTTCATTATCTAGTACTTGAGATTGATTGATTAATTGTGAATTAGCACGTGTTTCCCAAAACCCTTTGTAACTAAAGTAGTTTCGTTATCTCGCTCTTAGATTTACAAGTGCTCTGACCCACTTGTTATTTTCTATGTCGTTGTTTATTTGACGTTTTGCCTGCTGTCCTATCACAGAGACACAGAGGTTGACCAAAATAGATAACAACTGACGCTCTTTTTTGGACAATGTAATAATGCGGATGATATAACGACAAGTCAATATTGCATATAAACTATAATGTCGATTATAAATTGTTAGGGTCAGCACCCATCTGTCTAAGTCTTTTGCATCTTCTCCCTGTTTGGCCAGCAGGTGTCGCTGCCTATCCTGTCCTCCCTGTTGTCAAAGTTTTCAGTGTGTTTCCCCTACTCCCCTGACTGCTGCATGGCTCAGTGTGTGGCTGTTAAATTTCTGTCGTGTGTTCAAATGCTGCTTTCTCCAATGTTGTAGATTATGTTCCCCAGTGTTTCATTTGTATCAGTTTTCTAGTTCCTGTGTTTTGTAATTTGTATTCGGTTTTGGTTTTTTGCTTTGTGCCTTTTGTTGTGCTTTACCTTTCTGTCATTCCCCTATTGTTAGATTCTGTTTCTTAGTGTCTGTTAAGTTTGAGTTCCTTGCTTTAATTAGTCCTGTTTTTGTTGCCTGTTTTCTTGTGCCAGTCTGTGTGTGTTCTACAATGATTGGTTAATTGTTTCATTTCTCACTCCTGCTGCATCATTACCCAGTTCAGTTTCTGTAGTTACGTTGTTATTTGTAGCATGCTGCACAACAATGCAGTAATTATTTTATTTAAATATATTTTTCACCACCTCCTCAATAAGTTGTTTTAAGGCTTCTTTTGAGAAGTGTTACTTCCTTTCCCTATTGCTGCTCACCATTACATTTTGTTTACAAGGAAGCAACATTTTGAGCCCATTTTATCTTTTCAACAAATACATTCATTTATTTTGGTCATAATTGTGGTTGCCTTGGTGTGTTTTTAATGATTTTCCAATTTTTGTTTTTTACATTTTTATATGTCTGATGTAACAATCCATCCATCCATTTTCCAAACCGCTTATCCTACTGGGTCGCGGGGGGTCCAGAGCCTATGGTGTAACAGTCATTTAACCTATTTCACCATTAAAATATGTGGGATCGATGTTCCTGTTAACAACAGTCTGTGCTTTTCTCATGTGGAGTCTGGGGAGGAGCCAACAAAGTACTACTTAAAGTTTGTTTGTTAATTCTGAAATAACAAAGGGTTTTGGGAAATGCACACAGACCTCACTCTTTACCTAAGTCATTCTTTATCTTGTTCGTTAATCGCTAAGATGGATCGCTTTCGGGAAAGCCACCCCAGATAAAGTTGCTTTTCTCATGTGGAGGCTAGGAAGGAACCAAAAAAAGTACTACTTAAAGTTTGTTTGTTAATTCTGAAATAAAGAACGAATGTATGTAGACCTCACTCATTCTTTATGTACGTTGTAGTTTATCTTGTTCAGTATTCGCTAAGATCAAATACTTTCGGGAAAATTTTTATTTTTAAGATTCCTGCATTTCATCATTTTACATTTTCTGTTTCTCTGTCCTGCTGTGACGAAATATGGGAAATTGTCAAAACTCAAAGCTGTATTTCATGACTAGACACAGTTTTAAAGAACAGTTTTATATTTGTGAAATTTGCTTATCTATTATCCATGTCTGAAGATGGACGGTGGGATTTTTGTATTCCCCGGGTTGTTTTGCCACCGGTCCTCTGCTGCAGACAGAGTCTCATTAACGTGATAACTTACTTTTTCAAACTTAGCAGGCACACTGTCTGGGTGACAAACTGAAACAGATGCCGCAAATTGAAAGCACAGAAAATGACAGTTTTGACTAGGGGTGCTCCGATCTGGATTTTTGGGGCCGATCACCGATCTCTGATCACTAGAAGCTGTATCGTCCGATACCGATCACCGATTACAGGGTCTACTTGAAGCCTTATCATGTAGCATTATTTATTAACCTATATCTAACAACAATGTAAACTAAGTATTCAAATTACAAGAGGAATATCATGAATTGACAATTTTATTTATTGGCAATCAACATGTGCACCACGTCAACTTAAAACATAGCAGCCTGTGCTTGGTTAGTAATTGGGAACAGCTTAGAGCTTGACAAATACAACTTTCCTGTAGATTGTACAAAATTAAATAAAATAACATACAGAACAAACAGAGTCTTTGACTTTAGAGTACTTTAACTTTAGGTTAAACACTGCAACAAAAAAGGCTATAGTCAAAATTTAGTTTCAAGTCAGTTTTCCAAAGTAAGCACTCAGTTTTTCTAATTTACTTTAAGGACCACATGTAATAAATTGCACAACAAAAACAAATAATAATAAAAAAAAACTACAAATAACAAAAAACTTATATCTCATATACATCTGACCAGATGGACATGGGACATACACTTGCACTCCAAATGTCACTTGTAAAACTAACTGATGTTATCTTGTCCTTCATAAGGCGTTCGACATATGTAAACACTGTTTGGTATAACTGCGGCAGGCGCACATCTGTGAAATATTTTCACCCTAGCATAGTGTAACGTGAATCCATGTAGGACATGAGTTGCCGGAACCCTTCATCTTCCACAATAGACAGCGGCTGATGATCTAGGCACATGAATTCTATTATTTTATCTGATATTTCTATATGCTTCAGTAGGGTTGCTGTCTTTGAAACGTCTCTGTTACCGACGGCTGAGTGAGTGGTGCACGAGTTGCTGAACTCTCCCGCTCTCTCTTAGCGCTAGCCAACTTTTAAAAACTGCTCATGTTCCTTTATGTGACTAACCTTCAAATGTCTGATGAGGTTCGTGGTGTTAAAATGCTTTGGGTGCTTCCCGCCTTGTGGAATTGGCTTGTTACACAGGTTGCAGATTGCTAATGTATTGTCTTTTTCACACAACACGTAGAATTGCCAGACCGGTGAAGCCATTTTAGCAGCGTGAAAAAAAATTGTTTCGCGAGTTTTGTGTCATCTGATCGGCTTTTCTATATCGGCCATTATAGAGACTGCCGATCAAATTTCCCAATGCAATTATCGGCTGATTGTGATCGGCAACCGATCAATTGGAGCACCCCTAGTTTTGACAATTGATCATGTTAGCATTATAAATCAAAAAGTATTTGATATATCTTTTTTAACCTCATTGTATGGGTGAAGATCTTCAAATTTTTATGCAAATTACACCAAAATTGAAGCAGTGGTGCTTAGTGACAGTAAAAGGAAATGCGACTTAATTGTGACTTTGACCTTCTGAATATCCACTCTATTTTATCATTGATGGCTCTTACAACCACTTTACAAAAACATTATATGGATGAAAATCTACACCTGATAAAAATACAGTGATCCCCGTCTATCGAGGAGGATGCATTCCATACCCATCAGCGATAGGTGAAAATCCGCGATATACAAAGACTGTATAAATAAACATTTTTTTAATAGTTTAAGCCTTAAAATACCCCTCCCACACACTTTAAAGACATGTAAACTTATTAAAACAACACACATGATATGTGGATGTTGGGTTAAGGATATGAGTAAAATAATAATAATAATAGTAATAATATGTAATGTATACGTATGTGATTCCGTTTTAACGATGGCTTTATTTCGAGGAGTTGCCACCCTCTTTCCTGTTTAACTAAAGGAAAGTGATGTGGTGGCTCTTACATCAAGAAGGATGAAAAGAATATATCGTACCGTCGATTCATTCAAGCCATAATGGCGAGCGACGTCTGTGTAACGCTTACCTTTCTGAAGCATATCTAGGAGTTTTACCTTCTCTTGAATGGTCAAGGTCTTCCTCTGGTGCTTAGGCTCACTACTACCAGAAGGCTTAGAAGATGCAGGATGCTTGGAAGCCATCATAGGGCTTAAAACAAAATGAAAATAATCGGACCGCAAACAAGGTACGCGATACGCTGAGAACTGTGAAGCGTCGGAGAAAAATACGCGATATAGAGGGGGTGCGATAGCTGAACCGCGATATGCAGCAGCAGGGGATCACTGTATTGTATGCACCAAGACTAAAAGGGTGAAAACAGCCTTATGTATAAATACACTATATGGACAAAAGCACTGGGGCACCTGGCTATTATACCTACAGGAACTTTTATGGCTGCCCATTCTAAATCCATAAGCAGCAATATGGAGTTTGCCTCCCCTTGGCAGTTATAACATCTGCCACTCTTCTGGGAAAGCTTTCTATAAGATTTTGGATTGTGTCTGTGGGAATTTTTGCCCATTCATCTGGAAGAGCATTTGTGAGGTCAGGCAATGATATTGGACTTTCTAATTCATTCCAAAGGTGTGTGATGGGGTTGAGGTCAGGGCCCTGTGCGGGGCAGTCAAGTTCTTCTGCACCATCTCACTCAACCATGTCTTTATGGACCTTGCTTTGTGCACTGGGGCACAGTCGTGCTGGACAAGAAAAGGGCCTTCCCAAGACTGCTCCCACAAAGTCGAAAGCATAGAATCCTCCAAAATGTCTGATTATGCTGAAGTATTGCTTTTCCTGGAACTAAGGGACATATCCCAATTCCTGAAAAACATCCCCATACCATTATCCCTCCTCCTTCAAACTTTACAGTTGGCACAATGCAGTAAGGTAGGTGATATTCTCTTGGCATTCGCCAAACTCAGACTCATCCATCAGGCCATCAGACAGAAAAGTGTGATTTGTCCCTCCACAGAACACATTTACACTGCTCCAGAGTCCAGTGATGGCATGCATTACACCACTCCATCCAATGATTGAAATTGCACTTAGTGATGTGAGGCATGTGTGCAGCTGCTTGGCCATGGAAGCCCATTCTGTGAAGCTTCTTGTGCACAGTTTTTGTGCTGGGATTAAGGGCAGAGGAAGTTTGGAACTCTGCAGTTCTTGAGTCAACAGAACATTAGCGACCTTTACGCACTTGGCAGCTCAGCACTTAACAACCCCTCTCTGTTACTTTACATGGTCTGTCACTTGATGGCTAAGTTCCTCTTGTTCCTAAACATTTCCAATTTGCAATTATACCACTTACACTTGACCATGGAACATGTAGCAGGGAAGATATTTCACAAACTGGCTTATTGCAATGGTGGCATCCTATGACAGCACAGTCAGTCCTGACACAACGCGACTATTGAATTCCTGAAAAACCTCGCTTTCACTAAAACTGCACACTAAAATATCCATTGAGGAAAATTAGGGTTAGGGGAAGGAGACTTCAAAACTTAGTCACTTGAGTTACTATGAATTACTGACATGAATTAAATAATTAAAACAGTGATACCAATGGCCAATAATGTAACTGCATGCATTTTAAATAGAAATAATAACAGTATATTAATAAATTATATCATAAGGATCTACCATGGGTCTTATGAGTCTCACAAGAATTGCCTAGTGACTTCAACTGAACATGCTGAACTAACTAACTTGTTGAGTGCCGAGAGTTGGGAGTAGTGACCCATTGCCACAATGTCGCTGTGCATGCACAAAGCAGAAACCCAACCGGTTATAGTATGCAGAGGGGCACCGAAGGCAAAATGACTACAGACAGTCTACGAAAAGCAAACGTAAGTGAAATTAAAAAGGTTGCTTTGTATTTTTATGTAATAATTTGTCAAATATTTTTACATATTTAGAATCCAAGACTTTGACCTTTTGTACATGGATGTACAAAATTTCAGTTCTTTTCGATCTGAAAACCGGTTTTACCGATTCACTGAAAAAAAAATTGGTTCAAAAGAACAATTCATTCGTAAATCGGACATCACTATTGTTCACTTGGATAGCAATTTTTGCATGCAAGTAGTGTTTATTGCTAAGACCATCTGGCGCATAGTGCTTTTCTCTCTAATTGAAAATCATGCAACTACAAATGCGACATTGTATTGGACTTGGGTACTAATGTATGAATCGATTAGAACAGATTTGCAGTGTGATATCACTCATTGTACCTGCACTGACTGCACCATGCTTGAGTTCTTCAGAACGACCCATTCTTTCACAAATGTATGTAAACCTGAATGCATGTCTAGGTGCTTTTATACACCTGTGGCATTGGGTCTGATTGAAACACCTGTATTTAATGATTAAGAGGTGTGTCCCAATACTTTTGGCCATACAGTATGGTGTATATGTTTATAACATTGTGAATACAGCCATCTGTCATTCTGTTGTATTCTGTAGATTTTTTTGCAAATTTCCCAGGAACATTGTACAGTTTAGTGATAGACAGTTTTCTGAATATTCTGTCCCTCAGCAAATTTTATCGACAGCAGTCTGGTAGCTGGTGAGCGAAATTTATTGTGAGGAATTTAATTGTGTCACTTAGTCCAAGCCAGTGGAGGCACATGAAAGAACGGGCACAGATCTGCTAATCCTAATTACAGTCACAGCAGGGCATGATGGATGATGATCCCAGTTGCCTCAAAAACACAAGGTACTTTATTATAAACTGAACTTAAGGTGGGGTGGCATGGTGGTGCAGTGGTTAGGACTGTTGCCTCACGCCTCTGAGACCCAGGTTCGAGTCTCCGCCTGGGTCACATGTGTGTGGAGTTTATATGTTCTCCCCATGTCGTCGTGGGGTTTCCTCCAGGTACTCCGGTTTCCCCCCACAGTCCAAAAACATGCTGAGGCTAATTGGAGTTGCTAAATTGCCCGTAGATGTGCATCCAGTGTGAATGAATGGTGTGTTAGTGTGCCCTGCGATGAGCTGGTCCCACATTCTGGATTGTTCCCTGCCTCGTGCCCATTGATTCCGGGATAGGCTCCAGATGTCCCGTGACCCAGTAGGATAAGCGGTTTGGAGGATGGATGGATGGATGGATGAACTTAAGGTGGTTTTATGCTTGGCCCCTGTTAGCCCTCAAAAAGAATTCAGAGCAATTAGTCAGCATTTTTTACACATATGATAACACTCCAAACAAAGTCAAACCAACTGAAACAAACTGAACTAAGACCACTTTGGGAGGTGATCAAATTTTTGGTTTGCTTCATGTCTGTGTTGCGGTTCACTTAGCCTGTGCATTGTGAACACAAAGCGCTCCAGGTTTACTTTGCCTTTTGCCATTGTATTTCTTGCCTACTAGACTTTCGGTAGACAGATCCCATTCTATTGCACAAGGATACTCGAAAAAACAGACTGAACCCTGGCTGCTAGTAAGGATAGTGTGAATGGATTGAAACCCCAGTAGAGCTGAAGTGGATGAGAGAGAGACCATTGGTCCACTTTCAGAGGACTGAGTTTGGTTAGGTTAAAAAGAACTATACAGAGCCACCCCCCCTTTTGACCCAGCACGTGAAATGATTTTACCTATAATAGCAAACCTCTTATACAGTTTGTGATTAAGGGTGCTCCAATCGATTGGCCATCGTTCATTATCGCTGATAAATAATTTGTTCGGCCCTGCAGAAGTCCCGTTCATATGACATGATATATGCGTGACATATCTCAATGCACAGGAAAATAAACAGCCTAAAGTGGCGTCACAAGGTATCTAGCAAAGACAATAAAATCGCTGTATGCGATGTGTTAGAAGCAGACAGGGGCAACTCTTATCCCCCAAAGCGAACAGCCGCTTCATTTCTGGCGGGATAATGAAAGCCGTTTCCCCGCACTCGTGGAAGCCGCACAAGCATACTTTGCACGCTGTGCGCAATTGTATATACCGACGTTTCAGAACAACGGCGAATGTTGTAGACAAGAAGAGGAACAGGCTGCCTTCCAAACATATTCATATCATAAATAGGCTTGGCAAAAAAATTAAGCTAAGGCAGGATATGTAAAAACATGTAAATGGTGAGGAATGCTTTACATACAAGTTGTCTGATCTTTTTTGGCAGTTTCCATTGTTACATTTGAAGTAATTATGCCTATATTTACTAAAAGCCCTGTATTTTGCTCTGCCTGTTAGAAATTGTTTTTTTTTTTTGCCTTATATAACCTAGAGTGAAATTGTTTCTCATATTTAGTTTTGAAACATAATCCATAATGTTCAGCACATTCAACTTTTGTATATAAAACAAAATACTGCCTTGTGCCCAATGCTTCCGGGATAGGCTCCGGACCCCCCGCGACCCAGTAGGATAACTGGTTTGGAAAATGGATGGATGGATGGATATAAAACAAAATAAAAGGGTCCACAAGGGGTCAAACAATGGTGAGCACAGAACAAAGACTAACAAAAGGCTAGAACAGACACAGCAGAAAATGCAGGGAATACATGGGCTAGAAACAGTCTACAATAAGAAATAAACAGAACCCCGACTCATTGGCTGTAAACACACAAAAAACAGGACAAGGACAGGTACCCATAACTACAAGTAATGAGGACTGGAGAAGAAACCATTGCCAAATACCTAAACACTAGGAACTAGGAATAACAAGAACTGATGTGAGTAATTAACAAACACTCCGAATTCCAACAACAGGAAGATACTAAGAATAAGAATTACAGAACACAATTGGAGAAAATAGGAACAAGGGTTACATAACATTACTATAGACTAGATACAAGCAGTGATAACTAAGAAAAACAAGGATTCCAACTGAAATACAGATACACTAAGAAAACAATTAACAAGGGTGTGCAAGACCAAATCTAGGGCATAAATTACAAAAATGTCAGACATGTTAAAACCACCCACTTAGCTCATGCACCCATGTCACCACCCTGGGGGCATGGGAACATGCTAGGAGCAGAACATTGCCAAACCTAAGCAAACATTGGGAAAACAGGATGGCCAGCAACAACTGCTTGCCAAACAGGAATATAGCAGACTACACAAAGTAAGACAGGGAACGATCCTGACAATTACATTAAGAAAAGTGACACCAAGTGCTGCAGTGCAGGGTGCTTTAAAGGGGGAAAGTTGGGACAATTCCAAGGGCCACTGAGTAACATGGACCCTGAAAAATTTGGAACAAATCAATTAGTCTTGGTATGGGGTCCCAGTATAATTTGCTTTCACGGGGCCCAAAGTCTCTAGTAGCACCCCTGGATTAAAATATTTATGTCCATGTGTGTGTTGGTGTGTGTGCGTGTGTGTGTGAGTGAGAGAGAGAGAGCATGTTTGACATTTGTTTGACATACACAGAATGTTTGAAAAGGAGAGAGATTAACCATTTTCAACTATTCAGCATGTGAGTTCAGCCATCAGGGAAGATAAACTCACTTGTTCGCCAATATTCCATGGTGGTTTGTGGACAAGGAATTGGTATACTCCAAGTGAGCAATTGTTAAAACACTTGGATTTGTAAATACTGTTCCTGTTGATTGTAGTTAATCCTGTACATACATGCATATATACACACACAGACACACACATACAAGTACACACTCTAAATAAGAATGTTCATTTTTTTGATCAGTTTTTATTGCTTTAAAGGAGCATTTCAGTACAGTGCCTCACGTCATGGGTAAGGCGAAGGTTTGTATAGTACAGGCAGGGCATAGGAAACGGACCACGAGGGGTCAAAAGAGGGTAGGGAAGATCAGGCAGAAACAGTAGGCACCCCTGTGCTACTGATGACCACATGCAGGTAGTAACATCAATGAGTGGACTGGGGGCGCTGGACTGAAGGACACTTTATACAAGGCATGTGAGGGGGCAGATGAGAGGCACCTAGGGTGTAATTAGACTTAAGACTAGACAAGCAGCAGGTGTGGCTTGTTAGAGCCGTAATTGGGAGAGAACGACAATTAGAGTTTGCACCCATCCCGTATATTACACAGCCATGCCTTATTGACATGTAAAATGCTGTGTCCTGTATTGAAATAAAATAGCATGCCATTTGTCTCATATTTTCAGATCACATGATTTAATACATACTGTTGTGAATATGATATTTCTGTTTGCATATGATTAGTATTCATAAGTTTAGTGTATGTTACATTTCACCGATTTCATATACACCCCACTCTGTGTGTTATTTATTTGACTGGTTAATGACACTTGTGTGTGTACTAGGTAGCTGTAACATTTAATCTCAGAAGAAAATGACAGTGGGGTCTGTAGTGTGACTGTATGACATGGTAGTTACATGGTAGTTATTCCTGTGGAATATAACACTTACTGTATTATCTCTACTAAATTATGCAAACAATGTAGTTGAACATGATATATTAACTAGAACTAACTTAACTAGAAGATCCCTAAAATGTGCACCGAAGCTATTGTATTAGAACTTGTAATCAAGCCATCTGCACATAGCTGCAATGTGCCTGACTCGGGTGGGAGAGTGCCCCTTGATATATTTTGCCGCCGACTAATGGTCACCAATGAAATAAGGCATTATCTATTAATCAACTCCTGTGATAGACTTGGAAACATGCCAAGATGGACGGATGAGTTGGGCACCCCTGGTTTCTGAACTTCCCAATGGCCAGCCCACATTTGAATTTTGTGATTTTGTGAACTCAGTTTAGAATTTTGTGGGTACATTAAACTAAATTGTGTGCCGAATTTAGTGCATTGTACTCACAGATTTTAAAAATAAAAAGACATGATAAACCATCTGTGGCCCCTTCAGAGTTCTGTATGTGCCATTTGATTATCTGTTACAGTTCTGTCATGAAACATGTTGGTGATAGTGCAAATGAGAAATAAATAGAACATTATTATTTACAGATTTAAAAATATGACATTTTAAGACATGGGCATTAAGACATTTACAAGGAAATACAGTCAACCCCCAACTGATGGGGAAAGATGGGCATGTAAGTGGAATGTGCAATACAATCCAACAATTCTACAAACTAGAGGTTGGAGGGTGTTGAAGGAGTAAGGATTAGATGGGGGAAGGGGTGATGGTGCTGTTCAGGGAATACATCGCTGTTGTTCCAACAGCAGCTTGCATAGTTTTTTTGATGTCTGAAAAAAATCTACAAACAGTTAACAAAATATTGATTTGAATGGACTGAAAATTTCCATGAGACACAAGGCCACAGAATTGCCACAATGCAGTTGTATCCTTGTTTTGGTATCTTCGACTTCTTGAGGGATAATTATCTCATAAGTCAGTATGCACAGCTGTCTACAAGGTCAGCTTTCATTTATATGCAGCCTTTTACTTCTTTCTATTTGACTCTGCATGGTTGAATTGCTGGTTTGCCTGGCCATTGTGATGAATATTAATGACAGTGTTTGACAATTATATGAAAATGAACTATTTATTAACCATGTTTCTTTGATCCTGTTGTGTGTGTGTGTGTGTGTGTGTGTGTGTGTGTGTGTGTGTGCATGCGTGTGTGTGTTTGTGTACTGGTGTACTGTTTTTCAAGCACTGTTGAAATTTGTTTCTTTGTTCACTGCACTGGAGATGTATCCATGATTGGACACATCCATAATTGGATTTTTCTGGTTGATTGAGACATCGCCACTAGAATATCTAAGAAAACATACTAGAATATGACAAGAATTTAGCTTTGATTTATGAGTGACGTTAACTCAGTTTTATTGTCCACAGAAATGTGAGAATTTTAATGTTTCTGTCAACAGTTAATTGTTGACCAAATGACTGTTTTGGATATTTGGATATGTGGTTGTATGTTTATGGATGAAAGTCATGCATACATAAAAACCTTTTGGAACATTTATTTATATTGCATGGCTGGATTGATTTTTATTCAGATTCAGAAAGAAATTTTGTGAGGAGGGCAGTTCTGCAGGATAAATTTGTGGAAGTTGCAGATAAGCTTAGATGGACAACATCCATGGTGGTATTCTCTAGAATACATCCCGTGCCACGTGCAAGCCAGGCTAAGCCAGGGTGGTGTAGGAAAGAGGGGTTTAGGTTTATGGAGCACTGGAAGACCTTCTGGAACAGGTGGGACCTGTTCAAGCTAGATGGGTTGCATCTGAACCAGAGGGGAACCAGTGTATTGGGGAGGCGTATGTGTAGAGTACAGTAGTTGAGGAATATTTAATCTAGGGACTGAGGGGGCAGCGAGGTTAGTTAAGAATGTAGGTGGGGGGAGATGGAAAGCCCCAAATACAGTAATAGTGAAAGTGGGCACTGTAAAAGGCCAACCCTTTGCTATTTGTACTTAAACGCTAGGAGTATTAGAAACAAAATTCATGATTTAGAGGCTTTTATTTCATCAGACTTTTACAACATTATAGGAATAACAGAAACATCGTTGAGTGACAATGATGGAGAAGAATATATGGATGGTTCTACGTTATTCTGTAGAGACCAGGTAAGCAACAAGGGAGGTGGCGTTGCAGTATAGGTAAAAGAAAACTTGCAGGCAAGGAAACTCACTGATAAAAATAAAAGTACAGAAGCTGTATAGGAAACACTAGATGCTAAAAACTCAAATGGCCTAATTGTCGGTGTTTGTTATAGAGCACCTAATGAAGCTGCAGAGGAAAGCAGTATGTTATACAGTATGACAATATCAAGATTATGAGTAATAAAAATTATGTGGTGGTTATGCATGATTTTAATTTACTGTACCTGGGATACAGTGGGGCATAGTGTAATTCTATAAATGTACTTAAGATGGTGGAATTAGAACAGGATTATTTTTTTTACTCAGTTTGTTAATAGCCCTACCAGGGGAGAAGCCCTTCTTCATCTTGTTTTCTCTAATAGCCAAGATAGGATTGGAAAATTAGAGGTTTTAGAACCCCTGGATGGCAGTGATCATAACACAGTTAAATTTGAGGTTAATTTTAGTGTCCAAAGAGCAAAGTCCAAAACAAAAATATACAATGTGAGGAAGGCTAACTTAAATGGTATGAGACTGAAAATACAAACTGCAAACTGGATGGACTTAAACAGCAAAACTGTTGAAGAAGCATTGGAATTTTTTAAAAGGACATTGTAGCAATTGCAATAGGACGTCATACCTCTTTCCAACAAAACTAAATCTAGGAAACTGCAACCAAGGTGGTTTACTACGGAAATTAAGAATAAAGTCTCTCCTCCACAAATGGAAAATAACTAATGATATCAAAAGAAACAAGAGTATCTAAGTCTACCGGTTGAGTTAGAAATAACATGTGACTCACTAAGAGGAATGTAGAAAGAAAGATTGCATTGGAGGCTAAGGATGACATTAAAGGTTTCTTCCAATATTTGAACTCCAAAAGAGCTCTAACTGCTGAAATCACTCTCTTGCAGGATAGTAAGGGCCTTTTAATTGAAAATGAAATTGATATAGTAAATTTGTTTAATGATTATTTTACACGGGTGTTCACAGTAGAGAACATGAGTAACCTACCACCATTTAGTACAAATACTAAAGCGTTGTCTATGACTAATATATGTATAACTGGGGCTGTATAACTTAGCCTAGCTAAGCTCAAAATAAATAAATCACAGGGCCCTGATGGCATTTTACCTATAGTTTTAAAAGAGATGAGAGATATTATTAGCCAACCTTTAACTTTACTATTTCAGAAATCCTTATCTGCTGGTTTGGTACCTTCTGATTGGAAGCATGCTAATATAATGCCAATGTTCAAAAAGGGGATAGAAGTAATCCAGCAAACTGTAGGCCAATCAGTTTAACTTGCATACTGTGCCTGGAAAAGGAAGGTATAATCCAAGTGAAAATGGTAGATTACCTGGATACAAATAACATTCTGAGGGATAGCCAACATGGATTTAGAAGAGGTAGGTCCTGTTTAATTAATCTACTTGAGTTCTTTGAGGAAACTACAAGAGAAATTGTTCACAAAAAGGCCTACAATGTGATCTACTTAGATTTCCAGAAGGCCTTCAGTGTTGTCCCCCACAAACGACTCTTGCTTAAGGTCAAAGCTACAGGGATTTTAGGAACTGTAGCAGCTTGGATCGAATACTGGTTAACAGACAGGAAGCAGCGGGTAGTTATTAGAGGCACAATGTCACAGTGGGGCTGCGTTCATAGTGGGGTATCGCAGGGTTCAATTTTAGGACCACTATTGTTCCTAATTTACATCAAGGATATTGACACCTATAGATACAGTAAACTGGTTAAATTTGCAGATGACACCAAGGTGGGTAGGGTAGCAGATACTAACCTAGCAGCAGAGAGGCTACAATGGGATCTTGATTTAATTAACAGCTGGGCTGATACCTGGCAGATGTAATTTAACGTAGATAAATGAAAGGTAATCTATGCAGGGAGCACAAATATAAAGTACAGATGTATATTTTATGGGTTCCACTGAAATAAAGGCAGCTGATGATGAGAAAGACCTCGGGGTGTATGTTGATGCTTCCATGTCCCACTCTCACCAGTGTGGTATAGCAATTAAAAAGGCCAATATGATGTTGGGTTACATCTCTAGGTGTGTGGAGTTTAAGTCAAGGGAGGTGATGCTACGATTATACAATTCTTTGGTAAGACACCACCTAGAATATTGTATGCAGGTTTAGTCACAATACCTTAAGAAGGACATTGCTGCCTTGGAAAGGGTGCAACGTAGGGCTACAAGAATTATTCCTGGTCTTAGAGGAATGTTTTATGAAGAGAGGTTAGCTGAACTGAATCTGTTCAGCCTCAAGCAAAGGAGACTAAGGGGGGACATGATCCAGGTGTATAAGATTCTAACAGGTCTGGATGCTTCAATATCAGTTTAAATACTAGAACTCGTGGCTATACAGTAGGTGGAAATTAGTGGGAGAATATTTAAAAAATGGATTTGAGAAAGCACTTCTTTACACAGCGTGTAGTTAGAGCATGGAATAGTCTTCCTGTTAGTGTAGCGCAAGCTAAAACCCTGGGTTCCTTTAAATCAGAGCTAGATAAGATTTTAACAAGTCTGAGCTATTAGTTAAGTTCTCCCCAAACGAGCTTGATCGGCCAAATGGCCTCCTCTCGTTTGTAAATTTCTTATGTTCTTAACTTTTAGAGAGCGTTTTGTTTTTGCTTTTCCTGCACATCTGTTCTTTTGAAATGTATCATCGCAAATTCTTAGAAGTGTCTTTTTGAATGTCTTGAATGTTGAATGTTTTGTTCTATTGATTTAAGAAATATATTATGCAAAATTTAGTTTATGTGTACATTAACTTACTGTATTCTTTAAGAGTTATAGGGATATTTTATTCAGTGAATCAGAATTCCACATATCTTTTCACTCTTCACAGAGGAAATCCTCCTTTATCTGATTCTGTAGTAGCCATAAGCAAGTATTAGAATTAAATTATTAGGGGCACGGGTAAGTAAATGTGGGAGAAATAAAGGGGGGATTCAATGTTTTTTATTATTGGCAACATCATAATGAAATTTTAAACATTATATTTTACCTTGCCTGTGATAATGTCTTTATAAGGATATCAAAATATCATAGTGAGATGTGCACTATTCCATTTCATGACCATGTACATTTTTATGTGTGCTCAAAAAAAGTATTATTTTAGGTGTATTGCTGAAATTTGCCCTGCAAATTTATACACCAGAAATATTACTCCAGATTTTCCTAAATATATGAAAAAGTAAGAGACAGACTTATACATTCAGCTAGTGTTCTTGGAATGAATTCTGGAATGTGAAACTATACAGGAATGACCTTCAAAGAAGCTAACATTAAAACCAAGGGAGAGGTGGAAGGTAGAGGTGAAATTCTATCATCAAGAAAAGAACAAACCATGGTCAATTATGCGTCAGTGTATAGATGACTCGAAATGTGGATTGCATGTGTACAGTGGTACTTTGGAACACAAACTTAATTCGTTCCAGAAGGCTGGTCAAGTTGCGATTTGGTCGAGGTCCAAGTCACGTTTCCTCATAAAGAATAATGTAAATGGATTTAATCCATTCCAGATGCCCAAATGATTGCCTATTTTATACTTATATACCTGCCTGACTAATGAGAAAAAGCCCTGACAATCAATATAAAAATAATACACACAGTGAAATATCACACATACAAAAGCAATAAACATGAAAAATGACAATGCCATATGCCAAAGAGAGAGTAAACACACATGCACCACCTGCAAGTCTCGCGATAATTTCCTTTTTTTAATTTTCTACAGTTACTCTCACCACTTTCCTCTTTGGTTTGCTGCTATCATTGCTCACTTTCTTAGGAGCCATGATTACTGTATCAATAAATGTGTTGTAGATGAAGCACAAAAAATTCAACAGATCCATTCGATGTCCGAGTTGGTCGAGCTAAGAGATGTTCGAGTTCCAAGGCTGATGCAAATGAACCAGACTAGCCTCTAGCAACATGTAATCATGTTGACCACTTTCTACACATAATGAATTTAGTTAAGTACTGTAGTCAATTAACTATCTGTTATCTGTTTCTGAATTCTTAAACTTTACACATAAATTGATAGTGACTTATTTCCCACAATTTGGATATGTAATTTTCTTTTATTTACAAATGTGACATGTATTTAACAGAAATGACTAAGAATTTTGAGTGATTTTGACTGTGGGGTGATTACCATCAACCATCTCATAAGCATCTTTCATTTGTTAAAGCTGAAAGTAAAAGCATAGGTTCTATATGCACATAGAGAAAATGCCTTAGGTAAAGTTTGCCTTTGGTTGTTTTTCTCACTGCTTACTGTTCTGTAGTGACTAGCTGGAATATTTATTCTGCTGCTTTGATTATCACATATTTGATCTTATTTCTGCCTGTGCATTCTATGAAAGGCATGGCTCTATACCAGAAGAACTAAATGTCCTGCAATATGTCAGAATTGTGCCAATTCGCTTGGAATAAATGGATCCGTATTGATTTAACTTTTCCTGGAAACGATGAAATACATTCAAAAGGATACACTTAATACCTAAAATCCCTAGTCCAATATGGAATAGAAGTCAAATGAATTAGTCTGATGATGATGCCTGATAATTCATAACTTGCTAACAGTAAATAGTATCTCCATTAAAGCATAACATTTGGTGGCATACAATGTGTTTTTTCAAATTGCTTTGTTTTCTCACTTTGTGACAAGAGGCTCTGTGGTTTTCGTAGAAGTCTGTACTGTAAGTGTTAGTGAAGCTTCACCTCGGGATGTTTTAATGGATGGTCCATCCTTAATTATTGTTGAGTATTAAATACATCATATTATGCAAAGGTGGAATCTGACAAACACCTGGTAGTGGTTTGATATTTAGATTTTTTGGACTCTTTATGCTTTTTAAAAAAATAAATAAAATAAGTAGTTTAGATGGATGATCAGATAGTTTGTGAAGGTGTTCTTCATGTTCTACTTCTCACCTGCTGCTTACTGCTTTCAGTTAATTTTAAATGGTTTCAATGTGGACATTAAGGTATTAACCTTGAATGTTCCACCTTGACGTTCCCCTGGCTTGTCTCAGAACTGCTGCACTTCTCAGAATTGAGGTTATAAAGATGAGACAAGGTATTGTGGAGAGCAATAAAACAAGTGTCTCATGATCTGGCTAATAGTCACTTATGGGTCAGAATGTAACCACTCTGTACTGAATACCAGCTTGATTATCTAACATTGTAAATTTGATTTCTTCAGATGTATTACAAACACTGATTTTTAAAAATTTCTGCATAACCTTATACAGACCAATCAGCCACAACATTAAAACCACTGACAGGTGAAGTGAATAACATGGATTACATTACAATGGCACCTGTCAAGTGAACAGTCAGTTTTTGAAGTTGATGTGTTAGAAGCAGAAAAAAATGGGCAAGTGTAAGGATCAGAGTGGTTTTGCCAAGGGCCAAATGGAGGCCCCATCTTGCAACTTACAGCAGTGTTTCTCAAATTAGTCCTTGGGGACCCCCAGACAGCCCAGTTTTTGCTGTGGAATTGAGAGATGACAAACAGGTGGACGGTCTGTGGGTCCCCGAGGACTGGTTTGAGAAACACTGACTTACAGGACTTAAGGATCTGTTGGTAACGTCTTGGTACCAGATACCAGAGGATACCTTTAGAGGTCTTGTGGGGTACATTCCTTGACGCGTCAGAGCTATTTTGGCGACACAAGGGGCCCCATACAATGAGTGTAATGTTATGACCGAATAGTGTACAGTACATCTACTGTAAACAGACAAAACACAGAGCAAACTCTGCAGTTGAAATCTAACATGCAGTCCTTCTGACTTTAGTCACAGATCAGATTTGTTTATCAAGACCATGAGATGCAGTCCCGATGGCTGTTTGCCCACTGTATGGCTGCCACAAATTCCAAATAGACCAGTACAAATAGAGATGAAATACTGGATATTTATAGTACAGTGTTCAAGTAGGAAGTTTAATGTTTAGTCATATGGCAAATGAAAATTCTTTAAAATGGACACCAATAGAAAACACAAAAAACAATGTTTACATGTATATACTTACTGCCATCACACTTCAGATAGAAGACTAATTTTTATAAGTGTTTGTGTATACTGTGTGTGTGTGTTTGGGGGGTGGGTTTGCATAGATGACTTTTGGGGACCTAAATGTCCCCAGAGGTTGGTAAAAACCTGTAACTGAAACTTCATTCCTTTTGGGGACATTTTTTAAGTCCCCATTTTGATAACCCCATTTTATAAAAATCTCTAAATGTAATCAAAATGTAACTCTTTTGAGTTTTGTTTGGTTACTTAGAGTTAATGTTAAGCTGGGTAGGGGTTAAGGGCATTGTCATTGGGGTTAGAGTTTCCCCATAGAAATAAATGGAAGGTCCCCATTTAGGTAGGTACTGTAAGTGAACATGTGTGTGTCTGTCTGTGTGTATTATGTATGTATGTATTATGTATTGTGGGGACCAAATGGCCCCCACTCCATCTGGGTTAAGCACCCAGACAGAGTGGTGGAAATCAAATGAATCTGTACGTGGTGAAAGGTCATGGGACTGTATCGCAATGATTATAATATCAGATCAAATGGACAACAGAGTTGCTTGTCCCATGTCAGTAGGGTGTGGCACCCCCCCAGGCCTGGATACAGTGCGGATGGGAGTCATACAGCCGTTTTATCCTCTCCTGCGGCAAGTCGGCCCACAGCTGTTGTAACTGGCCCTCAAGATCCTGCAGATTGGCACTGGGTCTGAGTTGACGTCCAAGCTGATCCTACACCTAGCTGGCCACAGAAGGACCTCAACATGATGCAGTCAGTCCATTGACACACATGTTGTGTGTGGATGGGCATTGTCTTGTTTAAAGACTGTACCAGGGTGCTGTCTAACCCCTCGTAAGACATGTGGACTCAGTATGTCACTGACATAGCGCTTTGCTGTCAGGGTCTCCTGAATCACTGCCGGGCAATTGCACAATATGACTCCTACTGTACAAACCCACAATGCGACCCCTATCAAACTCCGTCAAGTGCTGGTAATGCTGTCTAATGCGCCTACGAGGCATCCTCTGTGTCTGGTGACTAGACCTGCCAGTCCCTTGCAAATCGAATCATTTACATACCCATGCATGTGTGCACTCACACGCACACACTTGCGCAGCCCCTCCCCTCAATGGCCGCTGAACGTGTTCGCGCTGGTAAACACACAGATACCAATTTGGCCGAACATGATACAACTGAAGGCACTTCGCTAGCTGTTTTAGTAAAAAAAAAAACAAAGAAACAAAAAAAAGCGCAAAACTGCCATTTGAAAGTATTTTGTAGACGAGCATGGAAAGGCTAAGGATGTCGATAAGCCTCTATGCAAACAGCGCTGCAAAGTTGTGGCAACGAAAATGTGTCCAATAAACGCCCAGTCAAACATTGTATACTGTGAAAACGATATAATACCGTGATATAAATTTTTGGTCATACTCACTACTCTATTTTATTATAATGATGCACGACAAAGTAGTTTTTTGTATGCATATAATTCATATTTTCTTTCATACTATTGTAACTTCTGTGATATCCATATAATTTTTTTGACATATAATTTTAATATTCAATGTGTGTGTGTGTGTGTGTGTGTGTGTGTGTTTCATGCATGAGGAATTGTGTTCCATTTGTAGTTTTTGTAAAACTATACCTTGATCCCTAGAACGGTTTTCAAGGATGAATGTCTCATTGAGTGAAAAGGATTCTTTTTTTTTTTTTTAAAGGTTATGGTGCAGTTTTATGTTAAGGTTTAAGCCTTGATGTCTTTCATTGCATCTTTTCACAATGCCTCAGAATTCAAGAGCAAGATCGAAATGTTCATGTGAATTGAGATTGTCAAGCCTATTTTTTTAATTTAAAATGATAACAGTAAACCCCACATTATTCTTTCTTTAAAGGAAATAATACAATTTCTATATTACCGACAAAAGAAATTTTCAGTATTGTCACACCAACAGGACTAACCAAGATCCTGGGCACAGTGCTTGGTTCCTGATAGAATGGCACACCCGCATGGCAGGCTTTGCTGCCTGTCAGTGCTTTCCTCTTCAGCTGGCACGCCTACAAATACTCAGTGCTGACAGGACTGACAGGGCCACAGACTGTGAAGTACATAGCTGAGGAGACTAAGAAGGACTCAAGCTCAGAGTTACAATGGGTATCACAAATGACAGGCTTGAGGAACAAAACAGGGTCATGATTTAGCAACCAGGAGTCCAGACCCACCAGTAACCAGAAATAAGAGAACCAATTGGAGTCAAAACCAAGATCAGTGTTATAAACCTAATAAATCCAATTAAGGTAGCCAACAGCACTGAACGCGAGAAAAAGCATACTGAGCAAGAAGACATTAAAAAGACATAAATATAAATAAATACAATGCATAAATACAGTGATTGCAAGTGTGGGTGATTCTATGTTGAAATTATCTAGAAGTGTGGCCATGAATGACAATCACACCTGTGGCAGGTAACTAGCCAAATGGATTGAGGGACAGATATGAGAAGAATAAAATTGTTCAATAACCAATGGAACAAAGCTCTTTTTTTTCAAAATGTATATTATATCTGTGTTTTTGAGTTCACAAAATCACATGTAATTTCAATTAATCTATTATTTAATTTAAATGAACTGACAGTCATATGCTCCATTGTCTATAAGCACAACATCCCCTCTCATTTGTCAGAGCGGCCCATTAACACAGGTGATAGGATGATTTAACTTATTGAATGTCAGAGCCTAGAAAATCGCAGGAAGCAGCTGATATGTCTGACTTAACAATAGGATAATGACTGTGTGCTGTTGGTGTGTTGGAAGCCAAACTAAGCCAGTGGATTGAGTGTTTACGGCCATTCATTCGTCAAAGGTCATTATTTGAGAGAGCCTGCTTTTGGGGGATCACAGTTCTCAAGTGCCTGAACTGACACAGAGGCTTGCTGCATGGTTTTGATTTATTTTGCATTGCCGCTTCCAACTCATCAGAAACCACACATTGCATCAGCCTGCAAGTCGGAGGAAGTGATTGCATCAGGAATTTCCTGGAAGACCACACTGGTATGAGTAGCTATACCAGTAAAATCCCAGTTAGTTTTTCATATTAATCACTTAACTGTATTAATTGCAGATACTCTCTTTATGCAGTGTATAATAATATTCCACAAAGGAAGTTACACTATGACAAAAAATTAATGTAGACACAAAAAATGGCACTTAAATGAATCATTCCATCATGGTACCAGGTCCTCACTTAAGTCGGGTAATACAATACACGGCAATTCGTAATGTTTAGAAACTCTCATTCTTAATATCTTTACAGCGGCTTGTATTAGAATTAAAAGCCAGAACTTACAATGTGGTGACTGACAAGTGTAATGAGCCTCACACACCCCCTTGGAAGTGATCCTAGAAAGATTTTCTGAAAGCGCTTATGCTTCTATGCATCAGAACGCTGCCCATTCTTTCATTGCTGGACTCTTCACTGTGCGTATGTGTCATCTACCTTTAGTCCAAGAAATGATAAGCTTGTAGGGAAATTAACTAAGTAATCTATTTTAAAGTGAGATGGCGGTGGGCGGGTGGGTCTGTTTAGCAGCTTTTATCGCACCGTTGTGTACTGTGTGCCAGTCTTAAGCAGCGTAAAACAGCGTTGGTCCATTTTCAAATTATTTTTGCAACACGTATTAAATCGAATAGATAGTTTTATAGAGAACACGACTTCCCCGGAAATGCTGTTATGAACAGAGGGCTTTAGATAGAATTTTAATGCACAAGACCTGCTCTGTGTCAGCACTTGATGGAAATTCTCACTCTGTTTCTCATCCTCCTGCCGCACCAGCAGAAGCGGATTTTCCTACTTCAATCCAGTCTCCCTCTCCTCACATTCCCAAACTGAAGCACTTTTTTGTGTTAGTTTCATTTCTCTGCAAGGGGATTAAACTACTTACACTTCCATTAAAATGGAATCAGGCAAGCTTTTGCTTCCCTATTAAGCCTAGTTTCAGTGGTGCCATGTTTATGGGAAATCTCATGCATTAGGGCTCTGAAACCTTGCCTAATGAATCAGAAATCGCAATCTGTCTTCGTTGTGGGCCTTTTACCTATTGCTGGCACCTTAATTATAAAACACCAATATTCCGCAATCTTGGATCTCCAAAACAGTTTACTGAATATGACACAAAGTGATTCCATACTAATGCCTCTTGGAAACGTAATGAATGCCTAAGGCCTGGTTCGTTGAGCCACCCTGCCTTGTAATATGATACACACTTGTAAGGTGTAGGGTGTATAATTGTAAAAATACCCTGTCTTTTAGTTAGATGTTTTATAAATGACCGTTTTCCTTTGTTTTTCTTCTAGCAGCACAGCCAAATCCACCAAAAATTCATGAAGGCTGGTGGGCGTATAAAGAAGTCGTCCAAGGGAGCTTTGTTCCAGGTAATAATACTGATAATAATACCTATTAACATTTTGGGATGCGTTCAAACAGTCAGCACCCACGACCTCTGCTTTATGAGTTGTGTTTTTTTTATGGTGGGTCTTTGTATGCTTACATATGAATGGGCTGTGGGTACATGGAGTCGCATGGAGGCTTATTGGGTAGCATTGTGCCTTCACATCTCCAGGGACAGAGGTAAGGTTCCCATCTCCAGTTCTTTGGTTATGGAGCTTACATGTTCTCCTTTGGGTACATGTTTCAGTTTTCTCCTGCAGTTTTAAAATACACAATTAGATGAATAGGTGTTAGTAAAACTACCATTAGTCAGTGAATGCCTTACAGTAGGCATGTCATCCATAATGCCCCCTGCCTCACATCTTAAGCTTCATGGGCGGGGCTTCAGGCTTACTGCAGCCCTGCACGCAGCTGTGGCAAATGGATGGATGTGTGTTTGTATAAATAACATTTATGTATCCTAATCACTTTTATGGGTCTGCTGTACATCTGAGGCAAAAAAAGTCGAACAACTAAATGCACACTATAGATGGGACAATACTGCTGTGGCATAACTACTGAAGTGACTCTTCAAAATGAGTCTGAAGGTCCCATGTGTCTGAAGTTCTTGCCTCTGTGCAGCCTTTGGCTCAATTAATGTGAGTTTTGTTTCAACCACGTAAAAAGCACCACATTTGGGTTTGTTCATATGTCCCCAAATATTTAATTAATTTAACATATATGATATTTCTGTACACTCAGTAGCCATTTTATTAGGTACTCCTAGGTAATACCAGGTTGGACACACTTTTACCTTCAGAACTGCTTCAAGGGTAGACAAGTTCGTTCATAGAAGCCTTTCTGTTCATGACTGTTGTACCGAGTTGTTATTTCTGCACTCGTGGCCTTCCTGTTAGCTTTAACAAGTCTGGTGAATCTCCTCTGACCTCTCTCATTAACAAGGAGTTTTCACCCACAGAGGTGCCTCTGACTGGAATTAATTTTATTTTTTATTCTTATTTTTTTTATTTTGCCATTCTTTAAGCCATATCAGTACAGTAACTGTTTCTGGGGTGCTGGAAGCACTATGTCTGGCACCAACACTCTGACCACATTCACAATCGATTAGACGAGGCATCTTAGCCAGTGAAATGCTTACTCGACTCTTAAGCAAACCTCTTGACCCGGTCTGTCTACTATATGTATTCAGTTGCAGCCATATGCTTGGAGCAGCAGGTTGTTTGCATTAATAAGCAGGTGTTTTTAATAAAGTGTTCACTGAGTGAAAATAACTGTACTGCATTTTGTTAAAATACTAATTCATTGTCATTATATTTATGTTTTAGGACTGGGGGTCAACAGAAAATTACTGTGAGAACACCATGCATAACAATTAATTAAAAAATTTAATTAATTCACATTTTATGAATTGAAAATATAAAAATTTCTCTTGGGTTATTGCACACACCTATAAATTATCTTGCCTTTAGCCTCATGAGTACTTTATTAACAAGTAAATTAGTAACTGATACAATGATGTGTAAAGTTAATAATTTAATTTAACTTAAATAATTTTAATTATGGAATGAAAACAAGTGTTTCAATAATTAAGCAATCTTCAAATATTAATTGAGTAAAATGTTTAAAGTATAAGCTGAATAGTGCTAATTATGAAAAAGAGTGATACTTTCATACGCATACAGCAGTTCATATGTAACTATATTTGTGTGTGTTCTGCATGTCAAGCTGTTGATTATACAACAAAAATATAGATATAAACCATTACTTTGCTGTTTTCCTGCTGATAAATACTAGCATAATAATGTAGTGTAAAGCATTAGCTGATTGTTTTAATTGCTGACTAAATGATGAAGCCAGCCCTAAAAGTAAATTTTGTAAGTATATGTTAGCGTGTTTGTTGTTTCTTAGTCAACAACTTGTTATTCATTCGCATTTGGCTAATTTGGCAATTCGTTTTTTATTTATATTAGCTGTCATTAATTGGTGCTAAAACTTTAATCTCCCGGTTTAACTGCTAGTGCCAAGAAACGGCACAATAAAAAGTATGAACATTTATATAGGGGAAAATTAAATTGTCATGGCAGTATTCTTCTTTGTTTTTTATTTATTAAATATAAATATAAATGTTTTTTTTTTTTTTTTAAAAAAGAAATTTTATTCAAAAAGGGATTCAATTATAAGCGATTTCCAGCCTTCAACAGCCTTCAACATTTCCCTTTTCAGCAGGCACAAGTCCTTGATAGTGTCTTGGCCTGGTACAGGGTCAGTCATGTTAGCTGACAAGACCTTTAATACGTGTGTTAAGGCTGTTTTAGGAAGCTGGAAATTGCTTATAATTTGTCTGTCATTTTTTGTTCTAAAATTGCCCATGCTTAGACGATGGAAAATCAGAAGGAAGTTGGAAGGCTGTGAAGTAATGTGACCAGCTCAGCGATGCTCAGTGACACTAAACATCAGTGCCTCAGAGTTCTCATACACCATGTTGGGCTGTTATGTGGAGTAGCTGCAGTTGTCGATTTCATGTCTGTTCCAGCACTGAGATGCTTGATAAAATGAATGCAGTTAACTGTGGTGCGCTATTTTTCAGTTATTGTTCCATGCACAGCGTCTGGTCACACCACCGGTGGCACGTGTTTGTTTGGTTTTGAAAGCCCTATCACATCAATGGAAGGATTGTGCCCCTTGTCCAAATCACATATATCAGAAAATATCAGCGCAGCAGGACACTGAGCAGGGGCTATCTGATGGGACCAGGATGAAGGCTTTCTGAAGCACTTCACTGTTGACGCAGACAATGTCAGGCTGTAATTCAGCCTGGTAAAAAGCGGTTGGGGGATTGGAAAGATGACGGGTTGGAGAACTGTCCCAAGAAGGGCTGCAGGAAAGCTAATAGGGCCACATCCTGGGGAATTCTGCCTGATCTAAGCTGGCAGGTCATGGGAAATAAAAGGAAAAATGTTTCATGGCCAATTTTGAGCTCCTTCACATAACTATGTTTCATTTTTTGTGTGATATCATCAGTAGCTCCCTTCAAACCTTTTTTCTTGAAGGTGTATTAATAAGAAGGCAGGCGCCGTTGATTACTGCATGGTATCTAAACAAACAACAAAAACAGTTGTGAAGATTGTTCAAAAAGGCATGGTTTAGTATGAAATTAGATTTCTAATTGGAAGTTATTTCCATCCAATGTCTAATAGGTATAAGTCTTTTTTTAAAAATAGATAAGCTGTGATCGAAACCTAATTAAGGAAATACAGGCATGACTTCGGGTGTACAACTGATTAGCACCTCACAGTCCTCTGGAATGAAATGGATGTGCTCTTTCCTGTGGGAATCCCTGCATACAAAGACAGTCCTGCAAAGACACAGCCTTGCAATATGGACTTTAGATACCCATTAAGAGGAGAGGTGGCTACTGAGGGCAGTGCTAGATGCATGGTGGACATTTTCATTCTAACCGTGGCGCCATCGCTGTTTGAATTATTGGCTGTCAGGATTTAATAAAAGGCTACCCTTAGTTCATTTGAATGAAGGCTGGAGACTGTATGGCTGATAGGAATGTGATAGTGGTTTAATTTGCTTTAACATTTCATGTGGGGAGTGGTGTAAATTGTGATCTGATAATTAAGGACTTGGATATGTGACCTGATAGCAGCACTTTCAAATCACAGTAAAGCTGGCATTTAACCCTAAGCAAAAACCGTTTACATAAATTATGTATTGAGTATCTAAATCACACATAGTATTGATAGTATAAGGTACTTTATTTCTTTAATTTAAATAGCAGTTAAATATTAAATGTTCAGTACAGACACTCCCCGGGTTACGATGGTATATCATATAAATATATCATGTTTAAGGTAGGCTTTTCATATTTGAAAAGTATGAGAATAAAATAATTACAACACATGTTTATGACTTGGATGTTTGGCAGAGGAGGTTACTATTTTGTATCGATAGTACCGATCGATAGTGCTACTGCTCCAGATGTGATGAATGGGGAATTATGACCGTGATACATGAAAATGAAAAATGGTAGAAACCAAGGATCTGTGGTCAGAGACCCTATTGATAGTCAGTTGTATGTTACCACTTAGTCTTTATAAACAAAGGGTAATAGTATTTTATTGTCTGCAGAAAGGTAAAACATGTATTAATCATTAATCATTCACTGTAGAAGACTCAATATCTGTCAGCAAAATATAAACATGTTAAACTTAAGAATTCTTCTGTTAATTTTAATTGGAAAATTTGAGTAGAATTACTTTTCACCCCAACTGTTGGATTTCATCCAATGACAAAAAGGAAACCCTCTGTATTGCCTTTATAGCAATTAATAATAACAGTAACGATGATCATCATTATCATCAGCATCATCTGTTGCCTCACATCATTAAGATTGCAGGCTTGAATCCTGCTTCAGCTTTGTATGTGCAGAGTTTGTATGTTCTTCCAGTTATGTGCGGGTTTCCTTCAGGTACTCTTGATTCCACCCACTGCACAAACATGAATTTGGGCTAATTTCTGCAGTGAATCGCCAGTGTGTACAGCTGTCTTGTGCTTTATGCTATCTGGGATAGTCTCCGGCCCTCCCCTTACTAGGATAAATGGTTGGATAAAGAATAAATAGTAATCGTATGTACATAAGCAGCAACTTTTCAGAGAGATGTTTCATGTATAAAAAAAAGAAACATATTAAAGCCAAAAAATGGAGCTAATTAAATATAAGGAAATGCTTACCTAAAGTTTTGAATACTGAGGAAATCCACGTCAATAGCAGACTCAGCCAAAGCCATCTTTTTTGGGTTGCTCTTTGTAAATAAGTAACATGACTTTGAATTGTCCTCCTGCGCACAGATCAGATTTTTAATTTGGTATTTCTGCAAGTGTTACAAGACGCAGTGATTGTAGGTACTGCCGCGGGACATCCTGTGCAGCCTCATTATCTTTGGCACCCATTTGTGGTATTCTCTTTTCATCATTTTATTCCTGTGTATCTGGCAGTTATGTGTGTCAGCTATTAGTCAATGTTGTTCCTTAACAGGACAGATTATGGCTATTCCTGCATTATCAGTTTTACCAAGGTGAGTAATATGACAGACTATCACCAGTGACAATGCAGGGAAAATTCCCCTTTGAAATGTAAGGATGCAGTTGCGCAGCCAGATAATCATTAATTAATTACTTGGAATCCAACATGAAATGTGTTTTTTTTAAATGACTTGAAATATTTGGCTATTAGACTCACATCGCTTTGTGTTGCAGTTTAGAACCAGAAATAATTGTTACAATTCAGAACAGTGTGTATTGTTATGAGATCAGAGTGTAATGAACAGTAATATCGTACATGTCTCAATTTCCATTGGCATAATTGTTGGTGGTATCAATAACTGTTGTAATTTTTTTTTACTGACAAACTTCTAAAAATGCTGATATTGGCTTCTTAAGAATGCGACTGTGGCAGCAGTTCAGCATAATGCTAGTAGCGTCACTCCCCTCTGAGGTGGTTTCCGCTGCCCCCATGACGAGAAAACAGATCTGCGGCAGCTAATTTGCTCCTCCCCTGTGAAATGCACCACAGCAGATGCTCAACGGACGGGTGACAGCTAAAGGAATTAAGTGACTGGGTGATCGATGGGGTCTAGGGAGGAAGGAACTCATAACCTCCCCCTTCATTTACCATCAGTTGAAAGGGGATGACAAGTGGGGCCGGGGTGGGAGGGGCACGGACAGAGGTGGCAGAATGTAAACGCCTATGTATCCCGCCTGGGTGATTGTGCTGCCACGGCTACATCGTTTGTGTCCATGGGCCCCCTGACCTGTAAATACAAACTGACATTGTATCAAAATACACCTTAAATGTTATTTGTATTAAACAATAATTATGTGATTATTTTTTACATATGCACAGATTTGATTATTTATAATTATTTAACATTTTAGTCAGCTAAAATGGAATGTATGCTTTTCTTCTGTTCTGAAAATCTTGCTTTGTTTTTTTTATATTGACAGTTTAGTCCCTTATTGTGAGATACATGCATGCAGCCAAGTATTTGCATGTGTTTTATTGTTTAAAATACTCCTCTTTAGGTTATTTACACTACATTACTTATGATATCGTTGTGGATAGTGCCTGAGCTTGACATCATGGACTGGTTGTTTAAAAGGCATTTTTATTTTAATTTACAAATTACTGGAAATTAGTGTTCCAGTACTCTCTGTAGGCCAGAAGCTAGTCAACACTTCAAAGAATTAATTCCGGAGCCTCAGGTAATAACGAGTGTTAAAACTATATAAAGTATCATAAACTCTTGTTCACATTTTCAGTTAGTTTGCATATGTCTGTAGTAGACCTGGGTGATATAAATGATATATTGACTTATTGTCATATAGAATTTAAAAGGTAAGAAATTTTGATAAACTGTCAATAAGGATACTTGATAGCATGCATCAGCCTATCACATCACAGAAAGGAACGCAATTCCAGCCAATCATATGTTCTTTTAAGAACAGATAACCTGTCCCACTAATGCACAGTAAAGTAGATTGAGTTAGCAGAGCATGCCACAGGCTACTGTTTTGATGATATCATGGAAGAGATAAGCACCCCTCAGAGGAAGCATCAAGTGTTGGTGCAAAGAACATTGGCTCAGCAGCCACAACATCTTTTTAAAAAAGAGATATTGTGGATAAACAAGGTGAAAAGACGACAGTGGTGTGGCGATACTTTTTGTAGTTTAAAGTCCATCATGCAACAGATGGGTGCAATGTACCGCGAAACTGTACCAAAAACTTGTGCCATCAAAAGCAAACTTATTTCACCACTTCTTTTAAGTCAAATAGGACATATACTGTAGAATGCTTATAGTCACAAGCACCAACAATTAGGGATTCCACTTTCAGTCTGAAAAGATAGGACAAATTGTCCTGTGTCCTGTATAAAGGGACACACTATTTTATTTTCCACTACAGGACGGGTGACAACTCTACCAGCAATGTCAACCCCATCCCCTGGAACAACTGGCAAGGCAGTCAGAGAAAAAAACCTAATACTATCAGTATTTTGTAGTATCTCACCATATAACCAGAACGTTTTTCTATGGTTTGTATATTTAGTAGGGTTTATTTATTAAAATAATATTTTACTTTGCAATCCGTTCAGTTTGTCACCTTTTTCATGTTCTAAATCCATTTAAGAGGTAAGGGAATTTTAAGCAAAAGTGGAACCTTGAAGTAAAGAAATAATAAATCATATCATGGTTATTATCGATACTGACTGATATGGAAAAAATATATATTGTGATATATATTTTTTGCATATTTCTGCATGACGGATTCAAGTGTGATCTTATAACATTCGAAAGTGTCACTTCTACCATCTCTTTTTTAGTAGAATGCAGGGACCATAGAAGCCAATACTACAGGTAGCTCAGTCACAGCAATAAAGAAGCAAATCTTACCATTCTTATGACATTAGCGTAAATCACTTTCTGGGATATATTTTTGATTTTGTTTTTTTTAATAGCAATTATTATTTGACTCTCTTTAAAACAATAAGCTTCTGTATTGATGAATCACTATTCACACAAATTAATCTAAACAAAAAATCAGATAGAGAATCAGTACTTGTTTTGAGGTCCTGTTTGTAAAAATAAAATAAAAATAAAAAAATACTTTATTGAATACGATGCTACATGATGGGAGTGGGAGTAAATACTGAATCTGTTACAAATTGTGATTCTTCGAGGTGGCAATTTTTATATTGCCATGAGAGTAAAAATTAAATGTTTAAATATCAATTTAAACGTGGGTTACTGTAATTATTTTGGTCAAGTTTGTTACATCAATAGTATTTGCCTAGCACACGACTCAATATAGCCAAGGGACTGAGATGCACAAGTCTGATATAGTACTATCATGAATGAGTGTGCGATGCAGATTTTTATAACACCATCTCATTAGTTTTGGAAGTTCTGTGAAGGTAATGGACACATATAGATGAGTATGAGATGACTATCGGACTGGGTTCACAGCACAGTGCTGCTTCAGTACAGAGACACAAAATTTATTTTGAAATTGTTTTTGCAAACATAATATATAGGAACAGCTGTAAAGTAAACAAGGCAGTCGATCTTTCAGTATGTCTGAATAACAACGCCTAAGTGGTGCTTATTTGCACTGTAAAAATGAATACGTAAAATAACGAAAGATTCTGCCAACATGGTGGCGCAGTGGTTAGCACTGTTGCTTCATACCTCTGACAGGGTTCCAGTGTCCACTCCCTGTGTGTGGAGTTTGCATGTTCTCCCCATGTCGTCGCGGGGTTTCCTCTGGGTACTCCAGTTTCCCCCCACGATCCAAAAACATGCTAAGGCTGCCTGGAGTTCCCAGTTCTTATCTGTATTGTGATATAAGGGCAGGGACTTAACTGATGAAATTAATAAGAGGCACCAAAACAAAGATGTGACTGGGATATTACATGTCTGTCAAGTGGGGACAGTGGTTATGACGTGGCCTTCATGGCATGCAAATTCACTCATTTAATCTCAGTTAATGTCTTGCATAGGTAACACGTAATTCAACCCTCTTAAGCACGAATACTATAATATGTGCAGAAATTGTGGACACTTGAAAACAAGATTGAATGTTAGAGCATACAGATATTGTACAATGGGCTGTTGTGTAGCTTTCAATTCGCTACCTTGCAGTAGGAATAACCTCCCGCATGGGGATAGCTGCACAGAAAAGGGCCATACCTCTCAGTTGGTATGTGTGTGGAAGGGTCATTCATTGCTTTTCAGATAGCAAACGAGTGCATTGGTTCCATCTGTTGTCAGTGTGCTTTTTTTTTGTAGGAAAATGTTGACCAGATATCCTGTTACCACAGTTTTAACTTCCCAAGATGGACTATGCCTCTGAAACAGTCTACAACAGTCCTGGGGAGATGTGGGTGAAGCAGAAATATAAAGCTCCTTTTATCTCAGCTTTACTTCTGTTTTCCCTCCTGTTTGTTAACTTCCAGTGATCCAGTGCTTTGCATCTTGCAGAGGGAACCCTGTGGAACACTGAAGTAATCTTCATAAGGGATAAAATGTTTGTTAAAGCAGCCTTGGCTTATTTTGCAAACATAAATCATCTTGTATTTAATTTTTCACCAGGCCCAAGAATCACATTTTGCAGCTCACTTGCTTGACAAATAAACAGCACCTAGATGTGAAACGTGAATATTCTTACTGCCAATTTTTTTTCCCAAGATTTTTTCTGAGTGCCATTATTTTAAAAAACACTGAATGCCTATTAGCAGGTTATGGTCATTGTTAACCAACAGTATGAAGGCTTTTAAAGGGAAATTTATTTTATCACACTGCATTTAACAAGAGATCTTCATTGAGTACTGAGATATGCCATGAAGATCTCAGTGTATCTGCCTACCTTATCTTCTTCTTTAAAACCATACAGAATGTTTTACACATTGTGGTGCTATAGGATTTTGACTGTAACCAAGGATATGCGTAACAGAATCTGATACGTTCTGTAATATGAAAAAATATGATAATGCTGAGATTAGGGAGTTCCTCTAATTTAGGCCTTCCAAGTATTTATATTAAATTGGTCCTTGTTCTGGTCAGGGTAAGTATGTCCTACAGCAAGGACCACGACTGGATGCCTGCTGTGCCCCATTAGCTGTCTGTGGCAAGGAGCCCAGAGAACACTTGCGTTCTATTGAGTGGGTTAGACGGCTGGGTTCCTGTTCCTCTTATCGTTCTCCACTGACGTCTGTAGGCAACCAGGCGCCTACAGTGCTGTGGGTGGAATCGAACAAATAGCAGTGTCCTCCAAGCATGTTACGTCACTCAGTGCAGCCTGTAGAGCACAAACGAAGCAGGTGGCTGACAGCTCGCCCAACGGAGGAGGTGTGTGGTAGTCTTCTCTTCTTCTGAGTTGGCGTTGAGAGGGACAACTATGATGTGCAGAGGATGTTTCAGATTAAAAATGGGGGAAATGTTTTTTTTTTCTATTTGAATTTCAAATATATAACTGGTATAGTAAACAGAAATAGTTATGATTTTACAACAGGATATAATGAACTCATTAAATTACTCTTTATACCAATTGTTGCAAGATCTAGTTAAAACTATGAGATTTGTAACTTAATTTTGAACTAGAATTAGTATTTAGCTATTTAGCTATCTCATTATAGTAGATCAGGGTTGCCGACACTCTTGCATCTGACGTGACACTCACACTTTTCGAATAAATCTTGCGACAAATCTATATTATTCCATTTTAAACCTAAAATTAGCTACATGAAAAGTATTGGGGAACTTTCCAAACCCTGCAGACTATTCACAAGTTAATAAACTCTTACATACATGTAAATGAGTGTGCGCACAGCTGACAAAGTTGGCAACCCTGGTAAATATATTTAAAGGAGTAATTTATTACCCAAATTATAAAATTAGGTGTATGTCATATTGTCCCCACATTATGTTTTTGTATTTGCTTGTGAGTAAAAATTTAGAGAATAATAGCAGTAGTGGAAATTCATAATTTAAATCTTAATGGTGGACAAGTGACATTTGAAGTAATTAACCCATTAATTTTTCTTACATTTCCTGCATTGTTCCAAATCATCCACCCTTGCAATGTCAAAAGCACTGCACAGAACTGCATATAATCTGCAGTTCTGGGACACACTGTAGTTCTGGGACACACATTTTATCAGATTTTTCTTGGCTAAGAAGAATGTCCCACGTCAGTTAGGGCATATGGAAAGAGGGGTGAGAACCCTGTTTAAAATGTATGGAACGATAGTGCCAAGTTTTTGTGCTTTAAAATCTCATGCAAAGCTATATATTTTAATTCACTGTGTTTTGACTGAAATATAAAAATATCCTTTGTAAATTGTGTATAATTTGGCCTGAGCTTGGTTTAATGGCCGTTTGATTATACAAAAAAAAGACCCAGAGTTCCCCACCCTGCCTGCAACATGTTATTAATGTCTTTCCACTTTTGTTATCATCTTCACCTTGATAGGTGTTCAGAGACTCTTCCTGTTTGAACATATGTTAGATGAAGCAGGTGAAATACTGAATAGACTTGGATGAAAGGATTACCAAAAATGTCAAAAGGTTAAACCAGAAAAATGGAGGCTGGTGAGCTTCTGAGGCAGTTAACGTCTCTAAAGGTGGGACACAAGGCAGTTATGCCTGAAGATTGTCTGATTTAATATTTGTCTAAATATTATTATTATGATTGTGTGGGTGCATAATAGTTAAAATGTCCTGTATGTAAATTACAATTAATGCATCTCTCTAATATAAATATATCGGCCAACTATAGATATTGCAACAGTCTGTTGAGATGGTTAAAAAATGAGACAATATTTATCGCCGATAATTCCCTTTAATGGGGACCCATACTACATTGCACAACCATGTAGTAAACAGTTAGAAAAATGTCTATGTGGATTTTTTTTTTTACGACATTAGAAACGCATTTTGTAAACATCGCACTGCTAAGATTTTGCGAGGAGGATATACTAATAAACATTTCAACACAACAAATTTGATTGCTCACCTTAAGGCGAGACAGTGAAGAGTATGAAGAAAAACAAATCCAATAAAGAAGGCTGCAGTACTGCAGAATAACACTAGTCCATCAGTAATGCAAGTGCTTGCTAGCAAAAATTTAGTGTGGACAGTGCGAAATCGAAAGATATTATTCAGAAAAATAATGATGATCTGCCCTTCTCTGTTATAAATATATAAGATGTATAGAGTTAAATATAGTACTCTGGGACTGTTGTATTAGGTTTTGAGTTGGTGTTTTCTTACCCAAAAATAAACACTTTTTCACATTTTTGGAAAGTAATTAATTTATTTTTTAATTTATTTGAGTGAAGTGTCCCTTTAAACTTATTTAAGCGGAGCCTCCCAAACAATGGGTGTCAGTGTCAGTTTTCAAAGTAATTGGCTATCGGTATTGGCCAGAAATTTCCTTACCATGCATTAATGATGAACAAATGAGATCAGTTTTTAATTGGTGTTACTCATGATTTGCTCCTTCAGTAGTTCCTTCAGTGCTTCCTTCAGTAATTCATTCAATTGTTCTAAACTTTAGACTTTTTAGAAAGTTATTCACTTCACAGAATTAAGAGATATAGTAACAAATATAGTAACTGCTTTACACAAAATACGTGTCACGATTCATTAATGAAAAAATTGTATTACATCAGTAACTAATTCTTAGATTGTGATTAATTAATATATAAGTAATAGTATAATATATACTATACTATTTGTGCCCAGTCAAGTAAAGTATTACTGCTGTTTAAATGATTAAACATGCATTAATTGGAAGCACGCAATCTTTGGAGAACTAGAAAGGAATTTCTGTTTACACTCAAGTCGGGGTTTAGTTGTAAGAGTAATTGATATTGCATTTTGTACAACTACCATTTTGCTCTCGGTGCCAACAGTCATGATTTAGAACTTTTGTATAACAGGTTTGACTCAAAAAAAAGATTGATACCCAATCAAAGCCACCATAACTCTTCCAGCCAAGAAGTACAATCTCATTTCCCAGCTAAAAGAACCAATCAAACTGTTGTGTTGACTCCAGGGTTTAACCACATCAAAATAGTGTACTCACATATACTGAATTAGCTCCACAACAGAAGTTTACATTTACAATAGTAAGACATGTCCGATATTTGATTTTTTGTCTGGAGGCAAAGTAAATTTAGGAAAAATAAAGAACTTGAAGACAAACAGGTATATAAGGAGGTGTAGATTTCACATGATCTTTGATTTAACCTTTTCTTTGTGCTACTAGATTAAACTGCTACATTAACCTTTAGGGACCTTTTGTGGGAAATCAATTTTTTAAAAAAAGCAAAGAAATATTTTACTGTGTAGCAACAGCTTCATTTAGATTGAAGGGCTGGTGTTTAGTCCATATGGTAATATTGTATACAGTCAAAACTGATCAGATTCATTTAAATTAATTGTATTATTCATCCAAATCAAAATATTTATTTTGCCTTATTAAAAGCAAGATCTTGACCGTTGTGTAATGCTGTTCAAAACTGCTGATAGTCACTTTTTTGTTAGCGATGCTGATGGGTTTGATTACAAGAAGATTTGACTCTAGGGCAAACAGAACAAAATATATGAACAGTTCAATAAATATCATTGCAAAGATATGCAATACATCACTAAGACATAAAAACAGATCAGCTCTATAATGCTGCACTGCTTTTTTGCATAAACAGAGTATTGATAAATATGAAAGCAGATGTAAGTGATGGATTGTATCAGCACACATGCTGAATTCATTTAATCCATCCATACATTCATCTATCCGTCCATTTTCCAGCTGCTTAACCGGAAGAAGGAAGCAGTGTTGGCCTGGAACCCATTCCAAGCAGCATAGACCTCAAGGCAGTGGAACATCGTGGCCTTCATTGGGCTCACACACTGCAGGCAATTTAGAGACTTCATTTAGTAGAATACTGTGCAAACAGGGGGAAAACATTTGAAATGTATTCATTTGGGGGGCGGCATGGTGGTGCAGTGGTTAGCACTGTTGCCTCACTCCTCTGGCTCCCAGGTTCGAGTCTCTGCCTGGTTCACATGTGTGCGGAGTTTGCATGTTCTCCTCATGTCGTCGTGGGGTTTCCTCCGGGTACTCCGGTTTCCCCCCACAGTCCAAAAACATGCTGAGACTAATTGGAGTTGCTAAATTGCCCATAGGTGTGCGTGTGAGAGTGAATGGTGTGTGAGTGTGCCCTGCGATAGGCTGGCCCCCCATCCTGGGTTGTTCCCTGCCTCGTGCCCATTGCATGTGGGATTGGCTCTGGACCCCCCGCAACCAAGTAGGATAAGCGATTTGGAAAATGGATGGATGGATGGATGTATTCATTCATTTTTACTGGTTTAGTTATCGCTTCAATTGCAAAAGTACTATATGTTCACTACTCATCAGGTATCAACGGAACCCTGAGAACCCTAATTATACAGTATGATAAACATGAATATGAATAAAATAATTAATAAAAATGTATTAAAAACACTTGATGAACACAGTATGGGCTGCTCAATATTTGGCTGATTTTGGGAAACTAGCAGGGAGGTACAGTGGTCAAGTGTGGATAGGACAGGAACACGGTAAGGGCAACTAACAGTAAGTAGGGCTGAAGGAACATGGAAAAAAATCACGTTGTGGTATTTGAAATCTTTATAATAAATTTTCGGTAACACTTTACATTAAGTGCACCTTCATAATGCATTCAGTATGCATTCATAGAACATTCAGTGCACCTTCATAATGCATTCATAGAACATTCATAAGCATCATGTAAGTACACCTTAACATCCTAACATCCCTTAACAGCTTTAATATTAATCAATAACAAGCATTACATGATTATACAATTATGATGTTTGTTATTATTGTGTAATGTTTGTTATTAATGTATATTACAGCTGTTAAGGGATGTTAAGATGTTAAGGTATACATACATGATGTTTATGAATGTTTTATGAATACTTAATGAATACATTATGAAGGTGTACTGAACTTTCACGAATGTAATATACTGTAAAAGCGTTATGAAGGTGGAGTTAATGTAAAGCGTTACCAAATATTCTGATATTTAGAAAACAGAAAAGGAGTTGAACATTTACCCATTCAGTGAAATGTGATGATTGCTTGTGCATGACATTCAATGTTGATAATAATGCTGGGGGGGGTGGAGCGCAGACTGGGGACAGTTCTAATATGTCACGTCGGATGCGGTGTGGAGCGGGGAAGCAGGCACAGGGAACAGGACCAGGTTAAATAAAAGGGGTTTAATAGATGAAGCACGAAAGACATACAGACTGTAGCAACATCAATGACTGGACTGGGGAAACAGACTTGAACGCGGACTAAATAGGGCACAATCGGGGAAGCACACATGGTCGATCAGGGGGGGCGTGGCACACACAAGGACTGGACAATCAGGGTAGGACAAATAGGGAGGGTAGAAGCATTTGTCCTTAATGTCCTCCAAGTGTTAGCTCCTAAACTGATCTCATACGAAGGTATCCATCTCTTGCATATAAAATGCCAGATCTTTCTTACATTCGTGGTATATAATACATGTATCCAAATATATATCTGATTACAGAAAGCTCTATATGGATGGATCCTCGTTGACCAAAGGCTAAATCTCTAAAAATATTTCTTCCTGTACTTCTTCATATGATTTTCCATTGCTTTTGAATTCCGGTCTGTCAAAAACCTTCATATTACTCCCGATTCCTCCATTTTACATACCCAATATATTTTGATTGATTCATGGAGTTAATACATAGCAGCTATTATCTTCACAACATTCACAAAAGGTTCTTCCTTACCATTAGGCCTGTACAATGTGCAAGGTCAGTTCTGGGATGGGGGGGGGGGCAATGCCCCTCCCTCCTGCCCCCCTAAATACAAAATGCTATAAATAAATGTATTATTATTACTAATATGAATATTTACATTTATATATGTGGGCTAAAATTTGATGCGCTGGGAAGAGGCGAAACACAGACATAAGCACATTTTCTCGTCAGACTTTCAATATGGATGCGCCTGGGCGTCGAGTTGCTTCAGTTGGTGAAAAGCAAAGCTAACGCTGGAAAAAAATAATTAAGCTTGTGGAAGCAAGACAGTCTCAACAGGAAATCAGAGTGAGTTGTGTATTTGTAAAAACTCTAAAATGCAACTGCAAAGCATTGCATAAATAAATTATTCAGTTTTTCAAAATTGTCTTTTGCTTCATAATGCTGGAAATCTAGTGTAACTAATTCTAATGACTGAACCTGAAGAAACACCTGCATAAAGATCTAACCCCCAAGATCCCTGAAGGAAGAATTTAATCTTAGAAGGTCACATCAAAGGACATAAAGATTGCACAGATGAGATATAATGAGTCAGTGATAACCAATGGCTGAATGATGATGAAATCAAAACAATTGAGGCTTAACAAGGCAATGGAAGGCTGGACAAGTGGTGGGGAGAAAGTTCCATGTGTATAGAGAGATTACAATAATGGAGAGGATGATCATGATCCATTTTCCAACCACTTGATAAGGTCACAGTGGGACCTGGAGCTTATTCTGGGCAACATGCAGTACAAGTATTAAAGTATTATTGCCTTAAATAAGATGACAGTCCATCACAGGGCACACATATGCACACAAAATTATACACAATTTAGAGATGCCAGTTTACCTATCTGCTGGACTGTGGGTGGAAATTGAACTACCTGGGGGAGACTCACATGACACGAGGAAAACATACAAACTCCAAGTAGACATACACACACACAGTGGAGGCGGGATTCAAACTCCCAACCCTGGCACTGCCCACTGAGCAACTCGATTTATTAATAGTCATTCATATTTGTACCAGCTGGAGGATGGAGTAGGTTTGCCATGATTAGCAAGTCCTGTTTTTTTTAACAATACAAAGATGTGGGATAAGCTTTTTTTGGCAGCATGTACTGTAGATATGCTGAGTGCAAATGTGACTCAGGGTGTCTCTGATATATTAGTTGGTGGAGGTCATATTGCTTTATTTGGTAGAGATGCTGATGTGTTTCTGTAATGCTGGCGGTGTGTGGAGGTACCATTATGTTAGACTTGAAGCATTTGTACCTGGTCACATGGAAAAAAATGCTGAACTGCCATCATAAAGAAGCACAAAGGTGGAGCAGAATACTGAATACTGTTCAGTCTTACTGTTATCTCTTGTTAATTTACTTACTATTTATCATGAATGAAATTATTTTAATAATAATTATGCAGTAATGCATACGTACACAGTTCATTTACGATTGCTTTGGAGGTTGGGAGATTGTTTATTTGAGTTCTTCCCAGTTTCTGCAATGATCTCCATGTGAAATATAGCCTCTGTGTTATTGTAAATAAATCCACATGTAACCACACCTGCAATAAAATTGGCCTTATGCTTTTGCCCGTATAGGCAATCCGGGAGGGAGTCCCCAGAACAAATTTTGCTGTGATCATGGTCACCATAATTTTTCTTTAACTTAAATATAGAGTTTATTATATTTTACTGTCTACAGAGAGGTAGAAGTCCATGTGACAAGCTGTCGTGCGGTACGCCAAGTTGGTATTATGTCTTGCAAAGACATAAAACTTAAAGTTCATTTTCATGATATGTAGTGATATGTACATTCCTGTGGGGAAGATGAATGACTTTGAAGAGCCAGGATCTGCAAACAAATCAGGCCTGGTGGATTCTCACTGATTCATGTCTTTCATTCAGGCTGAGCAGTGTAATAAATATTTTATTCATTAACATCACTCTAGACTCTGAGCAGACAGCGAGGGGATTGCTGTGGGTCATGCGAAACATTTTAAGAAGTTTCCCCTATGAATTCAGTGTGAAAGTTAAAGAAAAACTTTTTGAACTAATATGAACAAATTCACTTAAAAATTGGGATGCACCTTGAAATCTGGAAAAATTACAGCTTTTTGAAATAGATTTCAAAAATCAAATTTAAAGATTGAAGCACTTCTGTCTATGTGTGTGTGTGTGTGTGTGTGTGTGTGTGTATATATATACATATATATATATATATATATATATATATATATATATATATACATACATACATATATATATATATATATATATATATATATATATATATATATATATATATATATATATATATATATATATATATATAGAATTATATAGAATGAATAGCAGAAAAGATTTGGTATGTACACAAAAGGGGGTTTAGTGTATAAATACATCAAAGATCATATATATATATATATATATATATATATATATATATATATATATATATATATATATATATATATATATATATATATATATATATACTGTATATATAAATTGCTACAGGTAATGAGTGATCATTTCAAAACTGAAATTGACACACTGAAAATGAGGCAACATCGAGTGGTTATGTTGACTTGAAGCTTAACAACCCCTGAACTTCAGCAGATGACTGGCACAGCTTCCTCACACGTGAGTTTCGGTGTTTTCTCTGCTTTTTGCAGCCACAAATGAGTACGCGAGTGTCACTGTGTGTGCATCAGAGTATCTGCAAAATATGCCCTGTGTGTAGAGTCATTTTATTCTGGGTACCGTTTCTTTTGTAGGAAGTGCTACACGTTCTTCCCCCTGCTCATTTGTTACCTTTCCCAGTAGGCTATAAGCAGGAGGCGGTAGGAAGAGATGCAGTTCTAGCTCTGGGCAAACTTACAGTCTAGGATTACTTAGCATTGGAATAAATACTGCCAAGGAAAAAGGAAGTACACAAAAGCGACATCCTTGATCAAAACATAATCACATTTCTCATATTAGTGTAAAGGGATTACATTGTGCTCTGCATGTTGTATTTAATCAGCTCTATGTTCTGTTGTATAATGTCATGCCATTCTATACAGTCGCACTCAACTTGCAAAATAATTTTTGCATTGTACCTTAAACAAAGCACAACATACCATATAAATATTGCCGTGTTAAAATATCGGAAGTAGCCTCAAGTCTATATTTATGCTAATAGTTAGCATTGTTACAGTATAGTAAACTGGTGAAGTCAAATTGCATATATAATGTCTAAATCACACATATAATGGTGATGAAAGTCATACATCCTTCTGCACTATCTACTGTATTAATTCACATTATTCTCTTCCATTTCCAAATGGTCGGGTCGATGCCAAACTCAGCGTCCCTTGGGCAGATCGATGCCTCTTTATTATGCACATATATGACTTTAAAATAATTCAGCTGCTACATCTCACATGGTCATTACAGTCAGTCAAGGAACTGCTGCCATCAAACCCCAAGGCAGGGCTATGAGCCATAGATACTGTGAAAAACCCACAGACAAGTTCCTTAGTCATATTAAGCTTCTGCCTTTGTTCATTTTTTAGTGTGCTTTCCAGGAGAAAAAAAAATCATTATCCAAAGCTATGGAAAAGACTAAAAGACTACCCAATCAATTCATCAGCTTTTGTATTATCTAGTATTATAAATAACCTATTACCTAGTTTTTTTGTGAGTGGTTTGTCAATGTAATTACTGGATTGAATGGGAACACGGTAGGAGGTGTATGATATAAGTAAAAGAATCCTTTATTTCGCCTTGATTTCGTTTTTGAGGTTTTATTTTAAAATGTTTAAGTTCATGAAATTCATGAATAAGTTGGCAACAGAAGATATCAAACATATTAAAGTTCACTGAGATCAAATGTTTGCTTAAAGAATTTTTGCTCATGCATTTGGAGAAAGGGGAGAGACAGACGGATGAAGGATAACCCTCTCAGCTATTGAGTAAATACCCGTAACACTGGAAGTTTACCTGAAAACCAGCATAGATTTCAGATGGTTTTGGTTTTAGGAATCTGTTTATAATATGACTACCTCAGCCAGGTCCTCTTTTTAAATGTTTTGGTTATGATAAATAGGACAAAAAATAGTTCATTGTATTATTTATCCATTCATGCATTTATTTAACCATTTGATAGCTATATTTAGCCATTTTAGAACTAATTCTCAAAAACTGAACTGAATATGAGAACAAGCATAAAAGTCACCCATAAGGACCCAGAACCACTGTACAACTTTATTTCAGACCAAAGTTTTGATTTATTTTATGATTATGGAGGGCAAATAGCAGTCTTTTAAGATGGTTTGACTCTGGTTATCTGCCTCATTCCGCACTAGAGCTGCTGAAGAGGAGAACAAGTGGATCCTTGTTGCCACATCATTCGGACTCAGCCGTAGGATGGGCATTTAGCCAGCAGTAGTACAACAGCACCTGGCATGCCCAGTTGCGTGGCAAGAAAGTAGGTTCTCTGTGAGCACAGTACGTAGAGACTGAAAGATTTAGATGAAGGCCGACTTGTCGCAGAGCTGGAGCAACGTGTACTCACTGGATCAGCTGAGAATCTGAGTGGAAACCTGCAGGTTCTTCACATTCTAAGCAGGAGGTGTTGGCACATTTAGGTCAGGGACGTGATGCTTTGGAAGATAATTGAGCTTATCCCTCTGAAGTCTGTAGTGGTGGTAATAAACATGTTTTCAAGGTGGAGAGTGAGGTGCTAGACTAGTGTAGAATTTCAAGGAATTTAGCCTAACGTAGGGATTCGTGTCCTTAAAGGTGCTTTGCCAGAACACTATGCTCTCTGTGGTTAGCAGCACAATTCAGTGCTCAGATTGAATTCAAGCCATTGTATTGTCATTGTAATGAAGTGTTGTACAGCTGGTCATGGTGCAAATTTTATTATAATCATGGATTATATAGTGAAAATGTAAAGATCAACATATCAATATTTGTAGAAATGTGAATGAGATCATATAAAAACATACGTAATGGAAGCTTTGACAAGTGATTTGTTAACCTCTTGAATTCTGAACCTTCATCGAATTATATGCCTGCTATATTAAAGCATAGCATTTCCCCAATGCATATGAAAGACCAAGGAGTTTTTTATACCTTTATCCATCCATCAATCCATCCATCCAGCATCGTACAGTAATTTCATGGAAGAACTGAATGGTTTAGTGAATTAATATGGACATGTGTGAGTAATGGCATGGGAAGATGCTTGAAAACACAGTAAATATGTACAGAATGTTCATGTGTTTCTTTGTAGTCCATGCTGAGGTAGTACCTCAGTGGTTAGTGCTATAGCCTTTCAGCACCTGGGTTGAGGGTTTACTTTGTGTATGTATATTTTTCACATCATCCTCATGTTCCCAGCACTTTCCCCCATCCACTTTCCTTCCACTTTTCCTCCAGTCAGAAACATGCAGTTAGGTGAATTGTTGTCATTGCTCTAGACTGGCATCCCATCCAGTGTGTCCCCTCCTCTCTGTTCTTTGATTCTTGGGAAGGGCGCCAGGCTCTCCATGACCCTGTAATTCAAAACGGTTGTATGTTTTGGAAAACTATTGGATTGTAATCTATGCACGATGATGCAGAGACAATAAAATATTCAGGCTGAATTGACGACGTATAATTGCTTTATCATTAACTTATTGATAAAACTTGCCTTTTCATGTCTAATCACTATTAAACCTGACAGACATTTCACAACAGCATATCACCAAAATGTCTCTCAGGACCCTTGAACTAATTTCTGGATGATACACAGTCATCAGTTCACCAAAGCAGCAGGGCTGTGGACTGAGAGAACTGGAGTACCGGGAATAAACATATATGGGCAGCAGGAAGAATATGCAAGCAGGACAGAAATAGGCTGGATCTGGATTTGACAGCGTTATGCATTCAGCTGCATTACTGCCATGCTGTTTCTATTTGCATTAGTGTCAATGGTACCAAAAATGTTATTAATAGTGATACTTGCTACAGTTACAATTTGTAGGATCATTTACTTATTACTTTCAAAGAATATTACTGTATGCCTTAGACAATCCTTATAGTACCTTCCCAGCTATCGGACAGAGAGGCATATGGTTCATGCTGTTAAATTGCTTCGAGACCTTAATTACTTTCTGATACCTTAATTACTCCGAAATGTTTAAATTTAGTTACCTACATTGGAGGTGTTAACTGGTTAGATACTGCAGTGAGAAAGGAGGCATATAAGGCGTGGAAACAGGAATATACCCTTGGAGGGGCGGAGGTTTATTTAGGAACTTGGTAAATAAATATCCAGGAAAGGAAGGATGAAGGGGCTGCGGCCGCTGATTCAGGGGGAGGAGGTTTTTCTCCAAAGGGGCCTGGCACAGGTTCTTCGGTGGTGACTCCCTCAAGGCAGTTGTCTTCTGGGCGGCCTGCTCAGCAGGGAGAGAGAGTACAAGCATCTTGCTTACCCCGGGATTTCTCCCTGACCTTCTCCTCAGCGTGGGCTTTAAGCTGCACAGGGGAAGACGGTCCCACCCCCTGGCTGGGACAATTAGCGGCCACCAGCTGCGTTCTGCTAGCCTTCCTCACGTGTGCTTTCCGGGCCAACCATGGGGAAGCTGACTGAGGGTTGTTTGTGTCTGACGGATTCCCAGTGGGTCTCTGCATCACAATACAGTTCTTACTTGCAGTAAATCATATCTGATTTAAATATGGCTAGTCTAGGTTGTTAGATAAGCACACAGGAGGGCTTATGGGGGAATTTATAAAAATGCTGTTCATCATTACATGTCATTTATGCATCCCTGCGAACATAGGGCAGCATAGTGACTTAATGCTTCTGTAGCCTCACACCTCCAGGAGTGGAGGGTTTGAGTCCTGCCTCCAGGTCCAGTGTGGACTTTGCATGTTCTCCCAATATTTTTCATGAATTCCTTCATATCTTCTCCAGTTTCCTCCCACTTTCTAAAAGCATATACATAGGTGAATGGGTAAATGTAATTTAAGTATAGTGTGTATGAATGTGTGTGTGTTCCCTGTGATGGACTGTCACCCTGTCCAGGGTGTCCCCTGTCTTCTTCGATAGGCTCCGGGGACACCGTGACCCTGTACTGCATAGCCAGATAGTGAGAGTGCTGGATTTCACCAGTAAGCACTTATGGTGCTTGTTTTATTTGAGTATGGTGCTTCATGTCAGCTCCCCAGTGTTTTGGGCCCTAGGGTTTCTGCTGTGGTGTTACTTCACTGCTTGACTCTTTCAGAGCGGGTGGTAAAAAAAGTATTTTCGTCACTTAGCTCCAAAAATACAACAAATTCTTCATCATTCCGCCTGCGGCAATGCAAACAATTCCTTTAGTACCACAGAACTCTTTAAATCGAAGCCTAAACTTGCTTTAATTACAATTACAACGAAAGAATTTCTTAATCTGTAGTTCATTGTAATATATAGCTGTGTTTATTCTGTATTAAGTTATATTGTCAGACGGAGATTAAATTTCTATTTTTTATGTTATGAAATATGGAAGCCAATGGCACTCCTGCATTACTTTGTTATATTTATTAGCGATATATTGGTTAGCATATTGGTATTGACCAATACTCATTAGAAATCAAGATATTGGTATTAGTCCTTTGTCTTGATCTTGGCTCATATTGCCTGCTGATGTTTAAAGTTTATCAGTGTTAAAACTTAGAACCACCAGAGCTAAAGACATAACTATTAAGATAATTGTGACGATTGCATTCGACGATCACCCATTCTGTAGTGTAGGACAAGGGACGTTGTTGGCTTAGCCACCATGCAGAAGCAGGGTTGCCACTTTTAGTCTATAGAAATTAGGGATGCACCCTTATCCCCCACCCCCCCTCAGTTCTTCACAAAATTGCATCCCATATGGGGTCAAAACAGATCACAGCATTTTATTTTATAATATAGAATGATCCTGTAAAATATGGGATGGGTAGCAAATTTTCTAAGGAGAGGTCTTGAAGTACCACCCTACAAGATGATCTGTTTTAAATTCATTATGGCCATAGGTCGATCTTCTGTTTTCCACAAAATAAAAACAATGTTTCACCACCTGCCCCCCCCCCCCAACTCAGTAAGTGGTTCGGGATTAGCTAGTGATTGGTATCCGCGATTGGACAAAAATGTATTGGTTATATATATATTTATGTGTTTATATGATGCAATTTGTTATTCTGATTGAGATTTTTGGAATAGATATGGAAAATATTTAAACTCCATGCATTCTATAGATTATATTGCATTAATTGGCAAAGGTTTTACATATTTCTTTTCATGCATCGCATGTAAGAACAGAAATGATTTTAACAAGGGATGTGGGCGAGTACACAAACCAGGCTTATCCATTCAGACTTGTTTTGGAACTTAATGTATCAAAGTTATAGATGTATCATTGCTATTATTGCTGAAAACAGTGAAATAGAAGCACACAATAGTTTCTGCTACTTCATACTTCTAGCTGCATGAAAAATGTAGGTTTTGTTTTTTTTTCCTTGTTCCAGAAAACTACTACAGCTCTATGCAATACAATTTCCGCTTCTATGTAATGACAACCATTAGCTGGCCATTAACACAAGTAAATGAGAACAGCCTATTCATTAAAATAAATTACAAAGACAAGGCCATTTTACCCATGAAGCCCTGTTTTGTTATTTTGTGAATAACTTGCTCATACCCCGGGATTTTTTTTCCTACCTGCTTTTTTAGAGAAATGAAACTTGTGAATCATTTTATCCAGGTGATACCTAAGTGTGAAGCTTGCTCTGTGTGACTCTGTGAACAGAACCACATGACATGGGGTTGGGAGAAGAAACAGCAGCTTTGTTGGGAGAAGGAAGTGGAAGTAGGTTAAACAATAAGCAGCCATTTTGTTAGCAGCAAGGACAAAGCACAATACAACAAAATGGGAATCGTATCAATGGAAGTGCGCCATTGGGGTTTAGACAGATTTTGAGGTTTATTTAGGAGAAAACAAATAATTTTTGTATCAGTTGGAAATAATACACAGACGCATAAAACACATGTACCCATTAAGTGGCTTTATGCTTTTTTTAAGAGCGGCACACCCACAACCCTCCAATTTACTTTGAAATTGCAAACAGATTTTTCACTCTCATTAATTTAAGCCTGTTTTTGAAGCTCATTTTATTGGATATGAGCTTTAAATTCCACCCCACAAATTATCCACCACTTGTGCGGCACAGGATTGCAGTGGGCCTATGGCACACAGGGTGAAAGGCAGGGGTGCACCCAGAATGACATGGAGTTCCATCACAGGACAAACAGCGTCACGTTGTGCAAATAGTAGACACCTATTCACCTGCCCTGAGTGTATTTGGATTGCGGGAACCAAGAGAAACCCACACAATGAATAACATGCAATGCGTACAGACAGGGCTAGGAATCACACCCACAGCCCTCCAGCTAAGCTTGCACTGTAGTCCATTGAGAAGCCACATCACCTGCCAAAAATCATGTGTTAATTCAACATTGTTTGTTGAGGTTTAAAATTATCAAGTGGGGGTTACATGGATTTTACTGCACTCTTTTCATTAAACGACAACATCCTCCAGGCATTTATTTTTCCAGTCTGGTTTATATTCCAATACTAAAGAAAGGAGTCTTGATGTAGAGTTAAAGTTATTGTGTAACTATTGTACATTATCACATGCCAGTAATATTATATTAAAGGCCATTCGTTGCAGATTCGACTTATACAGAGAACTGTCCGAACTGTAAGCTAGATTCACCAGAGTCTGATGAGCTAGAGAAATAATTGTTGACCCATGATAGAACTAGGGCTGGGACGATTATTCGACGTAATCGTCAATGTTGATTATAAAAATGCGTCGACGTGGAATTTTAGTGTCGAGGCATTGTAAAACTACGTAATTGTCTTGTAACTTCAATGTACTAAGTGATAAGCTAAACGTATTGTAAGGGCGCACGTTACTGCTGTCCTTATAAGAATCGCGCAATAAAACAGTCTGCTAACTGAACTTTACTATCCACCTGATGAATTCTTCTCCACTGGGGAGCTACAATATTTTATTTATTGGACCTGCGGCATGGTTTTCATTTACAATACAAAGTTATTCCGCTAATAAGCTGGCTGAATATAGTTTTGTGTAATATCGCCGGTGCCGCCAATGTCGCACTATTTTGTAAGGTATGCACTGGCCAATCATGTAGCACTTCTCTCATAAATATTAATGAGACATAACCCTACAAAAAGGAAATTTGCCGCCCGCCCCACGGCCCCGCGCCCGAGACAATATGGCTGCTTCTATCAGCAGAGCTCTGGAGCCTCTGGAGAAACATGCGGCAAAAAAAGTCTAACATAGAAATCCTATTGAATCTCTTAAGATTAGCCTTTTTTGTTCATAATGCTCTAATGTTTAAGAAATGTTTTAATAAATTGAAATGTTAATGAGAATTTAAAAATTTGTGTGGGGGGAGGGGGAGAATTGTATTAAATGACTAACTTGCAAATAATTGCTTATCAATACAATTATTATCAGATCAATCGAAAAATTAGTTGTTAGATTAGTCCAATAATCGAAAAAAAAAAATAGCTAGGTTAATCGTTTGAAGAATAATCGTTTGGGACAGCACTAGATAGAACATTAAAAAACCACAGAGCACCAGAAGGATATCAACCCATGCTGATGTAAACTGCATATATAATAAAGCTTTTGATTGTGTTGACTATGTCAGACTATTGAATGCTTTCTGGAAAATGGGTGTACCAGAGAATCTTCCCTTTTTATTGTAAGGAACGAAGTACATGTCCACACACACATTTTCAATGTTTTTCTTACAAAAATTAAGCAAATGCTATTTGTTCTGGTTTCTACAACTGAATATGTGATAAATGAGAATTCCTCTCGAGAGAATAAGTAATTTGTCCTTCAGGTCTTTTTGCTTTTCAGCCACTTACATCTCACCCCTTAAAATTGTATCAGATACTTGACATTATAAAGACAGGCACATCTGAAAGTAAATCGTGTTGCAGTATTATTTATATATTCCAGTGTTTCCCCTACCATTATATTAGGGGGGTGCCACGCCCCTCCCCCCCCCCCAACACCACCTCCTGCCCCCCCTTCAAGGTCAAGTTAATTAATTTTATTTAATTTTATTTTCTATATAGCGCCAGATCACAACAGAAGTCATTTAAGGTTACCTTTCCTATAGAACAGGTCAAAGTAAGTACAGTAAGTGAATTTTATTGTCATTTACACCATACAACAGTACAACAACAGATGCATAGCTGAACAAAACTGTGTATCTCCAGGCTCTATGTTGATAATACATTGTCTATACATTGTCCTTTTATTATACAAACTAAATAGCCTTATGTTATTTATCGTATTTACATAACAACTTGTCATTTTTGTCTCTACACGGTTGCGCATTTACAATTCTCCTGTGCTCTCTATCGCACATGGCGGAGTTCCGGCCCGATGCGCGCGCACAGACACGTGCGCGCACACAGGTGAGCGCACTCCCACCAGCGGACAGAGAGCGCACGTCGGAAAATATGTCGCGTCAACCACCCCGTCCAGCAGTGTGAACTGTGAGAGGGACTTCTCAATGATGAACAGGGTAATAAATACGTTTCGCAATGGGATTTTCTGGTTTAAACTATCACTATTTTAAGCTATCAGCTATCACTTTTAAAGCCTAACAGTTACTGTATTTGCAGGTCAAGACAAACATCTGCAATACTGAGATCTGCATGCAGATCTCAATAAATGGGCCACACTTCCCATATCAAGAGGCTCTAGAAATTTTCTGGTCCAGAAGACCAGAAAGATACACTGCAGTGATGAAAGCTGCACACTTTGTGGATAGTTGTCATAAGGTCTGTGTGTGTCAAGATTGCAAGGGCTCACATGACTTTTCTCTTGGTATTCTACTTTCTTTCCTTTAGTTCCAAAACATGTAGTTAAGTCATTTGTTTTGATGGATGTCTAGTTCAATATTTGTTTTGTCACTATCCAGACTCAAAATTTTGAGGTTTGTCCAGGTTCTCTGGAAAACTTAAGATGGGCACGACATTCTTCCAGTCAACCATTGCTAAACACCAGTGCCATGTTCTTCTTCCTGGTGATGACTGTACAATGACATCAGATGCAGCTTGCTATGCTTGATCTCTGAATGCTGTACTTGGGATGCTCTTAACCTGATGAATCTTATAGCCCATTGTTGCATTTTTGAATTTCTAGAAAGGCTTACTACTGTGTTCTATGGTCTCCATTTGGTCTCCATTAGCATAATATCTTTCTTTAATAATTGTATGACCTTCCCCAGACTGATGCATACTCATTGCTTGCTTCCTGGGGTCATTTTTTGTCTGCTCACATCTCTGTTTGATGCGTTTTGTATTCTGTATCAGTTAACACAAAACCAATCAGGCTGCTGTGTATATTTAAAATGTGTTCATTTTAATCTAAAAGTCTGACGATTGATTCATTAACTTACTATATCATCAACAAGATAACCACCTGACTACTTACCTCATTTATTTTAGTAAAGCAAGATGAGGTATACTTATTTGCTGTTTCTCAATGACAAAAAGTTAAGCACCCAAAAGTAATGGTGCGATTTGGATGTAATCTGGTACACGTGCAGATCAGCGATGGGTATGTAAATAATTATATTTGCAAGGAGCTGGCACATCTAGTCACCAGACACAAATAATTCCTCGTAGACGCATTAGACAGCATTACCGGCACTTGACTGAGTTTGATAGGGGTCGCATTGTGGGTTTGCATGAGACCGGTGGCCTTATTGTGCAATTGCCCAGTATGTGGGGCATGCAGATGTCACAGTTGCCCGATGTTGGAACCAATGGGTACATGACGGCACCCACACACATCATGAAGGATCCGGTTGCTGCAGCTCAAACATCAACTCAGTCCCAGTGCCAATCCGCAGGATCTCGAGGGCCGATTACATCAAATGTGGGCCGACTTGCTGCAGGAAAAGATACAAGAGCTGTACGACTCCCTTTCGCATTATATCACCGCATGTATCCAGGCCGGGGGGGGGGGGGTGCCACACCCTGCTGACATGGAAACAGCAGTGTGCCCATAGTGTTGTCCATTTGATCTGATATTATTATCATATAGTCACATGATCTTTCACCACGTGCAAATTCATTTCATTTGCACACTCCGTCTGGGTGCTTTTTTTGTCATTGAGTGTATTTCCTCCAAAAAAAAATTTTGGTTCCACTGAAATGCATTTTGGCATCTAAATCAAACCATTACTGTAGAAACTTCCATTCCAGTGCGATTTCTCTAGCTGATTGATATGCTTATATATTTGGAACCTTCTGAACATGTTGGGCTCTAGTCCAGAGAGGATCGGAACAGGTTGGGTCTTTTGATGGGCAGACATTACCCGAGTTCCTGGACTGCTCTGGCCCAGGGAGATCCACACAGATCTCCTAGACAGAAACAGATGTAATGGCATCAGTATTGCACATACACAAACGCGCGCACACAAACTCAAACAAGCATACACTGAAACTCGACGGTAAGCTGCTTCTGTGTGAGAGAAGAATACTGCCTCTGGCCCAGTGTCAGACACGAGGATCCATACGAGTCTTCTCATTACATCCAGAACATTGGGCTGTATGCTGTGGACCCTTCGTCATTCTTACAAGATAGATGGTGCCCTAAGTGGGCTCCAAATCCGAGCTGGGTTAAGTCCACGGATTTGAGCTTCTTGGCTGTGTTCTATTGGTTTTTCCGGTTCTCTTAATCCAGAAGCAAAACATCCCGGCAGCACTGTAATGTCTGAACAGTCACCCGATTTATAACACTGTAAAATCAGTGCCTACTATTTCTTCTGAACTTCTCAGTGCAAATCATGTGAATTACACTGATAGTGAGTCGTTCACATCCATCCATCCATTTTCCAAACCACTTATCCTACTGGGTCGCAGTGGGTCCAGAGCCTATCCCGGAAGCCTATCCTGGAGTAATTTAGCAACTCCAATTAGCCTCAGCATGTTTTTGGACTGTGGGGGGAAATCAGAGTACCCGGAGGAAACCCCACGACGACATGGGGAGAACATGCAAACTCCGCACACATGTGACCCAGGCGGAGACTCGAACCCAGGTCCCAGAGGTGTGAGGCAACAGTGCTAACCACTGCACCCCAGTCATTCACACAATTTCAGAATTTTTCTATTTTAACTAATTGAATTAATTTTGAACAAATAGAGTAACCAAGCACACTGTAAAATCTAATCTTTGCAAAATGTCTTGACAATTTTCTGCCTAAAACATCCATAATGTTCAGTGCTTACATTGTCCATAAGTACTTTTTTCCAGAAATCTCATAATTACTGTGTGAGACAGAAAACTACCTATTAGCTCTGACATATTCGAAATGCGTGTTGCATTGTTACAGTCAGAGTTATGTTTTCCAAAGCAATAATGGTATATTTTAACATCTGCATATTGTTTCCATGCAGAGCAAAAGTAAATTATATAGTTTCTGGAATATCTCACAGGTATTATACTAGTACTTCAGATATCTCAGTGATGATCTTGGCATAAGATTTTAATATATGTTTATAATTATATATAATGATATATTATTATTATTTGAATCTATCTGGGGGGAGGCATGGTGGTGTAGTGCTTAGCACTGTCGCCTCACGCCTCTGGGACCCGGGTTCGAGTCTCTGCCTGGGTCACATGTGTGTGGAGTTTGCATGTTCTCCCCATGTCGTCGTGGGGTTTCCTCCAGGTACTCCGGTTTTCCCCCACAGCTCAAAAACATGCTGAGGCTAATTGGAAATGCTAAATTGCCCATAGGTGTGCATGTGTGAGTGAATGGTATGTGAGTGTGCCCTGCGATGGGCTGGCCCCCAAGAGGCACAGCATTTTCACACCATGGTACAAGAATTCACTGTCATGAAAAGTGTGTTGTTGTTTTTTTTTGTTGTTTTTGATAAAGTTTGAGTTTGACTTCGAGAACATAAAGTATGTGTTTTAAAGCTGTGGAAACCATGTTAATGAGATATTAGTGAAATTTGAATTCTTTTTCACATAAATTTACTATTCTCGTGTGCTTCTTTGGGTGGAGTGGTGCCTCAGAGGCTGGGGATCTGTCGGCAAACAGAAGGTGAATGTCCCGTGAATGCCTGGTGTGATCCTACTATTTTGGGCCCTTGACCGCTAATTTCTTTGTCCTGTGTATGATGTTAATCTACATCCAGCCCTATAAGCAGGTCCTCCAGCTTACAGGGAAAATTTGGGGGATGGTGACAGGATTGGCACTCCAGCCACCGGACAAAACTTACACTGTTCCATTGGTCTAGTGTGGTACTGAGGTATCACCCACCGCATGGCTGCACTCAGGATCTCATCCCTGAGGTGGTTCGTCGTGTCGTGGGTGCAACAACATGCTGTATCAGCAGACACTCTTTACCTCTCTCCCTATACATTACTGGTCTTACCATTTTGAGAATATTTAGGGACACTGAAAGTGCAGATTTATCTGTAAAAAATTCTCTGCTGTTGTTATGTGTAGATTGTATGTAAGTGCTTTGAAATACTTTTAATATGCATATTTCAAATTCACTGCAGGGTAACGTACTTTGAATTCAAACAATGTCTCTGCAGATGACAGGTTTGCTACAGGAGCAAAGATAAAGCCCTGTATGAAGGGAGTATTACATAGGCCTGCCCTAGAGAATGATGAACAGTTTATTCCTTTTTCATAAATTTATGTTTTGAAAATTAGAGAAATAGAAATATGCTGTTGCCAATGATTTTTTTTCTTCATTTTACTTTGCAAACACCTTGCCAATTTAAGCAATTTAATTTATGCTCAAAATTAGCTCCATGTTTGCAGTGGATTTTCTCTCTAGTGTTTGTTGATTATCCAGGCAATAACCATGCAAGGAGACAGAGTAATATCAGCTCATTTGCACTTCACCATAAATAAATCAGAGTCTCTTTCCACTAGGCAGGTGAAGTGGGATGATATTAGCAAACTCAGTGACAGTGTCAGTAACGGCCCTTTCACAATGAAATGTTGTTTTTTGATTTGTCAAACACTTGTACAGTATTGCTTTCCCATGGGGCTGGAAAAGATGTGGGTGACCAGAGTACCCCAACCATCAGGATGCAGATCTTACCTCCGGTTATTCTTTTTAGTTCTTGCCTGTGTCAGGATTCGGGTTAGGCGATCGGGCAGGCTGGCAGGAATGACCAGGCAGGCAAAATAAGGGAAAACTGGGGGTTTATTATAGGTACGGGCAGGGCAGGACGGAACAGCACTAAGACTAACTAACATCAATGACGGACAAAAACCAAGGCAAGACATGGACTGAAATAGACAAGACTGGGCGAAAATAATCGGACACAGCTGGGCAAGATCAGGGAATCACACGTGGATAATCAGGGGGCGTGGCACACACGAGGAGCGGACGAGCCGGGCATGACAGGTATGGTTAAGGTAAGGGCTGGGTCAGGGTTAGGGAAGCACACGTGGATAATCAGGGGGCGTGGCACACACGAGGAGCGGACGAGCCGGGCGTGACAGCCTGCTTGTTACTTTTTATATCATAACCTGTACTTTGAAATCTGCACTGGAATCTCAGATGTCCTATTTTGACATTTTGCTGTTTACTTTCCTCTTAGTTGTTTTTTTATGTGTTTTATTATAGTGTTGCCAATTAGCATTGATGAAATCCATCCATCCGTCCATTTTCTGAAACCGCTTGTCCTATTCAGGGTAGGGCACCAACCCATCACAGGCACTGACGAAATATCTAGAATATTTTAAACATATATTTCCCTGATGTCAGTTGGGGCAATTCATTTATTTCAGTTATTAATGTTAAGCTGTTTTGGAGATTAGGATGGAATTTTATGGGGGCACAAAGATTCATTTTGGGAATGTTTGTTTAACACAAGTGAATGCATGGAACCAAGAGTCTTGATGCGAATGCTGAAAAAGCAAAGCCTATACTGCTGATTATTCCCCATCTCCAATTATATAGCTGCCTTTCTTGCACAGCAGCTCCCCGACAGACCTCAGCATGTTTCTGCCTCAAGCTTTTCCCTCTCCGGCATAAATATTTCATCTGCCTCCAAACGTTAGAAGAGGACTCACATTATAGTATGGTGCCTCTATGGTGAACGATTCCCAGAGAGACAGAGAGCAAAACAAATAGCTGTGGCCAGTTTGTTCACTGTGGTAGATCAATAAAGTGTCACTTCGTGGAACCAGTGTGTTCAATATGCGTCAAAATGAGCTTTAAGCATTTAAAACCAACAGTGGTAGAAGAATGTCAGGATCTTTTTTTTTAATCTCTGGTGTCGGTGGCACCTTCTTTTGTCTCCTCAATGACACATTGGAGACTTTTACTTCAGTCGCAGGCAGCAAATGAACCTTATCCTATATTTCAGTTTTGCAAGTTTGCTTTTGTGAAGGGGAATAGAAACTGTCTGGTAGATGGAAGTGTTATCAAAACACTCCCTTCAGCTCTTCTTTTCGGACAGGAGGTTCTCCCGGACATCATCTGAAAGGTTGCTCTACAGATTTGCCTACCAGGTCCGCCCATGTGCTAGTGCATTTAATTCATTACCATATATTACAGAAAGGTCTGTCTCTCTAACACAGCATGACATGGCCAGTTGGAATGTAGAGAGTTCCCAGCTGCAGAGTTCAGTGATGAACTCTATTACATTAAAGCAGTTGATACTGAAAATCTGAGTTTATTATTTTCCCAAATGTAAAGATCCCATGTCACTTGCTACCATAAATGTGTCATTGACAGAAACTAAAGAATTCTGTTAAAAAGGTTTTTCAGATGGAATTTTGTTTGTTTGTTTGTTTGCTTGCTAATAAATGCATTTATTAAATCAGTGCCTCAGATTTTCAGAATATTAGGTTATTTGAAAAATGAAAGTTTCACAGATGTGATGCATCATCTGTCGTGCTGATGAGGCAGGTGTCTCGCAAACAGCGTTGCAATATAAGTCTCACAGTTTCATCTCTAAGTCTAATAAAATGCATGGAAATACCTCTTTTGCTGAGAGTAAGACTAGAGTAAGAACTACAGGGTATTCAGGTAAAATAATCATCTAAAATATTATGCTGTAATGTACACCATGTCAAATAGGCATGTGATTTCAGTGACTGTAAAGCATGTGCATCACAAAGCATATGCATTCAGCAAAATGGTAACCAGTTGTTCAGCCTGTGAATGTCATGGTAAACTGGTATAGATTAACAGAAACATCTTAGAGAGAAATGTCCATTAACTTCATGTCCATACCAACAGTCCATAATTTGCTTTTGTACCTACCCCCGTATTGCATTCTTATTATTTTCATGGATCTGTGATCCTATTTATTAGCATTGTGTAGTTAATCTTGGTGGAGTAGCCTAGTTATTTGCAGGGGCCGTTTCTGTTATTGGTTGTATTGTATAACAGACAAAATCAAGGAAAATGCATGGATTCATTTTCTGCGTGTATAACCTACAACGTAATAAAGCTTCACAGCTAAAAAATGAGTAATACTTTGGGAAAAGTGCTGTTTTCAGTTATGCACCATACAATACATAGACTGATTGCTGACTTTGATGTCCCCATTTCCCAGTCAGTGATTATTATAAATACGTAGTGCTTTATTCTGCATAAATTATGTAATTCTCTGGGTACAGTGAACATTTGGTAGATTTTAGTGCTTCGCAAGTAATTCTGTATTCTGAAACTATATAGAATAACCCTTTATCGTCATATTAAGGCAATACATGTTTTATTGTAATTAATTAACTTCTCTGTGTCTGTTCATTTTTAAGCTCAGTGTATACAGGGAAAACTTAATGGGTCTTAATGAGTCCCATGTTTCAGTGAGTGTCCTAGGTGCTGGTTTACAAGAAGAAGAGCATGTTGAATTTGAGGAATAGAGATGGCAGTATCAAACATATTTGTAAGCATACAGATAGACTGACATTACATACTCCAAAGTGCATGTTGTTTCTGATCATTGGTATGACATGTGCACTCAGATCATGGATTTACAGCAGTTTTTATATTTTTTATGAGATTGTAGATATTTTTTGCATACTTGTTGTTTCCCTTTTGACAGCTTAATTCAAAGGATTCCAAGCACCTGAGTATGTTATCAATTGGCGTCTTATTATTTCTGTTTTTGTGTCTATATATGGTTCAGAAAGGCTACAGAATCAGGGTGGCATGGTGGCATAGAGTATTATCAAGAGGTATTTGAAGATTTTGAATAAAAGGAGTCAAAATGAAAGGTGGGAAGACTCCAAGGCAGAACAGAAAATATTTCAATTCATTAGGCACATGGTATGACGGTCTGAGTTTAATATCTTGCATTACATTTCAATATAATTTTAAATGTTCAACTACAGGAGCCATGAGTAAAAGCAATAAATGAGAAGAACTAGTAAATCATGCTATTGCTTTGCTGACTTCATAATCATAACACATTTAAATGTTGAATGTCCACAAATTGCCATGGCAGATAAACAACAAAATATACTGTGCTTTGCAAGAAATTTCATTGTATGACTTAGACATTATAAAATGTTGTAGAATTTGAAAATATATAGAACAATAAAATTGCCAAGTGAAAGAGCTTGTGTTTTCTTCTGATTAGAGGGCACAGAGACCCACCTCTGCATCTTTGCAATAGCATTTGCAAGACTAAGAACCACATGGACACATTGTCAGGACCAGTCCCTGACCTGTGCTGTCCAGCCTGTCATGTTCCTGCTTGGCCAGCAGGTGTTGCTGTCCATCCCATTCCCATTATTGTTAATCACCCTCACCTGCTCCTTGTTGTTCTTTGTCTTTTGTAGTTAGTACTACATGTCTGTTCTAGCTCATGAGTGATTAGTGTTTCACCCAAGTTATTTCCTGTGTTGCATACCCCTTGACCCTCATGGTTATTCCTCCCTGTCTCTTGTTCTGACCCGTCGTGGTCCTTTTGGTTTTGTTTACGTGTATATTGGTTTCCATAATAAACCCCCTTTAGTTCACCATGAGGCTTACGTGTGGATTGCTACTCCATACGGTCCACTGGTGGACATGGCACATGGATTGGCAATCTAGGACCTAAAACACAGAAGAGAATTCATGAAGAAATTGTATTTGAAAGTAAATACTAAAATGGATCATTGTTGTTGTCTGTTTTTAACTTTTGCTTGACATCTCATTCTGTTATTTTAGTATATGACCTTGGGTAAATTTACTATAACTGGTTTGACATAAGATTTGCTGCAGTTAAAGGCCCACATTTTGGCTTATACTTCAAGACTGATTTGATCTTCTTCAGTCTGTCCGAAGTGTTTATAATCAGGATGTTTCTCTCATTTCCAGAATGTTCTTTTTTTTCTCCATGGAGTGAATAGCGATGGTGAAAGTTATTTTGGTCACAGTACATTCACCACCTTTTGACACAACTGCATGATTTTTCCTCAGAAACCATCCACCGCTATTACCCAGAATAGTACTTTTGAAACTCTCAGCCAAGCAGGTCAAAAAGAATCTCAAAGGCAGCATCACTGATGCTCTACCCACTGTCCCACGCGTACTTTCTTGACATGGGCCTGCAGAACCTTCTGGATCTTGTCTATCAACAAATATCAAACCGCCATTCTCAAACTGAAGAGATATGTTCTCTTGTAAATACCATGTAAATTGCTACATCTCTTTCTGATGTTTCATAAAAGAACTGATTCTTGTAGCTATAATTATTGCTCATGAAAATACTAAACTCATTTTTTTTTTGTACACATATCACAGAATCCTTTACGGATATGATAAGAACCCTTTTTAACATATTTAAAGTGTAAATCAACTATGAATAAGGTAATTTGAATAATTAACCAAGCATAGTAAATCTGCTGTAGTAGAAAAGAGATTGAATAGATTGAATCAATTATCAATTTATCTATTAGTCTATTAATATAACACTATTGATGAAAAAAGATATGAATAAAAGTAAATATACTAGAACTGTCACTTCTCAACAGCTTGCAGGGCCTTGTGTGCATCTGCATGTATGTGCATGTGTCTCTGCTTAGAGGTGTGTTTTGATAATGAAAAAGAAACCATATTAAGTGCAGTGCTTGAGTGTTGAGCGACCAGTGTTGCACATACTGTAGGCAAGCGCTTAGCATGCCTGGTAAGATGATAGTACCTTCTCTTTAATGTTCACCACCAGTGGACTTCAGCGGCGTCATGCTCGGTTGCTTCTTTTTTGTTTCCCATCATCAAGGGACATTTTGCAAAGTGAGAAAAAAGGGTCTCCTTCTTTTTTTTTGTTGCTGTATCCCCCTGTACCCCAGGCCTCCATATTCACAGGGGGCTTATAACCAAGATAGTGTGAGCTGGTTCTGCTTATGAAAATTTGCTTATCCAGAAAGCTAGCGAAGGGTTTGATGATGACTGAACCTGGAAATTATGGTAACGGCAGTGCATAGTGACAGTACAGTATAGATTAGATGTCTGATTATAGATAAAGTACTGACTCGTGTAAATGACTCAAAAAGATTCTGTTTTATATGCTTTATTCTTTAGTTATTTATATTTTTGCTGTTTTTTTTTTTCAGTTAGAATAAAATCAGTGAATTTCCTGTTCCTACATTATTCTGCTCTTTTTCTTTGTTTTATTTTTTCATGATGTGCCTTTTGGCTCAGTCACACTTTGGAGTGTATTTATGCTTTTAATTATATCCTGGGTTCCATAGCCTATGGCAGCACAAGACCCTCTTGCAGAGAAGCAAGTTGAAGATCAAGGCTGCTTAATGACACGATTCAAGGATGCAATAAAAGTTTTAAAGATTAAGTCTAAAGAGGCTTGCAGTGTTGCATGGCTGGCAGTGAGGGCTAAATAGCTGGGAGATATAATTCTCCCCATGCAGCTCTGTGAATAAGGAACAGTTCTAAGGTGTTCTTCAAAAAAACCCCCAGTGTCATCATTTATTGTTCAAGCCTCCCAGGTGGAAGTTGGACTGAGCTGGAAACAATTACTTTTCCACTCGCTTATCTGCTTAGCTGGGTCTTCGAAGGTCTTTCGGAAGGTTCACGTGTAGGTTTATCTTTGAGAGACACCGACCACGTGCAGCAATTTAACCCAATTTTCTGGATGACCTCAGAAGGCCCTTGACACTTTGATACCAATTTGATGCTTTTCTTTTGCAACCTGAAAACTATTTTCTGACCAGGTTCAAAGCTTCAGGCCCTGATAGATTCGTTTTTATTTCATTTTATTTGTCGGTTAATTTATGTATTTATTTGTTTATTCATTCATTATTTTTCCTACCTTTTTTGTGTGTCTGCCATATACTCTTATACCAAAGAGTTTATTTCTCCTGGGTTTGTAATCTTTTAATATATGTGTACATCTTTTAATGTATGCTTTTTCATCTTCTAGACCTTTCTATTATCAGAGTTTTGGGTCTATGTACAATAAGGTTACAAAGACTCAAATGGGGCAAAGTTCTCGTGCACTTCACAATTTGCAGTGGGGAGATAAGGGAACCACTGGTCCCAGACTAAACCTGTATCACTGATAAACCTTACAGAGCAGGTTTATAGGGTCTGGTTGATTTCTCGACTAACACGTCTCCCTGAGGATGACACGCGTGGTTCTCAAGTCCTTAATCCCTACCAGCTGGTAGATGTGCTTCAGCAGTTTAGGCATTATGTTTGAACCGTAATCAGTGAGAATTTCATTACAGAAGCCTAGTGTATAAAACAGCAACTGTTCTAAAATAGATATGTAGTTCTCAGCTGGAGGGAAGCTCCAGCTGTTTCCTGTAATCATCCAGGCTTATTCCTATAACTTACCTAATAAATGTTTCATCAAATGCATGCCATAAGTAACCTACAATGGGAAGTAAGTGCTGTCGGGGCATCTTTCTCTTTGCATGAATCCAGCTGACAGCTTGACAGCCCACTGAAAATAGTGTTCCTCCCAGTCTCAGTGTGGGTTGCAGTTTCTGAAGGATTTGTAGTAGTGCCAAAAACAGGCTGCCTTTATGCTTTTTCGAAGTATCACTTTGTGGGGGGGTGGGGGGGGGAATCATATAATTCCCACAACACTTTCAGTCTTATTGAAGGGTTGATTCGTACTTCTCAGCTCACCTCGATCATTGTCCTTCTGCCCACTGGGTCAATAATCAACCTGATACAGGATCCAGGTGTTATATGACATGTGGGGCTTGATTGTCAGCTATCCCACCAAACCAAGAGAGGTACACTCTGTTTTGCTCAGAAGGACTGTGTGCACAGAATGGATTGTGATCTAGTGCTTGGTCAACTGGAATATATACAGTATTGTGCAAAAGTCTTAACTAAAGAAAATGGTGTTTAAATGATCTTCATCACGATGTAATATTATTAATATTATTGTCAACATTTGTCAGTTTAACCATTTCAAAAATCTCTCCCAATATCACCCGAATATTTGCAGCAACTGTCCAATACCACAGTATATATTTTGACTCAACCACTACCCCTCCTTGTTTGGCTAATCCGTACCTCATTGAATTATTTAACTAATTAAATCAATTAATAAATTGAGCTGCCATTGAAATGTTACGAATGCATGGAGTGACTTAAGTGCCGTCCAGGGGAGGTTAGGGAACCAAAGCCATGTTTATCCACCCATCCAACAATATGCCAGTCATTTTTTAAGAGCATAAGAAATTCTTTCTTATTTTTAATTGTGTTAATGTTAATGTATGCATGATCTAATGTTAAACTGTGCTTTTTTAATGAGCAAATATCCATGTACTAGCCAGATACATAGCCTTAAACATTTCCTAAGACTTTTGCACAGTACTGTACGAAATCAGGAGCAGGATATAAAGGAAGAGAGTAATACCTTTAGCAGGCTTCCATCCTTGCTGTTCTCCTTGCTTTCTCTTTGTGACCTCTATATCTTTATCCTTTCCTCTTTTCTGGTTTTCTGTCATTAGTGTTATACTTCACATTGTGTGTGTTATGTAACAGTCTAAGCTATGCTTTTTTGTTAATTAGGTTTCCACCTCCTGTGCAAGTCACGTTTTGCCATAATGTCAACTGTCATGCATCTTTTTGTATTACTCAAATAAAGTCAAATTAAATATGCGTACGGCTTTCTCTGTTTTTGAAGCTGTTTCCAGTGTCATTGTCCTGTGTGGAAAAACCAACCCGTTTACAGCTGAGAGCACCCACATAAATGGAACTTTGCTACTCCCTTTATGAGGATCTATGAGAGTTGGCTGTATTGCCTTCTCTTTTCAGATTTAGGCTCTCTCAGGAACAACTGCCTCCCCCTCCCCCCACCACCACTTCTCTCTAAAAGAGGACAGATATGAATATTATGATTTTTTTTATTCTCTCTGTGTATGTGCTTGGCCACTGTTCAACTGCAAACCACATTCAAATCAACATTCAACCACAGAAATACTTCTGGAAATCTAGTACTGTATGCCTGAGTTCTCTTGGACATCTTACACTGATGATGCTCACATTCACCTTTTGTTTACCATGCATCCATCCATCCTTTAACTGCTTCTCTCCTGACTTTCTGTCCTGGTCGGGGTCACAAGCAAACCAGGATCTTGTCCCTGTCACCATGAGGGTGAAGCACACCCTGGACAGGATGCCAGTTCCTATTTGTTTAGTGAATGAAATTAGTGTCTGGAATTGTTCTTAACTTCTGAATGACTGCAGTAAGCTGTGTCCTCCTTGTTGTCCCTTTTGCACTTTTTCTCTTCTGGCTGTCTTGCTCTCTGTTACTTTTTTTGCAGTGTACCATTACAGTTATTTTCCCTCGTAAATTCTCCTGAAATTGAAAATCCTGGACTCACTTTTGAAATAAATTACGTCCATTGTGTTTTTTTTTTCCTTTTAGAGTTCTACATTTATTTATAATAGCACCTGAAAACATTTATGAGTGAATATGGATTAACAGATAGATTGAAGATTATCTTTTAAGAATTATCTACAGTACCACCATTTGTACTCCCGGGTGCAAGCATTTGCATCAAATCTTTAAGTGTTGAGAATCAATAGCGTCCTGCAATTACACTTCTGCACCATCTCTCATCTCCGCCGATGCTATTCTGCTGCCGCCAGGTTGTATATCCGTGACCATTACCAAATGACAGGAACAGTTAGGGTGAATGACATGTTTATTGTTCTCCAACTGGACCGGATTAATGAGACATATCAAGGCAAGGTGGTGGGATCTCATTGGCATTAGAGGCCAAGTGGTAACAAGTGTCAGCATCATTTTAGCATTTACAAGAGCTCCGCGTCCTGTGATGTATAGAGCCATTCAGCTTCATTCAGCGCTTCTTTCTCACCCAGTGTCTAATGCAATTGCAGTGATTTTAAAATCTTGCACAATAATCATCAGTAATGTTGCTGCTGTTATCATCAGCGGTAGAGTTACACTTGATAACTTGCACACCACAGAATATAGGTGTTTGAGTATGCGTGTGTTTTTGTGGACATTTGACGTTGTGGGGACCACCTTTTCGGTCTCAATTTCATAAAAACTCAATTTTATAAAACTCTGTGACTGCAACCAAAAAACTAAAAATACCAAAAGTATTGTATTTGCTTGGTTACTTATGGTTAAGCTTAGGGCTGGGTAGGGGTTAAGGATGTCATGTTAGGATTAGATTTTTCCCCATATAAATGAATGGAGAGTCCCCACAAAGATAAAATTGCAAACCTGTGTGTGTGTTCAAAGCATGTTTATTGTAGATAAACAGAGTAACCTTTTGTTCTTGGTAAAATCGCAGAAGGACTGGTAACTTGTTTATTCTTTGCATGGGCTGTTATTATTATGCGCTGCATACTGTATTTATATAGAAACATGTTGTTTTTCAAATTTGACAAGCTTAATAGCCTTTACTTAGCTGCTTGTACTTCATCACTTGGTAGTTGACACCACAGGACTGTAAAATAAGTATAAAAAATTCCCCTTCTGAACATCAACGCATAACAACATACACAGCGATCACTAAGAACACATACGAAGCAGAAGGTCATAAGACAAACTATTGAGATCCATAGTGGTAAATTAGTCTCTTTCTGTTTTTTGGTCCCGTGGGAAAATTTACTGTAGAGCTCTTTATGACAACTAAATAGCATCCAGCTGAATAAAATTTGATTGATTTGAACTAACTGTGGAATATTTAACACAGTATATTTAACTGTAGTATTGTTTTAGCAAATCTATTCTTCATTCTATAAAATGCACACTTTTATAAATATTTCTCCTTACCTCTAAATAAACATCATCCATTAAAAACCCTGAAAAAGCTTGTCAGTATATGTTAGATTGACGCACAAATTGTTTATTCATGCTGAACACTCTAAAGCTATTTCATGGTAATGGTAGCTTTTGATGTTTCTTACGACGGTGGTCACTTCTAGTATCTCCCTGTCTGAACTGTGTGTGGTAGCTGGTTTAATTTTGTTTTGTTGAATATTTTTGGTATTGCTGAATATTAGAAATAATCTTCAAAAATTAGTTTATTTATAACATCCCATGTAAGGTCCTTGCATACTGTCATTCTGCTTGCCTCAGTTTCGGTATGATTGTGGCACATTAGCTCAGTGGGATCAGTGGGTAGCAGATCTCTCAGACTGGAGGTGCTGATCTCACCCCAGCTCTGTCTGCTTGGAGTTTGCAGGTTCTCTACCTGTTTACAGGGATTTCCACAGGGTGCTCAGGGTTCCTGCCACAATCCAAAACCTTGCAATTAGGTGAATAGGTGTTACTTCATTGTGTGTGCGTGTTGTTTAACTGTTGGAGTGTTATGCACGGTGTTCCTTGTGCCCTGTGCTGGCTGGGTCTGGCTTTCAGCTCTCCATGTCCCTGAACTGAATAAGCTGTATGAAATACAGATGGATGTGTGACTCAAGAATTATAATTTTATCTTTAGAAAAATCATTAACCCTCTCTGTAATATTCTGAGATAAAAACTTTATAATCTAATTTTCTTATCAGTATGAATTAATAAAACGTCTCCAGCTGCCATTCTACATCTGTTGCTGCAATGTTTCTGACAAGAAGTACACTACATATCTTATCGGTGGGGTCTGATGCTCAGGAAATAACCCACAAACATGCAAACTGTACAGTAACTTATTCGAATAATTATCATGTGTTCTCCATACATGTGCCCTTTTTAACATTTTTATAGTCTTTGTGGATTTTTGTTTCGTTTTTTTTTTTTGCTTTATTTTTTTGGTGTACAAAATTCATGCCAAGCATATGGTTGGCTACAGGTTGCCTAACAACCCCCCTGGAAATCAAAATGAACTTCCCTCACTTTGTCAGCATTTTCAATGCGATTTCTTTTTCCTAAAGTAATAAAAATAGTATTTCAAGTGTGTCTATTTGGAACATGAGCAAGGTAAGATAAGACAAAAATTTATTGATCCCCAGGGGTAAAATTTTTGTTGTCTAGCAGCATTACAAAAATAGCTATAACTCCCAGCACAATACTCTCTCCACCCATCTTCTAATCTCTTATGCTGTTAAGGACTGTGGGACACTTGGAGCTTATCCCAGCACAGGGCAGAATGATGGGGTACACCCTGGATGGGATGCCAGTCCTTTATGGGGCACATACTGTACACATACGCTTGTCAGGCAATTTCACAATGTCAGTTAGCAGCCTGTCTTTGGACTGTGACAGGAAATATACACGTCATGTGGGACCAAAATACAAGAGTTTTTGCATTTTTAGTTTTTTAATTGCAGTAAATTTTTAGAAAACCTGGAAACGGGTCCCCACAAGGTCAAAAAAAGGGTTTTCATCACGTTATGGGGACATTTTGTCCCCACGATGTAACACATACATGTCCACACACACACACTGCAAAGGTTAAACTGAAGTCCCCGATTCTGGAAACATAATACTCTCCCTGCAACAAAGAAAAAAGAAAATCAATTAATCAATCAATCAATCAGTTAATCAACTAATGAATTCTAAAATAAAATAAAAAAACATATACACATTATAAGAAAATTATAAGAAAATTACCCCATTAACTCATACAGGGCTTGGGTGTTTATCCTGTCCTATTCAGTGTTTCAGTGTGGGGGAGGAAATACAGAGAGCGTAACTGTTGTTCCAGTCCAAGACCCCCCCACTGGAATACTGCCTCTCTCTCAACCTTCATGAAACAGAAAGGAGAGCACGGCACAGGCACTGGTCATTAAGCACAGTGAGGATAAATCGTCTGATGATGTAACTTAACTTCTGTTCTGTTTAGATCGCTGCCCTAGTTCCGAAAAAAAAAGACTTTGCACTGACATACAGATCTTGCCCTTTCTGTAGATATTCATCATTTAGACCCGTGACTAAGAGGGGAGATTTACATTACTTTACTGCAGTTATTACATATTTATTCTGTATCTCAGATAGGGAGTATTACGTTTTTTGTCATTTTGACATTAATACTTTAATATTCTGCTTTAGTCTTATACAGGATTTGTAGTAAATGTATCAAAAATAAATAGTCATAGTAGAATACGTAGAGACTTTGGATCACATTCAGTTCGGTATGTCAGGCAAAGCAACATTGTGTGCTATGTTTTTGTAGGATTTTTTTTCCCCAGTCCATTATTTTCCCCTCCTTAAACAATTTGGTGGCTCGTTCATCATGAAATGACATTCCAGCCCAGCAGAGAAAAATTAACGTATGCCTTGCCACCAGACAGCTAAACACAGGTATCCCCTTTATTGTTATATAATCTTTCCCTTAATAAAGTTTTCATTTCATTACGGCTTCATTTCTGCTCGTTCTGCTTGTCTGGTTTAAGTGTTGAGTGGGCTATTAAATTGTTGAATTCAGCGGTGGAAAAAAAAATAAAAAAATCAGTGATTTCCTCCCGATAGATAGGCGTCTTGCTAAATGCCTGTACGATAGTTGGGCATCAGAGTGCAAAGTAGAAGAGGAACTGTTCTTAATTTGAAATAGTAGAAATGTAATAAATAGTGGCAGACAGTAATGCATGCCTCTCAGTCGTGCCACACAAAGTGGAGAGGCTGCGTAGGAGGTGTTGTGTGTTTCTGGCAGCAGGGCCTGTGCCCTCCTTCTCGCCTGGCTCTTTGCACTTTGGGACCTATGAAACAGTAATAATTACACAAACACGCATGACGCAGTCCTGGGTTCCCACAGATCGAACTTACGGACTCACAGCCCCCATCTCAGCAGTAGGCTCCTGTCATTTTTGGACACCAGCAGCTCTTGGCACTCCCTCTCTCTCTATCTCTCTCTCTCACTCACTTTCTTTCTCTCCACTCCTGATTTGAGGATGGAGTCACTGTCCAGCTCAGCATCTTAAGCCAGAGGCTGCTCAGTAGTTCTTTAATGTGTTTATTTTGTTCCCCTCCCAGACATTTTGTCAAATGGAGTAATTTGCCTCAGACAGGATGAGTGTGGGGCTGGAATAAAGCACCAGCTGGTGGCCGACCTTTGGCAAGGAAGAGCTGCAGCGGCAACAGATTGCAGCCCGTCTGGGCCTTCTTCCTTTAATCAAACCCCAGTGGTTTAACAGCACACTCCAGCCCTCACTGTGCTCTTTGGATTTCTCTTTTCATTTCGGCCATGCGCCTCCCTCACTTCTCCGGGATGTGTCACCATTAGAAAGCTGGACTAGGTCCGGTTCTATGAGTAGCGGTAGTGGCCGTGCTGGTGGCGTCGTACGGGGAGCGTGCGTGGAAAGTGACCCAAGCCAAAGAGCAGCAGATGGTACAAATGTGGTAAAAATCTAAAATTTCACAAAATTAACCATGTTTCCAACATGAAAGAGAGAACGATACAAGACCTGAGACGACACCTGCTTCTTCAGACATCAAAAGCCGACAGTGTGGATTTATACATGGCAGCACTGGATTCTAAAGCACACTGGTTACCCCTGAGAGCTTAAGTGCTAATAGCCAATAAATCCCCAATAACATAAGTGTGTAGCGAGATGACTACTCGTTCAAGTTCGGTTGCCAAATGGGTTAATAATATGTCTTTGTTCCCAAAAGCAAAACGGGCGAGCGGGATTGAAGCTTATCTTTTCTGGTTTGCTGTATAGATTCCTGTACAATTCTTTATTCTCTGATTGCACTTGTATAATATGACTAGTTGTAATATTTTTTTATTCTTATATTTTATATAACGATATCCTCAGATGCACATAGAATGCCATATGGCAGTCAATTAAGGCACATGCAAATGGTGCAGGCATGAATTCAACTAACTGATTGGCTTTAACTTCTGTTGCTCCATACAGTGCCATCTTTCTGGGGTCTAGTAAACTCCGCCTGGAACCTCTGTTCAGTGGGAAAGCGACAGTCTCCAGTGAACATAGAAACCAGCCATATGATCTTTGACCCCTTTCTTACTCCCCTGCGCCTCAACACAGGCGGACGCAAGGTAAGACTTTAAGAGCCAGTTTCCTGTGTTATGAGCGGAGCAGTGCAGAGGGAATGAGAGGTGAGAGAGTGATGTGTGTCTGAACTAAGATGCTGTTTCTCACAGCAGTCAATGGTGCAAGTTTCAAGTTTCAGACTTCAAAATTTGGTGTATTTTCAGTTGTTTCATAAGAAGCAATATTATTGTTCATTAATCCAGTGTTTTTCAACCCAGTCCTCGGGGACCCCATTTTTTTGCTCCCTCTTAGCTCTCAGTAGGGATCTGGGAGGGAGCAAAAATGTGGACTATCTGGCAAGGAGCTGGGAGAGAGCAAAAACATGGACCATCTGAGCGTCCCCGAGGACCAAGTTGAGAAGCATTTGTCTTGTCTGCTTCAAAATTATGAAAAGATTTTATGTTTTATATTACAGTGCTTTTTCTGCAATACTGGAATATACATATCATTGTATTTCCACTGAAAGTTGTATTAGCTTGGTTGTTTTAGCGGCAATGAAATTTGTATTTGTGTTTCCTTATTTTTTTTTCTGCTGTTGTCGCCATCGATACTGGCTAGCAGGCTTCTATACCTCATCTTCCTAATATGTAGAGACGAAACCTGTTTTCTATATAAAATGTTTATGCATTTGGATATATTTCTTATTTGAAAATAAGTAAAATCTTTTTAAAAAACTGCCCTTTTTTTTTGTAAAAAAAATATATTAAAATTACATTAAATTCTATAATCTTTCAAAACAAAAGCTGGTAGTCAACCTGAAGGACAGAATTTGACTAATTAAAAATATATTTATATTACAAAGAATTGATCAACCTGTCAAAATGTAGCTGTCAAGCTAAACCTGAACAAATATGTATAATATAAACAATTTAACTGTACTTTAAATCATTCACAATCAGGCTTAAATGAACTTGGTTAAAAATATGTTAAAGAACTTTTAAATTGTTTATGATTAAAGGATGTTTTTCCCCATTGGCATAATACTTTGGAGACTACTTTCTGGGCTGTAGAAAATCTAAGCAAAAGAAATGAGACTATATTAAATATATTCTTCTTTTTTCAATCACTCACTGGAAAATGTTGAAATGTAGGTGCTCTCTCAACACTTGGTGTATGCCAATTAAACTGAAAGCACTCTGTAAATCAGTTTCCATGCAAAACCTTGCTCTGTGTTATATTACAATAAAATTTGACCTTTATGTGAAGTCTATTCATGTGAGTGCCCTCTAACTATTTTTAAAGAAGCACTGCTATGAACAGTGTTATAACTGTTCTCCAGTGCTTCTTCAGTGTATTGGATGCTAATGAATAGTTCAAGGAAATGAAAATGTCACGTGAATGGAAAAACTAATTTAATATGAGGAGACATGCACCAAGGCAATATGCATTGGACTGAGGGAAACACGATTTTTAAGTTGTGCATTAGCTGAATATTTTTGTGCTATATATGCAGCAATTACGTGAAGGAGCTGTAATTCATTAAATCATTAGACGAAAAAAGCAGGAACATTTGTGTCTTGTGAAAATCTTAAAATTGGGATGTGAAGTATTTCGGACCATTTTCAAAGAATATGAAAATGTCTTATTAAAAGGGACTTATGCATTGTACAGTGGAGCTTATTAGCAGGGTGAAGTATTTTATAACCACAGGTAGCTGGGTCTTACTGAAGCTTTTCATATTGGTAGGTGTTGTTCTTTTAGGCAAATGTCACGTAAGATTCAGTTGCAGGTACATTTCTGCTCTGCTTCTTATTATGAAATAGAACCAGATTCCTGGTTTATATTGCATTTCATGAAGTACAGCCATGTTTGTTAAGAATTAATGTTTAAATCCTCCTTTTCTCCCCGCGACCCCAGTTGGGATTAAGTGGTTACGGTGATGGATGGATGGGTCCAGCTTTTCTTTTTGGCACTGGACAGAGGATAGCCTTCATATGGATTTTGTATATAATATTACTAAGGTGGTTAAGTCTGTAATCTGTGATCTACTGTTTCCGCTTTAATAGCTTTTTCCTATGTTCTTATTGTAAGTTGCTGAAGCCAAGGTGAAAATGCTGCACTATTAATCTGTTTGGCGAGTTTTTATATCCTTAGTGAAAGTGTAGCACAGACATACAGTAGCAAACACAGTTACGTAATCACTATCTTTTGTCTTTCCATCTCCTTTTACGCAGTTAGGGTTTAAACACCCATGTCCTTCAAAAAGATGACGTGAAAACCATTTACTGTCATTGGGATGAAAGGTTGCATTCTTTTCTCAGTGTCATGGGTTATGGGCATGATCATTAAAAATATTGTACTACGGTCTATTCAGCTTTGATTGTGATTTGAGAACTAAGTTGGAGTTCTTTCCATTGGAATTTTGAAAAAAGGGTATTTAACATGCGAGAGGCCTGGTTAGCCAGATGGTGTGTTCTTGAACTGTAGACAGGGAACACTGTGATGGCAATACTGAGTCAGTATAATTATAAGGGGGACAAGGAAGGAAAACAAACATTGGCCCGTGCCAGCATCTCCCTACTTCTCTTTGGGGGAGTACAACTCGGCCCCTTCTTCCTTAATAGGGGTGACTTGTGTTTCGTGCGCTACAGTATGTCTATTACTGATCAAGAACATTTTTTTTTCATTATAATTTACAGCAGAAAATTTGATTTTTCAAATCAATTAAGAATGATATTATTGAAAGTTCAAAGCAATTCTGCCTGCAAACTCCTCGTGACTGAATGAGAAATGAAGCTAAATCACATGTTGTCAAGCATCTTGATCTCTGTGAACCTAAATACACAATCCTGATGACTAGTGTTTCCCCTGCATTATCCTGCTGTGTTTTTTGCCTTCGGCAAACTTTGTCACTGTGAAAATATTTTGCTGTGCATTTTCAACCAGTATTTCCTTACTGGTGTATTTTCTTCCATATTTCACTTGTCAAAATATTTTATTCATGTACTTCTTATTTTTAATCTTCTTGTTGTTAGCATGCAAAAACACTAAAGTTTGTTGCCTAATTTGTCAATTAGAATTTACGTCATTTTGCTTCATCACTGGGTATCGTTTTGACTTCCAAAATTTAGTGTCTCTGCCCAGGTTTCATCTGCAACTTTGCAGTTTCCCCCCACAATCTAAAAACATGCTATGGTGAATTGGAGCTGCTAAGTTGTCTGTGTGACTGTGTGTGTGAATGGTGTGTGTGCCCTGTGATGGGTTGGCACCCCATCCCGGGTTATTCCCTGCTTTGCGCCAGTAGCTTTCAGGACAAGCTCCGGAGCTCCATGACCCTGCATAGGACAAGTGGGTATGGATGATGGATGGATGGATGGATGGATGGATGGATGGATGGATGGATGGATGGATGGATCGAGTTATTCATAATTTACAACAGCTTAATTAAAACAAATGATTAAAACAAGACCGTAACTTTGAGTAGAACATTGTGGGGTTGAGGTCTCCACCCATTTGGGGGGTTCCAGATGCAGCCCCCCCGGCTGTTAAATGGCTTTCACATAAATTTTAAGGGGAAGAAATATACTAAAATAACATGATATACATATCCCAACTACAGGTTGTATTGGCTGATTTTGATTAGTGGGACACAGTCTCTTCGTTCCCACTGTAATTTACACCCATGGATTAAAACTACTTATCAAAAAATGAGCATTTTGCATTACACAGTGCACAATGGCACAAAGGTTTCTATACAAGCATATATCCATCCATTTCTAAGGAGGGCCAGAGCCTATCCCAGGCAGCATAAGGTGGGGCCACACCCTGAATGGGATCCCAGGGCATGGCAAGGTACAAAATGTGTTCATGATTATGTAAACTTAATTCTGTTTATTTTATTTAATCATTACATATGCTATATTGCCAAAAGTATTAGGTCACCCTTCCAAATCATTGAATTCAGGTGTTCCAATCGCTTCCATAGCCACAGGTGTAAAAAATCAAGGACCTAGGCATGCAGACTGCTTCTACAAACATTTGTGAAAGAATGGGTCGCTCTCAGGAGCTCAGTGAATCCAAGCGTGGTACTGTGATAGGATGCCACCTGTGCAATAAGTCCATTCGTGAAATTTTCTCACTACTAAATATTCCACGGTCAACTGTAAATGGTATTACAACAAAGTGGAAGCAATTGGGAACAACAGCAACTCAGCCATGAAGTGGTAGGCCATGTAAAATCACAGAGTGGGGACAACGCATGCTGAGGCACACAGTGTGCAGAAGTTGCTAACTGTCTGCAGAGTCAATAGCTACAGACCTGCAAATTTCAGGTGGCTTTCAGATTAGCTCAAAAACAGTGCGTAGAGAACTTCATGGAATGGGTTTCCATGGCCGAGCAGCTGCATCTAAGCCTTACATCACCAAGTCAGGTGTAGTGGTGTAAAGAATGCCACTACTGGACTCTAGAGCTTCTTTGTCTGGCAATCCGATGGACGAGTCTGGGTTTGGCCGATGCCAGGAGAAGGGTACTTGCCTGACTGCATTGTGCCAAGTGTAAAGTATGGTGGAGGGGGGATTATGGTGTGGGACTGTTTTTCAGAGGTTGGGCTTGGTCCCTTAGTTCCAGTGAAAGGGACTCGTAATGCTGCAACATTTGAAGCAATTTTGGGCAATTTGATGCTCCCAACTTTGTGGGGACAGTTTGGGGATGGCCTCTTCCTGTTCCAACATGACTATGCAACAGGGGAACGAAGCAAGGTCCATAAGGACATGGATGAGAGAGTCTGGTGTGGAGGAACTTGACTGGCCTGGACAGAGCCCCGACATCAACCTGATAGGACACCTTTGGGATGAATTAGAGAGAAGAATGTGAGGCAGGCCTTCTCGTCCAACATCAGTGACTGACCTCACAAAAATGCTCTCCTGGAAGAATAGTCCAAAATTTCCATAACCACACTCCTAAGCCTTGTGGACAGCCTTCCCAGAAGAGTCGAAGCTGTTACAGCTGCAAAGGGTGTGCCAACTCCATATTAAAGCCCATGTTTTAAGAATGCCAGGTCATTAAAGTTCATGTGTGTGTGAAGGGAGGTGTCCCAGTACTTTTGCCAATGTAGTGTATGCAGATATTATGAAGAGCTATCTCATGATTTTGATTCCTGGAGATTTCTTTCCTGATTTTTTTTTTTACTTGCAAAACAAACACAGATGTTTATAGCTGAAGGAAGATCATTTGCGATTATCAAAATTAATTCAATTAAGCAAATTGCTAATTTTATAAACTCATCATCTTTAATTGGTTGATAATTTCATTTTGCGAGCTAAAATTATTGTCTCTCTCAAGTTCCGTACTTGTCAGCAGACATTCAGGTGTTTATCATCTTATCCTACATTAGCAGACTTTTGTAATGGGGGACATTATTCTTATACCATTGTCAAACATATATTATAGCTTGTAGTACAGAAGCAGTTATAGAAATTGGATAGATTGAAAGATGATGTATTGCCAATTTTAGTTTTGCTTAAGAAATGCAAAATGAAAAACAGAAAAATAGAGAATTATGGTTCTTTTGTTTTTTTAGGGTTGGAAAGAAAGGGGGAAACTGCTGGGCTGGACCATTCACACTGAAATACAGCTAATTGATGGGGATCCTCTCCGCAGTAATTCTCACAATGCTACATATGAAGCTGTCACCATCGCTCAGCAGGAGTGTCACAGTAATAGAGGTATACTAGGGGATGTGTAGATTTTCATAGATAGAAACACTGTCAAGGTGTCCAGCTATTTTCCATAAAATATTGCATCAGACCTAAATCTGCACATAAAAGTGCAAGTCTTAGCTGGAGGTTTCCCCCAGGACTCACCGTTTGTGTCAGAAATGCTGAAAACAGGCCAGGGCCAAGGCATCTTATGAAGGAATGACAGTGTGAAGGTGAGCTTTCCCTGCAGGGCAAGGTCCTGAAACCCCGTTAAAAGGCTTTGGCCGTGGGTGGGGGCATCCCCTGGGAGGCCACATTCATGTCAGATGTGCACAAGATAAGCCTGCATCTGGCCAGCCTAGCAGTGAGCTGGCATCTGTTGGAAGCTCACCCTAGCTGCACTTACGATTAATCCATGCTTTAACAGAATATATGTTTGTAATGTGCTATTTGCCTCTCTTGTACATCACTTTTGACAAAAGTGTCTGCTAAATATGTTAAATTTAGATGTAATAGGCCTGTGTGTTTTCATAGTATAGTTATGACACGCATCAAACCATCACCCACTCTACCTGTAGCCGAGGGTGGGCTGGCTGGGTAATCATTTCGTTACCTAGTCAGAGATGAAGGGTAACAGAAAGAGAGACAAAACTGCTTTTCTTTAGAAATAAACACTGAATTGATGAATGATGTTTGCTCACAGCTCTCAGCCAACAAATGTAGAACAAATTCTATGCTCAAAGGTTAATGTTTTTATAGGTGTACTAATGAAGGCATTTTTCAGTGTTTTCTCAGTTAGCTCTCCATGCCAGCAAGCCTCTAAACAAGGCATTTTTAGGTAGAACTGGTAATGACTTAAGTGTTACTCTCACTCTTGTATCACTTTCTCCTGAGAAGTGTTTCAACATATTTGCCCACATTCGCTAAATCAAAATGTGTCCTATGACGTCAACAGGGAGAAATGGAAATAAATAAACAAGCTGAAAAAATAAGGGAATTTAACAAATACAAATTCGTCCACATCGGTATCTTCCACAACCACTTACCCAACACGACGTCACAGCAAGCCCGGAGTGCCCCTTATCAGAATACCCTGGATGGATGCCAATCGATGTTAGAGCATACATTAGGGGAAATTTTGGGTCATTAATTCACCTTGCTGGAGGAAATCGTGACTGTCTATCCGCCTTCCAACCAGTTAATATAGTCAGTGAAGGCCTGGATTCTTTTCCAGGCAGTCTGGACACAAGGCTGGGGTACAGCATGGATAGGATACCAGTCTATTTCAGTAAAAACACACACCCATACTCTAAATCAAACCTGTGCAACATGCAAAGAATTGCGTAAATCCATACGCCGAAGTAGAAGCAGTATTCAAATCCCCAGGGCTGGTGGTGTGGTATGTTATCCACTGAGCCACTATACTGCCCAAAGTAACCTGGCTCTCAGAACTTCTGCCAAGTGTAAAACTGGGTACTGAGCGAAAGCCAGTTACAGGATGTGGTAGCTTAATTAGTTAAATGTGGAGGTATTGATCCAAAATGAGGGAACCAGGTATCAACAGATGAGTCATCAATAAGCATGAAAGAGATGAAGGTCTGTTTTGTATTTTGCTACTAAATTGGTCAGAATAGTGGGATATTAGCCAAGGAAGGCATTGGGTAGGTGTGCATAATAAGCAATTGCAAAAGATTTTATATAATTATTGGATACAGTTGGAATCAAGAAGGTCGTGATGAAATTAATTTTAAGCCATGAACACTGACCAGCAGTTGTACAGTAGAAATAATTTGGGGAGACGTATTTCAATAATTAAAAAAAAAAAATTATAAAATGACTCATAGTATTTTAAGAGTAAGATAATCACAGAAAATCTAATAATATCGCAAAAGAATAAACAGAGAGAAGCAACTCTTTTTTTACAAGCTATTTTTGCAGATTTCACTTGGTACCCAAAGTGTGTAGAAGTTTTTCACCTGTACACTACATATTGATGGCTGTCATGCAGTGATGGTCATAGATCAGCCTTATGTCCGCTAAGAGTGTTTATGATTGAATACTCATTATTTCAGCATTTTTGGAATTCTGTCCCTCTACAGTATTTTTTTTTTTGTTTGTTTGTTTGTTTTTTATTTTTGCTGCTGGCGGACAGTTCAACACAATTATGTCCCTGCACATTGGGAATATGACAACTGGCTCTCGGGTTGCTCGTTAAAGCTGCACAGCTCATAGCTGTAACGAGCCCGTAGCACACACTGTGACCTGCCTGGAGCAGTCGGTGCTCAGTGTTACCTGCCAGGCTGAACAGGCTCAGGATGTCCTATGCAGACTCGTGCCTGAGAAGCAGAGTACATGAAGACGTTGCCATGGAAAGCAGCCAGGCAAAATGACATGCTATGATCACGTGGCAATCCGACATTTGTGACAAAAAAAGGCTTACTGTACAAAATTTGTATGATTTTAAACCTAGTGCTGATGCTTTTAAGATGACCCACTATATACAGTAGTAATTAGCTATAAATGCACTGACTATAAAATACAGATCAGTTCTGCTACGCCGATGTCAACCAATATAAAAATGAAATGATTTCATCATCAGCCATGCATCATTACAAATTCCTGCCTCAAATGTACATAATAATGTGGATTTTATACTACACTGCTCCCATATTTTTCAATATGTATAAAGCAGGCAAACTTATCCTGTCAATAGACGAAAGATTATTGTTTAGCTTGTCATTAAAATACTTCAGAATTCAGATATGATTTTATGTTATTGTCAAGGATTTATGACCATAGAAAGCCTTGCAGTCTGACTATATTTTCATCTGCAATTGTCTTTCATAGGCATGTATTAACAAGGAATTAAACAGTTATCCTAGAGGTGAGTAGGGCCTCGTTGCTCTATATAGATTTAAATGCAATCAGCCATTGGATGAATAACAAATTTCCCCAGAATAGCAGAAGGCAGTTCTGAAAAATAACACAAAGTTTCTTCATTTTAATTTTCATTGTTTAGTTTGGCTTGTCTGTCTCATCTGGGCTTGTTTAGCAACAGCATTTCAAATTTCTTTTCCATACAAAAGAAATGTGGCACAGATTTGCCTTTTATTCTTCATAATCCTTCTTTATTGTCATTTTGCAGATTTTCCCCCAGACCCTAGTAAATGTAGTTTATGTTAACATATACCAGTGGTTTGATACCACTTTATGCAGTAGCTAGGTGTACTTAATAAGTCAGGTTATTAGTGACAGATGTGGAATGTGGGCCCTGTGTGTTTGAGATGTAAGGATTTACATAGGAGAACCATCAAATGGGCATATCTATTTCTCATATGTATTTCCCAATACTATATAGTATTTCTTTCGGCATTGTCAAATATCTTTAGTGTTTTTTAATGGGTATTCAAATACGAAGAGAAGCGCTGGGGAAAGGAAAGCTCAATAGTGTCCCCTCAGGTATTTTTTTCCATATGCTAACCCTGTAAATTTTGCATTTTACCTGCAAGGTTAGCTTTAACTGAATATTACTGAGGTTGTATGCCTGTAATTTCCACATTACTGCTGCTAAAAATGGAAACGTGAGGATAACTACACTTTTTTTTAGGGTCAATAATATCTTGTTGTAAAGGCATTTGTCCTGTCATCTTTCTCTTTTTTACTCTGTAAAACAACACTACAAATATTTTTCCTGCTTTTCTTACACTTCTTAGAAAGTCAAGCTATGATATGAGTAACATGTTAAGACAGCAGGATTTTGAAAGTGATGACTCGGGAATGTCTCGCCTTTCATAGCACTCATATTAATTTATTTTGAAATGAGAGGCACTTGGAGGCAGAGAAGCTCTTGGCATCATTGCACAGCTCTGTCCCGTTTAAGGTCACTCACACAGTCTTATTTTGACAGGATGTTTAACGTCTGACCCATAAAATGCTAAATAAGCGCTCTGTGCATGAAGAGTGTTAATCATTTTTGGTATTTAGCATCCAGTTGTTTTCTCTTCCATACTAGTGCGCTGTGCAGCATCTCCTCTTATACGCTAAATGACCTGACTCTCTACGGTTTAGTCCTTAAGGAATATGCTTTTTCCTTTAGTAGACTGTATTATATAAGGCAATCAGATGCGAAGAGGCAAGGAAAAGTAGGATACTCACACAAATAAGCTTTGAAAATGTCTGTTTAGCATGCATAAGAATTGCATTCTTGGTCAAAAGCCATCTTCAGCGCAGCAATGTTCTATAATGCTGCAGCACAAGCATTTCCGTGGGTTTAGAACCTTCTTGTAACTTTAACTTTTATTCACGGCCTTCTCCTTTCATACTTTTACATTATTTATTTATCAGTTAGATGATTTGTTAGAGTTGCTCAGAACATATTAGCAGTTATAGCTAAATAAAAAAAAATATATTAAACGAGCTACAAAAATGAAGAGATGCAGATGCTCTGTCGTCATATGGAACTATGACGACGATGAAGCTCTCTTGTTTATGTTTAAATTGTAATGCTTCAATTGTAATGCAGAAAAGAGGTTATGGCTTTATTTACAGAATCACAGTTCAAGATTTTTAGGTTAAACCAGCAGTAGGTCATAGGGCAGGTACAGGCTGACAAAGAAAACGAAAATCAAATCCATAGTCCAAACTAGGGGCGAAGCTGAAACAGAAAAAGAACAACGGAGAAAAATCCCCAAACCCAGATTATAAGATGATGAACACATGGAAACCACACAGCAGGAACAGGGCAGTCACCAAACAACTGCCAGATATAAATATAGCTAAACATTTAAATACGTAAGTTAAACAGTTCTGGTTAAATACCACTATAGCACAGATATAAAGTTGTTCCTGGGACATGAACCGTCAGCTCTCTGGCTGTGAATCTTGGTCCGTAGTGATTACACTTCTAGCTACGTGTATGACAGAGAATCCTGGATTGATACTATCATGTCACTTTCCAGGAAAAGGGCCTTTTAGCACTTCAGTTGTTCTTCAATAACCAAGATCAATGCTCCCTGATTAAGTTGCGCGCTATAGATTTCTGCAGGTACACTTTTCACAGAGCCAATTTCTCTTTTCCTAATGATGCTGAACTGAAAGTTCTTATCCCCAATACCTTAATTTTTACCTGGCTGTAAAAACAGACAATGGCTTAATGAACTGCAAATATCGAGAAGAAGCTCACATATATCATTTTTGTCCTCCTTCCTGTGGTATTGTAATTACAATTCTTAATCATTTAAATGTAAAGATCTATCTATCTATCTACCTATCTACCTATCTATCTATGTGTTTATTTATTTATTGAGGGATGAATTAAGCCAAATTAAATACTGGGGGGTTACCCATGCCTCCCCATCCCCTCTGGTTCCTACGTTGCTGGTTGGCTCAACTGTGGGCAAGATATGCAACTCAGCTGGGAGCTATGCTTGCCACTTCTATGGTGGGAGAGTGCAGTCAGGGCAGTGTGTGACTCGACAGATTAGGACTCTGTGCCTGCGATCAGAAGGTTGCCGATTTGAATCCCATGTACGGCAGACTGACGCTGTTTTTGGGTTCCTGACCCCTTAAAACCAGTTGCTCCAGGGGTCCAGCACAGTGGCCGACCCTGTTCTGTCATGCACCTGTGCGTCTCATGGAGAGCAAAGGTATGATAGGTGATAGGCTTCTTACTTTCACCCAGAAATTTTCAAAAGTTTTAAACATTTACTGGGGCAATTTAGCTTAAGTACCTTGTTCAAGGATACTACCCCAGAGTCTTCTGTGGGACGTGACCTGGCAAGTCTTAGGATACAAAATCACACCCTTAATTACTACACTGAGAAGTCTTGCTGGAGCATCCTCTCCACTACTCGTAATCTTACTGAGGCTTTTGAGTACAAATGCCAAAAATACAGCCTGTTTACGCTTCAGGTGGGCTACACCAAGCTTATCCACCATGGTCGTCTTCCTTCTTTATTCATATAGCGTCTTACAGTTATGCACATACTGTACTGATACATGGACCTTCTGTTTTTGTAATCTTAATGCCAAGTGAGCTTCTTTTAAAGAGACCCTAGACTTTGCATCAGACATTATTCATTAGATGCAATTAGCAGTTTTGCTTAGTAGTTTCTGTCATCATATTATTTTTCTTTCATTTGAAGTTTATTGTCCTTGATGACCCTGAACTGAAAGTTATCCTCAAAACCTTTATTTTTATTTATTCTGCTATTACAGACAGACAGTAACTTAATGAAAACGTCATGGTGTGTTGCTAGAAAAAACTTCTAAAAAATACCTTTGTTTGCCAATTTATCTGTCCAGTAGTTAAATGTCAGTCATATATGAAGTGAATAATAACAGGCTTATTTTTTTTTCTTGTTTGTTTACTGCAGTATGAATCATGTAAAGCCCAGGTCTTATTTAGTGCATTATGGTATGCATAGAGATATGGAAAATTAGAGACAGAGCAACAGAGAGTAGTGATTTATGCTGTCCACGGTTTGATATGAATACCAAAAAGTCCTATAGGTTGTGAATGACCTCGACTGCCTTCTGCCCTCTGCACTGGAACGCTGGCAGAAGATACCAATGTGTAACCTTTTCTGGAGGTTGAAAGGTTAGAATCTGGTCCAGATTCCACATGAGAGAAACCCTGGGAACTGAAATTAGAATATACATCAGCAGTTAAAACCTAGCTGTGTTCCAGTGGGCTACAATAGCTACACTACACACCAATTTACATGGCAATTTTTCTCATGATAATTTTACATTTGTGCAACATATGGTGAAAAAGAGCCAAATTGCTCACTGCAATTTTATTTTGTGATCATTTTATGACTGATGCTATGGCTTGTCTTACCAACACACATCAGGAATGTTTATCTTTTACATAAATAATTTAAAATGTACACAAAATTGTGCACCTAATGTATATAGATTTGCCTGTAAAATTCTTTTCATGTTTGAGAAATAATATATATTTAAATTTTCCCATTTTTGTCTCAGGTAGAGCCTCAAATAACCGTACTATTTGCCTCACTTGCACGTTGCTTTGGACAAAAATAAACATAAATGTAAATGTCTTCAGTCATTGCAAGGCAGGTGGCATGATTATTTTGAAATTGCACAATAATATAGAAGCAAAATTGCGGGGGTATTGGCACCTAACAGTCTATTAGTTTTAGTGCATCAAAATATTGGTGTACAATTAGTTGTCATGGGAAACAGACAACGCACTGTATGTGGTAGTGTGACTGGCTATGGTTAGCTGTAAGCTAAATTAACATCTGTTTCTGTCTTTATTTTTTATTTACCAGGAAATTACATCAAAATAGAGCTGAGTATTTATTGGCGAATGCATTACATTTATTTAATATATTTTAATCAGATTCCTTCCAGGATTTTACCTTTGGCTAATGTCTTCTTACTCTTTGTAGTGTATGGTTTTGGCTGAGATGTGATTATACTGACATAATTGAGTTCTAATGATTTTTAGTTTCTAAGAAACTTTTAATGATATATTGGTTATTATATTCATGGGAGCAGGAGAGATTTTTGAAGTGGGGGGACCAAATAGTGAGCAAAACGTCTCAACATTTCAGCTTGTCCAGCCATGCTTGATGAGGTATTCGGCACGATCTGCGTGGATGGTTTAATAAACTAAACATTTTGAATGGCCAACATACAGGGGTTGGACAATGAACACCTGGTTTTAGACTGCAATAATTTATTAGAATGGTGTAGGGCAGGGGTTTCGAATTCAAAGTACTTGGGGGCCACAGGCTATGCAATGTTCCCCTAAAGGGGGCCACAATCAATAAAATCTTGAAATTATAAATTCACCTATTAAAAAAATGGGGCTCCGATCAATTAAAGAAAGAATACAATAGTACAAATTAGAGATGAAACTATATGAAAAATTCATATCAGGATTATCATGACCAAAAATATCATAGTCATAAGTATTATAAAAATTATTATATCTATTATATCTATTATTCTATTAATCTATTATTATAAAGCACTGATACACAAACTGCAGTCTTTTCACCAACGTCTGTATATAAAATCACAAATACAATTAGCAGCAGTATACACTTTTGTTTGCATAAACATTAAAATAATAGCATAGCCAATACCTATGTAAACATATGAAAACCATATCATCTCCTAAGAGTTCCGCTATTCTTGAGTCTCCAACAAATAGAAATCATGCTGTCATAATGTAGCTATGCTTGAAAATGCATACAGAAGAAAGAAATAAACAGACTCCCAGTAACAGTCTTGTTGATCCTGAACAAAGCACAGTAATAGACCACGGTTTTACAGATAATTAAAATTTAAAACTGTAATTATAACCGTCAGGAATATTACACTGAAGTCATCAAAGTACAAAGTAAAGACTGATTTGAAGGCCAGATTAAATAGTAAAATAAAAGCATGTCACGGGTCGTGTGAAATTGTCTTGCAGGCCAAATACAGCCCATATGCCGGTAGTTGGAGACCCCTGGTATGGATGTTCAACTACACTTTCATGTTTATCAAACTACTCTGTCATCAGTCTCGCTTTGCATATTGGTGCATTATAATCCTGATACACAGCACCACCTTCAAGGTACAATGTTTAAACGATTGGGTGAACATGGTCCACCAGAATAGTTTGGTAGTCCTGGGCAGCAATGTGCCCATCAAGAACAAATAATGGGCCTGGGGAATGCCAGCCTGAGCCGTCAAGTGCTGATCCACCCCAGTGCTGCACTCTGGGTACGCACAAGTCTTGGTGGTAATCCTCTTTGGGGCTTCTCTACACTGCAGCTCTCGCAGCTGTGGGAAAGACAATGAAGGTGGATTCATCAGAGAACAATACATGCTCCGTATTGCCCACAGCCCAAGATTTGCACCACTGAAACCATAAACTATTTAAACTGACATATGGTACAGGCACAAGTGACCAAAGGTTTGTCTATAGCAGCCCGACCTTGAATATTGACCCCATGGAGCTCCTGACTAACAGTTTTGGTGGAAACAGGAGAGTTGAGGTGCGCATTTAATTCTGCAGTGAGTTGGGCAGCTGCGGTTTTATGTTTTTTGGATACAATCTGGTTTAGTGCCTTTCAGCTTTCTCTTGTGTCGACAATTATTCCTGTTGGATGTCGTCCATCCATCGTGGTGGTATGCCGACATTACCCTAGATACCGTGGTTCTCAATACACCACAAAGACTTGTTGTGCCGGTCACAGATGTGCCAGCGAGATGCGCACCAACAATTTGTCCTCTTTTGAACTCTCATGTGTCTCCAATTATGTTGTGTGGATTGCAATATTTTATGTACAGCTGTGCTATTGTTCAGCTATTTCAACCTTCACACTCTGGTCTTACAGATGGAATATGTAATCAGTGAAGATTGGCCACCAGGCCACAAATATATATAAGTGTAAAACTTCAAACAGTACTGGCCAGTGTTTCAGATTCATTGTCCAACCCTGTACATACAATGTTACTTTGTTGCCTGGTGTGGAGTCCTCAATCACCCATGGCCTATTGGACAATAGCATATACAACAGATAGACTTCTCTACATTGTGTTGCAAATTTAAATTTATTGAGCCCCAGTGTAACGTAATGTTACACATTATGTGAGGACACATTCATTGATTTATTGTTTTATTCTAACAGACATAATTTAACATTACCTCAAACTTAGATTAATTTGTTTTCTTTGTTGCAGTAATATAAATTAGCCTATTATATAGAGCAGTGGTTCTCTACCATTTTTTTACACCGCAACCCAATTTCTACCATGCTAGTTCAGTTGTGATCCTATATCAAATATAGGTTTAAATTATAATGATCAAGCGGACAGTGCACTCTGCAATCTATGCCAAACAATGTCTATTGCACAAATCTTATTGGATGTGCCAGTGAATTTTAAATGACGCATCTGTGGTTTGGCTTCTTGGATTGGCTGAATGCATGCACTTAACTCTGTTTACCTACAAACGAAGATAAAGGGGGACAGCTGAAACTCGTATGTGTGGACTCCCACCTGCAGCAACCACATGCTGTGAGTAGTCTGTGATGGTTGACAGTCTGAGAGTTCAGACATCATGGTGTCAAACCCTATTTAGGGATGCTACTTATCAAAGTTTTATTTTTCGTTCCCATCAAAAGCGGAGGGGACGTACCAGGGTCCCTATATAACTGAGGGGCTGTCTGACCCCCCACCCCCCCACCATCTGCTCCCAGATTATATTCACTGCTGTTATTTTTTTTTATGATTCTGCCAATGTACAATTTGAAGACGACTGGAAACTTTCAAAAATTATGTTAAAAATACTTATTTGAATTTTGTTTAAAACTAGTTCTGACAGGAAATAAAGATTTTCTGTCAATGAGGACTAATTGCTTTAGGTTTTGCATTTAAAGCATAATTATTTGTGTATAAATGCATGTGCTACTTCAGTTTGAACATTATACTCTTTCACTATTTTCACAAAAAGTCATTAAATTCATAGATCCAAATGCAAGGTCTTCAAAAACAGTCAAGTGTTAAAATTTAATTAATCACTGCAGCGATATGTGATGTATTATTGATGTACACATACATCCATCTTCCAAACTGTATTCTGGCCCAGGCAACAGAGGGTAAAAGCAGGAGTTTTGCCTGGTTTGGATGGCAGGACCACACAGACCACGGACGCACAATGAGCAGTTCAGGAATAACAATCACCTAACAGCTTGTTTTTATGTGGCAGTGGTGAGGTTCAGTCCCCCCAGCCATGGAGGTGTGAGGCTGCAGTGGTACCTACCGACCCACCCGGATGTATATAGTACACGGGAAATACAGAAAACTTTTTTTTTTTTATCTAAACTCTTATTTGAACTAATAAGATGAATAATGAACTAATGGCCTAGTCAAGCATAAATATAAAACAAATTCGATTAAACACTTTCTATAATAATATCACCATTTTCTTTGCCAGTTACAGATAATGAAGGTATGCAGATATCAATTTCATTGACATTATGCATAACATCTTCCATGGATAATCAACTGAAATAGATACTAGATTTTTTTAAACAAACTTACCATATTACTATATTTATATTAGTATAGCTGTATACAGGTACATTGATATTAAAATTTACTAATCCTGTTTATTGTCAAGTGGGTTTATAGGTCTTCCATGAATTTAGAAGTTTGGGAAATAGCTAAAGGAAATCTTATGTAAGTGATAATGGTTGTATTAGGTGTGTGGGGGGGTATGTTTATATTACATTTTGGGGGACCAAATGCCCCTCAAAATGTAATAAAAACCTGTTATTTTGATATGGGGACAATTTTTCAGGTCCCCACAAAGATCTGTGAATGCAAAGAAAAAAGCCTCGTATTTTGTTGGGTTACTTACAGTATGGTTAGGGTTAGGGTTAGGGATAGGGCTGGTGGAGGTTAAGGTTGATGTTGGGATTAGAGTTTTCCCCATAGAAATGAATGGAGAGCCCCCACAAAGATATAATTACAAACCTGTGTGTGTGTGTGTGTGTGTGTATACATCCACCATTTGTATGCATCTTAAAAGACAGCTGGAAGTATTGTACATATGCTTGTACTGCTGACAACACCCATGCCATATGAAGAGGACATGCGTGCTCCACACAGGGCATCCGGGATTCAAACCTCTAACCCTGAAAACAAGGGCGTAACTGGTTTGAACACTGAGGGGATTGAGGTCTTCACCCATTTAGGGGGAGACATGATATTTGGGGGAGGGGGTTGTATTTGGCCAGGTTTGATTACTGGGGGGTTAAAACCTCCCCATACCCCCGTAATTTACACCCATGCATGAAAGTAGCAATACTACCCACTGAACTGCCCATATTCATCTATGAATATTAATATTCTTTGCAAATATTAGTAAATATACATACAAATGTATAAGCGATACAACAATTCCAACTTCCATTTTGTTCACTATCAAACTTTTTTCTATAAATGCAATATTAGGATAACATTCTCCAATGGAGTCCAATGGATCGCATAGCAGTGTATATATTTGCAAAACAATTTTCAATACTGCTTCCGGCGAAGGCACCACTTTTTACAGGAAATTAAGCACATGCTTGGAAGACAGTGACTACAACTTCCATAGCTGTGAATGAGAGCTGTCGATAGCAGAGTTATGGTGTCCAAATGGCTAAAAACATGTCATTTAAAAGTTGCTGCCTCTCGCTCTATCTGAACCCATCCAGTGAGGGTGGCCGAAATAGTTCCACTAAAATGCATGAGTTGTGCGATTAAATTACGCTGTAGCTTGCTTTTGTTTAACAGCTTAAGAAAAGAGGGTTAAATCAGCCAGGGTTTTCTCAGCAGCCCTCTGTATAATAGGGTCCAGTATAGCTGCAGAGAGACGTGACATGGGTCTGGTCAGTGCCAGCTTTCATACTGTGAAGTGTAGTGTGTAAAAAGGCCAACTGGACAAAGGTGCTGGGCCAATGTTAAAGTGTGCACAGCTCAACCCCCCCCCCCCCCCCCCAACTGCTGCTCACCCAGAAACTGCAAGGATCCAGGACCCTGGAGACTGTTGTTATCTTTCGGCTGATGGTTGATTTACATCTGGAATCCAACTCTGTGAGGCTATATCTACCGTAATAAATTTGTTATGGCCTTTGCTTCTAAAAAATAATAATCCGATACTAGGATTTAAGGTTATTTGTGGAAAAAAAAAATTCTAAGACCACAATGGCAATGTCAGGTGAACAAGTCAGCAAGCACTTTTATGAATGTCCCAAATTGTAATGGATTATAATGGTTTGTATGCTGTTGTTTTCTAGTATTCTTCAAATAGAGGATGAAATTACATTTTCACCTATTGCTATTATGCAATTTCATACTTCAGAGCAAAGTAGGCACATTTTAGCAAAATCAAAATAAAAAAAAATTAAAAACCGATAGCTCGTTTTTTGCCATGCAGCAGGGACGCACAGCAGTTAGTTGCTTTGGGGAAAAATTGTCTATAAAAATACGTATAATGGCATATTTCACGTTACATAATAATAGATGAGCAAAATGTAAAAAAAGCAGGTACTGTTTAAAATCATGTATGTGAGGTCCTTGCACTCTCTATCACCTATAATGTCAGGGAAAAGGGGGCAGAAAGGAACACTCCTTTCTGTGTCATGTTTCCTGAATCGTCAGCACAGCCCACCTGAAAAGGAGCACAGGGAGGCGAGAAGTTCTCCCTGTTAACTGCTGAAATGAAATAAGAACTGTGGACATGGTCCTGCAGTAGTGCTGACTTCTCAGGAAAGTCACCCTTCAGTGAGCGAGGAACTAAAGTTACGACTTCTCACTAGTCTTGATTGAAAAGACATGAGACTCAAGCAAGTTGCATGAGTCTCATATAATATATATATATATATATATATATATATATATATAGAGAGAGAGAGAGAGAGAGAGAGAGAGAGAGAGAGTTTTATATATTTATATAACTACAGGATGCTTCCTTACTGGTTTGGCACTACTAACTAATAAGGACTCACTCTCGAACACTTTGTTATTATTATTATTTTTCTCAAACCTACAGAAGAGAAATGCAAAGTCACTCCCCGAAGTCTGGAGCGTCGCACATTAGTTAGAATCCCCCCAGTTATATAAATTCTGAAAACTATGAATGAAATATGAGTGAAAATGAAAACTAAATCGAAATCAATTATTTCTATGCACTTCTTTTCCATTCCCTTAAAATTCACCTCATAAATCTTCTGAATAATCAAAAAGGGACGAATACCACCTTCCATCATACAATATCCAAGTCACGCTTTGTTAGAATCAGAAAACAAAATCGCTAAATTGGAGGATCCAGAGGGATGAAAATCAATGGCAAGGTTGAGCCTAACATTAACGGAGTAGGAAGTTAGATAATTAAGTCCGTTACATAACTCGCTTATTAGCATAATTTTATTCTGATTAACAGACCCTCTCTCACCGCCACATTTTAAAACAAGCATCTCTTCTGATGAATTACCATAGACATTAACCTTAGACATTTAAGTGACGTTACCAACCCATGGGAATACAAACATGAAGGAGGATGTATAACTTACTAAGCAATTTATAGTGAATTTCAGAAAAAAATATATCTTATATGTTTACTGATTTTAAATCCTATGATGCTGCACCACATATTTAATTAAAACTGCTTCAATAATAAATCATACAGACTGCATATGAGGAGTGATTCAATGCAGATTTATGCATGCATTGTATTTGTTTACTGTGGTGCCACAGAGTTACATGTCATCTTTCTTTATAATTGTTGGTGTAGCCATTTGAGAACTTTTTTTTAATCTACCAGGTACAACAATTGGTGTAAAATTGCTTGTGACCTCAGACTGTACCCAATGCATTTAAATTTAAATGCAGCTCTTATGAATTAAGTGCCTGTGTGGATTTTAAAAGCGATGTTTCATCTCCACAGGATAAACACAGCTCGCATGTACTCAAGCCTTTTGTTAAATTGGAGCAGGCTGTAGAGCTCATTCTCAGCTGCATTGACTGGGCAGCGCTGGGCCTCTCTGTGCCCATCATCAGAGTCTGGGATGGCATGGACCTGTCTGTGAAAAATGCATATGTAAATACCTCTGCTTCACCTCCAACATCCACATTATTACGTGAGCTCCATTTTTATTAGAGCGTTTCAGGGAACTTTTCATATCCGCTTCATCCAACTCCTGGAGTCTGAGACACATCTGAGCTCAACACACATCAAAGTTATTCTTTACAGACCAACTAGCAATATGACCCAGAGCCTGAAGTGATACCTGATACCGTTATTGAAACCATGTTACCCCCCCCCCCCCATATGTACATCAGTTATAACCTCTCATGATACCCTAGCCACATTCTGCAATGAGGGACTGTTCTGATCCCTTTGTTTCTTGATCACTTCATGCTGAAGACGGATCTCACGTGATTCACACTGCTTGACATTGGTTGATCCCTACTGGGTGACCCATGAAGTCTGATACTGTGAAATGTTTGCCCTGTAAACATTATTTCCACTTCTGCGCTACTGAGGCAGAGCTACCGGGCTGATATTCTTGTAGCCTTATACACTTCCCTGGTCAAGGGTAAAGCCTGACCTCAGAAACTGTAATCGTGTTACCCAAAGATTACCATTGTCATTAGTATCTTTTTGCCCACATACTGTATATGTCATCTTTATATAAAGAATATCAAAGTATTTCAGTAAGTCATGACACGACAAACACCTATTTGGACAGCATTCAGTGTAACTCACAGTGTAACTCACTTGCATTCAGTTTAGTAAATATGATTAACAAAAAAACATCCAAAAAACAGAGAGGCATCGGTAGAGTAAGTACTTCTTCTGCTCTAGCCTAATAAAGCGGCTCTGGTGTGCAGAGAAAATCCCAAAAGTCTCCCTAGAATCTCTCCAAGCTCCTCTGTCACAATACAGATTTGTGCCAGAGATGCGGGCTTTCGCTGTGAGGCCCATGTGCTTCTCATGGGCTCATTGGCATCATCTGATTAAAATTTTGGTTTTTGTCCATAAACTCCACGACACAGGAAGGAGAGTTCCACTTAGTTCTTGGCCGACTGAGAGTGATATTGTTTCTATCTCTCTGCACAACAGGAGATTTTGCAGAAACTCTACCTACTGTAGACCATAGTTAAGGATATTTTCTGTTTCAGATCCCTACAGCTCAACATTTTAAGTGCCTCAAGTTAAATGAAATACTTTAAATACAGTGTTGTCTGAATAACTAAACAGTCACCATAAAAACATTTAAATATAAAAATAGATCCCTATGCAGGGGTGGCATGGTGGTGCAGTGGTTAGCACTGTTGCCTCACACTTCTGGGACCCGGGTTCAAGTCTCTGCCTGGGTTACATGTGTGTGGAGTTTGCATGTTCGCCCCATGTCGTCGTGGGGTTTCCTCCGGGTACTCCGGTTTCCCCCCACAGTCCAAAAACATGCTGAGGCTAATTAGAGTTGCTAAATTGCCCTTAGGTGTGCATGTGTGAGTGGATGGTGTGTGAGTGTGCCCTGCGATGGGCTGGCCCCCCCATTCTGGGTTGTTCCCTGCCTCGTGCCTTGCTTCCAGGATAGGATCCGGACCCCCCGCAACCCAGTAGGATAAGCAGTTTGGAAAACGGATGGATGGATGGATCTCATTGTCTCTCCTGTGCAATCACTATACTGTCATTAACCTGGACTTACTTATGGTAAGACTGTTTTGCTCATTAAATCCCTTTAGCTATCAAATCATTTCATTCAGTAATGTGTCCTCTGGCAGTGAGTCGAACAATCTGCATTATATCTGAGGCTCTCATTTGAAGCGCATATTATATTATTTTTCTTCTCAGAATAGCCACGTTGACATTCTCCGCTCTATCAATCCAATTAAAGGTGATCTGTCTGTATGATAATAATTATAGAGGTAATTGTTGATTTGGTGTCCGCACACCTGAAAATGTAGTGTTTTGGTGAAGAATCTTTTCCATCACCTCAGTTGCGACATGGTTAATATAATTTATCTTCTGGATGCAGCAGCTGCACATTTTATGGAGATTTAAAGAACCAAATTAAAACATCTGAGAAGGAAAAGATATTGTCAAGAGAGCAACCGGGGGTGGGGGGGGGGTGCTTTCTTCACGCTTGTCGGATTCATTGACCGCAGACTACAAATAGTATTAATGTGCATGGAGTACATCTTTTCTGTTCCTGTGATTCCTGGGCACACAACCAATGCAGATACGGTCCTGGAAGCAAAAAAGACAAGCACAGAAATATCCAGCACTCGTGTCTCGATCCATTTTGTATTTTCAAAACCACTGACATAAGTACTATAGCTACCTTGGTTTTTTTATCACAAAGGTGCATTTTAAATGCACCAACATCCGATGGACATTATTAGTAGCTTTTATTGATGTTCCTTCTTTGAAACGTTTGTACAGGGAATGACTGCTGCCATCAGCATTATCAGTAATGCAAACTTTAAACAAGCATTTTCTACAAGCACACCATGTTGCTCATTGTTTAGAATCCATGCATGCATGATTAAAGATTTTCATAGTCCGAATTACTGCGAAATATATTACTAGCAAATAGGAGCTGAAGTGGGAATGTCTCCTTTGAAGAAAGTTGATTGAAAGGGTACATGATGAGCATCTGATTAAGGTTTTTTTTTTCTTTTCTCTTATTTTAACATCAGGTTTTCTGTCCAGCAGAAGATTCTTATTCTTCAGAATAATATTTTCACCCTTTAATATGAAGTAGCTGAAGTGAAGCAGATATTTTCCTGAATCCATGACAGTCTGTCACAGGTACTAGCTTAGGTGCTGTGCTCTTACATCCAAGCTTAAATCAGCTTTTTTGATAATTTTGCAGCAGTTTTTTTCATATGACAGACACCGTCATTGCATCATCGTAACAGTATTAGGTTGTTCCTGCTCCTTCTGTTTGTCTAAGTGAAGGCTGCACTCCGCTTCTTGGTAGCACGACCCTGCTAGGAAGCAGAAACGGGACAGGCACATTTATATATGCATCGTGACCTTTCCTGAGCTCCTTCCTGCAGCAGGGGACCTAGGGGGGTCAGCATGTGGCTCCCAGCACGTAAATGCCTGCCTGGTGACGGTTTAATGCATGATGTCTTACGGCTTCACGCTCTACTGGTACAATCAAAATTATTTAGACCTCTTCGTAGTTCGGAGTCCCTCGAAAGCCATCCGTTCTGCTTTTGAATCTCAGCAAATGCTCTATGGACCTCCCCAGCCACTTTCTTAATCAGGCAAGAAAAAAAAAAAACACAGGCAGGCAATGTTCACAGAGGCTACCGCACCACTCGTGGGGGGGGCAGCCCCTGAACATGAATGCGTCACAATTACCACAGTCCTTTCCTGACTAACTTGCAGCGTGCTTGTGACTCCTCATTTGTCATACTTATTAAAAAAAAAAAAAACCTTGGAATCGCAGTATATTGTCTGAGCTTGGGCGAGCCATTTCTCCCATGGTTCATGGACGATTAGAAGATGGATGCCTCATCTGTTGGAAGAAATGAGGAAAACATATTATATCCATTCTAGCCCAAGCTGATGCAGGGGCTTTAAAGCATTACCCAACTTATCAAGCTGAAAAAAATACAGAATAAATCTTTCTTTGCCTGTCAGAATGGGGGAAGCACTAAATCGTTTCTAAAGCCTGAATCCCATAATTTCTTCATATTAATAATTACTGTTCTCTTTGAATAATTTAACATTCTTTTCCATATATCAGTTTTTGTATGTTCAGCTAAAACTAGGAAGCATGGAAGCACATGAGTCTTTATGCAATTTCTTCAATATCATTCACTGGTAAGTTATATGTTCTGCTCAGACAGCCTCAAAATGCCTTTAAGCTTCTCAGATTTCTGCTGGATTCTCCTGACTAGTGACATTGTCAAGGTCATGCACCTGGATTTAAATCCTCCTTAAAAAAACAGGTAATCCTCTTTCAACAGCTAATGTCTCCATTATTCAAATAATATCTAAATCAAAAATATATGCCATACCTGGAATTTAATTTGTGGTAGAATGAAATTACTGTCTACTCTGAAATGTTTTAAAATTAAAGGAAGAACAATAATTAACTGTGTTAAAGGATGGGGCATTGTGATCTCATACTTGCAGGGTTGGTGGTTTGATCTATCTACCCCCAGCTCTGTGTGTGTGTGTGTGTGTGTGTGTGTGTGTGTGCATGTGTGTGTGTCTGTGGATTAGGTTTATACTACATTGTGGGAACCAAATGTTCCTCACAATGTGATGAAAACCTGTTATTTTGACGTTGTGGGCACCATTTCTAAGGTCCCCACAAAGACCTGTGAATGCAATCAAAAAAGCCTCGTATTTTGTTGAGTTACAGTACTTGTGTTTAAGGTTGGGGCTGGGTGGGGGTTAAGGTCGTCATGTTGGAATTAGAATTTTCCGAATAGAAATGAATGGGGAGTCCCCACAAAGATATAATTACAAACTTGTGTGTGTGTGTGTGTGTGTGTGTCATTTGCATGTTTGCCCCATTTTTCTGTGTGCAGATTTCCACTACATACTCCTACCACAGTCCAGAAACATACAGCTGGATGATGCAGTGTGCCTAAAACATGGCCTTTAGGGTGTGACTGTCGTGGCATTTTGTCTGGGGTTTCCCCTGCCCTGAGAGAGGCTCCAGGCTCACCGTCACCCAGTATCCCAGTGGCTGTGGACTGATGGAGTCACACCTCTTTTTACCTGTCACACTTTCACAGGACTAAAGATGGAAAGTAAGAACTATTCTGGGAAATGGGGAAAATCAGTTATAATTGTCCTGGCTCTCAACTTTGTGAAATAATGTATAAGAATATTTGAAAGAAATATGAGAGAATGACACCGTGCCTGTTAGTGTCGTTTAATGCTTCGGCTGATTGATGGTTATCCAGCTATAACAGATGAATGTCAGTTGGGTCTCATATCAACAGTGACATGACTTCTTCCCAGAAATCTACATGTGAAATTATTTCTCTCCAGCCCTGTCATGCCAGCTGTCAGGGGTCTTCCTTTCACTTTCCACTCTAATCTCGCTCACTCACTCCCACCTCCATCTAAAGGAGCTTCACCCTGCATGAGAAATGCCAATTAGAGCTCTGCCAAAGATCTGTTTGCCATTTTGTGCACATATTAAGCATACAGAATATGTCAAAAGTTTGTCTTCTGCTGCAACAGTAGCCGTATAACTGAAAACTGGTCCAGCATAACAGTGTATAGTTGACACTTACCTGGGTACGGGTTCCTGTAAATGTAAAAGAGCTACATGCCACATTCACAGAACAGCTAGATAAAAGGAGAATCATTTGGCTTGATTACTAAATCTCCGCATTCATTTTCTTTCTGTCTAAATTGCTTCATTTAATACATACATAAAATTCAAGTTTATGAACAAAAAGTTTTTTTTTCCTAAATATGAGCTGTCCAGAGGATATGCGAGTGGCATTGGGCTCCTGTGTTAGCAAGGACGAATCAAAATGAAAACGGTCTCCACCATTAGCAGATGCACGCCATTCAGAGAGTAAAAACTCGAAATTAATGAAAAATCAATATAGTTAAATGACATATTACATTACAGCAAGCAAAAATACAGGATAATTTGTATGATGTGCCCCAAATGCACTTGACAAGAGAAAAAAAACTGCAAAGTTTGTTTGTTTTTGCCATTTAGTTCAATTAAGCGTCTCTTAAGGGTGTAACGCAGGGCAAGACCACCCTGTGACAGGGCCTGCAAGTGGCCTTCGGTTGTTATCTGTCATGTGTTAACAGCCTTGCACCTTCCTTCTGCTTTTTCCTGCCATGTTGTGTTTAGAAATACGTCTTTCATTTCATTCTGTTAGAAAGGCTTTCTCTTCTTTAAGAAACATCCGGGATTACTTTGAAACACCAGAAGCTATTTGTTTCATTACAAGAAAGATTATCACAGCAAAGTCCAATTTAATCATGGAAGACAGTGTTTCTATGTTTTTGTCAATTTAAACCCCACAACAGCAAAGCATCAAATGCCCTTGTCCCCTATGTGTCTTGATTTTTGCTGTTCCATATAGGAGAGAGATATTAACACTCATCTCTGTGTGTATGTATTCTTTTGTTTTAACTAGTGTCCTTATTAGACTACAATCAGGCAATTTCTCTACAAATATATATATTTGGGGAAATTATTGAGGACATATTTTTGTAAACATAACATATCCTGTCACATCTTTCATGAATGATCTGAAGCAGTAGCAGTTTTTTTTTTTAGTTTAGAATGAAACAATTATCTGCTCTGTTAAGCATAATTTATTTGTTGATATCAGTTAGTATGAAAGTCAGCATACACTGGTGCTCATGAGAATGAAAGCTAGTATCAGTGACATGGGGTAATCTACCGTATACCGCAGTAATTACAAAATAATGTGCAAATGTAAATTGTTTATTTTTAAAAATGTGGAGATTAAAAATATTAAATATACAAAATACACTTGGAAATGCCGAATGACATTACCTCTATGCCTGCATTTTTCTGTACACATGATGGGAATGGAAGTTGTTACAATATCTCACCATTTCATGCATATAGTTATTTCACACCCCTGTCACTCGTAAACATAATTTTACAGTCTTTATCTTCACATGCTATAGCTTATGAGCCTTGAGGAGTTTGTGTATATTGCATTTTCTGTTGCGACATTTTTCATTGGATAGTTATTATGGTTAATAATACATTGTGCCACATTTAACTGTATGTAGTATTGGTTTACATGTCTATCCTTTGCAGTATGACATAGGATTTCTCTGAGACAAAGAGGAGAGGCTTATTAGACCTTTTTTCCCCCAAACCAGGCACTAAAGTCATTATGCTACCCCTCAGTGTCTCATGTCACGTAGGCTGTCCTCCATAGCACACGCACTTCCTGCTCATTCACTGTCACAGCCAGTCAGAGGGATGCACGTGGGTGAGAGTTGCAGTGCCGGATGCACAAGGTTTCTCCAGTGCTGCTGCTTTTTCCACGACACTGACTATGTGTCATTGGGCGAGAGCAGCAATAAAAAGGCTTTCTTTTCATTTTGTAGAAATGGTGTTTTTTTTCTTATTTTCTTAAGAATGTTCAAGGAACAAGAAGTGCCTTGAGAAAACCTGAATGAATCCTTCCTATGATCTCCACATGCTTGTGAAAACAGGAGGGGAAAAAAAGGAGAAGCAGAACAATGGGAAGAGAAATCCAACCAAGTGTGACATGTTGAATTAGGACATGAAGTTTGCTTCAAAGACTGTGTGAACAAAGCCTGGGTCTTCCAGGAAGAGTGTCCTTCACCTCTCTGACTCAACTCAGACTGCCAGAGGCCACAGTTAGAGCTCACTTTGATCTTCTCCCTCACCAGACTTTGTCCTCAGTGACAATAATAATAATGTTTGGTGAAAATATTTTTCAAAATGCCTTTCATGTGTTTCATTCTAACCTGAAGCTGTGGAGAGCAGCAAGAAATAAACAAGCTGATAACCAATGTCTAAATAGCACAATGATCATATGCTCTACATGTGTTGGCGAAAGTTTTATATAACCAAGGACACTCCCATGCAATGTTATTTTTTCCATCTCAAGACAATCTTTGGGCAGCAGACATATGTCAGTCTCGATGTAAAAGAATTTCTTAAGCTCTTTAATCAAGAACAGGGTGTTCTGCAGTGCTAGGGTATATCATTGATATTTGCCTCGAGATAAGATTGTTATTTCCAATGTATTAATAAAAAAGCAAATGTAATGGACAAACAATACTGTCAAAGGCCTGAACAAAAAGGATTTTAAGGTATTATCAGAAGCTGAGGACCTCTGCTGGTCAGCCCACCAAATCGATAACGTGCTGCCGGTTGTCATATCAGTTTGATTTACAAAACCAGATATTTTTACATGAACATTTTGCTGTGTTCTTTACCTTTCAAGTGTGACACTGCACACTTGGTCAGCTTTTCTGGGTCATCCATCTCCTTCCTGTGAATATTCTCACAAACCAATGGAACTAGACATGAAATCCCCATGGTCCCAAAATAGCAGACTTGATGAAAACCCAAGAGATAACAAGGGAAGCACCTTCACCTCCATCATGTGCTCACATACAGTACATGTAGTCATATATTCGGATGAGTACGCAGAACAATGGACACATCAGACTTTTCAAGCTACAATATCACAGCTAAAATCATTCTATGAACAGTTTATACTAATTTCAGCCTTTATTTAACACTAAGAATAACGCACAACAACATATTACCTGAATTAATGAGCAAAAAATTTGGATTTTTGAGCAATGAAAGGACACTAAGAATAACGCACAACAACATATTACCTGAATTAATGAGCAAAAAATTGGGATTTTTGAGCAATGAAAGGAAATAATGGAATCTGACGAGTCATAGATTAGAACGTTTGTTATTGCAGCAAAGTGCTAGCTGGATTTTGCATGCTTTTGACTGGCTTTGTTAGGTAAGAATGAACATACTGTAACAGGAAGTGCAATACCATGTTGCAGCACATTTGCCTTAGCTTTTGATATTTTATTTGTGTTATGGGTACTAGAGATCTGGGTAATGTTTGACCTTGATGTTGGAATGGCTACAGATTACAAACAGCCCTTTCCACCCAGTCACTGTGAGGACAAGATAATATCTAGAGTTGAATGATGAGATAATAGCACATGAATAGTATGTTTGATTGGGAATGGAAGTGGAATGGAACTCATCTGACTAGTAACTTGAGAGCCATCTTTGTAGTATGAAAGCGCAGAAAGCAATAGGCCCGGCTAGCAGTGTTATACGTATTGTTTGCTATTTATCTTCCCTGTAAGTGGCTTTCTCCACTGAAACTGTAAACCCTGCATCATTCGATGCAAACGCCACAGCATGATGAATTGCTGCAATATGAGCTGCAGAGTGCATCCTCGATGCTCCTTCCAAGCTTTTATCTCAGACTTTGTGGGAGCGAACACTCAATAATCAAGTCAGCCATGAAAATGTGTTTCTTTCGAGTTGCGTACCTGCCGGGAGGTCTGCTTGGATTTAAAATTCAAATGGATTAATTTCTGCTTTCATTGACGATACCGGATTTGTTGGGGGGTGGTTCGCTCTGTCATTTTCTTTTCTTCGTGTTTGTTGTCATCAAACGATTTGATTGATTTATGTTTTATCAAGGTCCTTACTACAGTGTAAAAGTAAGCACTTTTATTTCTGCATCAGTAGGCCTGCTAGTTACGCATCCTTATATATCTGAATTTACTACAGTATATGTAACAAGTCATATATAAAATAACAAAATAATATACTTTCACAACAGTGAATTATCCTTCATATTACACTGTTTTTCACATAAAGTTTTAGTTTCTCACGTTTTTAAAATGCTACAGTGTTGTATATAATATTATGATCATCTATCTTAATTTCAATTAAATATCAACATAATGTGTTATTGATAAAGTACTTGACAAATGCAACGGATTCTAGGAAATGGTATTACCTACTTCTAGCTGATTGAAAGATGTGTTGTATAAGTGATTATGGATGGATCTATTGGAAGTTAAGTTTTTTTTGTGGCTGATTGTTAATTGTATATCACATGCACACATGCAGTAAAAGCAGAGCCTTGGAGTAATTTGGGATCACAGAGCACATAAGGGCTATAAGATAGGATATCGGTATATAATACAATAAACCTGCAACTTAATAGGGAAGATAATAGAGGCCTGCAGATGTATGCTTAGCAGAGAAAGCATGGAGAAAGTAGGCAGCATGCATCACCAGAACAGGTTATAGTATGTATAGCTATCAACTATACCAGCGGTGCATAAAATTGTGACAGGTGGTGCAAGTTACACTGGCAACTCCTTTAATATCAGGCATGCTAATTACCATTTTAAACAAAAGTACAGCCAACCCTCATAAATAAGATAACTTCCTTCAAAGGGCTCTGGATAATTGGATTCTCAATCCCAGTACACAGTGTGATGAAAGGTTGACCTCACAGCACCCAAATGCAGCATTCTCTAGATTTCTCCTGGTTGGGTCTGATCTTGCATTTAAATACAGGATAATAAATCAAGAGCGAAAGTGGGCAAGACACCCTGTTCACCCAAACTTGATGGATAATGGAGTGGGGCTGTGAGGTACGGCAGTGCAAACACAAGGCTCGCACCTACCGCCTACCGTCAGTCTGCTAAGGCCTCTTCCTGGTGCCCTTTCTGTGAGTCAGTCAAGAGGCAGTCAAGCCTCTTGGCTGTAAGTCATATACTGATTAAGCTGGGTTATCTGTTCTCAGGTTGTGTGTTTAGATGTTTTTGTGAAAGCGGGTGTTTGGGTTGCCATGCCGATTGTTTTGACAGCGCAAATGGCACTGGGGAAAAAGCAGGCGTTATTGGTTCACCCGTTGATCAATAGCACTTGCTGGAAGAGGACGGTTTCACATAAATGGCTAAATGTCCTACCTGATTTCCAGTGTCAGTGTTGCCTGGTGTCCAGAGATACTTGCCGTATTGTTGTGTGTGTGTGTGTGTGTGTGTGTGTGTGTGTGTGTGTGTGTGTGTGTGTGTGTGTGTGTGTGTGTGTGTGTGTGTGTGTGTGTGAGTGAGTGTGTGGTCTTTTCCATTAACAAGAAGACTCAGATTTGTTGAAACGGGATTTATTATGAGTCGTGTTCGGTGGGTTGCCAGGTAAGAGAAAGACACGAATTACATTACGAAGCATTACGAAGCTCTACCACAGTCACATACAGTATATATGTGTGTCTATGTGTCTGTGTGTGTGCAGGCCTTTCTGTAGTGCTCACTACTTAACAGTTTTATTTTCTGAGTGCTTCAGGGCTGCAAAGCATCTCTGCAGCATTATGATATGTGTTTAACGTGCCTCTGTTTTTGACAGTTGACTGATAGTCACCGCATCCCCTTTCCTCCTTGACAGACCTGCTAGAGATGGGTAATAAACCTCTCTTCAGGCTACTCAAGCCCCTTAAGTGCATGGTCACGATTTTTCAAGTGCGATGTAAATGCATAAATTAAACTGATCAGCCTTTTCTGAACGCCTCTCTGGGTCCTACTCCATCCACAAGGTCCACAAGCAGTGAGCCTCCCCGCTCAGCAAGTGGCCGTACACTGATGGACGTGGGTGCATTTGCAGGTGCCGTTGTAACATGCTGCAGTGGGGGTGTTATCTAATTATTTTCTTCCCTGCCTCCTTTCAGAGACGAGGGCAGGATACCTCCACCCCACTGTGCCAGATTAGCATTCTGTTTGCTTTCTTAATGCCCCCATACTGCTCCATGTGTTACAGTAGCTCTGCACACACAGCTTAATTATGCTGGCTCAACATTTTTGTTCAGTTCAACCCATTCAAAAGGTTCCTGTATGCATCTTATATATGACTAACATTCTCGTTGCTTTAAGGAATCTTAGTCTAACGCTAATGGGGCAGACAAACATATTGCTGTGGAATATAAATGAATATTAATATGGAAATAAATATGGACTTGATTACTATCAATTCTCCTTAAACAGATTCAGGTTATGAAAAAGAAAAAGTGGATGGACTTCAAATTAAATATAAATACAGTAAATATAAAATAAATAACATGTACAAAAATAAGGTTTTTTGTTATAGGACACCAAAAGACATGTCAGTGCCATTTGTTGCTGGGTTTTTCTCTTACTGCAGTGTTTCTTCTTCCAGGGAACAGGTTTGAACTTTGTGTCTAGTATTTTTACCTATCCTGTAATGAAAAATAAAGTGCCATGTCCTGTTTTTAACCAATACAGGACACAATTAGTTCAAGTTTTCTTCGGATTGAAAGTGTAACCTCTAATTGCAGGTTTTTGTGACTGTAAGCACTTGCATGCTATGTACTGTTAGATGGCAATGCTTCAGGCATGAAATGAGTGCTTAAAATTTCCAGTTTTAGTTAGCACAAGTTTTCAGAAAGGTTTCCGATACACAGCACCACTCCGTTGCATGTCCAATTTTGAATCACCGAAGTACCTCCACACCACTTTTTACCAGGTTTTTCGACAATATCTTCTTTTAAAAAATATGTTGTACTGTAGCTGCTGAGTTGTCAGTTTCTTCACCGACACTTGAAGCTCTCCCAGGAGTCAGTTTATTACCAATACAGTAGCATGTGTCGTGCTCAGCTAAGTCAATCAGGGTTACAGGATTACCATGTGATTGGTTGGAATTGTGTTCATTTCTGTGACATCATAGACTAATGCATGCTGTCAGGCAATGCTCCTCACTGGCAATTAATCAAAGTTTCTTGTTTTCTTATCATTTAAATTTTGTATGACGATAAGTTTCTGTATCATTTATATTCCCATGTTCTTCTCATGTCATGCAGGTTTCTTCTTGCAGTCCAGAGACTTGCAGTTATGCTGATTAGTGTTTCTCAAAATTTCCCATAGTGTGTGTATATGTGCCCTGTGAAGCACTGGCATCCGATCAAGGGTGCACCCCAGACTAACTGGGATACGCTCCTGCCGACCCATAGAATAAGACCTTGTAAGATCTCTGGATAAATAAAGCCAGCTGAGTTAGCTTTTCTGGTAATTATGGTATTTCTTTTAGCACAGAAATGTTAATTGTTTTGTACTTACAGTAGAAATCCACTTAAGCAATATGCTTATTGCAAGGAAACGTTTTTATCTCTTCCCAGAAGCACAAAACCCATCAAAAGTTGCATTTTCTCGTAACATCATTAAAAGTGAATGGGTTACTCACAATATGTTTTCTCTCCAAGGCCGCTGGCATTTTCTGTGAAACATCCAGCATATATTTCATGCAATGGATGAAGTCCAGCGCACGGCTTGTATGGAAAGCTCACTTACAGTAAACCTGAGTGACATAATGAGAAAATCAATGAGGGAAACAGATTTTGTCGATGGACACACTCAACAATATTGATAGTTGGAGGGATGAAAGCCCTTTTCCCATCTTGATATTTTACTCCCGGCTCTTGGAGTCAGGAACTCAGACAGCACAGTATTTATAATTGGGAACCGAAGGAGAGCATTCCAGAACACTGGCAGGTTATGGTAAATAGTTTTGACATTAGTGGGTATGAATAGCTGTGTTTCCTTTTCTGTCTGATGTGGCAGATTAGATGTCTTGCCAGCCTTAGTCGTTTTGAGGTGGCAATGAAATTATAGCTGTGTGACTTATCAGCAACCTAGTGTCAACTCAAGGAGGAGGCCCTACGTGCACCTGTGCCTCAACAGCGAAATGCACCTCAGTGACTGGCCAGCATTAGGTGTGATTTCAAAACATACTGCATGGTGTGTTCTCTCTTTTTAGGGTGACCAAAGTGGAGCCAAAAATCAGCATCGACAGTTAATTTCCCATAATAATGATAGATGGATGGATGGATGGATGGATGGATGGATGGATGGATGGATGGATGGATAGATAGATAGATAGATAGATAGATAGATAGATAGATAGATAGATAGATAGATAGATAGATAGATAGATAGATAGATAGATAGAAGATTTGAGCATCTCAGGAAATCTGTTTAATTTTTGTATTTGCTCACAAGCTTAAAATGTGTGTATTACCATTAGATATCTTTCTCTTTCTCCTAGTGCTTCTCTGCTTAGAGCCATGATTCACAGCGTTCTTGGTTCCTTGAGACATACCTTATACCTTTCTTTTTGATCTCAGTAGTGAGAGCATCTACCCAAAAGCTGAAAAGCCTTTGGAGAACAAAAAGTTTTGCATTACAAATATTAAATAGACCAATGTGTTGATAAGTTTCTTTTCAATGTTTAACGTGGGTGGTGCCACTGAGCTATAAACCAGTTACAGATTTAGAACCTTGTAAATTTCCTCTCCTGAAGTAAAGCCCAGCATAGCTCAGAATGTAATGAGCGTGCTTGGATATTGTTCTAATCTGGTCCTTGTGGGCAGAGAAGAATATTCTAGTCCCAGCACACCATCATTGCAGACTGGCTGGGACGAAGTTGGAAAAAAAAATATGAAGCCTAAACATCAAGATGCTGAATTCACAATCACTTTATATACACATATGTTGGTTATCCATCCATCCATCCATTTTCCAAACCGCTTATCCTATTGGGTCGCGGGGGGTCCGGAGCCTATCCCGGAAGCAACGGGCACGAGGCAGGGAACAACCCAGGATGGGGGGCCAGCCCATCACAGGGCACACTCACACACCATACTCTCACATGCACACCTATGGGCAATTTTAGCAACACCAATTAGCCTCAGCATGTTTTTGGACTGTGGGGGGAAACCGGAGTACCCAGACGAAACCCCACGACGACATGGGGAGAACATGCAAACTCCACACACATGTGACCCAGGCGGAGACTCGAACCCGGGTCCCAGAGGTGTGAGGCAACAGTGCTAACCACTGCACCACCATGCCGCCCCCTATGTTGGTTATATAAATAATAATTTTCAGATAAATTCTGAAAGGTATGCCTTGGAAGTGTTTAAAATGATTTTTAAACCCACTCTGTTTAATTCAGTTCAGTTTTATTAAAAACTTGGGAATGTATAGCATGGTATTTCAATGACAGATGGTAACTTTCAACGCAGTAATGTGGTTTGTCGCATGTAGCACTGTGACCTGTTCCCCAGTATTAAGGCGCCAACGTTTGTGAAGTCAGATAAGACAAGGCACAGTTAGTATGCCAAGGAGCAAATGCTACTTCCTCTTCAACAGTAGGGTGCTCTTTTTAAACATCTGGTTTGTCTTTGAAACATCCAGATGTGAGCAGAGGAACATCTGTACTTCTACCTTTGCAGTCTCTCTGAGACGGACTAAAGTGACAGATTGAAACTGCCCAAGCCTAGTGTTTTTTTAACCGTTTTTTCTGCTTCATCAAGCCATCGCATGGGGAAAGCTGTCCTGAAGCCAGCGAGTATGTGTCAGACAGATGGGGACACAGCAGGCAGATAAACGCTGATATTGTCATGATCAACACTTATGCGGAACAAGTGCCAGGGCTGAGATGGTGGGGAAAAAAAAAAATAAGGCACTAAAGAAAGAACGCAGCTGCCTGCGTGTCTGGGGAATTCTAATGATTCATAAGGTGCTGTGTGTACGTTTCTCCAGCTTTCAATTTGCCGAGCAGCACCAGAGTCATTGCTTTTAAAGGGTTGCACTGGTAGTAAGCTGTTTCCTCTTGTTCTGAAGCACTGCGAATAGCTGGCTAATCCGCTGCAGAGAGACAGGAGCGGCAAGCACGTTTCATATGGAGGGAGAAGGCTGGCGCTCGCGTGAAGCAGACAGTTTAAGACAGTTTAATGGTGCGGTTAGGATAGCGCCGCTCCCGCGTCTCTCTCTCTTCCTTCAGCAGCATCATTTGTTGTGACATCCTCAAGGCTTTCGCTGCCGAACCTGGGATATTTTTCCCTGAACCACAATAGCACTGCACCTGTGAAAGCTCAATGCTTGCTGCCAGACTGCCCCCCCTCGCCCTCCTTCCTACCTATTCCCCCATGCCATTGTTCACTTTAACACCTTCTGGTAGCTCTCCTGTCGTTACAAACAGAGATTAGGAGTGCCTTTGACTACAATGAGTAGTTACGCCAGTCATATAAGAAGACCACTTTGAGCTGATGTGTTGTCTTTATCTATATGTATATTTTGTGTATATGTGTGTGTGTGTGTGTAAAAAGTTGACAACAGGAAGTGCTGCTGTTTTTGCTGTAGTCTTTAAAGTGTGTGATATGATGCCTGTGCTTTGAGCAAATATTAAAATGCTCTACACATTTTCACGGACAAGTGCGTCACCTACATGAATGCAGAAGATAATAATTACAGTGACACCAGCCTCTCACTGCCGTGCTTTCTTACTGCCGACAGTTCTGTCTGCTTATACGTCACTTGCTACGAGGAAGAGGGGTAGGTTTTTGTTTGTTTGTTCGTTTGTTTTATTTGTTTGTTTGCATTGAGAAGGCAGTTCTCCGGGGGTTTAAAAACTCTACAGCATGAGGGTAGGCAGAACATGGGGCGTGCTTCCGTAGGTCATCCCCGGGCCAAGCACTATGCTGAAGGCACCTGACCACTCTCTCAATGCTCTGTTTAAGAAGCTCTGCTCAGGCCACCATGGATCTGACTGGCTGGCAGGATTAAAAGCTTTTCTTGCCCTCTGTTCTGTGCCATTAGCGCCGCAGACGCAGTGCCCTTCCCGTGTCCCCGCGTGTTCTGCCTTTCGCGGGCGCATGCGTGAGATGGCGGGGAGGAGGAGGAACGCCGTGAGGCATGACATCGTGCCACGAAATGTGCCCCTGTGCTGTGAGGAATGTTTGTCTGCGTGTCACTCAGCACGAACCGCAAACTTATAATGAGGCTGAAGCTCATACCTCTCGGCCATTGGCCCTGGTTACACACGGTTTTAAAATGTGTCTTGAGCGATCAGATCATAAGTAGCCGAGACACATCGCCATTTCCAAGGTGTCCAGCTGACCAGTGGTGTTCAGATTTAGTCACTGACCCGTGCACAGTTATTGTGACCTTGTCAGGGACACATTAGGAAAGACTACAATACAAAGTGTTGTCAAATGCATCTCAGAACATCTATGCAAGTGTTGTAACCTGTCTCTGTTCACCCACTGCATAGCCATCGTATTGCAGTGTGCTGTAACCTGCCTCTGTTCACTCACTGCATAGGCATCGTATTACAGCGTGCTGTAACCTGTCTCTGTTCACTCACTGCATTTCCATCGTATTCCAGTGTGCTGCAACCTGTCTCTGTTCACCCACTGCAATCCCATCGTATTGCAGTGTGCTGTTACCTGTCTCTGTTCACCCATCATATTACAGCGTGCTGTAACCTGTCTCTGTTCACTCACTGCATTCCCATCGTATTGCATTGTGCTGCAAGCTGTCTCTGTTCACCCACTGCATAGCCATCATATTACAGCGTGCTGTAACCTGTCTCTGTTCACCCACTGCATAGCCATCATATTACAGCGTGCTGTAACCTGTCTCTGTTCACCCACTGCATTCCCATCGTATTCCAGTGTGCTGTAGCCTGGCCTCAGCAGAAAAGTCATGTGTGTGTGAGCTCTTGAGTAAGCCCTTAACCCCCAGCTCCCTGGGCTAACCCTCTGTGACCACCAGGCTTGCATGTATGTCACATGGAGAGTAAGATGAGTACAGTGAAAAGAGAATTTCCCCATGGGGATTAATCACTTTTCCATTTTATTATTGTCATTTTGCACATTCCTCACAGTCCCCTCTATCCAATAAATTACTTATTTCATACTTATTATTATATCAACTTAATCTTAAATTGCAGTCATGACCTGCACTGCTGTTTGCCTTCCCCAAATGTTGGCTGAGATGTTCAGTGTCCCTTGAATACATGTAACGATGACACTTGAGACACTCTTCGACCCTCTAGGCACACTTTTTGAGCTCAGAGACTCTTTGCACCATGTCTTCTTGTCCCTGTTTCTTTAATTATTATTTACTGTGAGTCCCTGCTCTCCTCCATTTTAATCTGACTACAGAGCAGTCACACAGAAACCCTGTTTTGGTTTTATTTGCGTCCAGTGTGATTCCACTGTGTCCGTCGCTGTTTGTTTCCTCATTAGGACTGTAAATGCAAAGTTGGCCATCCCACAAGGGACCATCCTGTTATACTACGCTAAGCCAACTGCTTATCCTGAAGCTCCTTTATAATATCCAGCTATTAAAAATGCACAGCCCACGAATGAAAGTGCAGAGTCATTATAGATAAGGCTGTTAAGTGATGTTGAGTAATGTGACTGATAACCCTATATGGTGAGGTTCTCTTCAGCAGGTCATTTTACCAGATTGTGTGTTTCTATGCCTCTCGCAGGTTTACTACCTGATTTTTGACATTTGGTTCCTTTGGATATTTTTTTTCTAATCTTGGTAATTAAAAACCAGCAGTTTATTTTCTTCTCTTCCTCCTGCCCCATATTCTGCTTCTCCTGCTGGAGATGTCCCATTTTTCCACTCATTTTGGCTCTGCCAGCTTCATCCAGTTCGACTTCCTTTACTGTGGCCAAGTTCCAAGTGTGCTTCACGCTTTGATACCCAGCCTGCCCTGTGAGCCTGGCCCCCCTCCTCCTCCTCACTCCTGGGTGTTTTTGAATACTCTTCACCCTCCCGTTATGCTCTCTTGCCATGAGAGCCCCTCTGGCGACCACTCCCTACCCACCCCCGCTGGGTAAGATCCCCGTCTTCTGCCACACCAGTGCTGGGCACAAAATCAGCAGGGAGGTCTCTTTTAGAGAAGGCAGAAGTAAAAGCATTTAATTCCAGCTGAAAACTTCTCCCCCTTTATGGGACTGAAATGAGGAACATTCGTACTGAAAGATGAGAAGGACTTGTTACATTACTGATATCAAAATCAGGCATGAAATATCAGCCGCTTCCGTTTTTTTTTTGCATATAATAAGCAATAATAATAATAATATTGGCACTTTATTGATCCCTGTGGGAAAATTCTCTTTTCACTTACCCCATCTTGCTCTCAGTGACACACAGACACATATGTGAGTGAGAGCAAGCTTGGCAGCGAAAGGCAGCCACCTGCAGCGATGCCCATGAAGCCGGGGGTTAAGGGCCACGCTCAAGGGCCCACGGACGTGATACTATTTTGCTAGAGCCAGGCTCAAACCGGCGACCTTTCGATCGACGGCACAGAGATTTAGCACGCTGGGAAAATGTCAATATGAAAACACAGCTCCTTAACTGTTTATCCAAGCTGTTTATAAATCCTACCTTGCTAGGTAGCTATATCCTTACATTTTAAAAAACTGAAAAAGTTGGGCTTTTTTATTTTTTGCAAAGAGGTGATAAAGCTAAACCTCTGGGAAATCATCTGCCAAGGTAAAGCGCTCCTCTGATTTCTTATTGTGTCATTAAGGGGGGGTGGGGGGCTGGAGGGGGGTGTGATGTGCTTTTCACTTTTTACTTTCTGCACTGTCAGTAATTGCTGTCCATTCCTGCAAGGTTGTTAAATGTCATGTGCACTGACTGTAAAATTGGAAATGAAAGAATTATAAATAATTGAAAACAGACACTTAACCTTTGCGTGCAATAATATGATGATGTTTATCAGGGAAGCCATTAGAAAAACAAATGACAAATTAGTATAAAATATATTATCTGCTTTTGTTCATAAAGCTGTTCAACAAGCAGCAACACATATCATAAAAAATAATTAGGAATGTGTACAAAGATGTTTCTTCAAGGCGGGCCCAAAACGCAAGATTGTAATCTCAATTAATAGAAGTAACCTTTGTAGTGAATAGCATTGGGTGTCCACTAATTAGGTGTGGGTGAGGATTTATTTTAATTATATAACCTTTAATTAAATAGGAAGGTCAAGTGAGAACCCATTCATCATTTAGTGTGACACAAATCGGAGGATGGATGCAAAGAACTGTGGTTGCAGCCAACTGCAGTTTAGATGGCAGAGCAGGAAACCTTGGTACCACGTGTGAAAGCCACACTCTTTTCTATGAGTACCATGGGATCCTTAATGAGCTCCTTAATTAGCGTGAAATGAATAGAGATTTTAGTTGTTATTAAGGGGAAGGGGTACAGATTCTTCAGCTAAACTAACTTAAAGACACTTGCCAGAGTTTTTACACCCTGATATCGCAACCCAACATTCACCATCTCCTTCTTCTCATTCTTACTATTATTTACTCACTTGATGTGCACTGTTGTCAAGAGCTATAAAGTTAAGGTGGTTCAATGCAGCAGGCATCCATCCAGGGTAGAGCACAGACTTGGCCGTAACAGCCCAAGTGCACACTGGGAGAATGCAGATGTCAGTGGGAAATGAGCAGTGAGCGCCGTCCGTGCCCTCATCTCATCACGGATGGGCAGTGTATGCCTGGTGAAGCTAACAGAAATATCAACAACAAGATTCTGTGCTCTTTGTCCAGACCTGACACTCATGTCAGGTGAAGGTTCTTCATGTTTCAGTGAACAGTATATATTAGAGGCTCTTTGTGCTGGATTTTAGTTAAATGCTAAATTAAACATGTCCAAGGATAAACAGTAATTTCCTATGTCCCGTAGCATAAAATGAATCGGATAAGAATCTCTCTATGCAGCAGTGAGATGGAAAATTGAAATGGAGCCAAGTGTTGTAAAATTGGAGTGTAATGTTCCCTCAAAAAGACAGCCCTTAATTACTTTGTAAATATGCATCTTCGGTGACCCAATTCAACATGGAAATTGATTTATACCTATGTTAAAAAGCGAGAAGGTTTTTCCCCCTTAACTGAGGCTACAACATATACTTGTGCTGATGTTGACAATATAATGATCATCCACCCACATGTCCTCTGCTGTGGTGGGTGTGTGTGTCTCTGGGAGGATTTTAATTACCTTAAACAAGTTAACAAAAGGTAAAAAGGAAGCATAATCACTGTGATGGGCTTATTTATACATAAGTGTACTGCATACGAATCTGCATGCGTGCATCATAACAGATCTGCCTCATATTACAGCAAGGGTCACAAGCGGATAGAAAGGTCATAATTACTGCATCTACAGCAAGATCTTCCTCGTTTCATTTAAAAAAAAAAAAAAAAAAACATTTTCTTCTGATGTCACCAGAAGATATTTTGGTTCTGATTTGTTTTGGTTTTAATGAAGAGTAAAATTTGCAAGCTCAGGGAATTTTCTCTTCATTATAACCCACTATAGGTATTCTTGGCTGCCTTCCATCAATTAATGAGTGCTGCATTCTGGACGGCTGTAGCATTATGTGTTATTGACTAAAGCGTCCCACTACACATTTTATATTTTGAAAGCTCGATTTCCTATCAAATCCGGTACTAGAAAAAGTAACACAGGCGATGAATATATCATACTAATAGTGTGAATAGTGCAAAGCTGCAAAGTATAAATAAATGCCAATTATGTCAATTTAATAAGCTGTCATGTCAAAAGTGCCTCCCTATTTAATGAAGAAAATGAAAAGGGTTAGTTTTAGACAGGCATTTAAAACTGAACGTTTTTTTTTTTTTTTTTGTGCCCCAACAGTCTTTTAAAAGAAGGCAGAATAAAGACAATGCTACAAAAAATCTCCGCAATAAAGCTTATAATGCCTAATTAATGGAATTTAGCCTTAGGCATGGGGGGAGTGTACAGCTCTGAGAGCTTACAGCACAAGCCCATGTCTTCAGCAGGTTCAAATTGAGCAGGACATCTATATTCCTCAGCAGGGTTCCCAGGCAGTGCTGGGATGCAGGATCACAGAAGCAGCCCCCTGCCCACTTCCACTGGGGAGCAGGCTTGACGGTTAGCCAGCACATTAGCGCCCATCAAAGTCAGTCCTTATTTTACAATGGGCTTGAAATCATTATCCGCGACGTCTTCAGTGAGCCAACACAGCCGAAAGTTGCTACATAGTCACCTTGGTTGAAGTCGGGCTGCACTTTTAGGCTGGAGGATGCTAATGCTTTTATCCTCATGTGGAGCATATTATGTATATTGGATCTGTGCTTTTCCAGATTTGTGAGCCCAAAGAATTCAGAAATAATGTATTATTGGCATCAACAGCTAAGGTGAGAAATTGTCTGTTTTGAAAAGTGATGGCACTTTCTAGAACTACATTAATGAAACTGAAAACTATGCCAGGTGAAATTCTTTTAAGTAAAAAGCAATTCAGCTCACAATTTTATTTTATATACAGATAACTGTGCTCCATTAGAACACTTTTGTAATCGCATTTTAAAAAAAGTTCTGTAACATCTGTGTAGTTAGTCACCAATATTGTCATTGTCAAAGCCTCAGGGTCTGACCTAAATGGTTATTAAGATGCGCAACATTTTTCACTGAGCCACTGGCATTGCTGTGCAAAAATATAAGCCAGACAAAAATGACACGTCATAAACACAATCGCAGCTAAAACTGACCATTTGACAACACTCCAGTCAGCATCAAGGGACATTTCCATATTTTCCACTACATGAGGATTACATGTGGCAGTTCAAGGCAAAGATGAGATCCTTCTATAAATTCCCCATGCACTGACCATAAATCTTGCTCCGACTGTCCTTCACTACACTACCTCCTGTTATCATCACACCCCTAGCTGTGCGCTGAGCTGCTTGCTCTGGTTGGAGCGCGTGGCGTTCTGGGGCTGTGATGCCGCTGGCAGTCTACGCAGTTCCCTTCCCTCGCTTTCACACTGCCTACAGTGTGGTGATGTCCACAGGCAGCTATGATTGGATCACCCCTGAGCAGAAGCAGAGGAGTCACGGACACCAACTGGATGTTACCTGGTCCTGGACTTGACCCAGGCCTCCACTTGTAAACATGTGCACAGACTTGTATTCATTTGAATTTGTCACACTGATATTATACTGCGTCACTGCTCTCCTCTGCACCCATACCTGTGGCCTTCATAAACCCACTTCAGCCACCAATTTGCCAGATCCTGCCTGCCATCATCAGTTCTCTGTCTCATGTCTGCATCAGACAGCCAAAACCATAGGTGCCAGTCCCACACTGGCATACTACATCAATACCGGCACTAATGACCAGCATGACACGCCGGGGTGTGATTTTATAGCATCACAAGCACACCCTGGTGTCCTGCCATCAAGCCTTCATTTGATTTTATTCTTCACAAGGTTAGGGACAGAACAAGAATGGAGGTATTTCACTGAAATCCTCTATTTTTCCGCTGAAAGTTTTACCTACGGTGCTACATGGATCCACAACAATTTAATCTTCTTTATTGCCTGCTCATTAATCCAGACTCTAGAGCCAAATCCATAATCTAGTACAATGCAGGGGGAAAACAAGTGCTTTGTGTCCTGGTGTTCAGAGTTACACTATGCATCAGCTGTGTTGGATGATCTGTAGGAAAACTGTTTTCAAAGTGCTTTTAGTAATTTTCAGGTCTTGGACCTGCCAATTGAATCATGTCCGCCCAACGCATAATAATTTTACAAAGAAACTGAGCATGCAAAATGAATGTAGAATTTTAATGGCACTGCAATGATTTCTAGTGGTTAGTCTTAACTTTAAGTTTTAAAGATGGGTGTCAGGATAGATGTCTGGGCTGGGCTAGCTAGGTAAATCGGAGCAGCTAGAAGGTGAGCCCCTGATACATGTCGCACACACAGCAAACAATGCTCTCTGAGTGAAGTTAAACTGCACTTGACTGCGAGTCCAGTGCTTGACAGTGGCATCTCCCCAGCGACCGGCTTGTCAGAAATGGCTCCGTACTCACCCGGGAGGGAGTGGACAGGAACAGCTGGCTTGCGTTTGGCAGCGGAGCCAGCGTGCATCGCGGAAATCTGTGTGACCTGAGCCAAGGCACACTCTTACCCCAGAGCTGGAGTGGTGCCAGAACAGCAAGCTGCTACTGGGCCGAAGATTCACCACGTAGTGTGTAGTGCATAAACACACCCTTTGCTACACACACCCTTAATTCTTTGATAAATAAACACACAAGTACGCTCCACAGACAGAGGGTCAACAGTTTATGTAGCCTGCTGAAATTTATATATCGCTGAATTATAATCTAATTACAGAGATAAATGCACACATCTACTTGTCTCAGTCAGAAACAAGCACGAAGGTCATACGTGTGGATACACATTACATCATACTTACATCTGTTATACGGTTGGTGTCAGTTGGACACACATACAGACACAAGCCCACGGGAATGAATTTTTGTCACGCAATTCACAGAGCCAAATTCTTCCAACTCTACTAGTATTTTTATATCCTTGTGTAATAGCAAAGAGAGGTTTTTGTGTTGGATTGTTTTTGTTTTTGTGCTGCCCCAAACCTTTTTGTTTAGATGCGAGTGAATGCAGTGTTATTGCAGTAATCCTCTGGCTTTAATGCAGGAACACTGGACATAGGAGGTGTAATGGGACATGTGGGCAGTGGGGATCTAAGGTGTTTTGCTGAAAATTCAAAGGAATGTGAAGAATTTCTGTGAGCTCATGTCTGCGATTTTCAAATCAGGTTACTTTGTCACATGATGCATGACACTGGTGAGTGAAAATCTTGCATGTTTGAAACCCCGCAACAGCTTCAAGGAAATACTGCAGATATTGGAAGTATACAAAAAGGGTAAATAGAGAACATATTAATAAAAAATTCAGTAATGAATAAATAAGCACAGTAATACAGTAATTACTACTGTTAGATGCACGTACACTATGACCAGTGTAGCTTGGAAACATGGCCATGTGGATAGGAGTATGAGTGTGATGTGAATATGGATGACAGTGAATGGCTTTGCTGGTTTCCCTGCGGTGTCCTTTAACAAGGTGTTTATGGTTTTAGTGAAGTTTTTTTTTCTTGTAATACCATTAACGAAATGACAGAGGAAAAATTCCTGGATTAAGGATTAAAACCTGATACATTTTACCCGCAGTGCATGCCTGCGCGCGCTGTTCCTGGTTAATGCTATTATAACAAAGTGTGGGTAATGAGCTGTAACCAGCTTAGCACCACAGTAGTGACGGCACCCCAAAGAGCAACTGGCTTGCATGGTGATTTTTATTTTTTTCACAAAATTGATTTTTGACTGTTTCACAGGGAGGTTCAGTTGACTCGACACAACCTTACTTCCTTGTCTCAGTTGCCGAGGACGACGCAGATTGCCGGAACTGAGAGACTAAGCAGGAAGCAAGGGGTGTGAATCAGAGAAAAGTCGATACATTGTTACCTTATGCCTCAAAAATATTACATGGATATGATGAATTAATAAATAATTGACAATTAATGAATCAAAAGACTATCATGAATGATATTAAATGATATTACATATTAAATTTCAGAGGCTTTCCCTAGCAAAGGTAGCCATGAAAATATGATTTCTGTGAAGATGATTATTATTTGCTGAATGATCTTTGAAGTTCTTTTGGGGACTCTTGATTTATTCATAAAAACCTAATAACAAAATCACTAGATTGGCCATTGATCACCATTAACCTTGCTCTCGATATTGTGACTCAGTGTGTGACAATCAGCATGAATCATATTGGCGATGATAGCCAAGAGATCACTGGGAAGGTGATCAAAATTTCTGAATTGATTGAAACATCAGTTCTGAACTGAGAAAAAAAGAATTTAGCGAACCATGTAATGACCATGCAGGAGTTACTTCCAGATGTCTCTGTGGCACACCTGTACTGCATAGTTCCTACGTCTTGCAAAATAAATATGATGCTGTTGGTTCCATTTTGTTAGATTAAATAATATAAAGCAACAACATTGGGACTAATGCCCCTGTGCAACAACTGAATTAGCATGTTATGTATGTTAATACGTGTAAGTGAATAATATATGCAATAATATAATATTACAAGCTCAGTGCCGCAGTCCAATAGTAGATAAACACATTGTCGTATTTCCCACTTGAAGACAAAAGGACGGTTTTACAGCTTATGCCCTGCTTGTCTGCTTCCCCTATAAATATCATGCAGTTGCAGTTCTGTGTTGCACGCTGAGGAATAAATTGTCCAGACCAAATAACCATGTGTAAGTACATCACACATACACAGGCTACACTGTTAGAGTGCTGTCGACCCCAGGAATTAAGGCAACAGTGTGGCTGACTTCCAAGAACCCTGAAGCTCACCTGAGTAAAGTAAACCTTTAGCTTAGCGCCATGCTATGTCTAGCAGCGCAGGTTCAAATGAACACTCTGTTCAGCACCTTGTACAAACACACAGCAAATCCACGAGACGAGCGAGGAATCAGCCATCCAAACCAAAACACACTGACTCAGTCACACACTGATGAGTGAGTAATCAGCTGTCTATAGCAGATGAGTACACACTAGTAAGTGTTTACCTTACTGTCAATACTAGGCTGTCAAACACAGATCAGTATTGACCGTACACAAATTGAGCATTGAGTTACGCTCTTTCCTGCTAATGCCTGGTGCCCCTCTTTGTCAATTGCACACTTATACTGGATTGAGGCCCTACATATAGTAATATAATAAACAGTAATTTCAACCTGCCTTTATATAAACCAGTCTTTACCTCCCACACATCATTTACGTGTCTAGAGAGATACATAAATTTAAATAATTGTACATTTAAATGTGTGGTCCTTTAACAAGTTGCAGATTTCGCTGCTGAGAGTGGCATGGACGGTGCGCCTTCACAAGACAATACAACTGTAGATAAGAAGACAATGGAATAATAACACGATACTGCAGCTTCACTCCATGGGAGCCCTGTGTATTACTGTCAGTAAATTACAGCCAGATAGCCTTACACCAGTGATATGCCAGCATATCTTCACAGAGAAAATGCGGAGGCTGTCTTACAACAAAGATTACAGTGCAGTTACACATCTGTGATATAAATACATATATATGTATGACCCTGCATAGGAGAAACGGGTATGAAAATTGATTGAATGAATGTATAAAAATACACGGTTATACTAATCTTCAAAGCAAAACCATCACTTAGTTTAAAAAAAGAAAACCGATAAAAAATAAAGCAAAAAGAAAAATACTGAATGGATGTGAACAGACACTGGTTTTGTGTGTTTTCCCTGTGTTGCACGTTACCTCATAGTGTGTGTGTGTGTGTGTGTGTGTGTGTGTGTGTGTGTGTATGACAGAGAGAGAGAGAGAGAGAGATAGAGAGCGGGTATACCTATCCTTATGAGGACACGATGTCCCCATAACGTGATAAATATCAGTTTTTTTTCCCTTATGGGGACTGGTTCCCTGGTAATCTCTATTTTATAAAATAGATCTGTGACTGCTATGAAAAAACTAAAAATGCAAAAACTCTTGTATTTTGCTTGGTTAGTTATGGTTATGGTTAGGGCAGGGTCGGGGTTAAGGTTGTCATAGTTAGAGTTAGCATTTTTCCCATAGAAGTGAATGAGCGGGCCCCATAAGGATCTGTGTACTCTACACATGTGTGTGTGTGTGTGTGTGTGTGTGTGTGTGTGCATGTGTGTGTGTGCGCCCTGTGCTGTCTCAGATAAGCTCCATGCCATCTCATACCCCTACCGAGTAGAGGGACGTGTGATCCCATTTACAAAATAAAACTAAACATTTATTTGCACAATTTGCTTAGTCTCTTCAGTATGTTAAAATGTTTAAATATATAAGGGTTCTCCAGCCATGGTGATCAAGGGTATGTGAGTCTGTTGCGAAGTCTGGGATCAACTTTATTGTTTTTTTTCTTTTTTGACTTAGTCGTTCTCAAAATTGTAAAAAATAAAGCTTGATCGAACATGAAGAAACGTAAATATTGAAATACATGCACCAAGTACTGTATGTTTCAATGCTATTACTTCAGGCCATAACCGCAGTGGTGCAGTAAATCTGTTTTAGACAACACATAGATCACCATTTACTATACTAAATATTGTACTTTAGAAAACAAGGATTGCCTTTTTGTTTTACTGTGAGTATTACGTTTACACTTCAGAAGAAACCCCTCTTTTCAGAAAATCCTAAAAATGTAAAAATCTTCCTGTTGCAATTATTATCTTCATTGCAAAAGAGCTTCATTTTTACATTTTACCATAATGAGATGCAGTGTAGTATTAGTGTCCTAGGCCTGTGCTCTGGATCAGGGGCTTAACGTGTCTTTGGATCCGAAAAAATATACAGTACCTTTGACATTTCTCATCCTTATGATATTCCCTCAAACAGTACTTTGCTGACATACTCCATGCTTCAATTATTTTTGGAATTGCACCCTGTCTGATTAATCATTCATTGTATCCTCCCGTTGAGGTCACATGTCAGAGAAAGTAAGGTCTAGACATCAGTGTTTAAATGCATTAAAACGTTTTGCTGTCAGCGAAACACAAACATTCCTTAGCTGTTGAGTCAGAGTTGAGACACGGAAGCTATTAATGTTCACAATTAATGCTTTTGTCAGCCCACCAACAAAAAGCAGGTCCGCTGTTTGTTTTGGCAGCTCACGGTGTAATGAAGTGTACCCTCGCATATTACTCCTCAGATTAAATCGGCCAGTGTCTGGGCTCTGCTTTTGACAAGAGACGGGGTGCCTTTTGACTTTCTAACATGCTTTATTTTTTGCGTTTATCTCTCGAGCACAACGGTATCACTGCCGTTTCCGACAGTTAACATGCAATCAGGCTGCAGGGGCCTTACATGACGCTCCGCCTCGTGAATTTTAATTGGGTGGTGGGTGGATAGTTCTGGGGCAAAGTGACACAGAAAAATTATTTCATATTTATGCATTCTTATGCTAATGTAATTTCATTCTCTGGCCTCTAGTGGCGCGACAGACTGCTGAAATGGAGATGCTGAGGCAAGTAAGGTTGCTGGGACAGTGTCCTCTGATTGCTCCATTTTACCACAGACTTTGCCCCTTCTTGCCTTTATTGCCACAGTGCCCTGATTACACATCTAATGTTGCAAAATTTTCTGTATTACATATGTATAGAGGGCCACTAATGACTGGTGAATGACTGGCAACTTATTGTTGCATATATAGCAGGAAAGCAAACTAATCATTATATAATGCTAGTATGCTATTATTAGTATAATGCTATAATGCTAATATAGAGCTAGATAAGATTTTAACGACTCTGAGCTATTAGTTTAGTTCTCCCCAAGCGAGCTTGATGGGCCGAATGGCCTCCTCTCGTTTGTATAGTTCTTATGTTCTTATAAGAATACACATTGTAAACATATCTGCAATGCTAATTACATGTAAGCCATTAAAACCTTCTGAAGAATTTAATTGGTATTGGTGGAATTTAGTTTAGCAATCAATTACGGTCCTTATTTTAAGGATGCTTTCAAGGGCTTTTTTAATAATTTTGATCTTCACAACCTTTTAATATTGTCGAAACATTAATGCTAAAAATGGCGTAGCATCGCATGCACTCGTACACAATGCAGATCCCCGCTTGTCGTTCCCATAGCCATGATGAAGCACTGACAGATGGTGTACGCCAGTCGTTCCAAGATGCCTCCTGAAAGTGATCATAAGGAGCTACTGGATTATTAAAGTGTTTTCCTCCTGTTCTTAAGCTTATTGGTGTTTGCAGCACATCTTGCATGGATCTGTCTGTATTCGCTGTGGACAGCATATTCACGTGGAATTCAAGTACATGGACTCCTTATCTAAATGTTGCTCGTTCAAGTCCCTTCTCGAGCAAGGCAAACAACTTTAATTGCGCCAGTTCTAAAACTGCATGAAAAGTTCTGTTTTGTAAAAAACGGAAACTAAGAATGTGTTATGATGATACAATGTACTTCTTCAGTTTAAATTGTAGGAGGAAAGCATAAATAAACGGTTCCCTTTGACAGGTGAGCGTTGGCAATCTAAACCCCCTGTCTGGCAGGCATGTGCGGGAGACTGAGGGTGCTTGCCCACCTGTTCATTTTGCCCAAACGATCTCCCCATTTTGAGGTTTAAGTGCCCCTTTTAGAAAACTGGTGACCACACAGAACCCCCCAACCTCCTGTGTTCAGGCGGCAAGATTTACCAAGTGGGACCCCCCCAGCCTCCGGTCCACAAAATGTACCTAGGGGGACCCTCAACCTCTGGGACCCCCCCCCCCCCCCCCCCAACCTCCAGCTGACAAAATTTACAGAGAGGGACACCCCCCCCCCAACCTCCAGCTGACAAAATTTACAGAGAGGGACCCCCTCCAATCTCTGGCTGGCAAAATTTACCCTAAACCACCCATAATAAAACCACCCATATTAACGAACACCCATGTTCTTTAAGCAGACAGCTGTACCCTGGTCAGTTTTTGCTAATTACGGTATGTATGAATCATTTGGAGGCTTCAAAGGCTTCATACACAGCTTGAAAGCATTTTCCTGTGAACCTGCAGCAGTCAGTAAATTCTCCCAGCTATTTTCATTCTCTTCACACCATTTGTATTATCAAATATTTATAAGGTTACCTGTCATTCATCAAAGTTCTTCTGTCTCTTTTTCTCTGCCCCAAGCAGAAGTTATTCAAAAACTCCTGTTCTGACTTTTCTAAGGTGCAATGTGTTTGATGCAAGTCACTGATCAAACATATATTCGGCATTGGCCCAGCGGCCTTCCAGCTATAGCAAACTATACACCTCTCCAATCTCTTCTGCCACTCCCCCCTTTCCTATGAAACAAAATGAGGTGAAGCGATATCTGCACCATCTAGACAAGAAACATGGAATTATATTAAAAACTCTTAAGAGATTGTTTGGCTTCAGATAAAAACCAGGTGGAGGCTGTATAATACTATACCAAAGGCATCCTTAGACGATGCTGAGATTATGAAGATAGGGCCAAATATATTAATGAGTTACTTAGCAGTTTCTGCCTAATAGCTGTTAGTCTGTTTATTTTTATTTGTAATCTATTGTCTTATGAAGTGCATTTTCCCCATGTAATCTGCAGCTCTATCAGTAATACCCCTGGTGCAGTTATTCTTATTTGAGTCCCATTGGATTTTGCGTATCTTTCTCTCTATGCTTTGCAAGAATTGTGTCTGCGGCCAGACAAACCCCATAACCCTAGCTGAAGTGGTTTTATGAGTGAAAAGAAGCATTCATAACTTCCTCTTTCAACAATGCAGGCTTCTTTTGTCTTTCTGTCCCTGAAAATTGCATTAGTTCCAACCTTTTTATGCTCATCCTTCCCTTTTTTTCCAACTACGTATACAATAGAACGCGATACACTCCTAATGGAGATGGTTGATGTTAATTCACCAAAAAGGCTATTGAGTGAGCCGAGGAGGTGGTGTTAAATCAGAGGCAGCTCGACCAAGGTGAGGTGGCTGACCTGATGAGTCAATACCTAAGAGCAGCCCCCATCCACCCACCCACCCACAACCGGACACTAGCCATCACCACAGTAACAAACTCAGCTTCATGGCCTTCCACTCCTCGCCTATTCTCACTCATCAGAAGCTGCCTGTGTGTGTGTGTTTTTTTTCCTAGTCGTTTCCGTTGTTGTGTGATCTCCGGCTCTCTGTCAGTCTGGTCTTGCTATGAATCTGCGGTAGTCAAAGCTGTCAGAAGACCCTGACCATGTTCTTCAAAATAAGGCAGCTTCTTCAGCATCACTGAAGCTTCGGAGGTGATGCAGGATGTGTCTGTGAACGATGGATAGACGTGCTGCTCATACAGTTATTTATTTTATTATGTAAATGTCTGTGCGTTCCCCAGTTAACAGGAAACAAGAAATAACTGCAAATATGTGGAACAACTTCAGACAACAACAAAATAAGAGAGAAGATGGGGTTGGGTGCGCTGGGGGGGGGGGGGGGGGGTCATGATTGATCATGCACTGACTTATTTTTCACTACTGTATTCAAGCCATCTGCAAAGAAACTATTGTCTGAATAACTAAACCTATTTATTTGCTTAATATTGACCCACCAGCCTTTGAAATATAGCCAAGCCTTCCATGTAAAGAAAGGTGAAAGTAGCCGACATTTTAATTTTATAATTAGACTGTAAATCTCTTTGCTGTGCCTCTCTCCACTTCATAAGTTCACTGAAGGACTGAGGTGGTCTCAGCATTTTTTTGTTAAATAAAACAAAATAGGGGTTTGTTGTTAGCCATAAAGTAAGCAACTTTGCCACTTTTAGGAGCCCATTGACAACTATTTAGGAAATAACTCTAAGGACCCTGGATCACATCATGGCCTTTATCAGCAATGCCGTGGTTAAACGTTGGATTACCCCAACCATACCCTGCTATTTTTCATTATTCATTTTCCATAATGTTGAATTGGAATTTTTTTTTAATTAGAATTGATAGCCACATTGACAACCGTAACTGTCATATTGACTGTAAGCCTTTTGAGTGTGGGGCTGCATGGTTCATTGTACTGCTGTTGAGTTTTACGCTACTATCACAAAGTATGTAAGCAGAAGCACAATGAGTATACGTGAGAGTGGAGGCAACGGTGAATGTTTGCTTTTTATTCCTAATAAGAGTCAGCTCTAGGTTTTTTGGGGCCTTAGGCGTGATGTTGTCCAAGGGCCTTCACTCCCACCGGGACCTGAATTTTTGCGATGGTGAAACTCCGAAGACAGGATCCTGCATCACTTCCTGCCTGGGGCTGGTTAAACAGAAGATCATCGGCAGTCGTTCTTTTCATGGATGCCGTGGTCTGTGTGTGCCGGTAGCCTAATGCCACTTTTGCTGGGCACATTTCTTCTAATATTAGCGTGTTGGGTATTTGAGCATACATATTACACATGATGCATGAAGAGATTTGAAAATAGGTTTTGCAGTAGGATATTTATTTGTAACATATACTTAATATGAATCCCTGGTTTACAGGAACAATGTTGCCATAAGCTGCTTAAGAATTTTTAAGAATTTACAATTGTTTAAAGTGCAAAATATAAACTATTGCTAGTACATTGCAGTGTGTAGCTAGGGGCTAAAACACTGGAACTTCAAGGAAACACTGTAAAATAATATATGCTTCCACAAGGTAAAATTCATATTTTATTGGAAATCCCCACGATAAATCCATCCTGAATCAGATATCAGCAGTGTTTTTGATCAGCTCTACGGAGGGTGCAAGTCTTCGCAGAGCTGAAAAATTCAGCGAGCTGCGCAGCTCAAGGCAGACCTACTGCATGCAACATACCAGTTCGTTTTTGGCCGCGTTTAATCTGCCATCACAAATGGCAGTTTGAACAGCTTGTCTTAAGAACAGTAGCTATTACTTATGCCATCAAATACCTCAGCTACAGGCCGAGAACAGGGGGGTGGGGGCATCATCCCCTACACATGCAGAAATATGGAATTGCCCCCAATCTTTTGCTAAAAAGATGAGTGCACATGATATGTGCCCCTACCCACTTTTCATGTAATAAGTATGCCCCTAACCCTAGCCTACTACTGTTCTAACATGCTGCTGTATGCTGGTTATTAATTTGCCAATTCATAGGGCAGCTCCGCACGTCTTTTCCTTTTTAATTTGCTGAGCACCACGCACAGAAGAATCTGATATTTTATTCATCGGCATCACCGCTCCCTCGCCCTAATGAAAAAACACAAATCTCGCCATTTAATCAAACGCATTATCGTTTTACCTTGATCCAGTGGTCTCCACACTGTGCGGGCGACAGTATTAAAAAGGTTCACGGTTGCTAAAACCACGACACCTGCGGGGAATTTGTAACAAACCAACAAAGCCGGCGACCTGGCGGGGAATTTTAATCACCTGGCGGTGCCTAGGAATGCGAAAGAGTGGCATCCTCGAACACGTTTTATTAAATAACTCGCATTGTGTTGCCACATGAATGGCAAAGGGCAAAACGGCAGAATGCTACAGGATGTGATCGAGTTACATAAGCAATCTGCCTCTGCAAACCACCCTGTTCGTTCTCAGTTTCAGAACCTTGCAATGCTTCAGAGTGATGTGCCACAAACACGACATTTGGTGAACTCGTGTCAGATTATATGCCAATGGCTCAGGGTGTCTGTGTTAGGCGGTATGTGAGAGTCCAGAAAACTGACATTGGTATTTGAACAGTGAGAAGATTGTGATCATTAAAATATCTGTCTGTCAGAGGTACCCGTAGAGGTATTTGTGTGATTGAATAATGAAACAAGTAACTTTGAAATAACGCAATACAAAAGTTCTCATTTGGAAAAATTCTCTATTGTAATATTGCACAATGTATCATCTTACCTCAGTGTTTTTTAGCCACGACCCACCGCTGTTGTCTTTGTCTATATGCATATGTGTGCATTTGCTTTTGCCATCACAATGCACAATCTGATATGAATGCAGCTGTTCTTAGCAGAGATGTTTTCTTTTCCTTTATGTAAACTACAATCAGGAAAGTGTCAAGGATCCGGGCGGATTTGGGGCGATGGCAAGGCACGATGCAGGCTGAACAGAAATGTAGACGACCCACTTGCGGCTCACAGGAACAGAAGGGGTTTGTTGAACAAAACAGAAAACACTACAAACAAAAAATCTCCCTCGAGGGGTCAGAACTAAAAGGGATAAGCAAAGACTAATTTCCAGTCGGGTCAGGGCAACAAAGGGTGGGCAGGCAGGTTACAAATAACAGAACATCCAAACTTCATTCATACAGCAAAACAACACCAATGTACCACTGGGGAACTGAACTCACGCAGGAACTTAAATATGATAACTGAACTGGGTAACGAGACAGCAGGAGTGAGACATAGACAATTAACCAATCGGGAAGGGTGCAGGACAACGAACAATCAGGAAAACACACAAGGGCAGGCAGAAGAACAGGCAACAGGTGGAACTAATTAACTCGGACTGGGAGGGGAAGCTAAAACACTGACAGAAACAAGGGAATAACAGACAGGTAGAAACACAAGCACGGGTACAAAGAATGAAACCAAAACCAAATACAAAAGACACAGGAACTAGAAAAACTCACACAAATGAAACACTAGGGAACAAAATACAAAATCAGAGGAGGTGGGATTTGAACACACGACGAAGGGATTTGAAGGTAGCCATTTTACTTTTTCACCACTCTACTCAATACGTTCAACCACACGGCTTACAGGGAACTGGGGAAAACACAAAGACTGACAGGAGGGACAGGATGGCCAGCGACGCCTGCAGGCCAAACAGGGAAGGGACGTGAAAGACTGAGAGAACAGGAGCTGACCCTGACAAAAAGGGCATCTCTCCAAACTGTTTTACTTTTTCGACACTCAGTTTTTCAAATCTTAATTGTGAGCTAGCTTCTGTACAGTTGATGAATAAAGCTCATTTTAATGACTCCCTTAATAAAATTGTTTTTAACTGAAAGCAGATGGTGTAAAATTGCCAAATGCACTACATCGTTGTCCAGATAAACAGCCCCGTGTGTATTTTTGTCTGGTCATTTTTTTCCTTCTTCTACTATGCAGAGGGGATTGGAAAGAATTACAGTCATTAGATATATCTGGAAAGATGAACTCCCACACAGACCGGTTGCTGAGCACCGTGAAAGACTGGCGGATGGTTCGTTTTGTCCAAACACTGTATCATATCCTGGTCTTGAAAATGCCATTTTTGCTCTTGTGTATTCAATAATTTTGAGAAAAAAACACTCAGCAAGCTGGGTGACATAGTTCTTTAGTATTTTTGAATGCACCAGTCTGCTCTTGTTCCGCATGCTACAGAATCACTCCAAGGCACCCAATCCATTGTTTTTTTATTGGCAGCTTCGATCAGCACTGAAAGTTCACGGGGTCACTCTTGTCTTTAAATGAGTCACTATGTAGGAAGTTCTAATCTCCACAATCGATGAATATGTGTTACTGGTATCGTACTCTTTTATTTTCTTCCTACTCATCTTCCAACCACTTATGTAGTACAGGGCCCCAGGGAACCGGTACCCTACCAAGGAAGCATAGGGTACATCACAGGGGAAACCTCTGAACAGGATGCTAGTAAGTGTGAGCAGGGCACGCACACTTACACACTATGCGAAATCTAGTGCTGCCACTTAGGATAAACAAGTATCTATGGACTAGTGAAGGAAGTCAGAGTACGGAGAGGAGAGCAACCAGCAGACCAAGTGTGAGAGCCAATGCCCCAGTGATGGAGATGCCAGTGAGCCTTTATTGTTTTTGGATTGGAAAAAAAATAAAAATCATCAGAAGTTTTATGAGTCATAATAACGCAGGCTGATATTTTAAAAGCACCCATTTTTCAACCACTTATGCCAGTCAGGTCACACCTAGGATGGGATACCAGTCCATCACACATCTGACATGACAAACAGCTTACAGTAGTGACAGCAGTTACCCTAATCACACGTCTTTCAGTTGTGGGAGGAATCCTGTGTGACACGGGGCACATCCCACACACCCATGGGGGGGGTACCTCTGGGGGGGGGTGTAGGTACATAGTAACACTGCTACCCAGTGAACCATGCTGCCCCATCTGAATGCCACAGATTACACTCTACAGGGTTTTCATTCTGATTCTATGTCTTAGTCAACTGTCTCAGAATATTTTTGCTCAGCATGAATCGAGTAGGAGATATAGCTATGCAATTCCAGTCATTTGAATTTGTCAGTGCAATGTATTATGCTTTGCATAAATGTAGCAACGCAGCAAAACATCCACTCTTTTGATATTGTATGAATTATTACAAATCATGGCCAGAAAATGAATAATAGCTTCTCGCTTATTAGACCGAATCTTCAGTTTTAACCACCACTCAAAATGCATATGCAATAATTGATGTCTGTCTATTAACATTAACACTTTACACACATGAAGGAATACAAATGGAAGATAAAACATATTTCATGGTTTCAATACGTGACAAAGGTACTAAAAAAGACAATGGATTTTGATTCATTTTTTCATGTTCTGTGTTAAATTGTAAACTCAGTCAGAACACCTATAACAAACAGAGGCCACTATGAAAAATACTGCATGCTGGTTTTCCTTTTTGATTTCAGAAAAAAATACTATTTTGAATTATCTCTTGAAGCGAAATTTCCTGCCTTAACACATTGATTTGGTAGCTCTTCATCTTAATATTGTAACTTTCTCTAGCTATTTGAAATTGCAATAATTTATTAAACAAATTGTTTCAAAATGATGTTAATTAAATAAACATGGTTTCATAAGATATTTTGCAAGGCTACAAGTCAATGTCATATTTATGTTTAATAAACAAAAATTACATTTTTATTAGCATGTAGTTGCACATAACTGCAGTTAAAATGTCTCTGGTAGGTTTATGCTTGTCTTTTGCTCTTTTTCATTAGATGTAATCTTGTTCTGTAGCTCTGTCCGTAATGGGCAGTGTTTATGCATGTATTACACATGTTCATTTAAATGTTATGGCATTCTGGATGTGGTCTGAATTGTCCACATTCATAATGCAGAGGGGGTCATTTTTTCTCGTCTCTTCCCGGACAGTGTCTGGCAACCCAAGGTAACTCCACACAGTGGTAATCTTTGTAAATGCCACAATACTTTCTTTGCTATACCTGTTTCAATTTTAATTCTAGGTCTCTCTCCCACACCCTCTCCTGCTCTCTCCCTCTCTTACTCTCTCCATCCCCTTTCAAATCATTGATTTTTCAGAGATTCTATAAAATATTTACGATGTGTGGGCAGGGTTCTTTCTCTGGGAATTTGGAGAGGGAAAATCATTTTGAAGGCAAGTGCTAAAAGGGAAAAAAGAACTAGCAAGATAAGAACCATGCAAGGCCTGCTAGAGGTCTGCTCAGAATATCAATGCTTCTTCTTAAAACTACTTTGGAATATAAATAAATAAATACAGGCGATGATAAAGATCATTATTCATAGCCATTGTATCATTGCGTTTTCCTGTCATAAGCTCAGATCCAATCATCTCTTTGCTCAATTCTGAGTCTTTACATTTGATTGTATGCTCCACTTGTTTTTTTAACTTCCCGGTGTTGATGTAGCATCATCCTTTCTGCTCTCAGGTTTGGTTTTTTTGTGGATGGCCTGATCCTACAACTGATATGTAATTCTGTTATGGTCAACAATTCCTGATTGAATCACTTAAAGTGTGATTTCTCAATTATGTATGTAATCAATCTGTATTACAGAATCACACTGTTGGGTAGCACTTCCTTACAAAAGAGAATGACAGATTTTGTCAGTCGCTGTCCGATACTTATTGATATGTTGTTGGGATTCACATGCTTTCCAGAAAGTCTGGACAGCTGGTAGGACAGCTGTCAAAACACTGATGATCAGTGCTTCTTTTCTTATGATTCTGCCCCCTACAGGTGGGTGGGACTATGTACAATACCGGGCGTCACGTCTCTCTGCGCCTGGATAAAGAGCATCTGGTGAACATCTCTGGTGGGCCAATGACCTACAGCCACCGGTTGGAGGAGATCCGGCTACACTTCGGCAGCGAGGATGGCCAGGGCTCTGAGCATCTCCTCAACGGACAGGCCTTCTCCGGGGAGGCAAGTGCCGCCTAGACAGCATTTATCAAATATTCATTAGCCTTAACCTGCGAGCTGCGGTTCCATGAGAACAGACACTGTAGCCTGTCTTAGGTTGCATGCTGTTACGTCATCACAGCTATATGAATGTGGCAATAGCCACTACCATCCTAGTGCAGCCTTTAAATGAATTACAATATCATTGTACATTACACTAAAGGGGTGAATTACATTGCTTACCAAAAGTGCACAGCACCTATATTGCTGATGCAAAGCAGCTATTATGAAAGGAAACGCTCAAATGGCATCAGTAACGGAGAATAAGCAAGGATTAAAAGAGCTAATTAGTCTTGGGGGTGATTAAATGGGTGAGCTGAACCTAGGATTGGGAATCCAGCCAGGGCACAGGAGTTAACACCTCCTCGGCTTGTGACAAATGCTGTGGGACTCCTAATGGGGGCCGTGAGTGAAGACCTCACCTCTCGCATCTCATTCCAAATAAACAGACATCAATCTGTTTCAGTTGGAAGGAGTATCCCAGCCGTGTGCGTGGACATTAAGGCAGTAACCACCACAGTCCCTGCAGCATTCATCATTTGATACAATTATGATTCCGTTAATCCGATGCATTTTTCTTTCAGGCTAATAAGAACAACAGCAATTTGCATAGTAACAGAATAATTGTGGGCTTGACAGGCAAATTTATTGTAATTAAACATAATCCTTTATTTTCCCTTAATAGCAGCCAGCTGATATTTAAATAATAATAAAACCACAGTGCCAACTTCATCAGAGCTTTGTGACCTGTGACCCATTCGGAGGATGCCTGCCTGCACTCCTCTATTGTTCGTTTAAAAAAATGTTCATTATAGATCCTGTTCCTGTCTGTCTGCCATATTTTTTTTATCTAAATTGTTCACCATTTCCATTTTTGCTGTATAGAAATACATTAATTAATAGGCATTTTAATCAAAAGTGACTTGCTTATTTTACCCATTTTCTCAGCTAGATATTTTGCTTACGGAATTCAGGCTAGAGCACAGTGCAGGAGATCGCTCTCTGGGACTTAAGTCCACTGCTTTCATTTTTAAATCACTCATCTCTTAATCCTGTAGATAGCTTGGTGATAATCTTCCCTGAGAAATTTGTGGTTATTGACAGCATTGTGTGGTGTTTATAACTCAGGGGCTGAATTCTTACGCGACTGAGGATCTTTCAGCCGTTGAAAGGTCTTCATCTCTTAGAACCTCTAGGCTGTGAGGTAAAGCCATGGGCTTAGCCGCAAATCAAAAAAAGCAAAAGTTGTAGGACTGAGCAGCATGACACATACACAGTAGGGCATTTTAAATTCATTGTCTCAGCTTTGTTGTGAGGCAGTATCGGCAGTGCCGGAATCAGCGTCCTCATAGGTACTAGGAAGAAAATTAGAATGTAACTATAAGTTTGAATAATTAGGTAAAATTAGAATTCTAGAGCTTCCAAATAAATATACAAACAGGTTTCATTTTGCATTCCCTTGATTTGGGGAACAAAGCAAAAATTATTAAACATCAAACATATACTCTACCACCTTCCGCACACCTTCTGGATTTAGATCGATGTTTTGTATGCAGGGCCTCACTATACGAAAGCCACTAGATTCCTGCAAGCATCTGCGGGGAGACTAATTCCCTGTTCTTTTCTTGCTCAATGTTATTTGGAAATGAGAAAAAAATAAAATACGGGTGGCGGGACCGATTGTTGATTAACGTAAGGCGAAGTTGCTTATTCACAGTACAAGCGGCGAGGTGTGTTGAGGGCAACTCATGTATCCTACACTACGAAGAGCTTGTTGGCCATACTTCTGGAAATGAAATGCCATTGGAGTAATAGGTGTTAAAATATTCAAAGTATTACTCAGGATCTCATTACGTTCTAGGCATAGCATCCCCCACACCCCCACTGTCAATTTATCCGTTCCTGTGAGGGCCGGCCTGGAAACCTATAATCTGGAAAAGAATCTCATCAGCCGGTCTGACGGTTCATAAATACTCCATAAACACTCCCTGTACAGGATCTGTGTTCATCCACACAGTGTGACGCCCAACAGGGCAAAACAATCGGGCAAATCTACCATAACCAGCAGGCACATTTTAACCATTTAGGGCCATCTGGAATCCTTAAGTGTGCTTCATAACCATCAGGCTAATACATATACAGAACTGTGCTGTGTGTCCCCCCTGCTAGGGCACGGATTTGTGAACTACGGTAATTGAAATATATTGGCTCCCAGTTAGAGGAAAGGCCTCGGAACGAGAGGCACTGTCCCCAGGCTGCTTTGTTCTGTGGCTCCTCGGTTCAGAACTGCAGATACGTTGATAATAGGGTTCTTTAATGGAAATGACCATTATAAACATACTCTTTCTGTAGCTTTGTGGTGGATCAGGGGGTAACATCACTGTTTCATACTTGTAGGGTCGGGGCTCTGAATCCCTCTATTGACTGTTGTGTGGGTTTCCTCCAGGAATTTCGATTTGTGGTTAAAGTGATTGGTGTATCTGGATTGGTGTGTGAGTGGGTGGGTATGTACCCTGTGATGGACTGGTATCCCATCCAAGGTGTACCCCCTCATACCCTCGGCTGCTTAGGGTGGGGACCCCCAGCCTTCCCACCCCCATCATCACCATGACCCTAACAAGGGTCAGAAGATTGAAGGATCATTCTATTTGGTCACTCATACTGTCAACAATGTACACGTCAATACTTATTATGCATTTTTCCTGTAGTAAAAAAACACAATCTGATACTCAAAATTAAAAGGTATGTATTTTGTGAAAGCCAGAAAACATATGAACTAGACTGAAATTCTTTTATGATGAATTACAGAATGGTTCAGGCATAACTGTTGTACTGAATATGGCACCGCCTGATTATAATCCAGTTTAGTAGCTAGCCATCAGTGTAGTAGTTCCTCATTGCCACACCTACCTTCAGGTGATCCTTATAAATAAATCATACACCCCAACAATCAGTGTCAATACAGCTCAGTCTAATGTCTCCTTGCTTAGTAGTGAGGTTTAGTTTTCCTTCGGTGGTCTGTCTGCATGCTCTGGCATTTTCAGTTATGTTTTCTTTTTAACTCTATCTCTGATATCTTGGTTTCGATTGGTGCTGAGAACTTATTTGATTGGTTCTCAATCCGCCTTTTGGTTCAACCTCTGGTTTCGGCTTTTGCTCTAAATCTGGAATCCTGTCGGCTGATTGCCCAACCTTGTTTAATTCCACGACCCTGTCTTTGGTGATGCCCGGTGAAACTGGCCCTTTCCACTCCTTCTTAGCTTCTTCAGCTACGCAGTCAATGGCCAAATTCCTGTCTGCAATGAGTATTTGTAGGCGTGCCAGCAAGAACAGGAAAGGGCCGACAAGCAGAAAACCAAGCCATGTAGGTGTACCTAAGAAAGCGTACCATGCTGAGGACCTTTTTAATAAGTTTTTATTTTCCTTAAGCCCTGTTGTCGTGATAATGTCACAAAAGCTTTAAGATCCAGTGTGAGTTTTCTATGCTTCTATATTTAAATTATGAGTTGTTCAACTAGTACAAAGAGTGCATCTTGTGTACCTTTGTTAACCAAAAACGGAGGCGAAAGCTCATGCCGGTGAGACTGAATCACAGACCTTGTATTTGTTTCAGGCATAAATCAGACTGAGTCTGAGAAATAGCTGGTGTTGTCTATTTTTCATCCAGTGATGGATCACTGTATCATAATGTACCTGCAGGCATCCACTTCCAGTTTATGTATGCTTGACAGAGTATACCACCGAAAACCAAGATTTATTACAACTTAAAGTCAGTCAGTAAAGTAACTCATTATCATCAGTATGTTTCACTACAAGGGCCATTTAGGGTTAGCCATAGGTACATCTTGAATAATTATTGTGAGGCACAGTTTATATAATAGCAAATCAACACTGTATTATCAGTTTGAACTTGACTAGGGCAAGATGTGTTCTATTTTCATTAAGCTCTAACTATCAAACAAAAATAGTAATATTTTGTGTTTCAGTGGTGGTGGAGTCGTGTGTGTGTGTGGGCACTATGAGGCTCTGTGCCATAATTCTTGTTATTGCGAGTGTGTTTTTGTTCTAATTTCAGTCTGGTTTTTTTTTTTTCAAGATTTTAAAGGAAACTTTCAGATCTCTAGCAACAGTCCTTTAGGAGTGTTAGACAATATCTGGGTTCCATAAAATGTCATACGTCCATCTTTCTGCACTGCCGTATTCCTTGCATGTTCCTCCAAGCTCTTTATACATTGCCCATGCTGCAGCTCCGTGAGTTCCTTTTCTCCACTTTAAATGCGGCACTGTGGGGGGCCCTTTACGTTAAAATGCACTCCTACAGCTGCAGTTCGGTCGCAATAAAAACCAATTCCTCTGTGTGGTCCATTTTCTGTTTATTTGCTTTATGAGAGCGCGTGGCAATTAATCGAATCGGAGGCAGTTCCGGGCCGCTGGTTTTCATTTTCCTGTTAGCCCTGTCTGCCACTTCTCAGCTATTGACTTACTGTCTTCATATTTCGCCATCCCAGCTTTGGGCCCGGCAACTGCACGATAAAGAGCTTGTAAGGAATGCACTGGAGATGCTGTAACCCTGATTCTCATGTCCACGCTTTCCTAAACCACAGCCGCATACCTGCCTGTCAGACGTATGCATTCAGGGTGAGGTCAGCGTGGTTATAGGTGACACATGAATGATATTAAAATGCATGTACACTGCACAGCCATGCACATGACCTACTAATTAACTTGGATGTATTCGGATATGTTAGTTAACATTGCCTAGTGGTTCAGGAGTGTCTCTTACTGTACCTTTCCCTTTAGTTCTTGGGAAGCGTACTATAACTGTCTGCTGAATCACTGGGGTAGATTTTGAATTTTGATCACAGTGTCAGCACTCATTTTTTGTATCTGAGGCTGATGTATCACTTCAGGCATGGTTTACTTCGTTAGCGCAATGTGCCATCAGTAGTCTAAGGACTTGCTTAATTTGCAGTTCTAAGAGTGCAGGAGCAAGACTGGCAGCATTTTACCAGGAAATAAAATCTCAATTTTATCTCAACAGTGATGGCCCAATTAAGTTCATACACGATCCGTCATTCCATAGTTCCTCTTTTGAATATTTCATAGATTGCATGAACCACATTAATTAATTCATTTGCTTTCTGATCTGGATTAAGTAGAGTAGTTGGGAGGGTTGCCTTCAACTGATACCGTGGTTCCTCACCTCCTTGATCACATGTATTCTTAATCATTTCTGCAGACTGACAAAACAGGAAGTCGTATTCAAGATCAGTACAGTGCTGGATCTAAGTCTCTGGAGGAACGACATACATGACAGCTGCAGTTAAGACTGAAATGTTGCCATCGGTTCCGTGAAACACAGTTGTAAAATGCAAAATCAAATGGTTTCATGATAAGCAAGAGGCACTGAATTCACACAAAATGGAGAATTCCTCACAACTTGTAATCCAACATAACTACAGTTCAGATCATTTTTATACAGCCAGACTGAAAACACAGATTGACCTTTAATATTTACTTACATAAGCATGCCAGTATAATTTTCTCCCTTTGAAATTATATGCAGTTTGGCATTAAATTTAGTCAGTGAATCATGTAATTTAACAAAGTTTACATGGAAGGAAAATGCACAGGGGAATAAAATGTTATAGCATAGAATGGTTTATACAAAATAATTAACACTTACAAAGGATGGAAAAAGGAGGAGTGAGAGGAAAAATAATTAAGAGCTGAGACAGAGGCAGAGGGGAGAAATTGTGGATTAGTGGTGACAGAATGCTCAAAAAAGGGAAAAAGTAATCATTACTGTTGAACATATTTGAATAACAACTGCAGACATGACATAAAACAGCTGGCAAAGCATTATAATGTCACGCTAACTACTTATGGCATTATGTAAGGGCTAAACCTTGATGAGGTGTGTGGTTATACAAAAAAAATCAGTGACAACTTTCGTGTAATGCAGCCAGATGTGAAGCTGAGGGCCACTAACCAAGTTGCATGCCTCAAAATGGTTTATCACACTTATACCATGGGCAACAAACAAAAATAATGAGAGTAAAGTAGTCACGATTCATTTTTCAGTATTAGCATTTAATAATGTTCCACTGTTTTCTTAAAGATATAGTTCCTATGAGGAACTATAACATCTGGTCAGGCTACTCACTGGAAGCAGCAAGTCCATCAAGTTACCATAGAAACGTCAAGAGAGGTGCTTGGATTTTGAAAACCGAGGAAAATTATTGTCATGACATGAAAAACGAAGGACTCGGGGGCAGGCGTTATGTCAAAACAAAAGGAGTTTTATTGAGACCAGCATATATAAACTGGAAATAAAAAAGATTGCGAGGGATCAAAACGGGAGGAGAGGAACAAGAAAGGGCAAAAGCAACTCGAGGGAACACTGTCAATGAGTGGACTGAGGAATACAGGATGGAAGAAGCATGCATATGCGAGACTAACAAAGGAGCTAACGTGAGGCAGCTGGGAGTGAGTAACATGTGGGTTAGGAACAAGAGGTAAGACAACTGAGTAAGAAGCAGCCTGTTTGGGTCACGCTACGGAGGAAACATGAGAGTCAGGTGGATATGGTGGGCAGGACATGGCAATTATGTTGATAAGAATGACTGCTTATTTATGGCTAAAAGGTCACACGTGTTATTTAACTAACATGTTTAATAAAACATGAAAACACATTAATATAGAAGAGTTATTAAGCTTACTACTTGTGTGGTCACACGAAAACAATCAACACCCACGTAACATCTGGAACAAGAAGAGAAGAGTATAAGACATATACACACAATGAATTTACATGGTCTATATATGTAATACTTAGTATATGTAGGTAATGCCACATATTTCTAAATGTATACGCATTATTGTCCCCGAAAGGCTGAATTTGTGTACATATTTTCCAGCACATAAATTCAGGAAAGGGTTTTGTCAAAACGTCACTTTGGATTAGTACTCTATGGTAAGTTTAAAACTCTCTGTGCCATGGAAATTGTTAGGAAATTGGGTCCTTTGCTTGTGTCTAATGTTCCTTTATAAAATGCTAATGTACAAAATGCTTTGCCTTGGTTTTTATTAGCTTGTTTACAACTTAATTCGTGAGAAAACAGACTTACAAACAATATAAAAAACTGCTGCCGACGGGGTGTTTCGGTGCATGGGGCCACACAGCAGACGCTGCGGCTTCCCCTCACAATGCGCGTGAAGGGTGGTTAAATTTGCACTTTCTAAGCCCTATTTTACTGCATGTGTGTATATGTATGTGTGAGTGAGTGCCTAATATCTTGTACTTCCAGGGAATATACCAGACGCTACACAGTATATGTATATTATATCGAAGTGTATCATTACTCTATGTAAAAGCTGACATTTACTAGCAGCCATTAACACCGTATCATGGCTGGATCTGACTTGTTTAGACAGGAGACCTTTGGGAAAGATTGGGTTTCTGCTTGCGACCAGGCTTATTCGAGGACGTTGGTATCCTGCTCTCCCTCCACACAGTCAAGAGGGCTCTGGAGGCAGTTCTTTATTTTGAACAAGACTTCAATGGCAGAGTACTTTCTTGTAAATGACAGACTATACTCTACTAAAATTATTAACCATGTGTTTGTGCCTTTTTAGGTCCTATCAGAAACACAAGGCCATGTAATCACCCCCCAGTGTCATTAAACATTTCCTACTGGTGCAAAATGGCCAATGTGCTTCACAAGGTGGACACCATATGTGTTGGTGGCTGAAGTAAGTTATTCCCCAAAAAGCAATACAGAGCACCCCAGGGATTTCTGGGTGAAGAATATTATATAAACGCCATCCATTACCTTGTTACCCCATAAATTTTATTACCAGCTGACTCTACTGTTTGTTGCAAGTTATTCATTTCAAAGGTGGGGTTAAGATCCCCTTTTTCCCAATGGACCTTGAAAGCCCTCTCTTTTTAAATAAAAAAGGATTTTCTGTAACATGTGGAAGGACCAGCTTCTTAATTATTTATAGGGACCTTCCACTGTGTAAAAAAAAGAACGACCAAAAATGTGACCCAAATCCTTTCCTTTGTAATTGGATACAGAGGAAAATGTTGGAGACCTGACTAATTTGCCTTCAAATTTGGAGAAAAATAAGATAATACGTATAATGTGGATGCACTATATAATTCATTAATATTGTGTGTATCCCAGGTTGAAGGAATTTATTATATAAAGGGGAAGCATTTTTGGTAAGAGTATTTTCTTTAAGACTGTATTTCACATTTGCTATTTCTTGCTAAGTAGTACAAAGGTGTACGTAGCCTGCGGGAGGCCCTGCGACTGTGTCTGTCTGTGTGGAGAGAGAGCAAAGTTTTGAAAAGAGAGACACAAACAAGGAGACAGCTGTAGGTCTGTGTCACCCAAAGAATACAAAGGAACACACAGCCGGCCTCCCCAGCACCACATTAAGATGCTAGTCTTGGATGTACACTTTACTCTGTTTCCTTCAATTGCCAACATTGCAATGTATGCCTAAAAATTCAGGGATGTGTATCTGGTCATGATTCAGTATTACAAAAACAAATATGACGAGCAATATTCTTATTTTCTTAATTAGAATCATAATCAGTATGAGCGGTATATAAAACATCCAAGGAATTTGTCTGGGTGGATATGCCCCAGCATAACATATAATATGACAAGACAATTTCAAGACAGTTTGTAATTAATATTTGCACACATGAAAATTATACACACCAATTTTTGATTATTTGCTTTGAACTTGAGTGACAATTATCTGTCTAAACTCAACCTGCGGGGGTCATGGGGACTTGCAGTGTGTGCCAGGAAACCTGGAGTATATAGCACCTTACAGCTCCGTAAGGGAAAGCAGTCCTTTGCAAGGCTCTCTCATTTTATTTAATAACACTGAAATACAAATATAAAATAACAATGTAATCAGCAGTGGAATATCAAGACTAGTATTTCAAGACAGTTTTAAAATTTTTTTATCAATGTCAATCTTACATACTACTCCGGTTTCTCCCCGCAGTCCAAAGACATGCTGAGGCTGATTGGAGTTACTAAAATTGCCCGTAGGTGTGCATGTGTGAGTGAATGGTGTGTGAGTGTGCCCTGTGATGGGCTGGCCCCCCATCCTGGGTTGTTCCCTGATGGATGGATGGGATCTTACATACTCACTTGTCATATTCAGAGTTGCCTATCCCACAAACTACGGGTGCAAAGCAGGAAACAACCCAAGATGGGGCGCCAACCCATCGCAAGGCACACCTGCACACCGTTCACTCACACATGTACACCTATGGACAATTTAGTAACTCCAATTCGTCTTGGCATGTTTTTACATCATGGGGGGGAGGGTGCACCCAGAGTAAACCCCACAACAAACAATGCAGGGAGAACATGCAAACTCTACACATTGATACATGGTAGAGACTGGTCCCAGAAGTGTGAGGCCACAGCGCCAATCATTACCCTACCATGCCACCCTATCAATACAATATTAATTTTACAGTTAAATCACCGTATTAAAAGGTATTTTACAAACTAGCATTTAAATGTCACATTGCATCTTGTTATTTCCTGTTTCACACTCAGTTTGAAATGGGCAGTTAATCTGATCGTAGGTCTCCTGCTGAATACACACATGCCAACTCATGAGCAATGCAGACCGGCACACGATTCCTCTGATGCTATAAGTTTCTCCTTAGTGTTTGTGACGTCTGTTTTTTTTTCTTCTGAGCGATGTAATACATCTGGAAGCAAGCGGAATTCTTTCGATTCCACCTACAGACCTGTGGGAGGTCAGCTGACAGAACACACAGCTGTAGAGCGATGAGAGGGAGTGGAACCCAGGCATCAAAAACCACCTCATGGAACATGAGCCAATTTGCATTCCCTGGGCCTCGGATCTATATGTCCAACTGTAGGAAACATCTTGCTTTGACAGGTGTGCCCCTCACCTGGAAAAATACGTATTTTAAAATAAGAAACATGCTGCAGCTAGCCGTTCTATGTATATCTGTTGCAGTGTTGATAGCACGTGTCAAATTTCAACCGTGTTACTTGTAATAGATCAATAAGAAAAATAAAAGCAGTCAATAGCCACATCATTATGAAAAATTCACATAGTAGCTGCAATCAGGGCGTCACATTTCAATTGTCACATTAAATTTGTTTCGCGGTTCACCAATACTTTAAAACTGTAAAGATCGTGCCATTTTCAAGTCAGCTATTGAAGCTGGGGCAATCTGACATGTTACTGTGCCCCTTAAGTGCAATACACCTGCATTTCGACCTACACAGAGGAGGCTTTCTGATGGTTTCGAAGAGTTTCTTCACTTTGAATGTGTTGACAAGTGGCACCTTTTTTTCCTACATCTGTCAGTGTGTTTTGTGGGGCGGCTATGTCACAGATAACAAAAAGAGCTGAACAATGACACTGACATATGTCCCTGAATTACATTTCCAAATCGTTTCCATCTCTCATTTCCTCCCAGCCAAGTAAGGAGAACAGTGACGTCAGAGTGACTTGTTTACTGTACAGAAGGCAGTGTAAGTATTTCGGGAGACTGCTAGATTTCCACTTATCATGCTGGCTCTGTTGTTTTTTTCAGTATGAAGTGACTCTAAACTACTTATTTGGAATAATTTCTTATAACCACCTGAAGGCAGAAAGTCTCAGCTGTCAATCTCTGCACTTCTACAGAGATTATTTTCTCAGTTTAAATTGCTGTAGGAGTTATGCATATTTGTTTCGCATATTCTCGGAATACACACAGAGACAAAAAGTGTCAAAATAAATGTGAAATAGTATTTACCCATATAACCTATTTAACTTTAGATATTTTACACATATGTTGTCGAACTGTCCTGTAAAAATGGCCTCCACAATTCAGAAATGTAAGAAGATAAAATATATCTGTAACACTTTACTTAAAGCAGTTATCATAATGAGGCATCCAGGGACTAATGCATTATAATGGTCAATATAATCCATTATAATCATTATGAAGGTATTTATTTAACATTGAATTATAGATGAGAGCTTCACAGAGCATTCAAATTGCATAATAAACATGGCTATAATGTATTATGCCTTGTTATAAATAGATATAGCTGTGTGTGTAATACTTTATGAATGCATTATAATGCATTATGAAAGTATCTATAATGCGTTACACACAGGTGCTTGAAGTAAAGTGTTACCATTATATTTTACCTCTTGTAAGGTGATGATATGAAAAAATAGTTCATATCATAATGATTGTGTGGGTATGTGACCTGTGATGAACTGGCAGTCTGTCCAGGGTGTACCTCAGCCTTGTGCCTTGGGCTCCAGGTCCAGATTAAAAAGTTGAAAGTTGGATGGATTTACAAAGATTGTAAAACTACTTTAGCAAGTATTTTGTATTTATAACAGACAGGGAAGGCCTGAGTGGTGTTGGAATCAGAGGCCGTCTCCCAGGTCTCCGGACACATTTCTCGAAACGGGTAGGTTAGCGACACATTAGTGCCAGGATGTCCCAAGGGTAGGCACAGGATCTAGGAAAGCCCAAGGGCATCCAGGGAGAAATGAGTGCCAAATTTTTTTAGGGAAAAGTGCTAGCACAAGATTGACAGTGCAACAGAGTGCAACGGATTTTAGCCTCAACAGACATTTTTAGCTAAAGCAGAGTCTCAAGCTGAGCAATGTAACATTTATATTGATAAACTGCAGCAGTGTTACGAGCTATAAAATATATACTAGGACTTAAGAGACTATATTTGCCGTATACACAGTGTCCTACATCGCCAGGTTTTGGTTCTCTGTAGCTATATGTCAGCTTCTGCTTCAGTTTTAGTTGCGTAATTTAGCGGACAGAAAGCTAACCAATGGAGGCAAGGAGGATTGTACTTTGGGGTTTTAAAAAGCAGATGAGCGACAGAATTTGGGGTGAGTCAATTACATTGTTTGCACAGTAGAAGCACCAGCCAGCGCAAAGAGTAGATATCATGGGTCTGGAAAGTAAGCCTAGGTGAGTGAATCATTTGGAAGTGACTTTTGTAGAGAATGAATCTCAACCAATACACTCTGCAGTAGACAAAATGAAGAATTCTGACAATGAAGATAGGAAATGTCTGTTTAGATTTATTTCAGCGTTACTGTTTCTTGGACTGTTTCAGGCAGATATTTACCGCGGCTCAGTGTCTGAAAGGGCTTCCTCTGTCCATCTTGCTTAGCGGAGCCGTGTCATTGGCGGCTAGGTGTGCTGAGTGCTGAGAAGGTGATTCTCTGTGATGCGTTCCTAGGCCAGGTGGTGGCCGTGTCCCCCATGACTGCCTGCCACATGTCCTGCAGGTATCAAGGCCAAGTCGTTTTACACAACAGAAGAAAATAATAAAAAGAACTAATTACTGCAATGTATTCTCCCTCCTTAAGAGTAAAAAAAAATATTCCTTGGGCTACTCGTTATGAATATGTTTTGTTACTGTGAATGACACTGATAATGTCCCTGAAATATCTTTCTGAACTGAGCTGCATCTAGTGTGCGCATCAAGGCTAGGGTGCTTTTCAAAATCACGTAAAATGAAGAACTAGCAAAGAATTTAATAAATATGAAGAACTCTTCTCTTGAATTAAATTTTTGCGGCTGGTTTCTTTAGAAAATTAATAATTTATTAATATTTTTTTTATCTTTATCAAATTAAAAAAGCTGAAGATGTCCACTTAATTAAGGGCACATATAGATAACTAAATCACAGTGACTGCGGCTAAGCTAGCTGTACCAGTTCAGTTATAATATTCATTTTTGATGTTCACAACATTTTTTTGTTTAATTTTTCTTCCACGTACGACAGTGAAACTATGTGAAAGTACATATCCAGTATATGTGGGCATCACCTAAGCTAGTAGCAGACTTAAGGACATCTGACACCACACCGGTCAGTGCTCCCTGCGCTGGAAATAAATGTTTCATAAGCTCTTTTGAATGAGCTCCCCTCATTGAATTCCTGTTCTTTCATAAACTGCGCAAGCTACCATACCTTGGGGAGGGATTTAATTTTCATGGGTTGACATTTTTGGTGTGGATAAAAAAATAAAAAAGAAATCAGAGAGGAGGGACAGGGAATGTATGTATGAAGTCACAGGGCAGGAATCCTGAATGAATATGTGAAAAGCTGAGGAACTGTCTGGTGAAAACAGGCTGAATGGATGGTGCTCCAACTATGTTATTATTATTATTATTTTTCACTTTTTTGCTTTGTATTTTTTGCTGCTTTGTTGTTTAGCCAGTCTCGTAAAAAAATACCTGGGGTTTTTTAGCTATGTCTGAGTTAAGCCTATAAGACCCAAAAACTTTGTATTGTATTACTGTATGTGGTAAATGGGTGAAGTTTTGGAGATGAGACCTTCTAACTTCTTCGTGTTTCAGTCATTGCCGGGCAGCGAGCCAAAATACCCTCAGATAGCCTCACCTTATCAGCCAGAAAAGAAAAGTGCAGTACTACACCGCCGATGACTTTCCTTAAATCATATTTATGTTCTTCTCTCTTTTTTAATCTACAGGTCCAGCTAATACATTATAACCATGAGCTGTATACTAACTACACAGAGGCAGCAAAAAGTCCAAATGGATTGGTGATTGTATCTATATTCATGAAGGTAACAGCATCAATTCCTCCTTCATTCATTGGCCTCAGTGAAAAGTGCTGTGTATCATGTTCATTCCTGAAGTACATTCGCAGTATTTTCATGTTACCATTGCTTACACAGATGGATTTTATTTATCAAAAGGTGGTATAATTTATTCATGTAGTTAGTTGATAGACTTGCTTCTTACATAAGGAAGGAATATTCTGATTCAAGAGGGTGCACTGTGTCTTGTATTTCACGCCTTATTTAATTTAATTTATTTCTCCATTTGTCTGTTTTATTTAAGGGGGAAATAGGAAATAATGATGTATAGATGTACTGAAAGTATAAGCCTTTCAGCTACGGCTTAGCATACAGTAAGAACTTCAGAAGGTTGGGGTCAAGTTAGGACATTCCACATGTTTTCTGCAGAAGACTCTGTGTGCTCATGCTAAGCAAATAAGCATCTCTTTGAAAAGGCCAAGTGGGAAATTATTCCTGCTGTTGCCGCTGTCGACCTGTTTATGAAAATGCTCTTTGTTTGCTCACCCAGCAGAAAGTCAAAGCTTGCATCCTCTCTCCCCCCATCTTCTCTGCCACGCCACTTGATTATTTTACACTGTGCTGTCTCACTACCTCCCTTGCTGACAGTAAACCGGATCACTGTCATCCCAGTCTGAAATTCTTTTAACTGGGGAAAGGACTTACATTTAGAAGCCAGTGTGTAAAAAGCTCAAAAAACAGTTAGCGTTAGCTCCTTTGTATCAGTAATGGAATTCAGTCATTTTCAGTTGAACCATCACTCAGAGATAATCTGTTTGCAGCACTACTGGGAGTATTTTCAATCAAGCAAAAAAAATGTATGGGAAGCAATCAATACTAAGTCAATACAATATATATTGTATGTGGATTTCAGCCTGCTCACCTGCAAAGTCCCTCCCTCCCCAGTGCTCAGCACACATATCATCCTGCAGCTCAGGTCTCAACCCCTGGGTCTTGATGGAAATTTGAGGATCAGGTGTGTGTGCGTGTGTAGGAATAAGTAAAATATCAAGTTTTTAGTAAAATTCCTAACTCTTCTAAATTAGATTCTAAATGAGGTTATCCATTAAGATGTGGGTTAACAGCTAATTATCTCGCAGATTCTAAGTGTCATTATTGTTATTAGATTCATAAAAGACTCTGCGAGTGGCCGTGTGTAATTACCTTCGCCTCGTCCAAATTTCTGCCTCTAGCAACAATCAGTTAAAACTTATGCTAATTAAAACTTAAATATGCAATGCCTTACTTACAATATAATGGACAGCGACTGTCAAATCATGGAAGAAAGCCAACAAAAACATTAATTTTCCTGCTGGTGAACTGCACATATTTAGGCTGGGAAACGCTCAGAAGTTCTTTTCAATAAACTGAAAAATATATAGAAAATTTCAAAGGGAAAAAAATATATCGATATTTTGTAGAGTGGAACATTTTTCCTTTTTAAATTTCACTACTTTGTAATGGGAGTAGTAAATAGAATATGTGTCTAGTACTTAAAGAAAGCCTTTATCTGTTTGAAGAAATTGCCTTTGTTTTATGCATTTGGGAACAACAGTGTGTTCCTGTGTAATTAGATTCTCACATTATGCACCTGAATACACTGGACTGTTTAACAGCAATGCCAACAGCATCTCTCTGAAGCAAGCAGTTACCACCTTTTGAAGTGGCCGTTAGCGTCGCCACAACTGGGACGGCTTAATTGTGTTAAAAGCAGACCAGGGCATGTGTGTCTTTGTATGTCCCTTGTTCACCACACCACAAAGTGTCAGTAAACAGCACTGGCTGCTTTATGCATCTTCACATCTGTAATTTCAGTGTCTGCAATGACCTATAGGCCATAGGCACAAACCTTACAGCACTCTACTTATCATATAGTTAGTATAATGCCAATATATAAAAAAGGCAGCTTCCAGATTCTTTCATGAGTATTTATTGACAGTAAAGAGCAGGTGGTATTTTTACAGGCGGCACCTTCCCCGTTTATGAATCGCCTTAATCATATTCAAATGAGCGGAGAGAGTAAAACTCCGGAGTGACATTACCGGTATTTCATAAACTGTCCATCCACATTTAAGTGCCAAAATAATTTCTTATCTTCACAATACAAATTATGAACTATGACCAAATTATTGACATGCAGAGTTTGCCTGCTGTGTTTCAAAACTAAGAAACAAGCCAGCAATTTGCGATATTTTTTTAATGCGATGTCACATGGGGCATATGCAGCTCCTTTCCATATCAGTAAAACACTCTTTTTGTAAAATGTATCTGACGCACCATACCTGCACATTGTCTGTGATGTACTGAGTCATACCAAAGGCTCTTACATTTTTTTTGGGATTAATGCATCTCCTCGGAGTGCTCCCATCTTTACCCAAATGGAACTGCAGTCCACTGTGGTGTAAATTGGAGTATGTTTTCCTGCAGGGCTCTCAAAGAGATGCTGCCGAGCAAAGTGTCAGTGGCCCAGCCTTTAAGGTCCACTTTGCGTCTCATTCTCCATGACCCTTCGCATAGCATCCTAACAGGAGAGGAACCTCTTCTGCTCTCTTCCAGGTCAAAGTGGGTCTGGATTGCCAGTAGGGCTTTCCAGGTACAGCAACAGGGAATAACACAAGCGCAGACATTTCAGAGACGGACGGAGTTTGAGGAAAGTTATCTGGATCATTCTGGGTTGATCCAAACACAACATCTACAAGATGTAGTCTTTATATAGTACTTACAACAGAAATTTATACTAAGATGTAGTAATCACCCCAAAAATACTTTTAAATTGTACCTTTTGTGCAGTGTTTTATGTGTATACAACTGAAATCTCGCAGCTACATAAAACATAAGATGACTTTACTATAAAGAAAAAAAAATTACTGAGCGAAAAAATTGGGCAATCATGCTAAAACCAATAACTGGGTTAAAATGAAAAATGTCCTATCAGTACCATAAACTCTCTTGCCTGAGTGTCTGCTGCAAAGTCATTACAGTTGATCAGCTTTTATTAAAAGTTATGAGTGCGCCAGCAATATCTGAGAGATGGTATGTCATATCTCCTAGTTAGCACATAATACAATATTAATGTAAATTAATACAGGATAACGTGTCTATACGATATTTTTAAGTCATACGTTTCCCAGTTTTGCTAGTTTAAATAAAGGCAATGATAAAACACACATTATTTTTTACTGCGATTAGATCAATATAACCAGGAATGAGCATGCTCCCCAATAAAGCATCAGCAATTAGTTAAACTTTTATTGATTGTAATATTGAAACTGAAGTAGACCATTAACTCTATGACATGTTAACAGAAAACTGAAATATTTAATCTCGTTTTGTTTATTATATGTAATTGTGTTCATTTTTTTCTTTCTTTTTTCAGATATCTGAGTCTTCAAATCCATTTCTAAACCGTATGTTGAATAGAGACACCATCACCAGAATAACATATAAGAGTAAGTTATGTATTTTTATATATGTTATGTAAGACTTTGTCTTATTTTAGCATCTTTGTACTTGCAATTGTAATTTATTCTTAAGATTAATTGAAAATTTCCCTTTATGGTAGCATTTGAATAGGTGAGTAAATTAAATTATAAGGAAGTAGGAGAGTTTGTCCATATAGAAGTAAAACACCAGCAGGAAGCATCTTATAAGGGAGTTAGGTCTCTATGAGCCACTAGAACAGCCTGAAATTGATTTGGCATAGGGGTATGTTGAACTCTATTAGAGGGATGCAGCTGAAGCTCCATCATTTCCACCATGCTGAGAGCGGGAAATTCTCGGCCAGCCAGTGATCCAGAAGCTCCCATTTTCAAGCTGGTTTGGTCAGGATCTGACCACCTGGGAATTGTGGTGTATTGTTCTCATGATATTCATGCTCAAGAAACCTGTCCGTGAGCTGAGCACGAGCACGGTGTCATCCTGAAAGATTCTGTTCCAAACAGGGTAAAAAAAAAATTCACAAATAAAACCAAATAAATCAACAGGAGTAACCGGGAAAAGCACAGGGAGGTTTTCATAATGGGAAGAAAGATATTTATAATTGAATGAATAGAAAAGCAAATAAATGAGCTGACTTGCTTGTCTGTCTCTTTGGCGCGTGACAGAGACAATGGGTGAGTCCAAATCTGAATAATTATTTGCTATGAAGTAGGCAAAATGCAGTATGCAGAGAAGCAGTATGTCAGAATCCTCAGCAATGATGAGGCAGTAGGCGAATGGTACCCTGATGACGTACATTCTGTGAAATCCCACAAAGTCGCTGGAGCTGCATCCAAAGATGAAGAACATTGCTTGCACAGACATTTGTGTCAACATGGTGGAGAAAGTGGCAGCTCTGTACAAATGTCCGAAGAAAACAACACCCGGTTACACGAGTTGACTAGAATATGATTTTCTCCACTGATAAATTTGAGCAGTTTTTAACTTTCTTGAGGGTCATGCTACAACATTGCAACACATCTGTGTTAAATAATGTGCAAAACGGCAACCACGTCATGTCCAGATGCATTCGTGATGTTCTCACGCATGCTAACAGTATGCACCACATTATCGGTCAAATTGTAGGCGTCTAAATGAAATCCATTTCATGATATGTAAGTATTCAGTTTCGGATGCACTCAGTGGCTGTTGTCAGCTGAGAGACACACCCAGGGGCCGGAGACAGGAAATGCAAATTAGCTATGTCACATTGACACTAATGGAGATGATGCAGTACCAGAACAAAGCTACAAGACTGCAGGGATATGTGGAAGGGGATTTAACAAAGCTGTGGGAAGCCTAAGAATAAGAGTTTTATTTTTAGCGTATGTGTGTGTGTGCACATGCAAGCGGAGCAGGAATTTGAGCCTGTTAGTGTGGCACTCTCGGTTATGGAGCTAAACCATTAATGTGGATGATGTTTACAAGATGTCATGGTGAGTGCAGGGAAACCCAGCACAGCAGCCTCTGCCTAGTAGCACTTGATCTCCATTTTTCAGCAGCAACCTAGGAAGACCCCCAAGTAACTGAAAGTATGTCACTGCATTATGTCAAGGGAGAAGCTCCACTCTTCAGTAATAGACTCCATCCTGGGCATCTTCTGTTCAGTATAGTCATTAAGTCTTATTTGTTTCCATTCACCACCAGAATAGTTATCATAGCGAAGTGTGGACATTCAGTTTTAAGGTACTGCATGTCATTTTATTTTTCAAGTAAATGCAATCATCAGGAGATCATAGAATGTGCTGTGTTGACAGGCCTCTATACCCTGGCAATAAATACGCAACAACTGTGACTGTAGTCTGAATATATTTCTTTCACCAAAAACAAATTACCTTCCTTGAAAATGACTGAAATTTGGAGCTAACCTCCCAGAAACACCAAATCTTAATTGATATTCCAGAAGGCTTAACGTTTCTACTGTCACTCAGTAAATACAAGCTGCCTCTGTTTTTAGATGATGCGTACTTACTAACTGGATTAAACATCGAGGAGGTATATCCCGAGACCTCAAGTTTTATCACGTACGACGGATCAATGACCATTCCGCCATGCTACGAAACTGCGACATGGATCCTGATGAACAAACCCGTGTATGTGACGAGGATGCAGGTAATTCTTTGACCTGTGACCTATCAGTCGCTTACTTAAGCATGGCTAGCGCCGTGCTCTCTTCCAGTGCACTCTGCTTAAACACCGCACCTCCATTTTAGCAGAAATTCACACGTCCATAGGTCGCTGTCTCGCGCTCCCCTCCTGAGCTTGACCCTTTCTGCTGTAGATGCACTCTCTCCGTCTGCTCAGTCAGAACCAGCCCTCGCAGATCTTCCTCAGCATGAGTGACAATGTGCGGCCTGCACAGCCTCTCAACAACCGCTGCATCCGGACCAACATCAACTTTAGCATGCAGGGAAAGGACTGTCCCAACAACAGGGCTCAGAAGCTACAGTATCGAGGTAAAAGGCTGGATTTCTCTGCTATCGCAGCTGGTGGCCCCCAATGTCTGCCTTGCTATCTTCTATCTGTCTCATCACCTTCTCATTTCACCCACTTGTCTCTAGTCTTACTTAAGGCGGACCGTTTTCCTTGTTTCCTGCATGCATGGACGTCTCTATATGCTTACCTCTCTGTCTGCTTTCTCTCTCTTTCTCTCTCTCTCTCCTTGTCTGTCTCCCCTCTAGGGAATGGAAAACAAACTCAGAAATGAGATACCGCAACACTGTAATGTTGAACACATGTTTATATTATTTGTGCAAGAGGAATAGGCAACGTCAGAATTAATTGTTTCAGATAGCATTGATTTTGCCATACTGCTGTTCCAAATCACAATGTTACTACTCATTTCCTTCCTTTTAACTAGTTCTGCTATATTCCTTTGGGACAGTTAGTCTGATATCATGGCATAAAGTTGTGCCTCACAACAGAATACCCCCCCCCCACCCCTCCCCGCCTTTGGTTGTTTCATGTGCAGATGAGGCTGCACGCATGCCGTTTACCATATCCTTTTGTCTGTTTCAGCTAATATATCTCCGCAATAGCTGCACAAAACGTGAATTTTACCCTGCGCATAAATAATTGAGGTCAGGAGGTAACTCATTATTCATTGTATTGCTTTTCAAAACCGTTGATTATCGTAACTGTGTCTTTCGTTGCTCCTTAATAAAACTCAAGTTTTGTGCTGTTGTTGCTGAGATTTTCAACCTCCCACCCCTCCCTGAAGTGTGAAGATGAACTATGAAAAATGTGAAGATGTACTTTTTACAGTAATTGTTGTAAATTTTTGCTTTTTTCATGTTTTGTAAATGCAAACAGTAAATGTCTTATAGCTGTGAAGCACTCTTAGGTACTAATTTATGTAAACAATTCTGTATTTTTTACCTGGTGAGGGCACTTAAAATTTACCTTTATCAACCCAGGAGAAAAAACGTTTTGTGTAGTGGTTTATTAGATAAAGTATATATCAGAAATATTATTGCATATTGCATTATACTATACAATGAATGTTGTCCCTCTGTAGGAAGGAAACCCAAATTTGTACTATGGTCCTAATATATTAAATATTCTGATCTGTGCCTGTCACTCTTCTTTTTCAGTTAATGAATGGCTTCTAAAATAGAATCCCTTTGATGATCAAAGATATGAGTATTTTGAGAAAAAGCAAGAACAAGTGGCAAAAAAACAGCTTCTAACAGGATCAAGACTGCATTGCTTTTTTTCCTGCCAGGTTTCATGACATCATGTTATTAAAATAAAACATAAGCGAGAAAAGACTTTGCCGTTACCAGCAGAAATCCTAATTTCATACTTCAAGAACATTTTAATCAAACACTGAGTAGTCAAAAAATATGATCTATAAAAAAAATGTTTTGATACCTAACTTTTTGGGAGAAAAACTAATTTAAAATGTAAGAAAAAGACAGCCGTGTCACCAGTGGAAATAAATGTGACTTTTTAGCCTTTGTACATATGAACACCTTGCAGAAAAATCAAACGGAAGCGGACATGTCAGTCGGGAGGACGACCGCAAAGGCTTCAGAACTACATTTTGTCATTGTATTGAAAAGGCATGCAGGTCGCAAGGGGTCGGCAGGGCACAAGCTGTGCGTCTGTGTCTTCAGCGATCTCAAATCAAGCTATGTTAGATAAACATTGAACAATACTGTCTGTGTGAAACTGAGTGTTTTGGCCTTGTAAATATCCTTATTATTATTATCATTATTATTATGATTATTATTATTACTAATGCTGAAAATGAATAAACAAAATGGAAACAAAAAAACTAAGAGGAAAAATATGAATAGAGTTGAGTATTTTACGCTTGGCGCACTTTGAATTCTGGAGCAGTTCTGAAGCTGATGCCTTTTTCTGTTTTATTGTTTACAATGGTCATACACTGTGTTTGATTAATGTTATTGGCCCAATAAATGTGTTTGGAAAGTTCATTTTTTTGTAAATATGCCTGCCTATGTCTGTCCAGTTTTTGTTTTGTTCCCTTGTCATTTTTATCCATTCTGTTTATATATAAGCATAAAACAGGTATTTTCCAGGAGTTTTGTGTGTAACGTCTATCATACATTAAAATCTGAAGATACTTACTTCAGTGTTACTTTTGATCAGCTTTTCCGCTCTCGTCTAGAGCAAAAAAGGGGTATTCAACAGAGGCGAGTAGCTTAATGGTCTTTGAAACAAGCCATTCAAGGCAAACCAATGACCACTAATGAAGTTAGTGTTGATGGAGTATGGGGTTAATGTGGAGCCAATGCTCTGAAGAAAATAACTAGCAGTGTGGTCTTCCTTGGGAGCCAGCGCCATCGATTCTCCGTTTTCAGAATTAGCTTAATTATTTCCAAATCAATTCAGGATGCTTTTTGTGTTTTCCCTGATGTAGTAAAAATGCATCAGCAGGCCAAAGCTTTCAGTGTTTCATCCCTGATCTACAGATCTGCAATGAAAAGGAAATTATTTGGAATAAGTTCTCACAGGTGCCTCTCCAGGTTACAGCCAGCATTATTCTATTGATATCTGAGCGCTAGCAGCAAGACAAAGCCGGAATCACATGACAAATTTATTATCAAAATGACTCACCCTGGACAAATCATTTTTATTTCATTTCTCACTGCTAACAAAATGTATATTTCAAAGGGTCAGATGATTTTTTTTCTGACTAAATACAACAAAGAGGATATAATAAGATGAACCGACGTGCACTTAGAAACCGTCAATGATATTACGTTAATAAAGCAATTCAGTATATGACCAGCAGGGATTTTAGGTGGGTCTGAACAGCTGCTAGGTAGCATATCTGTAATGTCATAAAATGCTGGGGCCCGGAGAGGACAATGGTGTGTTGATAATCGTTTTTCACTAGAAAATAGTAAATCAACTTTATGACTTATTTTGTATAGAGGATTTAACATATAAAGGCTTAATCCCAAAAATTCATTGACACAGTTGAGTCTTGACATCCAATATGGGCATTTGGGCACATTTCCAGGGGCGCCATGCCCTTGCGGACACCAAGCAGGGCACCCGCCCCCCCAAGCCTGCCCCCCATTTCCACTCACGAATGTCTTTTAACAAGTTAAAGTGATTTACCATCTAATATAGGCCTATTTGATACGACTTAATATTGTCATTTTATTATGACACTCACTGAACAGCCTGTATAATATTTCCCCTGTGTTAGATGCATATCTAAATGACATGACATGTCTGCTGTTGCCCAGGGCCATTCAATGCTCTTAATCTGGCCCCGTCCATTCTCCGTCCTTGAATGTGCTTCTCTGTGATATACATGATGTGAGTATGATCAACAATCTGAAAGAAACAGCCACTCAGTTACTCTTCTACAGCATAGCCACTGCTAATGAGAATAATCAGTATTCTAATCATTGATGCCCTATTAAGCACACTGGAAAGCATATGCTCTCCCCAGCTTGATGTGACGGCAAGAGCACATCAACGGAAGCCAGACAGAAAGCCAAACAGGGAAGGAGAAGAAACCGCACTGAGGACCTCCTCTGCTTTCGCTATCAGCGTTATGAAATTTCGGCTCTGACAAAATGGTGTTGGTTAAACGTAGCTAATGGTTTATCGAACCACCTCCATCATAATGTCTTCACTTTGATAATAGCATTCTTCTTTTAGACAAGCACAATCTGAGCTGTCTTTCCCTTTTTTACACACTCGGCGCGTGTTTAGGTTTTAACAAGCTTTAGCGGAGACTAACAGAAGCAGCGCAGTGATTATAAATGAAGGGGGCAGACATCTACAGTTATTGAAAGATCTGTTTCACTGTGGGCAAGATAACTATTCTCTTACCACTTTATTTCTATCCACTTTTATTAGCCAACAGATGGACTGCCCTTGGTATCCAATATGTTGTTGGGATAGTTTTGTCCCAGAGCAAGACCACAAATTCTTATCTCCCATGTACTGGAATTCTATTTACAAATTGGCACCGTTTAAACTATATGTGCAGCTGCAGCATATAACCTCAAGTTTCAAGTGCGTATAAAAGATAGATAGGCTGATTAAACCTTGGGTATTCTCCTTCTTTATTCATGCACACTCTCTGTATTAAATATGGCAAGCTACTCATCAGTATTATTACTCAGGCTTAGTAAAAAAAACTCTGGTCTGTCATGCCTTCCAGGCATTTGTCTTTAACCAAGCAGTACTACACTTTCAGAAAAAAAAAAAAACATTCAAAGGCATCTTTAAAAGCTCTATACTGGTACCCAGAACTGGCCCTACCAGAAAGTTCTTCTATCATGGGACAGATCCTTTTATCACTGCACCAAATTACACAAACAAGTCATAAAGTTTTGTAAACCAGAGGCATGTCCATAGGTCAAACTTAACGAAAGCTTTCTCAAATTATGTTACGTTCCATTAGTTTATGTACAGATGTAGCAGTGTTGAAGACTATGGAACAAAAGCCTCTGACTTTTATTGTACTGTAGAGAGCTGTAGTGGAGGGAGTTTCATTATTCACTTCTCTGATCATTGCTATGACTACTGGCTGCATTACTTAACTTTTTTTATTTTTTATTTTTTTTTCGTAAATCCAATTAACTAAAAGGGAGTGATTTGCTGCACCACACCACATCAATTATTCATTCTAATTTTACACCCAAATCATCCCGGCTCCTGTGAATTTTAAAAAGAGGGGAAAGCAGAAGCCTCACCAGATGTGCTGATCCTCCTGGTTTTCATGTGTCCGCGTTGGACGGCACCTGACCTTCTCACCGGAGCTGAAGGTGCTTTAACATGAGGATGAGCAGCAGCCAGCAAAGAGCAGCAGGAGATCGAGGAAGACGACAAGCTCGACATGAAATGTGTGCGCAAGTGCTCTAGCATAAATAGGTATTTTAAATTTTTTTCTGATGATGCTCAAATTTACCATTAATTAGATCCTAAAACGGGTGTTTTTCCAATTTACTTGGAACTAAAAATATTTTCATACACATATTCAGTATATATTGTATTTTTTCATAAACTGTTCAGCATAATTAATGAACAAACCTCTTCAAGAGACTATATACATAAAACCTATTAACGGGCCTGATTTTTTATTTTTATTTTTTGATGATTTTTTTGGGTTTAATTCACCAACTCTTGTGTTCAGACACTATTATTGTCTAAAAATGGATTTCCTGCTCTAGCAGTAAAACAGTAAGTAAATCCTTTTTCTCATTTGGACTGATAGGTAGCAAAGGGACCTTGCCTGTCTCTGCTGCAGGTACTTTGGAGTAGATTTAATCTCTTACTATATGTCAAGTGTAGGGAGAGTCAGCAACCAGGAAGCCGTGGACCCTGAGACAATCACTTCCTAATGAGTCATATATGGCAAATTAAGGAGACTAAGCTAAGGTCAGAATCTATGGCCCATCGATCTGTGGTTGTTCTGTACAACCTAATAAAGGTCAACAGCTAAGTACATAGCCATGCATATTTGCATTTTCATGTTTGGAATATGCCCTGTATAATATTGCTATTGGTGTTGCATAATAAACACATCAAATCCTGTACATTAACACATATGGTCACAAATGAGCTGCTGGGAATTAACTGAATTACATGCTAAATGATCTACATTGTGGAATATGACCTCTGGTGACACTTCAATTACTAGCATCATCAGACACTTGTTCACTTGCTGCTAAACCATAAAAAAAAAGAGAGAGAAATATGTACCATACAATAACTATAAATCCTAAGAACATGGGCTTAAACTATGCATGTGATTCCGGTACTCTGCAGGAACCAAGGTGAAATGCACTAGACTGGCCTCTGATGTTGATACCAAAGAGGACAGAACTGCATGTAAAAAAAAAACAGTTTGTCAGCTACAAGGAAACACGTATTGCCTTCATACTAAACAGCAACATTAATATGCAACACGTTGAGCGATCAACCAGGCTATTCCTGTCACACTTCTAGCAGTGACACATCAGATGAACATTTGGCCCATGATGCATAAATGATTTGTTTTGTGTATGTGTGCACATCAACTCGTTTGAGGAAATCAAGTGTTACGGGTGTGACTGTAATTACTGTTACCCTGAAAAGATTAAAAACAATTACTACGGAGTTTACTATATGATATAAGGATACAGACTGATTGTTGCTATTGGTGTTTGTGTCGAGAATAACCATAATATTATGTCACCTCTGTATTGCGAAAGGATTGCATTTCTGAAATATGTTCTTAATAGAATAGTACATGAAGGGAGGTCCAAGGAGGGTTGTTGTGCATGAAGTCATTTAAAAAACATTTTATTGAAGATTTTATGTTAATTAATAATGTTTCATTCATTTTCTGGTCAGAGTTTTTTGAATGTATTTCCTTGCTTTTCATCGCACTAGCATCCCATCCAGGGTGTACCTCCGCCTGGTTCCCCACACTGCCTGAAAAAGCTGCAGGCCCTAACCAGGATTAGCATTTAGAGGATGGATGGCCATCTCAGATTGTGCTGTAACGATTCTGAATGCTAAATGCAAAGACATAAAATGAAAAGCAATACTCTTTTCCTTTATCCATCTGTGTGTGCCATTGACAGTGCAAAGAGACCTGGTTTTTGGAGCCAGTGCAGTTCACATGTAAGATGAGCCACACTTCTTCCACATTCAACTGTGTTGCACTCCATGTAGGTATGCAGTGTTTTATTCACACTGCCTATGGCAACCGGTAAGTTTCTGTGTTCTGTATAGTGGTACAGTACTGTATTTCTGAGCATAGCTGGGCATAGCGTAAAACAATAGCCATTGCTGTAAAATCCCCTAAGTTACCTGAGTAAATACTGGAAGAAGCTTCTGCTGTAAATGTCTGGAAATATATATATGTGCATGTGCACTGTGGTCGATTGTTGTTGTTGCTGCAGGATTCACACCTCTGATGGAAAACAACTTTGTCAAAATGTTTGTCTGCATATTGATTTTTTTCCAGAGACACATTCAGGCAAACATGAACAGAGAAAAAGGTTAAATTTGCAGATTTTTTAAAATAATTATTCCCTGACTCCTTCAAACATGAAACTGGATCCTGTCAAAACGTGCATCAGACGCTGTTACAGGTCACCTGACTCAGCCTTAATGATCTTTATAGTTCAGGGCCATTTTTCATAAATAGCCACACAGAAATAGAGTTAAGATACATAGTTTATTTACTTAGTTATTTAATCATTATTTAGTAGATGCTTTTATCCAACACGAGACACATTTCATTTATTTAATTTTTTTGAGAAAGTAGGGTCAGACAGTCCCAGGAGTGACAGAGGTTGAAAGATTTTGCACAACCTGACAATGGGATTTGAACTGGTGACCTACTGATGAGCACAGCATCCTAACCTGATGAGTTATATACCACCCCTGGGTGGCATATCCAAAGTGAGCTATGATAACATCCTAACAAGATGAAAGGCAAACCATGATGGCAAACCTGAGAGGAGTTAGCAGTCTTGCTAGTGAGAACTCTTGTAGCTGCATTACGCAATAGTACAATAAACCATAAAAATGCATTTGTGTAACGAGACAGCAAAACACTGCAGTGATGTAGGCCCAGGTTAAAGAATACATGAGCAAGATTTTCAGTATCATTCAAAAACAGAATTTTTATGTTTAAATCCCACAAATGGAAGAAAAACACTTTACTATAGATATATTCTGATGGTAGGTCCAACAAAACACTCCGGCTGTGAGCTTACCAACACTCCGGCTGCTAGCTCTCCGGCTGCTAGCTCACCAGCTCCTCGGCTGCTAGCTCTCTGGCTGCTAGCTCTCCGGCTGCTAGCTCTCTGGCTGCTAGCTCACCAGCTCCTCGGCTGCTAGCTCTCTGGCTGCTAGCTCTCCGGCTGCTAGCTCTCTGGCTGCTAGCTCTCTGGCTGCTAGCTCTCCGGTTGCAAACACTCTGGCTGCTAGCTCTCCGGCTGCTAGCTCTCTGCCTGCTAGCTCACCAGCTGCTAGCTCTCCAGCTGCTAGCTCTCCAGCTCCCTGCCTCTGTTGTTGCAAACACTCCGGCTGTCCGGCTGCTAGCTTACCAGCTCTCTGGTTGCTAGCTCACCAGCTGCTAGCTCTCCGGCCGCTAACTCTCCAGCTCCCTGGCTCTCCAGCTGCTAGCTCTCTGGCTGCTAGCTCTCCAGCTCTCCGGCTGTTGTTTTCTGGCTCTCCAGCTACAAACACTCCAGCCCCCTGGTTCCCAACACTACACGGGCAGCATGGATGCTTACGGGACCGAAATATACTGCATTCTTGGTCCTCAATGCGCAGGCTCCAGGCGGACGTTCATATACAAAGTTTCATCGTATAATTCGATCCCATCATTTTGGTCTTACGGCCCTAGGACTTCTGCATCACGACACCATAACAAACAACATCCCAATCCCATCCAATCTCCATCATCTCCCTCGAACCCCACAATCAATCACATTGCATCAGTATCTGAAACTGGCTCTGCTGAATACCCGCTCTCTCAATAACAAAGGCATCATTCTAAATGAATTCATCACTGACACCAACTTGGACATCTTCGGCCTCACTGAGACCTGGCACAAACCCTTGGATTATCTTGAGCTTAACCAAAGCACGCCTGCTGGCTTCACCTACATTGACAAAGCCTGCCTTGAAAACCGTGGTGGTGTAGCTGCCATTTACAGAAAGGGCATAAAAACAGCATCCATTTCATTCCCTATTGCTAATTCATTTGAACCTTGCCTTCAGTTTGTCCGGTCCAACCCCTTTGACTATTGCACTTATTTATCACCCGTCCAAACTCAATCCCTCATTCTTCACTGACTTCTCCATTTTTCTAACCCAGCTTTGTTCCTTGTCTCCATCCGTTCTCCTCCTTGGTGATTTCAACTTTCATGTTGATGACACAAACTTCAAATCTGCCATGGAATTCCTGGAATTGTTTCAATGCTTCAACTTCAGCATGTAAATTTCCCCCCTGACAGTCATCACCATATACTGGACCTGGTCTGCACCCCTGGACTCACTCTTCACCAACTCTCAAGCATTAATCTTCATATTTCAGATCACCTGGCAGTCATCATGGACATTACTATCCCCTCTCCACCTTCAAAACTTAGTCGCTCCATAACTTTCAGAGATCTCAAATCAATGTTGTCACGCCCAGCTCGTCCTCGTGTGTGCCACGCCCCCTCTTTATCCACGTGTGCTGCCCCGATTGTGCCCAGCGGTTCCCTGTTATTTCGGCTTGTCTCATGTATATCAGTCCACGTCTTCCTCTGTTGGTTGTCCGTCATTGATGTATTGATGTGATGTCTGCCCTGTCTTCCTCGATCTCTCACCGAATAAACCCCGGCTATCTTGTATTCCGCCTACCTGCCTCGTCCTTCGCTGCTTCCTGCCTGCTCACTCACCACTATCATAACAAATGTCATCATCTACGTTTTCAAATTTATTAACCGGCACTCTGCAATCCACTCCTCCCCCTCTGTCTGACAGTCCACATGATCTGGTTAAATACTACAACGACACACTCTCCTCCTGTGTTGAGCAACTTGCACCCGCCAGAACAAAAAATGTCAGTTTCACACATTCAGCTCCCTGATACACTCCTGAACTACACAAAATGAAATCCCATAAATGCCGACATGAAAGACTATTCAAAAAACTGGATTAACAGTTCATCTCCAAACATACAAGGACTATATTCAACAGTATAAGGAAGCCCTCACTGCATCTAACTACTACTCACAACTTATACATTCTGGATCCAACAAAAGACACTCTTTTCCACCATAAACAAACTATTCAAACCAAATACTGGCACGTCTAACTCATTCTCCACCGACGAAAGCTCGGACTTTTCAACATTTTTCCAACAAAAAAATAGAAACTGTCTACGTCAGGCTTGCTTCACCACTAGCGCCCCACACCTCCTCTTCCCCTCATTGCCCACCTTCTCTCACGTCTCAGCTGTTGTCCTAGTTCCCACCTGTCTCCCTTACAGAACTCACTGAAATCATCTCCAGCGCAAAAACCACTACTTGCATCCTTGACCCTACCCCCCCACCTTATCAAAGACTGCTTTCCAGCTATTGCTCCACTCATTTTATCTATCACTAACTCCTCCCTCAGTTCCTGTTCTGTCCCCTGTTCACTTACACTTGCCGCTGTCACACCAGTCCTTAAAAAACCTGGTCTCAATCCCGACATCATGGCAAACTTCCGGCCCATTTCCAATCTCCAATTTTTGTCTAAAATCCTGGAGTGTGCTGCCGCAGCTCAAATAAAAACCCACCTAAACTCCAACAATCTTTTTGAAACATTTCAGTCAGGATTTTGCTCTTATCACAGCACAGAAATGGCCCTTCTCAAAATCACCAACGACATTGTCCTCTCTTCTGACACCAGACATCTCAGCATTCTCATTCTTCTTGACCTCACTGCGGCCTTGGACATTATTAACCACAACATCCTCCTCTCCCATCGAGAATCGTCTCTCAATATCACTGGCTCTGCTCTTTCCGAGCTAAAATCTTACCTTCTCAACAGACAACAGTCTGTCCATTTCAACAACTGCTCCTCTCCTTCTGCTGCCTTGTCCCAGGGCATCCCCCAAGGCTCTGTGCTGGGGCCTCTTTTTTATCATTTACATGTTCATTACATGTTCAGATTTACATCACCACAAAATCTGTTACCCCCCCTAACCCAATCTACTCTCACCAACTGTCTTACAGAGATAAAAGCCTGGATGCAAGTCAGCTTTCTTAAATTAAACTATAACATGTCTGACATTATAATCATTGGACCCACATCCCTCACTGAACTCACACAAAACTTCCACCTCTCTCTTGATCACTCCAACCTGACCCCATCTCCTCATGTCCAGAACCTCGGAGTCACTTTTGACAGCAACTTGCTCTTTGTAACCCACATTAACAACATCACCAAATCTGTTTTTTTCCATTTAAAAAACATAGCTCGCCTCCGCCCACAGTGCCCAATCCTGGTAGAGGATGGTGCTCTTGTGGTGATTACCATTGGCTCAGTTATGCCACAACTTTGGATTGCTACCTGATTGCACATATCCAGAGTTTCTCTGCCCAATTGGTAGGGATGACCATATTATCAAAGGTCAACCTGGTGCATAGCCATCGTCGGGTTCTAGTGCATACTGTAGATATCAAAAAACTCCAGTCATCTCTTTGAGTTCTTTTGGATGCCCTTTGGTGAGACTAAGGCTTCTGAGCCTCGGTCTGTCCATCGGTACTGGCAGCTCTCCTTCATATCAGACTTCGCTACCGACATTTGGCACATGGCAGGTAAATGTAACCTGGTGGCCTACTGTGAACTTGGGGTGGATTATGTTCGATTAGCAGCAGACTAACAGGTCGACTCGGAGGTACAGGCCTACAGGGCCGCAATCACCAGTCTGCAGCTGACAGACATTGGCTTTCATGACTGTGGTGCCACTCTCCTGTGCAATATCTCAACTGGACTGGCTAGACCAATCTTCCTGACGAGTTGGTGTTTTCGAGGTGCTGCACAGGTTTTCACACCCAGCCAGACATGCATCTCAATGGCTGATGGCCACCAAGTTCATCTGGCATGTGCTGAGGAAGGATGCCTGCAGTTGGGCTGCCTCATCCATTCAAGGAGCACCAACATACCAAGACACCATTGGCCCCCTTTGTGGTGCTCGAGCTCCATTTTGACCACATGCATATGGACCTGTAGACTCTATTAACCCAAACATATTAACCAAAAATAGCTGTGACCACTGACTGAATGATTTCTCATAAGTGCAACTGTTTCCATCTCCCACCACCTCGTCCCAAACATGATTGCACAGACATCACACGTATGCAGTACTGAGTACATTCTTGAATGTTACCCCATGATCTAAGCATGACACTTAGCGTCGTCTTGTGCACCGACATCTTGAGCAATGGTTTACATATTTTTTTTTTAAAAAAAGGTGTGTTTTGTTAATCACTATTTAAAAATCATTTACGTTCAGCCTGACAATTTAGTTGACACATTTTATTAGATTATTAACGAATATTTAGCTTGAGAGCATTATGTTTATGGATTATAACTGCATATTTAGCTCGATAGCCACATGCTTTATTGATTATTATGTAAAGAGAAACTTTTTAAAAAAAAATATTTCTCCTGTTTTCCTTCTAATTTCTTTGTTCAAATGAGAGATATGCAACATTCTTATTTATTTTCCATTTATTATTCCTATATATTTTATTTTCAAAAGGGGCACCTTTTTACATATAGTTCAATTTTAATAATCGTTTCGAGTTTCAGCTCTAATAAAGCCTTTGTTCAACCAAAATAACCTTTGTTTCCATTCCTTTCATTGTAACTGATATAATATTAATAATAATAATAATAATATTAATATTAATAATAATAATAATAATAATAATAATTGTGAAATATCCTATACTGTGAAACCAAAATTTCCTGAGATGGTTATCGCATACCGTTGCAACTCTAGTCTCAAGCGGAGCTGGTTTGGTTAAAACTAATGTTTGATATATTGTAACTATTTTAGAGCACATTTGCTGTTTACTATATTCAGGAGAAACCAGAGTTGGAGTTTGTATGAAATATCCCAAAGTAGGAGTGAAAATTGGGTTTTATATTACTAGAGAACATATATGGAATGACAGTGAATGGATCAGTGAAGCAGGCAGACATCTGTGGATAAGAGTACATCTCCAATCTGGCCTCACCCCCAAAACACAAGTTAGAAGCATCTTTTTCAGGATCTGAGTATAATAAACCTTTTATGTTTAAAAACTGCCAGGTAGCAGCCATCTCTACTTTTATAAATGTATGAACTTTTTGATAGCAGTTTGTGGGCCACATTCAGTGACATGGAAAAAAAAGCTGAAATTCTACTCTGATTGTAGAATACTTCTGGATATTCTTGCTATTTACTTACGTATAGCAAGAAAATGTCCTGGTTGAAATTATTTAGGCCCTGAAAAAGAAATACTGTACTAAGTGTCATGGCATCAGTTAGAGACTAAATAACAAGATAGAGAGCAAAGCATAATAACAGAGGCAAAAGGTCGCGCCCTGAACGACGTTTGCCCAGGTGGCCAGGCCTTCTGCTTATCAGACCTTTCCTCTTTGAGGACTCACCGCTGACAGGCCTGGGGGCCACTGAGTGGGGGGTATGGAGCCACAGAGCCGGAGCAGGATTCAAACACTGAGCAGAATTGGGTAGAGCCAAAGACAAGGTCAGTACCTAGACAAGATGGTCCAAGATAGAACCTCGAAACCTCAGGGAAAAAACAACAGTCAACCAGAAAAAATATATAATAAATCCAAATCACAGGACTAGTTTCAAAGCTAGACAAAGAGACCATACTGCCAAGACTGTTGTGTTAAATATGATCAAACCACAACACTGTGCCAGAAATATTAATCAGAGAGTGCTTAAATCAACTGAGTGACTTGGCTGGGTGATTAGAGATGAGCGCAATCTGGCGGTGGGCGTGGTTAGAGAGGATGAGGAAGCCTGCGGCAGGTAGCTTGTGAAATTGATTCTGGACTTGACGTGATATTTCCAAATTATGAGAAAATTTGACACATTTTTAAAAGAATGTAATCTGTAAACATGCAATCAGCAGGGAATTTGTAATGCACACCAGGAAGAGCCAGTGGTAGATTATAAATATGAACAAATTAGTATACGATTATAATGCCTTTGTCCCAGGTATTGGATGTGAGCTCTAAATTTATATCCAAGACTCATGTACAATTTTAGAAAGAGTCACAAAGAGATATTCAGATAATGATAAATAAGTCTCTCCTTTTTACATTACTCCTATTGTGTAAGGGTCAAATTGACCCCTACAGTATTTCAAGTGACAGGCATGGCCTTTTCTATAAATCGAGCAAGTCTCAGGATCTTTCCCTTCCAGCACATATCTCTCCTTGATGAAAGACATTTCCCAAAGGAGGCTTTATGATCTTGATTTGAAAAAAACAGCATAATAATAAAAACCTAATCAGATTGGTGCTCTGCTGTTGCAACAGCTTCTTGAGGGCTCTGGTTACCTAGCAACAGAACAAGGTAACACCAAGAGTTTACCTCCCCTTGCTCCACTAACGGACATACATGCACAAACAAATATGAAATATGTGGAGATGAAAGTTATTTTCCATCTAAAAAAACACTGAGGGCCAGCGGAGGTTTCTTATTAATTGATTTATTACCAAGACGTCTTTACGGGACATAAGAGAATATTCCCTGAGGCAGAACATTACAAAAATTAAGCTGAGCTTAAATGTGGTTTTGTTGTTACGGAACAATGTAACCGCATGTGTTGGTCTCTTTTACAATATATGGTAGCATTTGGCATTGCCATAAGTCAGGCGCACTCAGAGGAAAACTCCAGTTAATCTGGTGAGAATATAAAGTGACTTGGTTAATTCCCCAGTGTTCATATTACAAAGCAATGGTTTACATGCGATGGCTGCTGAACGACTCCCTATACAGCCCTTTGGTCACATTTCGTGAATCTGCGCTAGACCTGTCACAATTATTACATGATCGCCTGAATGTGATTATTTAGCATAATTGCTAGAATTGTTTCATTCATCTGTATAAAATTGCTTGATGAAACAGAAATGTCATATTTCCATCACTATTTCCACATAGTTTTCAACGTGTATGTTTTACTGGTGCTCGATTAACGATGTGATCTCATTGCGTTTCTGAACCAGTCTTGCATGCTGTCGCTACAGGATCTGAGTCAATCATGGACGTGATTCTCGTATATACAGCCGCAGAAAAAATTAAGAGACCACTCTGGATTTTTAAACAAATCTGCATTTTTATCCCCTGGTTTAATCCTGGTTCTGTTGGCAGAAGGCTGCGCCAAGCAGCAGGTTGCTTCCAGGTTCAACATTTCTAAGACAGCAGTACACAAGAATGAGGTGAAGCTGGAGACACTGGGAATGACCAGAAACCAGCCAGGTAGAGGGCAGAAGAGACTTTCTAATGCCAGATATGACCGTTAACTTATCAGAGAATTTCTCATGAATCAGAGGATGACATCAAGTGACCTTCAAAAGGAATGGGAAACGTTAAGTTCAGGTATGAAATGCACTGCTAGGACAGTTCATGTCAGGCACCTAGAAGCAGGACTGAAGTCCCACAAGGCAAAGAAGAAGCCCTTCATCAATGAGAAGCAGGGAAGAGCCAGGCTACATTCTATTTCTACCTCACCCATCTACACATGCGCAACATTACACTTCACAGCCTATTTTACGACAATACCCAATTTCTACCACTTCGTTTCACAACATTTTCACGAGCCAACCTGATCCTGTTAATATTTCCTTTCACAACATCAGGTTCTGTTTACAGCCTACAATGGGGTATTCAGCCAGGTATTCCGATGTTGGATTCTTTGTATTCCCTGTCTGTTTAATAAAAGTTCTGCATAGCACCCACACTTGTGTTTAAAGTGCGTGTTTATGGGTCTCGTTAGCTAAGCCAGTCACGATGGGGTGACCATATGAATGCCTGATGGTTGCCACTACTTATGCTGCAGCACAGTCACTGGATTATACCAACAGAACAAACAGCTAGAAACATGCATGTTATTTTTGTCTATTTTTTTCTGATCCCACTGATTTGGAGTGATATAAATAGGGCTAAAACAAATGCAAAATATGCCAGACTTCACATTTCAGTTCAGTTAACCAAAGCTATAATTATAACAAAATACACCATGTTTCTGGATAGCAGCAACTAAAACTAAAAGTTCAGATATAATATAAACTTATTTTCAGATATGGCATATTTAGGTAATAGTGTTGATCCAAAAACTAGAAGCAGACAACCGGAGGGAACCGGTAAAATGATAAGCAAAGAAAACATATTGTTTTTTAAGTGAACAGAATGATTAGCACAAGGATCCTGTGTCACAAAGTTGGATTTCTTGTTTAGCTAGATAATACTAATAAGTATATGTTCCATTTATATAGCGCCTTTCACAATCCCGAGGTCGCTTTACAAAAAATAATAAAAATCAGTAATCAGTATAGGAGGAAGAGACAGAAGGAAAAGAAATGCATTTAATTCAGATCTGAAGGATGAGAAAGAAAAATGGTGATGGAGTGATTGTTGGAGAGAGTTCCGTAGTTTGGGGGCCATGGCACTGAAGAACCTGCTGCCCATGGCGGAAGGTTTAGTGCGTGGAACAGTGAGGACATCATTATTAGAGGATCTGAAAGAGCGAGAGGGTGAGTAGGGAGTCAGGAGTTCACTGAAGTAGTATGGAGTGAGGTTATGCAGAGCTTTATAAGTGAGAAGCAATATTTTGAATTTGATCAGCGACTGAGCCGGTGACCAGTATAGTTGAGAGATGATGGCTGTGATGTGAGCAGATTGTTTGTTGTGAGTGAGAAGTGAGCTGCTGAGTTCTGAGTATGCTGAAGCTTTTGTATAGATTTTGCAGGCAGGCCAAAGAAAAAGAAGTTGCCGTAATCAATACAGGACATAATAAAAGCATGAACACGAGTTTGGACATCAGTACTGGACATAAATGGGCGTAGACAAGCTATGTTACGGAGGTGAAAGAATATAATTGTGGAGAGGGATGTAGATCAAAGCTGAATGTAGAGTCTAATAATATGGAAAGGTTTCTTATAACTGTAGCAGGTTTTACAGGGACACCATCAAATCAAACAGAGAAACTGGAGGATTTAGATATTAATGATTTTGGACAGACCAGTAAGACGTTTACCTGCATTCAAAGTTTTAAATCGGAGATGCAATCAGTGAGTGTATTGGGAGGGGGGTCAGACCGAATATCATCTGCATAGCAGTGAAAGTAAAGGCCATATCTGCAAGTGATTGTTCCAAGGGGCAGGATGTAAATTAGGAAGAGGAGGGGCCCAAGAACTGATCCCTGAGGGACACCCCTCACAACAGAGGAGGTGGAGGACTTGTGTGGACCTAGTGTGATAAACTGTTGACTGTTAGTAATATATGACCTGAACTACTGAAAGGCTATATCTGTGATACCAATAGAGGAAAGACGAGAAATGAGTACATCATGATTTACCATGTCAAATGCTGAGCTTAAGTCAAAAAGAGTGAGCATAGTGAGAGAACTACTATCAGCAGACTTGAGGAGATCAATCACAACACGTAGAACAACTGTCTCAGTGCTGTGCTGTTTATGGAAGTCAGACTGGAATGGCTCATTAGAAGTAAGAAAGACATGCAGTTGTGTAGTTACAACTGTTTCCATCACTTAAGCCAGAAAAGGAAGATTTGAGATCTATAGCTAGAGAGAGATGATGGATCCAACTCAGGCTTCTTGAGGATAGGAGTAACTACAGCAGTTTTGAGGACAGAAGTAACAGAGCCGGAAGAGAGACCTGTGTTTATCAGTCATGCAATAGGAGAATTGATTATAGAAGAACGTGCTTTAAGTAGAGGTGTAGGAGCTAGATCAAGCTGACAGGAGGAAGGATTAGACATAAGGATGAATTCGGAGACAGCGATAGAGTCAACAGGTGTAAACCAAGAGAGTTTAGTAATTAGAGTAGTACAGTCAAAGTTAAAGAGGGAGAAAGACTGTGAAGTAGGAGGAAAAATATGAAAGAATGAGAATTTTGTTAACAGTCCTAAAGAGTGTCGGTGGCCTAGACTTAGCACCACTTAAGACGAAGGAGTAGAAGTTTGAGTAAGCAGTATTTAGGGCATCCCTATACCTGTGGATGTGCTCGATGCATAGAAGAATGTGCATGGTGAGATCAGTTTTCTAGTCTTAGACCAGATATTTGACCGGGTAGTAGACCAGGTATTAGAAAAAAGGCGTTTTTTTCTAAAGACACCGGCCAGTGGCCTTCGTTATTCTGAGCTCAGGGGTAGATAACTTGTCAGATTTAAGCTACCCCAGTTTAAATGGATTTCATCTTCATTCACTTACTTTTAGCCCAGACTACCTTAATTACGACAAAGTTATCTGGATTAGTTTGCTGTTAATGTAGACCAGGGGTGGCAAACTCCAGTTGTGGGGGGCCGGAGGCCTGCACATTTTTTGGTTTCCCCCTCATTTAACAAACCTGATTCAACTCCTTGTGCTAATTACCACACAGCTCTTGAGCTGAATCATTTGTGGTGAAACAGGGCAAAAACTAAGCTAGACAGGGCTCCTGCCCTCCAGAACTGGAGTTTAACACCCCTGATGTAGACAATATGGATTGCCGTAAAATGGCAAAATGAAAGGATTGGGCAGTGCCAGAAAATGTGATGTGATACAGGAATTCTCAAAAATGCTGTGTATTAAGCATGTGTTAAGCATTTCTTGTGTAATTAGTTAAATACTGGTTGTTGTTAGTTCATCGTGTGGTATTATGGGTTCTCTTTGTTGGGCAGATTCTGCCTGTTTTGTTTTGGCTTTGGTGAATAAACAGCCGTGGAACACCCTGCCCATGCACCCCTGCCTGATTTATTAGACTGCCCTCCAACTTCCGGTTGTGTGTAAGATCCACGCTGCAAAGCAGACTGATATTGTCATTATAACGGTGTCACATGTTATGCATGGAAAATGGCATTCTGTCACATGAGACCTGAGAGGCTACTCAAGGTTGTAGCTACTTTGGGCCCCCAAATGCTTTGTCCCCATCACTTTGCATTAAAGCCTCAAGTTAGACAGCAAAACACCAGCAAGAATTGTTCGCTCCTACTTAAGGTTGCAGCAGATTCAATCAGTTGTCTGAAATAACTGATCATATAACTGATACTGATTGTGTGTTTTCTATTTCATCATGAAAGTGTAACACCCGCGAGATGCATGACTAAAACGATTGCATGCCAATTACCTTAGACAGGGCTGCCACACCACCATAATTATGTAAATGAAAAACCAAACTTTATTACATTTGCATTACCCCTCAGTACACTGTAAGCCACTAAAGATTCCCAGCATTAATAGTAATTAGGTTCCACTGACACTGGAGCATGAAGTTAATGTCGTAAAATAACCAAATATAAAATGTAGACATGGAATGAGGGTTCTTCATTACTAGGGTCAACTCACATACTGCATTAGTCGTTACTGTTGATCATAAATGGTTAGCAAAATCTCTCAGCAGCTGTGTACCCTACTGGGTTACAGAATTCGTTCTTTTAATTTACTGATTTAACCAACACTTGTATCAAAAGCAGTAGATATTTTTGAGAAAGTTGTGTCAAATGGCCCCTGGAATGATTGGGGGATATGGACATTGCTCAAGAGCCCAACAGTGAATCCACTGCATTTGAACTGGCAATGTTCCAATTACAAGCACTGCATTCTAACCCTCTGACCCACACACCACCTTCCATGGAATAGCCAAAATTAAAACATCAAGCACTATATCCCCTTCTAGGAAAACTCAGACACTAACAGCAAACACTGTTGTGATGATGCACAGTATATTGATATTGCCCTTAGTGCAGTGTGCAGTAAAGTAAACATGTATGGTGCTCTGGTTTAAAATATGCTAATGCTAAATATGGTGGAGGTTCTTGCCAGTCATTGTCATTGCTTGAAAGTTGTGACATAGCTCTGAATGCAAAATGGATTTTTTTTGTTCCCTCCGCCTACTCTTTTGAATGACTGCATAAGTAACACATTGTGAAACCACACAGTCACATACTGACACACAGTCAAGATGATGTCTCAGCTTGGATGGTGACCAAAAGGCAATTGATTTTCTGTAAATTGTAGGATTATAGGTTTTTTAACACCGAATGTAAGATATAAAAATCATCGGGCACTGTAAACAACAATGGGTCATTTTCAAAATGTAAGTTATTTATATTTGAGTTTATTCATTTACGGTCACATCCAGCAAACTGCTAATCAACACATCATCAGTCAACCATTTTGTTGTTTCAATCTCTTAAAATAAATAAATAAATATATGTGACCCTCCAGCACAAAACCGTACGGAAGTCGCATGGCCGTATTTTTTTATATTTTTTGAGGATTTTTTGTGCTCTTTCACTTGATACCATAATCCTAATTTCTAATTTTTGACTCAAGTGTACAGTTTTGTGCTGGAGGGTCACATATGTGCCCTGCAGTGTGGGCGACTCCCCAGGGTTGGTTCCCACCTGCACCCATTGTTCCCGGGATAGGCTCCGGTCCTCCCCACGCAGAAAATGGATGGATGGGTGGAGGTACAGCCAGTTTTCAATAACAGGTTTTTGAGAGGGGAAAAGGCATGCATGGCATGACATGCAAAATTGCTCTAATTTATGCTGTTTATACAAGGAATTTAGCTTTTTTTATTAGGTATTTTCTAGTTACTGAAGCATTCATATACATTTGTGATGAAAGGTATCAAATTTAACATATGCGATGTTTTGCGAGTCAATAATGTGACTACAAATTACGCCGCATTTGGCCAAAAATATGGCGGTTTTATTAGGTTTTATGCTGGCGCCTCCTTTAAGGGTCAGTGTACAGAGACAACCAAGAAACATCTGTGCAATATAGGTAAAACAAACTGCAGGACTTCAGGGAGAAATAAATAATGAGAGGTAATAAGAGGCGCTCTGTCAGACAAACACAAAGGCTTACATAAGCATCACTTAGTGTCATACTTATTTGTAAATGTGGGGCAACAGGTGAGTTGGCTGTTTTCTCCTGTGATTAGTTGTGTTTTCCACGAGCCCTGCAGCCTTATGAGTGGCAAGTTCCAAATTAAACTATAATCCCTGTTTGACATTTGTGGTACCGTTTCATTTGTGGTAAGTTCTCTTACTCCCTATTGCCTTTCTATTGGATTCTTAAAAGTTAAACAAAACTCTCCGACATACTTCAGTAAGACATTCATATGCATGTACAACATTTTGGCACCGGTCTCCTCCTACAGTTTTTCACCTAGAAACTCTCTTCCACCCCTCAAATGTTCCACCCATTAAGAAGTGTGCTTCTATTTTTCTTTTTGATGTTCCACTCACATCTCTCTTTCTCATCCCTCTTTCCATCAGATTTTTCCCATAGACTTGTATGGGCAAATTTTTCAAACAGCTCCCATCCAGTCAAGATTCAATATAAAACCTCCAAACCTGCTCAAGACACCCAGTGTGCAGCTCAGAAGTACTCAACGAGCTTTCATCCATTTAACCCTCCTTCATTCCTTCTTGTTCATCCTTCTATTTTCCTCCCTTTCACTTGAATCCATTTTTCTCCTACTACAGGTTTTCACTTGGAGACACCGCTCCACCTCTCAAATGTTCCACTCATTAAAGAGGAGTGTGCTTGTATTTCACCTTCTGATATTGCACCTGCATCCCTCTTCTTCATCCCTCTTTAAATCAAATTTTTCCCAGTAATAAAATAGAAAATAGAGGGATGAAAAAGAAAAGATGAAGGAGGATTAAACAGAGGAGAGTTGGTTGAATACAATTGAGCTTTCATATACACACCAATCACAAAGGAAATGCCCTTTCTAGTTCTTGTTGTTGTTAATAATAAATGCATTTTAATTTATATGTGTCTATTTAAAAGATGATACAAACTAATCCAATGACACTTAGCCATGTTAAATGAAATAAAGTTATTATTGAGTGTTTTACATAAGATTTATAAGCTCTGAAAACATTTAGATTTGATTAGTACATTTTCATGAGATTAATTTCTGCAAATGTAGCATAATGTGGCCTCTTTGTGGTATTAACATGAATTTAAAAACCGCATTTTAAGTGATAAAAGCTTTTATGAAATTGATGTGCAAAACAGCATCTCCTAATGAAGGCATCAGTAAAATGAGATGTTTTGTACCCTCTGCTCTCATGGAAGACAGGAAAACCTTTGTTTATCGTTCCCGTGTTCATTGTTAAGTGCAGGTGTGACAGAAATAGCCTTGCAGGAATGTACCTGCTTGCGTTTGCCGATCCTCCTGCCAAGTGACTGTGGCTGAGTGGCTGAAAGATGCTGCTCCTTTCGCTGTTCTGCCAATTTGCTGCGAGGGCCAGATGTGACCTTCATCACCATGCACTAAGCGAGAAATTACTGCCCACCTGATTAATCTTGCTCCAAAACAGGAACCATGCCATTTGAATATTGGGTGAGGAATGGAAGGACCCATTCTGGGGATTGGCAGTTTGCTCCAGTGATTAAGGATGTGGAGGGTCAATGAGAAGATTGAGATTGAACTGTCAAAGTGGTTTATCTGTTGGGATTTATATCCTTGCCTAGAGGTCACATGACATACGGGTCTGTCCAAAACTATGAGAAAATGTAAATTATTGGGAAGAACTGTACTTTTGTAGTCTTCAAAATGTGCTTTTTAGAATAGCAGTCCATCACCATTTACTAGTGAACATGCAATTGTTTTATTCATCCACTTTTGTGTACAGTAAGTTCTTTTTGTGGTTTCAGTATTCATATTTTTCATATTGATGGTTGTTTAAAGTAAAAATAGTTTATTTGCTAAAAAGCTATATTCAATATCGCTTTAAGAATGATTACGCTGATTAAATTATAAGGATTCAGGTAAAACTAATCTATGTCAAAGTATTAGTGCCTCTGCATCCTTTACAGGTCTTACGTTATTTTTTCCTGACCACTGTCAACTTTGTTTGTCTGTTAATATTTTTTTTATAATGATTGTCATCCCTGCTGATGATGCTACATATCAAATGAACATTTTATGTGTTTACATTGATTAAAATTGACACACAGTGGACATTATGATATGTATTTCATTTCTTTTGTAGAAAGATTTGCATACAGTCAGTCTGAAGTGTGTCTTTATTTGAACTGGCATGGTCAATAAACATGCAGCATCAGGCCTGGCAGGTGTTAATGCAAAATGGAGAGACTGGCATCAAATACTGCTGTAAACAACCTGTAAGCTAATGCAATCCAGATGCTAGCCGGCTGGCACCCTTACTTACTTAAATATCAGGACAAAATACTATGGCGCTAAAGCCATAATCAGCATCAGCCTTAACCACAAATATCAGTGCTTCTCCCCACAATCCGGTACTAGATATGCAGTTCGAAGACGGATGGATAGATATTTGTGCTTGACAAATGCCTCGCAGCACTAATAAAACTGCTAGAGGTCTTTAGAAGCTGGATGTGGAAAATAAGCGGGTAGATTAGGTTAACTGCACAGAATTTTCATATTTTCTCAAACCAACCAGGCAGAAAGCATTAAAGGAAATAGTCAATATTTATCTGCAATTAAAATGTAACGTTTCGTGACTGGATTGCCCAGATGTCTGTTAAAGAGACGTTCGCTATTACCAGAGTGGGGCGCACAATTTGATCTCACATTAGTGAAGCAGATCAGATGCCTGTAATCAGATATATTTTTTTCAAAGTGTTGTAGCTAAAAGGGACTTTACCCAATCAATATTTCATGGCATCCCATCTTACCAGTTTAAGCTGAGAATCGTAAATTAATAACCTTCTTGTTTTCTTGCTGTACGGACAATTCATTTTCACTACAATCAAATATATTAATAATGCAGATACATTACAGACACGACTTGTACATATGTTTACACCAGAGGTGGAATCCACATGATTTGTTACATTAGACTACCATACCAGTGCCATACCTGTTCTTAAGGTAACCAGCAAACTCATTTAAAATCTCATTAATAAATACAGTAGCGCAGAGCATAAGGTTTATAGATGTTTTATGTTTTTATGAATCACATTTCATATGGTGGGTTATAGGTTGATATTCCATCCTTCACAGCAGCCCTCCTACCCTTAAATGCTGTGTCGTTGTCACATTTCTAATAACAATAACTTTGTACATCAAGTAACTGTGCCCTCTGTCACCAACTGTCGCACGAAATGTACGATCTGTTTACAACAGAAATACAGCTGGCTGTCAAGTGAAGTTTTACCAGCTGAACTAACACTGAACACCTGTATTTAAAGCTCATTTTAGCCCCGGTGACTTTCATGACGTTCCGGGTGGCGGTGGTGAGGAATTGCCCGCTATAGACCATTTCATTAAACGTGACTGACCTAAGGACCGG